>NW_027363090.1:0-1200000 GCF_046119375.1 Phyllobates terribilis
TAGTGTATGGAAACTTCTGGTTTCAACTGTATATGAGATATTGAAATGTAATTGGTCATATTGTCATTTATTTTGAATGAAGTAAGTGAATTCCCACATTAATTTGACATTATATAATGTCTTTATATTTAAATAAATCTCAAGTGATTTCAACAATACAACAGGATGTTATTTTCTTATAATAAAAAAATTAAAATAAAAAATTCTATTGTGGTGTTAATTTTGTAATATTGATTTCTTTATCTGTTTCATTTATGTCTCAGTGTTTGAAAAAGGCCTTTTGCATAAGGCTGAAACGTTACATTGAATTTTGGGATTTCTTTATGAAATAAAGAATTGCATTATCATTATGAATATTTGAGTGCCGAGTATCTATATATACACTGGCATGCCAGGCATGTCAATCTCCACAAGGAGAAAAATGACCCTTTAGATCCCAGTGAGAAGCCTCTCATACAGTCAAATCGGATCTCATGCTTTGTACTGACGAGGAGCAATACCCTGAAACACCGTGGCTGCAAATTGAGATTCTGGTTTGGCTTTTATCCCAAGTCATGTGACAAGGCTCGTTAAAGGGTCGATATTGACTTTTAGGATTGCTACTTCCAATAGACTTGTCACTTATCTCACTTTTAGCAAATCAGAATATACCGTAGATCATATATAATAGAAATAATCATTATCCACTGTCTGTCTTTCCAAAAGTGATAATAGGAAGTGCAGCCATATCGGTTGTGACCTTTGAATTAATTTCTCAGAAACAGACAGTGAACAGTCATTTTGTCAGGATGTTATATCAATGACTAAGTCATTAGTTTCCAAGAAGCAGCTTTAAAATTGACAAACTACTTCTTCCTATTTTTGCAGCGGTGCAATATTGCCATCTTATTAGAGAAGAGCAGTTAAAGAGAATGTGTTATCAAACAATAACCAATTGTTTAAATTACCTTTTTACATGAAATTTATTATTTTTTTTTTACTTTTTTTTCACTATAGTAACCATCTAAACTAAAAAAACACACCCACAGATCCTGCAATTATCACCCTGGCCAAAATTAGTTTCATATTTCCTGTTGTATGCAGAAGATTTTTCAGCAGTTTTATTATCATGACTGAAAATGACAATGAAAGATGACACCTCTATATAAAGCAGATAAAGTAGCCACCATTCACAAGAAATGATAGTCACAGCTCACCTCCTCACCCTTCCTTCACAATGAGTCTATTCTTAGGACTAGTGGCCAGTGTGAAAATTGTAAGACTTCAGGATTGGTTTTTTTGATTGTGATGTTAAAAAGTGAAAATCTAAAAAAAATGACATTTAAAGTAAATTTAATGTAATCCCTTCTCACCATGGACAGTTTTAGTTTTTGGGCTTTTTCTTTGTTCCTCTCCTTCTTTCTACCCTTTCGTGTGACATAGCTGTATGAGGGCTGGTTTTTTTACCCTACAATATACTGGAAAACTGGAACAAAAATTCCAAGCGAAGTTAAATGGGATTGCGTTTTTCATTGTATTTGGGTTTTGTTTCTAAGGTTTCATTGTGCAGTGAAAATGACCTGTGAACATGATTCTTCATGTCGAGCAAACTTGAATAAACAGATATCAAACTTGTATACTTTTATTTTGATGGTGAAAATATTTCAGCGATTCGGTCGATAGAGCTTTATGAGGGCTTGTTAATTGCTGAGGTTTTCATTAATAACATTTTTTGGGTTATATACGATGTTTCAATCCCACTTTTTCATGTACCAACATGGCAGCCATGGGGGCGGTCAGCAGGCTCATGGTTACCACTGAAATCCATAAGCAGCACTTTCACTTAGTGAAGGGGGGTGGAAGGCAACATCCCATGGGCATCCAAAATGGTGAACCTCTGGGACATCGCACCTTAACTACCACGGTCAGGGATTTACTGCAGCATCTAAGGGGTTAACAGCAGCAACCAGAGCTGCTCTAATAGCGGCTTTTACAGACAAATACCGGCAGTATAACACAGCTGGAATCTGCAGGTATATTGCGGGTGGAGTTGCAGAGTCCACTCCACACACTCGCACCCAACATGCACTATACATGTAGGGCAGATAGGGGTTAAACAACAGAGGACACGTTCCTTTTAAGCACTTAAGAATGTATTTATTTTTTACTTTGCAGATAGTATACTAGCATATGCTTTGTACTTAAAGGGAATGTCTGCATTAGTTAATGTCTTTTTGTTAGAAGGGCCCCAATATGCTGACTAAAGGATGATCTGTTGCTGGCAATCTCAGCGATAAGCCATTTGTTGAAAAATCTGGCAACAAGCATTTAATTCTTCTGCACTGCCACCAAAGGAAACAGGAGGTACTGCACAGTATCCAGTGAAATCAATAAGCTGACTATGTAATGAATGAAGTACTGGGACCTTCAAAGTGGGAATGACTCCATGTAACTGCTCTCTAGTCTGCATAAAATGGGTTCAGGTTTACAACGGAGAATCCCCACTATTAACCTGTATAGTGCCCCAAGTATATGCAAGTGGTTTCTAAACCAGACAACCTCATTAAGTCTCATAACACCTTTGTCAATAAACAGGTATTCTCAAGTTACTAAGTTGCTTTAATTAGTTAAACAGCATGAAAATACACAAGTTTGCCACTGACTTGCTTTTTCTATCTGCTGTCATTCTCCTGCAATGAGAGCTTTTATCTTACATAGTGTAAAGCTCATTTCCATGGAGTTCAGCCACTAGTAGACCTTGATAGAGAGTGTGCAGTAGTCACATTCCAGGAGAAAAGTTAACTCCTAACTAGAGATGAGCGTTGTTCTACTCGAACTGTTCGCCAATCTCAAATTCGAGCTGTTTTGGGCGGTGTTCGAGCCGGTCGGCGAACACGAACAATTTGAGAAAAATTCGGCTGTTCGAGGTTATGTTCGATAACTGTTCGTGCACCAAAATCATAACTGGATTTTTTCTCAGTAATGATGAAAATTAATGTTAATACGCAGTTTGAGTGTACAGCGGGGCGGGGGGAGGGGCAGGGGATGGACCTCTGCAGGAACAATGAAGATCTCCATTTTTTTTTCTCTTTCCCGCATTTGCAGTGGGGAGGTGCAATCTGTCAGCCTATCAGCAGCGCACACACGGAGTGAAGTGCTTTTTTTCACACAAGCAAGGGCATGTGTGATTGGCAGTGTATGTCACATGTCCTTGCCCTATAAGACCAAGCCATTTTCCCCGTCGCCACCATTTTCTCACTGCTGCAGCTGCGTGTTAGACGGCACCGCTGTTGCTGTGTGCGCTATACCTTGTTAATTTCAAGCCAATTTTCGCACAAATATACAGATAGCTTGGGAGTAGGGAATAGTTGTGATTGCAGTCCTTTTAAGGACTAGGTTACAGCATTTCCTACGACTTTTATCAGGCAGGTCTGTGCTCTTAAATAGATAGATTGTGGGAGTAAAGACTAATTGTAATTGGAGTCCTTTTCAGGACTAGGTTACATCAGTTCCTATCAGTTTTTGCCAGGCAGGTCTGTGCCAGTGCTGTGCAAGTTTTTTTCACAGCATTTGGCTGAATCTAGCAAAGCTAATCCTTTTTGGCCTATTGCAGAGTGTGTTAGTCAGTGGAGTAGCCTATCTGTGTTGCAAGCTACACCACCTGTGTATAGAATACCAATTTTTTTACTGCACCTAGTAAAGTAAAACCTTTTGGGCATAGCATCATTCTATTAGTCCATCTATACTGACCTCCATCAGGTTGCAAACTGAATATAATTTTTTTCTGCATCTAGCTCTGAAAAAATATTTGGGCTTCTAGCAGTGTGTGGGACTTGGTCTATTAGTCCATCTATACTGACCTCCATCAGGTTGCAAATTAAAAATAATTTTTTTCTTCATTTAGCTCTGAAAAAATATTTGGGCTTCTAGCAGTGTGTGGGACTTGTTCTATTAGTCCTTCTATACTGACCTCCAGCAGGTTGCAAATTGAATATAATTTTTTTCTGCATCTAGCTCTGAAAAAATATTTGGGCTTCTAGCGGTGTGTGGGACTTGGTCTATTAGTCCATCTATACTGACCTCCATCAGGTTGCAAATTAAAAATAATTTTTTTCTGCATCTAACCCAGCCAATAGTTTTGGCCTAATACCACAGTTTGGCCACTCAGCTCTGCTCGGTTACCATCCATTGTTTTTTTGTGCAAACAACTCCAGAGTTGTGAATTAGTTAACCACCAAAATGAGTGGAAAAAGGCCTGCTGCTGGTGGAAAGGGGAATAGGCGTGTTGGGAAGGGGAAAAAAGGTTGTGTCCGTGGGGTAGGTGCAGAAGAAAGACCATCTTCCAGCCAAACTAAAATGTCTACTTCTTTTAGCGGACAATGTGATAAGATCCCTTTCTTACGGCCACGCCAATCGCTACAAATTCCAGATGAGGCACAAAAACAGCAGGTGCTTCAACGGATATCAAGTGCTCCTTTAAGTGGGCTCTCCTCCACATCAACTTCAACATCACAAATACTCCAGTCCTCAAAGGTGTCACCCAAATCGCACTTGCTTCCTCACAGCTCCCAAATCTCCAGCTGCCCGTCTGAGTATGAGGTAGAACAGATGGTTGAGTCTGCAGAGCTGTTTACTCATACTATAGCCTGGGAATCAGAGGTCGACTCCAGCGCTTCTGTGAATCCAGACGAGGAAATGATCTGCACTGATGCCCAGAATCTTTATGAGTCGGATCCAGGACCAGACGCAGAAGGTTCTGACCATAATGTAGACCCTCATTCCCAAACTGTAACTCCTGTTGGTGGAGACAATGAGGAAGACGATGATAAGACTCAAATACCTGATTGGAGCGACAACTTTAGTTTTTTGTCAGGGCAGGAACAGGTTGGCTCTGAGGACGACGGGTGTGATAACGCACAGGGTGATGATGATGAGGTCGGAGATCCCACTTACTGTCAACCCACAGTCAGCCAAGAGATGAGGTCAGCAGAGGAGGTGGAGGAAGATGCTAGTGACGACGAGGTCAGGTTGCGCCTTCCTGGACAGAGACGTAGTACTGGAAGCACGTCAACAACTGCATCCTCAAACACAACTCTGCCTCTCACCACAAGTCGTGGTGGCTCTTCAGGTCGCATGGGTGCTAAGCCTTGCATAGCCTGGGCATTTTTTCAGATCGATAAAGATGACCCAACTCGTGTTATCTGTAACATTTGTCAGCAAAAGCTAAGTAGAGGCCAAAAAATACATAGTTTGAGTACTTCATGCATGAACCGGCACATGGACATGAAGCATAAGTTGCAGTGGGAAGCTCAGTGTGCTACAATGCGGTCTAGCCGGCCGGGCCAACCACCGTCTGCCATATCTTGTGCATCCGCGGCCTCTTCATCCTCTGTGACTGGGGGGACAGCAGTCACACCTGTTTTGGGGCGCAGACCTGCCACCTCTTTACCCGCAACAGCCAGCGTGATTGGCGGGTCATCATTTTCTTTGGAGGTGGTAACACCAGCTGGTCTTGAGCGCTGTCCGACATCGATAGCACCACCTTTGGATCAAGGCAACCTAACATGTCCGCCTGCATCTTCCTCACAGACCGGCAGTTTGCCGGGGACACCCTTATCAACCCCGTCTAAGCACAATAGCCAGCCCTCGGTCCCTCAGATGTGGACAAGTAAAAGACCATTTCCTCCTAGCCATGAGAAAGCTAAGAGGTTGAATTTCACCATCTGCAAGCTCTTGGCTACAGAAATGCTGCCTTTCCGCCTGGTGGACACAGAGGATTTTCGAGACCTTATGTCCGTCGCAGTGCCCCAGTACCAGATGCCCAGTCGGCACTACTTCTCAAAGAAAGGTGTGCCTGCGCTCCACCAGCATGTCGCACACAACATCACCGCTTCTTTGAGAAACTCTGTGTGTGACAGGGTGCATTTCACCACAGACACTTGGACGAGTAGGCATGGACAGGGGCGTTACATGTCGCTGACTGGGCACTGGGTAACTATGGTGACAGCAGGACAAGGGGCTGCTGTCCAAGTCTTGCCGTCCCCACGAGTTGTGCGTCAATCCTCTTTATGTCATTTTTCCTCCACTGCTTCTGCCTCCTCAACCTCCTCTCGGTCTTCCACCTGCACCCAAAGCCTGTCTGGTCATGCCACAAGCTTTCTAACTGCGCAGAAGGGATCCTGCACACCTCCTTACTATGCTGGCAGTAGGGCTCAACGTCATCAGGCGGTTTTTACATTGAAATGTCTGGGAAATGTGAGTCACACAGCTGAGGAGTTGTGGTCAGCTCTGGAGAACCAATTTCATGAATGGTTGTCTCCACTGGACCTGAAACCAGGGAAGGCCGTGTGCGACAATGCTGCAAACCTGGGTGCGGCCCTTCGCCGGGGCAATGTCACACACGTGCCTTGTATGGCTCACGTGTTGAACCTGGTTGTCCAGCAATTTTTAGCCCACTATCCCAGACTAGATGGCCTTCTGCAGAGGGCACGGTCGCTGTGTGCTCACTTCCGCCGTTCGCATCCCGCAGCTCAGCGACTTACATCTCTACAGAAGTCGTTGGGCCTGCCACTTCACCGGCTAAAATGCGATGTGCCTACCCGGTGGAATTCAACTCTGCACATGTTGCAGCGACTGTGGCAGCACCGACAAGCCCTGGTGCAATACGTTCTGACGTATAGCCTGGGCCAACGAGATTCAGAGGTGGGGCAAATCACGCTGGAGGAGTGGTCTCAGATCAGGGACCTATGCACCCTTCTGCACAGTTTTGAAATGGCGACGAAGATGTTTAGTGCTGACGATGCCATTATCAGCATGACTATTCCGGTGATTTACATGCTGGAGCACATGTTAAACATAATTCGGAGTCAGGTGGTGGCACAAGAGGAGGTGGAGGAAGTAGAGGAGGAGGAGTTGTATGCGGAAGGGCTAACATCTGCAAGGTCCAGACGGTCGGTAGCACCAGGGCAGCAGGCATGTGAGGGTGGGGGAGATGATTTTACCAGGGCGCATGGTAGCAGCCAAACTACTGAGGAAGGTGCAGGAGCCCAGGAAGAAGTGGAGGACGAACTGATGGAAGACTCATCAGATGAGGGAGACCTTGATCACATTTCTGTTGTGCGAGGTTGGGGGGAGAGGACAGAGGAAGGAAGCATGATTGTTACCTCGCCACCAACACAACAGGGACTTGGTGCTCCTGGATGTGCAACACACATGAGTGCCTTCTTGCTGCACTACCTGCAACATGACCCTCGAATTGTGAGAATTAGAAATAATCCTGACTACTGGGTTGCCACACTGTTAGATCCCCGGTACAAAAGTAAATTTGCAGAAATTATTCCTGCCATAGAAAGGGATGCACGCATGCAGGAGTATCAGCAGAGACTGTTGCAGAATCTTACATGTGCTTTTCCACAAAATACCAGTGGTGCACGTAGTGAATCTCACAGTTCCAACTTGCCAACCGTGGGACCGTCAAGTGTTCAGCACTCAAACCGTAACAGAACCACAGTATCTGCTGGTAACATCAATTTTGCGGAATCATTTCACCACTTTTTTAGCCCATCCTTTGCAAGGCCACAGGAGACAAGAAGTCTGACACATAGTCAACGCCTAGAGACGATGGTACAGGAGTATCTCCAAGTAAACATTGAAGCCACGACTGTGTCACTGGACCCTTGCTCTTTTTGGGCTTCCAATCTGGATAAATGGCCGGAGCTAGCCACTTACGCCTTGGAGATCTTGTCATGCCCCGCAGCCAGCGTTCTGTCTGAACGTGTGTTCAGCGCTGCTGGTGGTGTGCTGACAGATAAGCGCACGCGGCTCTCCACTGATAATGTAGACAGACTCACGTTCATAAAGATGAACAAATCATGGATCCGAAACGACTTTTCTACCCCTGTGTCATCCTGGGGAGAGTAAAAGCTTGATGATTGGTTAAAATCACCCTACCAACCGTTTTAAGCTTTCAAATTACTAATCATGTTTATCTGTATCTTGACTGGAAAATAATTTGGGCTTTGTAGCAGTGTGCAGCACTGATCCTATTAGGCCATCTATAATAAGCTTCACCAGATTTAAAATTAAAAATAATTTTTAGCTGCATCTAGCCCGGAAAATAATTTTGGGGCTCCGAGATGCGCAAGACACATAAGTGCCTTCTTGCTGCACTACCTGCAGCATGACCCTCATATTGTCAGAATTCGAAGTAATCATGACTACTGGGTTGCCACACTCTTAGATCCCCCAAACTTTTCGATCAACCTTTTCATTTTAATAAAGACCAAAAAAATGGTCATTTTTGAAATTATAAGCATTAGCAGGTTGTTAGAAACTGAAATCAAACAGTTTTCAACTCAAAACTTTATTCTAGGTGATGTTACATTTTCACATAGGACCCCTTGTTCGAAAGGAGCTTCTGAACTCTCTCGTCCATTGAATTTGTCAGGTTTTGGATGGTTTCTGCTTCAATTGTTTTGCATGAGGACAGAATACCCTCCCAGAGCTGTTGCTTAGATGTGAACTGCCTCCCGCCATCATAGACACTCCTTTTAATGATGCTCCAAAGGTTCTGAATGGGGTAGAGGTCAGGGGAGCATGGGGGTCACACCATAAGTTTGTCCCCTTTTATGCCCATATCAGCCAGAGATGCAGATGTTTTATGTGCAGCATGAGATGGTGCATTATCATGCAGAAAAATGATCTTGCTGTGAAATACACGGTTCTTCTTCTTGAACCATGGCAGGAAGTGCTGTTTGAGAAAATCCACATACATTATGGAGTTCATCTTTAGCGCCTTCAGGGATCCTAAAGGGGCCGACAATCTCTCTCCCCATGATTCCAGCCCAAAACATTACTCCACCTCCTCCTTGTTGGCGCTGTAGCCGTGTTTGCGTGGGGTGTCCATCAACCAGCCATCCTCCACTCCATTCATCTGGACCATCGAGCGCTGCACGGCACTCATCCGTGAACAAAACAGTTTTGAAATCAGTCTTCATGTAATGTTTGGCCCACTGGAGCCGTTTCTGCTTGTGTGAAGTGGATAGAGGAGGTCGACAGGATGGCGTATGCACAGCTGCAAACCTCTGAAGGACCCTGCATCTTGTTGTTCGGGGGACGTTGGAGGCACAAGCAGCTTCAAAAACTTGTCTGCTGCTATGACAAGGCTTTTTTGCCGCTGCTCTTTCAACCTGACGTAATTGCCTGTAGGAAAGAGTCCTCAATTTGCCCTTATCAGCACGCACACGTGTGTACTGTGAATCAGCTACATACTTCTTGATTGCCAAGACACTTCATCCTGATCATCGCACAATGTTGATTGTAGTCATGCCTTGACCTAAACACTCCACAATTTGTTGCTTCTCAGCAGCCGACACATCCTTTTTCTTTCCCATTTTGGCAGAAAATGTAGGCTGCTTAATAATGTGAGAGAGCCTTCTTAAGTAGTCTTGCCTTTCATTGGACACACCTGCCAAACTAATTAGCACAGGTGTCTGCAATTGCTTACAGTGATATAAAGAGCCCTGACACACATCACCATCAATGAGTTTAACTGACAAACAAACAAATTCTTCCCTTATCACTCCTAAACACTTTTTGCATAATAATTTGGAACGCGGTGTACATGTGCTTTTCCACAAAACACCAGTGGTTCACGTAGTGAATCTTACAGTTCTAACTTGCCAACCGTGGTCTGTATGGAATTGTTCAATAAAGGGCCCAAAATTAAGATAACATAGATGGGAGAGGTCTCTATGAATAGGAATTCCTAAGTATTTGATACCCTGTGAGGGCCAGGCAAAGGGAAAGTTGGACTGGATGGAATCCTATATGGATTTAGGGAGGGAGACATCGAGGGCCTCAGACTTCGCTGCATTGATTTTAAAATTTTACCATGTAACAAAGTGATCTATTTCAGCCATAACAGCAGGGATGGATATATGTGATTGAGTGATATATACTAGGACATCATCAGCAAATAGAGAGCACTTGTACTCGGTGCCTCCCACCTCAATCCACCTAATATTGGGGTTATGGCGAATTGATGAGAGCAGGTGCTCCGTCACTAGGATGTATAAGAGAGGGGACAGAGGACATCCCTGCCTTGTCCCATTGGTGATTGTGAAAGGTGATGAAAATGTTCTGACGCACCCCCTGGGCCTTGGGACACCCGGAGCCGGACCCTTTTTGGTGGATGCTGGTGGTTGTAGTCTTCGTGGCGGCGATCCGGTTCCGTGGCTCAGGGCGGTCAAACCAGTGGCGGAACTATTTATGTGGTTTTGATGTTTAAATGTCCGACTACGCCACCCGTGGATTGCGGTCAGAGTGAACCGCCGCTACAGGGCAGACCGCTAAGGCTGGTGTTGTGGGTGCAGCAGAGCGTAGCATAACTCCCCACGGGAGGAGTATAGCCTCAGGGCAGTGTATGCGGAGGATGGGGGTGATGGTGCAGGGCAGCAGCAGTAACGACACGGAGTCAGTGATGCAGTTCAGGGCCTTTACTCACAGTTCTTATTATCCAGACCACGTCTGCAGGTAACGGCTGCCCACGTCGTACTGTGCTCACCAGGTGAGGGGCTCAGACAACTCCCAGATAACTTTGGAGCGCTTCACAGGACCCCCTTTGTGTGTCCTTTGTCTGGCCTTTCTTACCAACACTTCTGTCCGGCTGCCTCGGGCCTCTTCTTGGTAAACTTGGCGCCAGTTTCCCTGACCCTATGTGGTGCCTTCCTAGCGGGTGGAGCAAGGGGCTGCGCCACATAAAATGTCAGAGCCTCCGGTTTCTAGCTGAGGGTCGTTTCCTGCCTCCACTAGTTCGGGGACCGGTCTCCCCCTTTGGCCTGACCCCTCCACGCAGGTGGATTCGGGCGTGCGGTGGCGACTCGCCCGTCCGCACCCCTGGGATCCCTTCATTCCTCGTTCCTGGAGCCTTCTCCGCTCCTCTTCCTTCCTTCTCCCTCTTGCAGGCCTGGGCCTCTGTTACTAGGCCCGCCTCCGGAGCAGAGCTCATGCAGAGCCCCTGCTCCCTGCCACTTCTGCTCAGACTTCTCTGCACTGAACTAAGATGGTGCCCACCTTTTATACTCCCTTCTCAATGCACCCAGGAACTGCTTCCTCCCTGCTCCTGCACTGCAGGGTTCCCCTTCCTCAGTGTTCCCTCCCCCCACTCCAGCCAGGGACAGGGACTGTCGTGCCCATCTCAGGGGCATATTGGTCGCCCTGCCCCACGGCAATGTGGTGTAATGCATGCAGGTGTCGGGTCCTGATCCACACTCCATCCTTATCTGAGAGTGAGATATCACACCTCTGGGTGAGGTGCAATACGTCTGTAGCAACCGAGCCCTCGGTGCTACAGTTCCATTTATCTTCAGCCTAGGTGACGTATTGTGATACAGGGCCGTGATTTTGGCTATAAAAGGGTCCCCTAGACCCCTACCCCAAGCTTTTTAAGAGAATCATATATGGCGTGCCAGGAGACTCTATGGAATGCTTTCTCAGCATCCAACGAGAGTGTCTGCTAGTCAGCGGATTATCCCGGCTGTTAAGCAAGCTACACCACCTGTAGTTTGGACACTTAATTTTTTCAAAGGAAATGCTTCGGGACCACGGGATTCTTAGTGAAGAGCATCAGGAGGCACCCCAAGGCATAGGGGCTGGGACTGGCACTAGGATGCCTTGCGGTGGACAGCCGAGCTCGATCCTTATAAAAGCTTTTTAACTGCAGCAGCTTTAGTGGACGCTACTGGAGCTGGAATTACGCGGCTGCTGGCATGAGACTTGCCCTCCAATAGATCCTTGTAAATGGATTTAAAGTGTATTCATTCAAATTAGAGGGACAATTTAAATTAAAAAGCTTAGAGCTGCCTCCACCACAGGGGGGCTCTCTCGACCCACCAGCGGACAGGCACCAGTATTGGGAGAGGGGGGCTGGCCGTCAGGGTTCACCGCGGCTCTGGCACAAACCCGGCGACACGGAGGTGGCACGGGCAGGAGCGGACTGGCCGTCTCGGCTTCTCACTTTTTGGATTTTAGAAGGGCATGACATGCCTATATCTGTGTCTCCCCCTCCTTTTACTCCTCCACCTCTTTTCTTTTCGCATGACTATATGTACTTGTCACTTTTCCATGTGTTAGTTGTGTCTTCTGAGCAGTTTGTCAGCTTTTGGACACCTTTGAAGGTGTTTTCTATGTGTTTCTATGTGTTTTTGTTTGCCTGCCATTGGTTTTAACGGTGTTCGAAGGTGTTCGACGAACAGTTCGACGAACAGTTCGGCGAACACACGGGTGTTCGACGAACCGAACCGAACTCGAACACTACGGGGGTGGCTCAACACTACTCCTAACATACCGTTATCTCTGTCCAAGCCCATTCATTTCTATACATCAGTTAGCTGCTCCCTTTAGGCTTTTGACGAGATGCTCTTATCCATCCTGTAGAATCACAATTCCTGGCACCCAGTATCTAGGCTCTCATTGTCTGTGGCTGTGTGCTTGCTCAAATACCCTGTTGTCTCTATGTGTAAAAATAGTGATAGTGATAGAGTACATTCCAGAACCAACCACTGATGGCTGAATGTGTTACAGCAGAACTTGTGCTGAGCTTTATAGTTCTAATAATACTGCAGCTCTGCTGCTCATCAGAGCTATCACTCAGGGAGAAGAGCCCGTCCTGCCAGAAATCAGGAAGTAAGGAGACTGCACAGCTCTGAGCTGCTAAAGAGATCACTTATGAAAACTCCTTTTAGGCATCAAGCATTTCCTTTGTTCAAATAGAAAGAATATAGATCTACATATTTTAGAATGTCGCTTGTCCTTGGGATCACTTGACATAACAATGTCACGTGATCCCAAGGAGAGCCAATGCCGACACGGCTGGAACACTGGAGGGGAGTATAGGTGTTATTATTTTACTGAGGGCAAAAATATATTTATGGAGAAGGAGATGTCCGAGTAGTAGAAAACCCCTTTAAGTGTTGGCTACTACTTTCATGGATGTGGACAGAAAGCTCTTTCTGAGTTCATTAAGTAGTTCAATCTGACAAAGGTTTCCAATAGAGTTGGTGCGAGTCAATTCGCAAGACCTAGTCCATCAGCCACATCCATAATCTGTGACCGCTGCATCGGAGCCCTGAGAACCACCTCCTACATCCCGGCATCCACAGCTGTTCTACTGATTAGCCGGCCTGATGCAATGTCACATATGCATCATGCTGTAACCATAAAGATGCAGCTAATCAGAAGAGAAGCAGGGAATCTTGGAAGGTAGAAGGCAGGTCTTGAGGCTCCTGTCCAGCATCCAAACATTACTGACGTGGCCGATGGACCGAGTGCTGCGAAACGAATCGCACCAACTCTAGTTTTCAAATAAAACAACAATGTCTAAATGGCTAACCAATATTGCATTAAAGGATCTATCTACTTTATTTCTCCCCAAAACTGTGCCTCTCTTGTCCATGGGGTGTGTCTGGTATTGCAACTCAGTGCCCCATTGATTTGGTTAGGGATAAGCTACAATATCAGGCAGCGCTCATGGGTAGTGTAAAATGTGTATGGAGTGTGGTCTGTATCTATGCTATTCTCTTTGTTTGAATTTTTTTTTATATATTTGTAGGTAACTCAAATGGATCATAAACTCAATCTCATAACCGATATGATTCACCACCTGATAGCAAACCAACAAAGCGGTCAGTCTACCAACAGAACACCGCACCGGAGCAACTCTCTGAACGACGGGAGCAACCTCTCCAGTACTCTGCCTACCTACCAACAGTTAACAGTGCCAAGACGAGACCAAGATAATGCATCTTGATGAACAAACACAAACTAGTTCTTCTACTGTCCTCAATGCAGATATTCATTATTTTAATGAATGCATTTATAAGCAGAAAGTAAAATGAATGATGAAATTAGACTGAGTATCGAGTAAGTGTGTAACACTGTAAAGGACGTCTTGTCTATTCTCTGTAGATCCTATCAGGGTTCATTGAAGGTTTCTTAGAGGAAGGGACATGGAACATATGTGTATTGCTCCATGTAGAAACATGCAAGAAAGCATCTGATACATTGATGAATCCTTTCTCAGGAAGATTGTAGCTCATCGGCCTGTGGGTTCATAAATCGCGACGGGTCGTGCTGTAAAACTGGCAATACAACTGAACAATTACCCTGATTTTTTTATTGTATTAAAATACACTTTTTACATTGATTTTCAATTGTTGGGGTCTAAAATGAAAACTCTTTTGAGAAAAATAGAAATAAATATTGTAATGTGGAAAATTACACTTCTTTTTTTTACAATGTATTTTTGGTAAAAATGGTATTAAAGAGTTAATTTTTCTTTATGATTTCTGATCACAATTTTTTTTTCTGGAATATTTTTTGACATCTGATTAAATGTATTGTATTTTCTCAAAAAATGTTGATATTTGCACATTGATTGGTTTAAAGCAGTGATGGCGAATCTTTTAGAGACCGAGTGCCCAAACTGCAATCCAAAACCCACTTATTTATCGCCAAGTTCCAACACGGCAATTTATCCTAAATATTGAGGTTTTACTGATACAAACAACTGATACAAAGAGCAGGTGAGGGCAGCATAGAGCAGCCACAGACAGGAGCAGGGGTAAGAGACTGTAGAAATAAAGAATGTGCTCACCCCCATCCTGGTATATATGCTGGCCCTCCCCTCAATCCTGGTATATATGCTGGCCCTCCCCTCAATCCTGGTATATATGCTGGCCCTCCCCTCAATCCTGGTATATATGCTATCCCCCTCAATCCTGGTATATATGCTGGCCCTCCCCTCAATCCTGGTATATATGCTGGCCCTCCCCTCAATCCTGCTATATATGCTGGCCCTCCCCTCAATCCTGGCATATATGCTGGCCCTCCCCTCAATCCTGGTATATACGCTGGCCCTCTCATCAATCCTGGTATATACGCTGGCCCTCCCCTCAATCCTGGTATATACGCTGGCCCTCTCATCAATCCTGGTATATACGCTGGCCCTCCCCTCAATCCTGGTATATATGCTGGCCCTCACCTCAATCCTGGTATATATGCTGGCCCTCACCTCAATCCTGGTATATATGCTGGCCCTCCCCTCAATCCTGGTATATATGCTGGCCCTCCCCTCAATCCTGGTATATATGCTGGCCCTCCCCTCAATCCTGGTATATACGCTGGCCCTCTCATCAATCCTGGTATATACGCTGGCCCTCCCCTCAATCCTGGTATATATGCTGGCCCTCACCTCAATCCTGGTATATATGCTGGCCCTCACCTCAATCCTGGTATATATGCTGGCCCTCCCCTCAATCCTGGTATATATGCTGGCCCTCCCCTCAATCCTGGTATATATGCTGGCCCTCTCCTCAATTCTGGTATATATGCTGGCCCTCTCCTCAATCCTGGTATATATGCTGGCCCCCCTCAATCCTGGTATATATGCTGGCCCTCCCCTCAATCCTGGTATATATGCTGGCCCTCCTTTCAATCCTGGTATATATGCTGGCCCTCCCTTCAATCCTGGTATATATGCTGGCCCTCCCCTCAATCCTGGTATATATGCTGGCCCCCCCTTAATCCTGGTATATATGCTGGCCCTCCCCTCAATCCTGGTATATATGCTGGCCCTCCCCTCAATCCTGGTCTATATGCTGTCCCTCTCCTCAATCCTGGTCTATATGCTGGCCCTCCCCTCAATCCTGGTCTATATGCTGGCCCTCCCCTCAATCCTGGTCTATATGCTGGCCCTCCCCTCAATCCTGGTCTATATGCTGGCCCTCCCCTCAATCCTGGTCTATATGCTGGCCCTCCCCTCAATCCTGGTCTATATGCTGGCCCTCCCCTCAATCCTGGTATATATGCTGCCCCCCCTCAATCCTGGTATATATGCTGGCCCTACCCTCAATCCTGGTCTATATGCTGGCCCTCCCCTCAATCCTGGTATATATGCTGCCCCCCCTCAATCCTGGTATATATGCTGGCCCTCCCCTCAATCCTGGTATATATGCTGCCCCCCCCTCAATCCTGGTATATATGCTGGCCCTCCCCTCAATCCTGGTATATATGCTGGCCCTCCCCTCAATCCTGGTATATATGCTGGCCCTCCCCTCAATCCTGGTATATATGCTGGCCCTCCCCTCAATCCTGGTATATATGCTGGCCCTCCCCTCAATCCTGGTCTATATGCTGGCCCTCCCCTCAATCCTGGTCTATATGCTGGCCCTCCCCTCAATCCTGGTCTATATGCTGGCCCTCCCCTCAATCCTGGTATATATGCTGCCCCCCCTCAATCCTGGTATATATGCTGGCCCTCCCCTCAATCCTGGTATATATGCTGGCCCTCCCCTCAATCCTGGTATATATGCTGGCCCTCCCCTCAATCCTGGTATATATGCTGGCCCTCCCCTCAATCCTGGTATATATGCTGGCCCTCCCCTCAATCCTGGTATATATGCTGGCCCTCCCCTCAATCCTGGTATATATGCTGCCCCCCCCTCAATCCTGGTATATATGCTGGCCCTCCCCTCAATCCTGGTATATATGCTGCCCCCCCTCAATCCTGGTATATATGCTGGCCCTCCCCTCAATCCTGGTATATGTGCTGGCCCTCCCCTCAATCCTGGTATATATGCTGGCCCTCCCCTCAATCCTGGTATATATGCTGGCCCTCCCCTCAATCCTGGTATATATGCTGGCCCTCCCCTCAATCCTGGTATATATGCTGGCCCTCCCCTCAATCCTGGTATATATGCTGGCCCTCCCCTCAGTCCTGGTATACATGCTCCCTTCCCCCCCCCAGTCACTGTGCATCACATATTAAAAAAAAAAAACATAAACCCTCCTCCTCACCTTCCTTCTTCTCCCGCGCAGCGTCCTCTCCTGTAGTCGGCACATCTAGCTGAAGTGTATTGCAGCGCACGTACTAGCCAGGTCCGTGCGCGCTGCAGTACATGCTGCCGGCCAATCAGAGGCCAGCGGGCGCTGGCCTCTGATTGGCCAGGCGACGTCATGCTGGCCTGTGATTTGCCGGCAGCCGCTACTGATTGTCCGGAAGCCGCTAGCCTCTGATTGGCCGGCCAACGTCATGCTGGTCTCTGATTGGCCAGAAGCCGCAGGCCTCTGATTGGCCGGCCGAATTCATGCTGGCCTCTGATTGGACGGCAGCCGCTGGCCTCTTTTGGCCGACCGACGTCATGCTGGCCTCTGATTGGCCGGAAGCCGCTGGCCTCTGATTGGCCGGCCGACGTAATGCTGGCCTCTGATTGGAAGGAAGCCGCTGGCCTCTGATTGGCCGGCCGACGTCATGCTGGCCTCTGATTGGCCGGCAGACGCTGGCCTCTGATTGACCGGTCGACGTCATGCTGGCCTCTGATTGGCCGGCAGACGCTGGCCTCTGATTGACCGGTCGACGTCATGCTGGCCTCTGATTGGCCGGCAGCTGATGGCCTCTGATTGGCCGGTAGCGTGTATTGCCGCGCACGGGCCTGGCTAGTTCGTGCGCTGCAATACACTTCAGCTCGATGTGTTTCTGTCCGAGAGAGATCGCACATCTAGCTGCAGTAGCGGAGCTGGTGCCGGCACTCGGCGGCTCAGAGTTCTCCCCGCTGGCCCGATCCAGTAGCGCTAGTGCTGCGGCCATGGTGCCCCCCAGGAGGGCTCTGCTGCCCCCTCTGCACGCTGCCATAGGTTCCCAGCACTGGTGTAAAGCATTTCTTCTTTTACAGCTGACGACCCAAAATTGGGGATATTCTGAAAAAAAATAAAATGGCCAGTCTGCATTATATATGGTGGAAGTGAGAATGTATCATCTGGATAAGGGGGTGGTCTTCACAGAGGGGTCTATGGAGAGATGTCACTTTATAAGGAGCACATAGCATGGAATACCGGGGGGAAGCCTTCTGGCTCCTTATGTTGCTCCAGTCCGGAATGCTCCACTATGGTCCATCCTTCTATAGTTCTTCTCTTACACTTTCTGCTGGTCGGTATATGGACGTATTCGCTCTATGCTGACAGGCGCTCCCTTAGTATAGCCCATGTAATGCACGGCACCACAATGTTGTAGGTTCTGACTACTGTGTAAAAAAACACCCACCCAGAGACCGGCCATAATCTTATAGTCTGGGTGTGAATACGCTGTAGGTAGAGCTACACTTTTGTTGTGGAAATTTTGGTCATTTTATTTACCTTTTTGCATTTAGGCTATGTGCCCACAATGCAGAAATGAAGCAGAAAATTTCTGCATTTCCCTGGCAGAAAAAACGCATGCAGATTGTACATGCGTTTTTCCTGCAGAATACATGCGGATCCACATGCAGATTGACAAGCGCTTTCCAGGCGATTTTAGCATCACTTGGAAAGTGCTTGACAACTAGGTCACACTGTATAAATCCATGCAAACAGCATGGATTTATATAGTGTGAACCGTAAAAATGAAAACAAATAAAGCTATACTTACCCCCGAGGCCCCGGCGTGGCTGCAGCGCTCGTTCCTGTCTGGTTCCTGGATGCCGGCATATCGCGAGACAGAGCGGTGAAGGGCCTGCGGTCACATGACTGTGACGTCACCGCAGGTCCTCAAGCGATGCCGGCATTCAGAGAGAAACCGCCGGACAGGTGAATATAAACTTTATTTGTTTTTTTATTCTTTTTTTACAGGTACAATGGTACCCAGGTCTGGATGAGAGTCTCCTCTCCTCCAGAACTGGGTACCATCCGCACATAGAGACGCATAGAAGCCGCTTGTAAAAATGTACAGTCGCGGTTTCTATGCGTCTCTATGCAAGTCAATGGCGGGAGTTCCGCTGCGCTTCTGCAAAATTAAATGACATGCTGCGGATTTTTGTACGCAGCATAAACGCTGCGGAAAAATCCGCAGCATGTGCATAGAACATGTGAAATCCCCTTGGGGACCATGGGGTGCGGATTACCTAGCGTTTCACAAGCGTTTATGCTGCGGAAATTCCGCAGCATAAACGCTTGAAAAACACTACGTGGGCACACAGCCTTACCCGAATGAGGCTTGTGAGAAATCCTTAAATATGCTGCAGATTTCTCCTGTATGATGCTGACCAAACATAAGCAAGCAGCAACACTCAAAGAAAAGAAGAACACGCCCCCACCATAGCTCAAAGCGGGTTTCTTAGGGTATAAAGCTACGTTCTCACTATGAGTTTTTAGTGAGTTTTTACGCTGCATATTTTAGAAATAATGCAAGTAACCTATCTTAATGGGTGCAGAAATTCTGCAACATCAAAAACTCACCAAAAGCTCATCGTGGGAACCTAGCCTAAGATGTATAATGATGGAGAGTCCTGATCTCCTGGTCTAACCTTCTGCATGATTAGAAAGCAGAGGTAACAGCTCTTAGACAAGGAAGGAGCCGCACAGCTGAGTTTCTCTGTGTCACATTACAAACCCTTTTATTGACTCTCCTGATTATGGAGTGTGCCAGTATCACACTTATGTCTTCTGTGCTCAAGCAACTTGTATTCTCTCTGCAGTGATATTAGGCTGTTATTACACCTCACACAGGAGCAGTGTGTTCTGGGTTACTTCTATGGTGAAATGTAATGACAGTCTGCTCTAATCTCAATGCAGAATGAGTACAAGTTGAGCACAACGGATCTAAGTGTGATACTGACACTGTGCTCTCATTTCTGGACAGGCAGTATGGGATAGGCGCAGTACAGCAGAGGTGAGAGTGCCATAAGAGGAGAGCTGTTAGAAAGGTTTGTAATGTTGCACAACTAAACTCTCTTGTGCTGCCCCTTCACCCGCAGAGACCTTAACTGAAAGATATTAGTCAGTTGTGTGCTCTAATCATGCAGGAGGTTATCCCAGGAGACCAGGTCTGTATCCTTACATCTTAGACACTGTGAAATCTGCTCTAAGCTATGGTGGGGATGTGATCATCTTTCTTTTCAGTGTTGTCGTCTGCTTATAATTGGTCAGCATCATGCAGGGAGAAGAATTTCGCACCCCCAGTGAAAACTCTGATAACATCTACTTGGACTTAATTTTTTTTAACTCATTAGGCGCCAAATACTTTCATCGCTAATATCTCTGCAAATGAAAGATAAAATAGAAAGAGCATGGATGAGATACCAGGACACTGTGTGTGGCACTTTATTATTATTATTTATTATTCTAGCTCCATTTATTCCATGGTGCTTTACATGTGAAAAAGGGGGTATACATAGCAAACACAATTGCAAAAATCTTGAACAAAAACGCAATGGCAAACTGGTACTGGATGAGAGAGAACCCTACCTGCGATGTCTCACAATCTTCAAGGGATGGGTGAGGATACAGTAGGTGAGGGTAGAGCTGGTCATGCAGCGGTGTGGTGGAGCAATGATTACTGCAGGTTGTAGGCTTTTCGGAAGAGGTGGGTTTTCAGGTTCCTTTAGAAGGTTTCCACGGTAGGCGAGAGTCTGATGTTTTGGGGTAGAGAGTTCTAGAGTAGGGGGGATGCACGGGAGAAATCTTGTATGCAATTGTGAGAAGAAACGATAAGAGGGGAGTAGAGAAGGAGATCTTGTGAGGATCGTAGGTTGCGTGTAGGTGTGTAGCGGGAGACTAGGTCACAGATGTATGGAGGAGACAGGTAGTGGATGGCTTGGTATGCCACGGTTAGGGTTTTGAACTGGAGTCTCTGGGCAATGGGGAGTCAGTGAAGCATTTGACAGAGAGGAGAGGCCGGGGAGTAGGCGGAAGGCAGGTGGATTAGTCGGGCAGCAGAGTTTAGGATAGATTGGAGGGGTACGGGAGTGTTAGCGGGGAGGCCACAGAGCAGGAGGTTGTAGTAGTCGAGGCGGGAGATGATGAGGGCGTGCACTAGTGTTTTTGCAGATTCATGGTTGAGGAATATGCGGATCCATGTTTTTGAGTTGGAGTCGGCAGGAGGAGGAAAGGGCTTTGATATGTGGCTTGAAGGAGAGGTTAGAGTCCACGGTTACTCTGATGTAGCGAGCTTGTGGGACTGGGGAAAGTGGACAGCCATTGATTTTGATGGATAGGTCAGATGGGGAGGCTGAGTGAAATGGGGGAAAGATGATGAATTCTGTTTTATCCATGTTAAGTTTTAGAAATCTAGCAGAGAAGAAGGATGAGATAGCGAACAGACATTTTGGGGTTCTGGTTAGTAAGAAGGAGATATCAGGTCCAGAGAGGTAAATCTGTGTGTCGTTAGCATAGAGATGATACTGAAAGCCGTGGGACTCTATGAGCTGTCCCAGGCCGAAGGTGTAGATGGAGAAGAGCAGGGGTCCTATGACTGAACCTTGGGGAACACTGACAGATAGGATGCGAGATGAGGAGGTGGTGTGTGAGTGAGAAACACTGAAGGTTCTGTCTGTTAAGTATGAGTAGATCCAAGATTATTATGATCTGCAACATAAACTAGGGAAAGAAGGGGAGAGCTGTCCCCACAGTAAGACTAAGCTGAGTCCCTACGTTGTAGCAGGCAACCTGTTCCTTGTGAACAGACCCGCCTTCGTCCTCGGCTAGTCTGAACGGAGACCTATAGAGAAAGGAAGGGGTCCCTAAAAGAACTAAGGACTGTGACAAAAATGGGACACCTCCTAACAGAAGTTGTTGCAGAGCAAAAGAAAAACTGACAAAAGTACTAGAGGTCCAGAGGACCAAGCAAACTAGAGATAGATAGGCACAAAAGCACCTGGCTAGAAAGACAGTCTAAACAACACTGAAGTCTAGCAAGGCCAGAAGGGCGGAGCTGGAATAAATAGGAAGATGGTCACTTGACCGCAAAACACAAGATAGAAACAAAAACAAACAGGAGGGTTCTAACAGTACCCCCTCTTTTATGAGGATCCTCCGGATCCTCCAGGCCCAGGCCTATCTGGAAATCTCCTGTGGAAAGCTCTGACAAGTCTAGGGGCAGAGACATCATCCGCCTTAACCCAGGAGTTATTCCTCGGGACCGAAACCTTTCCAAGCGACGAGATACTGCAATCTCACTCTATGCTCTCTGGAATTCAGGATACGAGAAATTTCATATTCGCCGTTTTCCACCACCGGAGGAACTGTGACAGTGGCATCCCTATCCGATACATCAGCCTTTTTCAACAAGGAAACATGAAACACAGGATTAATCTTCCAGGAGGAGGGAACCTCCAACCTAACAGCAGACTGGTTAACCACCTGAAGCACCTTAAAAAGCCCCACAAACTTCGGACCCAATTTTTTAGAGGAAATCCTCAATCGCAGATTATTTGAGGACAACCAAACCATGTCACCCACAGTAAACAAAACCTCTTTACGTTTCCTGTTAAAATACTTCTTGGACTTTTTGTTAGCCTCTTGAAGGTTACAACGTACATTAGTCCAAACTCTCTCCAAATCACCGGAAAAATTCTCCTCCTCCGGCACCGCCGACCGCAATTTGGAGAACGAACGAAAAGACGGATGTCTCCCAGTACAACAAAAAAAGAACACCCAGCAGAGGAGGATGTATGGTTGTTAAGAGCAAATTCTGTGAGTGGCAGAAACTCAGACCACCCCTCTTGATTGTCTGCCACAAATCAACTCAAAAACTGTTCCACATCCTGGTTCTTTCTTTCAGTCTGTCCATTAGACTCAGGATGATAACCAGACGAAAATGACAAATGGACTCCCAACCTGTCACAAAAAGCACGCCAAAAGCGAGCCACAAACTGAGGTCCACTATCAGAAACAATGTCGGTGGGAACGCCATGGTGCCTGACAATTTCCTTAACAAACGCCTTAGCGAGTGTCTTAGCGCAGGGTAGCTTAATGAATGGAACCAAATGACACATCTTGCTAAAACGGTCCACGACCACCCAGATGTCAGTGAAACCCTCGGACACAGGAAGGTCAGTAATAAAATCCATTGCCAAATGCGTCCAAGGCGCACTAGGAACCTCCAGAGGTCAAAGCAACCCCGCAGCAGGGGTATGGGAAGCCTTTGACCTAGCACACACCGTACACTGACGCACCCACTTGATGACTTCCTTCTGCCACCCGGGCCACCAAAAACTGCGACTGATAAGTCTCTTAGTCCCAGAAATTCCTGGATGACCTGCCAACCGAGACTCATGATACCCCACAAACAAATCTCTCCTAGAGGTTCTAGGCACAAACAATCTCCCATGAGGAGTGTTAGATGGGGCATCCTCTTGGGCTTTCAGAATCCCTTCTTCCAAAACAGAGTCTAATGCTGCTACCACAACTCCTTCCTGTAAAATGCTCTCCTCCTCCTCGGTACCAACCATGGGGGAAAAGCTGCGAGATAAAGCATCGGCTTTAACATTCCTAGTACCAGGGATATAGGTAACAGAAAAATTAAACCGAGAAAAAAAAAGTGCCCACCTAGCTTGACGGGCATTCAAGCGTTTGGCAGCATCCAGATAGATCAAATTCTTATGATCTGTAAAAACCTGAACAGGAAATTTAGCACTTTCCAAGAAATGATGCCAATGTTCAAACGCAAGTTTAATAACCAACAATTCCCGATTACCAACATCGTAATTAAGTTCGTTTTCTGAAAATTTTTTTGAAAAAAAATCACAGGGATGTACTCCATCCTTGTTCTCCTGAGACAAAACTGCACCGACCCCCACCGAAGAAGCATCAACCTCGACCAAAAAAGGCTTGGTCTCATCAGGCTGCATAAGGATAGGGGCAGAACTGAACCTCTCCTTGAGATACACAAAATCTTCAATGGCCTCAGTAGTCCACTGGACCGTATTCGCACCTTTCCTGGTGAGATCGGTCAGTGGCTTAACAATTATAGAAAAATTCTTAATGAATTTCCTGTAATAATTGGCGAAACCCAAAAATCTCTGTATCGATTTCAAACCAATAGGCCTAGGCCATTCCTGCACAGCCTGAACTTTCACCGGGTCCATCTCAAAGCCCTCGCTGGAGATAATGTAGCCCAAAATACTAATTCTCTGCACAGCGAACTCACATTTCTCCAGCTTAGCAAAAAGTGAATTATCACTCAATAACTGCAACACCTCACGTACGCTCTGCCAATGGGAATCCAGATCTGGTGAATAAATCAGAATGTCATCCAAATAAACAACCACATTCTTGCCAATCAAAGGTCTCAGGATGTCATTAATAAGGTTCTGAAAAAACGCGGGTGCATTGGTAAGACCGAAGGGCATCACCAGATTCACAAAATGACCTACCGGAGTGTTAAAAGCAGTTTTCCATTCATCACCCTCCTTCATTCGTAACAAATTGTATGCCCCCCGGAGATCAATTTTATAGAACCACTTGGTCCCCACTAACTGGTTAAACAAGTCTGGAATTAACGGCAATGGGTAGGAATTGCGTACGGTAATCTTATTAATTTCACGAAAGTCCAGACATGGACGTAAACCACCGTCTTTTTTTTTAACAAAGAAAAATCCAACGGCCACAGGCGACTTAGAAGGTCTAATGTGACCAGCATCCAAGCTCGTCTGTATGTACTCCTCCAAGGCCTTTCTTTCAGGGATAGTCAGATTTAATAAGCGACTCTTGGGAAGAGTAGCTCCAGAAACAAACTCAATGGTGCAATCATAGTCCCTATGAGGAGGTAAAACTTGCGACTCCTCCTCTGAAAAAACCTTCCAAAAATCCTGAATAGGTACAGATAATTCCCCTTTTTCAACAGCCGCAATGCGACCATTACAACATTTATCATAGCACTTAGGACTCCAAGACTTAATCTCATTAGTAGACCAGTCCAGTAAAGGATTGTGCAGTTTTCACCAAGGCAAACCTGCACATGCGGATTTCAATTGGGGAACATTGCTGCCCTTCTACCATGCTTTTTTCATGCGTTTACGCAACTGCAAAAACGCCGCGGAAACGCATGAAAAACGCATCGTGTGAACTCAGCCTCAGGCTATGTGCCCACGTTGCAGAAATGAAGCAGAAAATTTCTGCTTCATTTCTGCAAGTCCTCTCCCGGAAAAACGCATGCGGAATTCCGCACGCGTTTATCGCGCGTTTTTCATGCGTTTATCTCGCGTTTTCCACATGCGGAATTGCCTTGCGTTTTTAATGCATTGCACAAGGCAATTCCGCTTGCGGAAACGCAAAATTAATTGACATGCTGCGGATTTTTGAACGCAGCATAAAAGCTGTGGAAAAATCCGCAGCATGTGCATAGAACTTGCGGAATCCCCTTGGGGACCATGGGGTGCGGATTACCATGCGTTTTACAAGCATTTCCGCTGCGGAAATTCCGCATCAAAAACGCTTGTAATCCGCAACGTGGGCACGCAGCCTAAAAGCAAAAGTATAAATACTAATTATTTATCAAAGCTGGACAAAATCTAGAAACCATATAATAAAACTGGCATAAAATATAGTGCTGAGCAAGAGTTTAGGGAGAGATGTACAACTGGCACTGGCCTTTGAAAGGGATTGTGTAATCGCACAAAACTAGCAAAAATGTAAAGTGCCTGTAAAACAAGGAACGTGCAATTTACCTCTTAGTAAAAATCCTATTCTTTCTCAAGAACGGGAGGAATTTTAATTTCATGATTTTTTTTTAATCAAATAATTTTTATTGAAAAACTCCAAATACAAATTTTCCATCTTTCAAATAACATACATGACATAGTAATTCCATAGTATAAAACATGAACAAAGTATCTGAACTTCAATTCCCTAACCCACCCTAAACCCAAATCCCAACACTCCAGAGAGAACCATTTTCAGAGCAATTCTAGAATAACGGACTACAGCATTCGTAGAAGGGGGAAGAAGATAAAAAAGTGACTAACAAAGGGATAGCAGCGTTTTAATTTTATCATTTACTGCTTGATGCCTGAGCCGGGAAGTGCACGCTTGAAAACTGTTGCAGGCTGCTGTAATCACAGGACACAAGCAAACAGCATGGCATTTCCTATCAGCAGGGAGGAAGTAAAGGGAACAGTAATGAAAGTCTCCTCCTACTCCGCTCCATAATGAAATGAACAGTGTGCATCCTACAAATGCGATGCATACAGCAAACAATTCATTTTCCATACACAGGTTGTGAGTTGACCACTGGATATACACATGTGTATAACTAATTACCAGAACTGGAAATCGAAAAAAAAGACGAGCAAGTTTGGGGTGAATCCTGCCTTCATTACTGCACAGCCGCTCATAGAGGGATCGGTGCTAGGAACAGCAGGAGTGCCGGCGATGTTCACAGATTTACCTGCTGCGGGACTGAAGGAGTCTGATAGTGTTCGGCTCTAAGCTTTTTACCTTGTTTACGACAGGAATAATTGAAAGCTGTGCTTCAAAGGCGAGGAAGAAGTTGGTCACTGTCTGCGCTTGAATACCCTTAAGGGGGGAAAAAATATATATACATATATACAAATACTGAAACATCTAAATGCATTAGAACATCAAACCTGGTGAAGCGGTAAATGACTTGTCCTCCAGGGATACAGGCTACTGTCATTCAGTAATTATTTAATAGGAATTTTACATTTTATGTGATCACCACGCTAGAATGTAAATGATGAAAACACAACACAACTCCTCACCATATGAAGATATTTTGTGTTTTAGGCTATGTGCCCACGATGCAGAAATGAAGCAGAAAATTTCTGCAGCATTTCTGCATCTCCCTGGCAGAAAAAAACGCATGCAGATTGTGCATGCGTTTTTCCTGCAGAATACATGCGGATCCACATGCGGATTCATATGCATTTCTGCATGCAGATTGACAAGCACTTTCCAGGCGATTAGCATCACTTGGAAAGTGCTTGACAACTAGGTCACACTGTATAAATCCATGGAAACAGCATGGATTTATACAGTGTGAACCGCAAAAATTAAAACAAATAAAGCTATACTCACCCCCGAGGCCCCGGCGTGGCTGCAGCGCTGCTTCCTGGCTGGTTCCCGGCTGCCGGCATATCGCGAGACAGAGCGGTGAAGGGCCTGCGGTCACATGACTGTGACGTCACCGAAGGTCCTTCAGCGCTGCTGGCATTCAGAGAGAAGACGCCGGACAGGTGAATATAAACTTTATTTGTTATTTTATTCTTTTTTTTACAGGTACAATGGTACCCAGGTCTGGATCAGAGTCTCCTCTCCTCCAGAACTGGGTACCATCCGCACTTAGAGACGCATAGAAGCCGCTTGTAAAAATGTACAGTCGCGGTTTCTGTGCGTCTCAATGCAAGTCAATGGCGGGAGTTCCGCTGCACTTCCGCAAAATTAAATGACATGCTGCGGATTTTTGTATGCAGCATAAACGCTGCGGAAAAATCCGCAGCATGTGCATAGAACATGCGGAATCCCCTTGGGGACCATGGGGTGCGGATTACCTAGCGTTTTACAAGCGTTTCCGCTGCGGAAATTCCGCAGCATAAACGCTTGAAAAATGCTACGTGGGCACACAGCCTTATAGAACAGCATTTCTGTGGAATAACACGACTGATTTACTGTGTATGCACCATAGCCTTCATTTGATGTCACTTACTGTCACCTGTCACCTTGCCCCAACTCTGCAATCCCCAATATCAGTCCATGACCTCAATGGGGTCACTATAAAATTCTAAAGAGGACTGGTCATGTCTCTATTAGAAAATAGATAAACTTAGGATAGAAACAATATGAGCATATACCCTGCTATAAGTAAGTAAAAAGCAATAGTGAATATATATAATATAGGGTACTTAGTAAACATGGTTTTTGATTTAAAAAAAGCCATCCCACCCGCACCAAGGTGTACCCAGTCAGTTATGTGAAATATATAATAAAATACACTTTAGTACAATATTAGTGTTTTGTCCCTTTAAATCTGCTGCTACTTCTGTCACCATGGTAACTGCATTCATACTCGGCCAATAGGATTGCTCGGTTTGAATTTGGAAAAAAAAAAAAAGTCCTATATCGTCAGTTTGTTCCTTCTCATCTGAGTGTGAAGACAGACACCTGCGATCAGCGAGAGATTATAGGTATAAGACGTGATATAATATAACGGACGGAGCCACATCCCATCACACGCACTCAGCGACCACAACTCACAGGAATCAGCACATTTACCAGACAATAAGTTATTATTCCCCAACACATAATACGCTGAGACACCAGTGGGGGGCGCCGCACTCGTTACATCTCCCATCTGGATGGATCCAGCGACGAGATCCTGATATTTACCCCCAGCTCCGCTCCTCCATAGGGAATGGCCCAGATGCACGCAGAACGGACCGAAGTGTAATACTGCTAGAACTCTGCATGATATCACATCCTCCATATATACCACATAATAAAGGGGTGCTCCCACTGGGACAGGTCATCACCTATCCAGAGATCAGTGATAACTTGTTCCAACTAGACATCCCCTTTAATGGAAGAGATCACATCTCTAACAGTCAATACGCTATTCATTCCCAATCTTCCCTGGCCCCAGTAATGCCCCTGAGTATATCGCCAATATGAGCCAATCATCAAACCCTCTGCTGACTGTTCCCGATGTTTTATAGAGTTTGGAGACGTTGCTACAAGAGAAGATATCAGCGGACACCATGGGGGTGGAGTATTCTGCCAGCGATGGAGCAGGTAGTATCCACCAGTCTGTGATATCTGACCTTCCTCCATATTCTGCTCTTACATGCGTTTCTTCAGCTTTACCCCTTCCCGACATAACCAATTTATGTTTTTTTTCTGTTTTTTCCTCCGCTTTTTCCAACTTTTCTAACTTTTTGATATCTGTCCACATAGTGTGAGGTCTTGTTATTTTGTAGGATGAGCTGTCCTTATAAATGACACCATTCATTTACCACATAGTGCTAGAAAACGGGAAAAACATTCCAAGTGCAGTAAAAGTGCGAAAAAAAAAGCCTGACATTGTTTTTCTGGGAACGGTTTTAACGGCGCACATTGTGTGGTAAAAATGACCTGGTAATAGGATCCTACTCCTCAGTGTGATTACAGCAAGACCAAACTTCTCCAATAGTTTTGGCAAAAGAAAAAAACTTTTTTTTGATGCTGTCACCATTTTTTCTGAGACCCGAAACATTTTCAGTTTCCGGGTTGATGGAGCTGTGTGGGGGCTTATTTTTTGAAGAGCAAGAGGACTTTATTGATAACATTTTGGGACACATATGTCATGGTCATCGCTTCTTACAGGATTTTCTGCAGTATTGAGGCGAACGAAAAAATGCAATTTTGTCTTTTTGAATTTTTTTCTGTGTTCACTGATCGTTTTTTTTTTTTATATTTTGATAGACTGTATTTCTCTGAAAGAGACCAAACCACAAAATGTGTATATTTTTATTATCTTTATTTTTAGTGGGGGGTGAGTTGAACGTGTGGGGTTTTAATAAATATATATATACTTTTTTTCACTGTATTTGTATACATCATCTGATTGCTTGTGCTATATACAGCGATACCACAGTAATGCTCCATATAGCAAAACCACGGTCTTCTTTACAGCCCAAATGAAGCTTTATGATGACAGGCACGGAGGCTTCAGCAGACCCCCGGATGTCATAGCAGTCCATCGGCGCCCTATGATCGCGTCACAGGAGCGCCGGTGGGCGTATGGAACGACGCGTCCCAATGCTGGCGCACTGTTAATGCTGCTGTTAGAGATTGACAGCAGCACTGAACAGGTTAACAGTGGTGGGCAGATCTTCGCTCCACTCGCAGCTGTTAGAGGCAGGTCCTGGTTGTTTGTCACAGCCATTATCTGCCATGTACGGGGCAAGCTGACCCTGCTCCATACACCCGCTACTGACTTATACCATACATGTACGGCAGATGTTGGTAAGGAGTTAAAGCGATTGTCCAGCTTTGGGGCCATTTTTTTTACTTTAATGCAAGTATTTGGGGCTAAAATCGATTTCTGTAATTGAGTTTCATTAAAAATGTTGCCTTCTGTAGCATCTGTGCTGCACTGTCTATTGCTGGCTGCAAAATTAGCTAACTGAGAATCTATCAGTGAGCTCCTTAGTCTTAAGGGAGAGTTTGTAGATCTTTAATCTGTTTTTTTTTCCTGAGTGCCTATTAGCTGATCTATGCCCAAAGAAAACACAAAACTTGAATGTGCAGGGAAACAATAAGTCTGTAATAGTCGGTGTAAAACACTTAATGAAACCTAAATGTAAAAAATTACTTTTAGTAGTAAATACATGACATGAGAAAATATACACTGCTCAAAAAAATAAAGGGAGCACTTAAACAACAGAATATAACTCCAAGTACATCAAACTGCTGTGAAATCAAACTGTCCACTTAGGAAGCAACACTGATTGACAATCAATTTCACATGCTGTTGTGCAAATGGAAGACAATAGATGGAAATTATTGGCAATTATCAAGACACACTCAATAAAGGAGAGGTTCTGCAGGTGGAGACCACAGACCACATCTCAGTACCAATGCTTTCTGCCTGATGTTTTGGTCACTTTTGAATGTTGGTTGTGCTTTCACACTCGTGGTAGCATGAGACGGACTCTACAACCCACAGAAGTTGCTCAGGTAGTGCAGCTCATCCAGGATGGCACATCATTGCGAGCTGTGGCAAGAAGGTTTGCTGCGTCTGTCAGCGTAGTGTCCAGAGGCTGGAGGCGCTACCAGGAGACAGGCCAGTACACCAGGAGACGTGGAGGGGGCCATAGCAGGGCAACAACCCAGCAGCAGGACCCCTACCTCTGCCTTTGTGCAAGGAGGAACAGGAGGAGCACTTCCAGAGCCATGCAAAATGACCTCCAGCAGGCCACAAATGTGCATGTGTCTGCATAAACGGTTAGAAACCGACTCCATGAGAGTGGGATGAGGGCCAGACGTCCACAGATGGGGGTTGTGCCCAATGCCAGACCTCATGTGGCTGGAGTATGTCAGCAGTTCCTGCAAGATGAAGGCATTGAAGCTATGGACTAGCCCGCCCGTTCCCCAGACCTGAATCCCATTGAGCACATCTGGGACATCATGTCTCACTCCATCCACCAACGTCACGTAGCACCACAGACTGTCCAGGTGTTGGTGGATGCTTTAGTCCAGGTCTGGGAGGAGATCCCACAGGAGACCATCCGCAACCTCATCAGGAGCATGTCCAGGCGTTGTAGGGAGGTTATACAGGCACGTGGAGGCCACACACAATACTGAGCCTCATTTTGACTTGTTTTAACGACATTACATCAAAGTTGGATCAGCCTGTAGTGTGTTTTTCCACTTTAATTTTGGGGGTGACTCCGAATCCAGGCCTCCATTGGTTAATAAATTTGATTTCCATTGATGATTTTTGTGTGATTTTGTTGTCAACACATTCAACTTTGTACAGAACAAAGTATTCAATGAGAATATTTCATTCATTCAGATCTAGGATGTGTTATTTGAGTGTTCCCTTTATTTTTTTGAGCAGTGTGTATATATAATATAAATAATTACTGCAGCTTTAATGCTATTTATTACGTCTCAGGAGGAGGACGGAAGAGGAAGAGGACGGAAGAGGCGGAGGACGGAAGAGATGGAGGACGGAAGAGGCGGAGGATGGAAGAGGAGGAGGACAGAAGAGGAGGAGGACGGAAAAGGAGGAGGACGGAAGAGGAGGAGGATGGAAGAGAAGGAAGACGGAAGAGGCGGAGGACGGAAGAGGCGGAGGATGGAAGAGGCAGAGGACAGAAGAGGCGGAGGACGGAAGAGGCGGAGGACGGAAGAGAAGGAGGACGGAAGAGGAGGAGGACGGAAGATGAGGAGGACCGAAGAGGAGGAGGACGTAAGAGGAAGAGGACGGAAGAGGAACAGGACGAAAGAGGCGGAGGACAGAAAAGGCGGAGGACGGAAGAGGCGGAGGACAGAAGAGGCGGAGGACGGAAGAGGCGGAGGACAGAAGAGGAGGAGGACGGAAGAGAAGGAGGACGGAAGAGGAGGAGGACAGAAGAGGAGGAGGACAGAAGAGGAGGAGGACGGAAGAGGAAGAGGACGGAAGAGGAGGAGGACGAAAGTGGAGGAGGATGGAAGAGGAGGAGGACAGAATAGGAGGAGGAGGACAGAACTGCACCTTAAGATCCCTAGGGGGAAAGGGATGGTAGTAATATAGTGGTAGTATATCCGTATTAGTGTAATATGAGTAATAATACTAGTGATAATAGTAAGAAAGTAATAAAATAACAGTAGTAATAGTAGTAGGTAGAATAGCAGTGTGATCCAGGGTCCTAGGACTGATCGCCTTTTCTCGGGGTCAAGAAGGAATTTTTCCCCTGTGACACAAATTGGCTGAAGGTGTCCTGGGGTTTTTGCCTTCTTCTGGATCAACACTGTAGGTATAGGGCAGTATTAGTAGTGATAGGAAAGAAGAATAATACTGTAATAAGATAGCACAATGTAATAATAACCATATCAAATAGATTTATAAAAACAAATTAAAATAACTCCAGTAGTACAATAATTAGTGTAATATTATATAACTTGTAATAACATTAATAGGTTTGATCCAGGGTCCTAGGACTGATCGCCTTTTCCCGGGGTCAAGAAGGAATTTTTCCCCTGTGACACAAATTGGCTGAAGGTGTCCTGGGGTTTTTGCCTTCTTCTGGATCAACACTGTAGGTATAGGGCAGTATTAGTAGTGAAAGGAAAGAAGAATAATACTGTAATAAGATAGCACAATGTAATAATAACCATATCAAATAGATTTATAAAAACAAATTAAAATAACTCCAGTAGTACAATAATTAGTGTAATATTATATAACTTGTAATAACATTATTAGGTTTGATCCAGGGTCCTAGGACTGATCGCCTTTTCCCGGGGTCAAGAAGGAATTTTTCCCCTGTGACACAAATTGGCTGAAGGTGTCCTGGGGTTTTTGCCTTCTTCTGGATCAACAGCTTTAGGCATAGGGATTTTAGTAATACCATTATTAGAATCACAAGATTAATAAAAAAAAATTAGAATTACATTTTTTTAATTCGTTTTATAACAGTTACAATTAATTGCATTAATGCAATAATAATAAATAGTAAAAATGGTGGTAATAATAATAATACAAAAAACTAGTCCCAGTTAGTAAGTTAGTGTAATGTTAGTGTAGGGACCCATCTGAAGAGGTCGCCTTGATGTTGGCAGATGGGCTCGCACAATTTGCTCAAAATGTGCGCTAAGAACCTCATATTTCTATGTACAGGAGATCTAGCAGTAATACCATTCAGGAGATATCTGTGTACACACATTTTGTTATATACTTTTGTGCAGCACACAGGGCAGGTATACAGGTACAGGGCGAGAGTGTTACAGTGATATTATAACTCGGCCTTAAGGATAAAATGCTGATAACTACAGATCCTGGAAACACATTCGAAACAAGACCTTGTAAGTAACTGGTTCCCAGCTAGTGGTAAATATGTACAGGGCAGTCCGGTACCAAGACCTGCTCTATAGGACACATTATCATCAGGCAGGTCCTTACAAGATCTGCGGCAGAAGTGTGGCTGTGTAACACAGTCCTGCTCCTGCCTCAGCTGCCCACAGTGGAGCCAACCCTGATCCTGGCAGCTTAATCCATTGTATGACACAGTAGGGGGCTTCCACAGCATTTAGGCACTTTAGACAGGAGAGGGAGGCATGATCATGGTGCCAATGAGTTTCTATGGCAGCTGAGATCTAACAATGGACCCCATGACGGCCATTTTACTGCTCCTATTAGACCCCGGCTGAGGAAAGGTCTATGAGGACACCGGTCAGACTTATGTCGCCTGCTCTGCACATATTAGAAATACCTAGGGCTGATTAGTTTGCCATTTGTAAATCTGATCCAGCAGCGTTGGGCTACCACTGACGTGATCAGGGCTATTGAGCTCCTAGATTGGGCAGAGGAGCTCAGTATTCAGCAGGAGCTGGCCGAGGAGAGCAGAGCAACTTGCATGGGGCTGCTGCACAAGAAGCAACTCACAAGGTGGAGATTTACCCGGAGACGCTGTGCTCGGGCTGTGATCTGCTGTGCAGGCTGCATAGTAGATGCCTCCAAGGACCCGAACTTCACCCCTAACAGGCACAGCAGAGCTCGGACGGCTGCAAGTAAACGGAGAGCGGCTGATTAGTAACTGCTGCGTCTCCTGCAGCTCAGATAAGAGCCGCACAGAGCGGGGGTTCAGTAATGATGAATATGGGAAGTGTCCGCCCCTCACATGCCCTAAATGCGGCCTCCAGAGGTAAAGTTTCCCCTTTAACCAGCGCCTCCTCCCACCTTCTCTGCTGGCATGCTCCATTACTTAAAGGGGATGTCTGAAGAAAACAAGTTATCACTTATCCACAGGCTCGGTGATCACTTACTGATCGTGGGGTCTGACCGCTGCGAGCCATCGTCTGATCGGGAAGGAGTGGAAAGTCAGGGATCAACTGCTGCTCCATTCATTCTCTATGGGGCTCCGGAAAAGCCGAGCTCAGCGCTTGAATGCCACATAGGGAATGAATGGAGCGGATCCTGGAGTAATAACATGTCCTCCTCTCCTCAGCTTTCTGTCTGTGTAAGTGGCTCAGCCCTTGTCTCCCCTTCTGCTCCGGCTTCTGTGCTGGTCCTTGTGAGGAAGAGGAAACCCTCTGCCCTTCTGCTCCGGCTTCTGTGCTGGTCCCTGTGAGGAAGAGGAAACCCTCTGCCCTTCTGCTCTCAGTCCTCTGCGACTTTTCACAATCGCTCAGTGCACCCATTATATGTAATAAGGATCATTCTTCATCCCTTGTCCAGCTTTCATCCCCCCCAGTCTGACCAGCGGACAAGATAATAAACATGTGAGTGGAAGGTTCACAATTATTAGATGTGTTGTGAAAAATCTCCACAGCATTATCCGGAGAAAACTGCAGGGTGACCGCTTGTGAAACCAGCACAAAATCCAGCGGACAGCGCTTCCCTGTCCCCCGCCGGTCTCCGTATCCTGGCATTCAGCTATTCCATTTGGTGCTTATTCTGGAAGGAAAACAAAAATGTGATGTTCTTACACAGACGCCTGAAGACGCAGCTTTTCATCATCCATGTTGGGCTGTTGTATGACGTGTGGATTACTCTGCTTGCTGGATTCTTGCATTACCACAAACACTGCCTTTATTTTGTGATTTCTGTGCCGCTTCCCACTTCTATTGGCACTGTGATATATCAGCACGTGAGGGCTGCCACAATCATGTGTCAATAGGTTATTGCTGGAGCCTGTGATATAGAGACCATCCTGGACCAGGGAAGACTTGGTACAGAAGCACCTAGAGAGGGGGGTACAGGGGCTTCATTTCAATTTTAAACTTAGCTGGATTGTGTTTAGCTACAAGAATGGAAAGTAAAATAATAAAATCTTAATTTTTTTTTTCTATTTGGCAAAATCGTCCATCAGAGGTTTGGCCACTACCAAAAAGTTTTTGATGAACTTACAGTAGTAGCTGGCGAAACCCAAAAAACTTTGTAATGCCTTTAAGTCTTGAATATAATACCAATCCAGTACCGTCCGGACTTTGGCCAGATCCATGCAAAAACGGTGAATGATAAGAACTAACCCTGAATGGAGAACATACATTTCTCTGGTTTGACAAATAATTTATTATCTTTGAGTATCTGTAAGACCTGCCTGATATGTACCTGATGTGACTGGAGGTAAGTAAATTAATATGTCATCAAGATTGGTTTGTTGTGATCTACCTGCCAGATGACTAAAAATGTCACTAACAGTGTTGAAAGAAAGCGGGAGCATTAGTCAACCCAAATGCCATCACAAGCTTTTCATAGTGCCCCTCAGGAGTATTGAAGGCCATCTTCCACTCATCTCCTCAATGTGAATGAGATTATAAGCCCCCCCTGAGGTCTAGTTTAATCAAATCGTAGGAGCCAAATTTTTTTCTAAAGAGGTTGGGGATGAGAGGGAGAGGATATGCATCCCAGACCGTGATCTGATTAAACTCGCAAAAATCAAGGCGGGGGCGCAACCCCCAGTCTTTTTTTTTGACAAATAAAAACCCCACTGCAACGGGAGATGAAGAACGTCTTATAGGGCCCAATGGTAGACTGACTGACCATTCTGTTCTGAACTGCCACCCTAAGATGGCTTCCCATTATATACCTACTGTATAAGTGCTCCCTCTAATGGCTTCCTCCACCCACACCCACTACTGGTTCCCCCTACCTTTGGGTTCCCCCCACTCCAGCCAGGGACAGGGCTCAGCAGCTGCACTCTGCATGTTGGATGCAGGTGATTTGGGGGGTTCTGTGCAGCACTCCCATCTTACCTGAGTGAAGGGAGACACCACACCTCTGGGTGAGGTGCAGTACCACTGTGGCGACTGAACACTCAGGGGCGCCACATTCCCCCCCCCCGGTAAAACACAGCACGTCCGCGGGCTGGAACAGAGCAAAACCAGGCATAACTGACATGCAAAATTTTTAAGATGCATCAGCATATTTGACCATAAAACAACATTTCTTCCCTTTATGGGAGGCACATTTCTTTTAACGTTACTGGTTACATTATAAAACATCATAAGAGTATTGTCATATAAAACAATTTTCAAGACAGTTCCAGCACCAGGGTGCAACAGTAGCAGCATGAGGGACCCGTCCACAAACCCTCAACGTAGGCCCTGGGCATGGCTGCAGGGCATAGACGATCCAATCCTGGACCTCGTCTTCCGCCACGCCAAACGGGTTTTTGTTCTGAGGTATATTTGTAATTATAAAACCAATAGGATGCACTTTAAGAAGTGCTAAACTATGTACAATGTCAACGTCCGGCTTCTCACAGTCCTCAGCCTGTCAGTCTCTGTACCCTGACGGGTAACTGGGTAGCAAACATGAAGTCAACTGCACCCTTCCGGGCAACTTATGTACAGTCCAGTTAACTAAAACAGTTTAACAGTGGGGCCCCCTCCGGGGGAACCCCTGGTTTCTGCAGGCTGACCCAGCCTGGTCATCAGCCTCAGGCTGCAGGGGGACCAGGGATGGAGCAGCGCCAGCCGCATTTGGGACAGGGACATCACTCCGACCTGCTCCCGCGACTGCGTCAGCTCGGCCTGACACCTCCCGGTCTTTACACAGCTTCTCTCCACCGCCTCTCCTCTTTCGGGGGCGGTCCCATGGCACTTTGCTGTCGGTCACTCCCTGTGTCGGCCTCCCCGCTTTGACGGACACATCTATGCAGACAGTCACTGTTACAAGGGGTAGGGCCTGCTTTTGGAGCCATTCTGGGACCCGGCCCACGACGGGAGGTTCCATTCTGTTGTTCTTTAGCACGCACATAATGGCGCCCGTTCTTCTGGGGCGGGCGCCACATTCAAGGCAGAAAACACTTCTTTAGGCGCACATTACCCGCAGATGGCAGGCTGGTCACGTATCCTGTTCGTGACGCCAAGTGGTGACTCGCTGCCCCCTGGGCCGCGGGGCACACGGCAGCCGGGCCGTATGGCTGCTTTGGGGAATATCACGGTGGCTGGCCCGGGGCGGTCAGTGCAAAAGGGATTATTTATAGGATTTGTCGTGAAGCCACCTGTGGTGTCTGGTGAGGATCACCAGCGCTGCAACAGTCCTCTGAGGCAGATGTTAGGGCAGCTAGAGATGGAACGGCTCCCCACAGGTGGAGCGGGCCTCAGGGCAATGTAAATAGATGGAGGGTGCGCTGGGCGTTGTAGTGCAGGGAGGGAAATGGCACCAGTGAAGGAATAGACGGAGGCAACTCAGTGCAGTCGTCCAAGATTTTAATTCACAGTTCTTCAGGAAACACAAAAGTGCAAGTTACAGGTGAAGGCCTCCCACGTTGCGCCGTGTTCACCCTGGCAGGGGTTCAATCCTTCCTCAGGAAGTTTAGGAATGCTTGGCAGAACCCCACTTTCTCGTGTTCCTACTTTGACCGTCTTCACACTAGGTCCTTCTCCCTGCTGCCCTGCGCTGCCCACTCTCAATCCCGCTCGGGTATGCTGAAGTCCTTCCTGTACGTCGGATCCGGGACCAACCTGACCCCCTGGAGATTAGAATGGGGCAACCGATCCCTCTGTCTTCTGACAGATGCGGGGCGTATGGGTGCTGTCCTGCACGTGCCGTACCCCTGGGATCCCTTCTTAGAATGGAGCCTACTCCCTTCTCCCCTCCGGGGCCTCTATCCCGGGCCCTTCTTGTGGAGCAGAGCTACTGCTGAGCCTCTGCTCCCAGACAGTCCTCACTGACCGTCTGTACTGTACTGACTGACCATTCTGTTCTGAACTGCCACCCTAAGATTGCTTCCCATTATATACCTACTGTGTGCTCCTTCTAACTGCTTCCTCCACCCACACCCACTACTGGTTCCCCCTACCTTTGGGTTTCCCCCACTCCAGCCAGGGACAGGGCTCAGCAGCTGCGCTCTGCATGTTGCCCTTCCAGCCGGTCTGAAGCAGTGTAATGTTGGATGCAGGTGTTTTGGGGGGTTCTCTGCAGCACTCCCATCTTACCTGAGTGAAGGGAGACACCACACCTCTGGGTGAGGTGCAGTACCTCTGTGGCGACTGAACCCTCAGGGGCGCCACATGCCCACGATGCAGAAATGCTCCGGATTTTTCCTGAGTGTTTCTGCATCTCCCTGGCAGAAAAAACGCATGCAGATTTTACATGCGTTTTTCCTGCCAGGGACAAACGTAAGTGAAGCATTTTTCACATGCATGTCCGCATGCGGGTTGTCAACCGCTTTCCAAGCGATTTTAGCATCACTTGGAAAGTGCTTGACAACTTGGTCACACTATATAAATCCTTGCAACCGGCATGTATTTATATAGTGTGAACAAGTTAATAGTTGAAAAAAAGAATTAAAATGGTAAAAAAAAAAAAATAGAATTAGACTTACCGGTAATTCTGTTTCTAAGACCCTCCACGACAGCACACCTGGAGGTAGCCTCCCCATCCTAATTAGGGACAGGAAAACAAGATGTTAAATAGCCCCTCCCTGCTACAATCCCCAGTGTTTTCAAAGGACCACACAGTATGAATGCTCTAAATATTTATTAACACTAAGGATTTTTCCAATCAAAGAAATGGAGGGAACTACCCATGCTGTTGTGGAGGGTCTTAGAAACCGAATTACTGGTAAGTCTAATTCTATTTTCTCCAATCCCCTCCATGACAGCACACCTGGAGTAATACCAAAGAATGAATTTTAGGGAGCGACAACAGCCTGAAGGACTTTCCTTCCAAATGCTAAGTCTCTATTAGATATTACATCTAGTCTATAATGTTTAGCAAAGGTATGGACAGACGACCATGTAGCTGCCCTGCAAATCTGCTCAATGGATGCACTAGCTTTTTCCGCCCAGGAGACCCACATAGCTCTAGTAGAAAGAGCTTTCAAAGATTTCAGAGGAGGCAAATCTTGAACTATGTATGTTTCACAAATTGCTTTCTTAATCCAATTTGCTAGCATATTTTTGCAATTTTCTTTCCTTTATTGGGGCTTCCATATTGGACAAATAGGTTCTGATCCTTCCTCCAGGTTTCAGTCTGCCTCAAATAACGGATTATAGTCCTTCTTACATCCAACGCGTGGAATTCTTCTTCCTTGCTATTTGATGGATTTTGACAGAATGACGGAAGAATTATTGGCTGAGACATATGAAAATTAGACGACACTTTAGGTAGAAAAGAAGGATCCAACTGGAAGATGATCCTGTCCTCCAAAATACGACAATAAGTCTCTCTGATAGACAGGGCTTGGATTTCACTCACTCTTCTGGCTGTAGTCAGAGCTATAAGCAATGCCGCTTTCCAAGACAATTTGTCTATGTGTGCCTCGGCTATTGGCTCGAAAGGATGCATAGTTAGGCCTCTAAGAACTACGTTGAGATCCCAAGGTGGAACTATTTTAGCTCTTGTTGGATTAATCCAAGAAGCAGCTATCATGAACCTCTTAATCCATCTGTTTTGGGCCAAATCAGCATCAAAATAGGAACTTAAAGGCGAGACTTGGACCTTCAGCGTGCTTGGTCTTAATCCTTTAGACAGACCGTTCTGTAGGAAATCCAAGATTCTGGCCACGTCAGGCCGAAAGGGATCTAATGGACGACGCTCATACCATAGCTTGAAAGCTTTCTAGATTTTTCCATAGATGGAAATTGTGACTGGTTTTCTGCTTTTCTGCAGTGTATGTGACTCGCCCCCAGGGGTGTCGCGGGGCACCCGGCAGCCGGGCCTAAGACTGCCTGCGGGGATTATCGCGGTGGCTGGCCCAGGGCGGTCAGTGCCAAAAGGAATTATTTGTAGGGAATTTGTTGTGACGCCACCTGTGGTGTCTGGTGAGGATCACCAGCGCTGCAACAGTCCTCTGAGGCAGATGTCAGGACAGCTTGAGATGGAACGGCTCCCCACAGGTGGAGCAGGCTTCAGGGCAGTATAAATGATGCAGGTTGCGCTGAGCATTGTGGTGCAGGGAAAGCGATGGCACAGCAGGAGTAACGGACAGAGACAGGGGATTTGCTTCATTTCCTTTACTGGTACAGCTGTTAGGTACGGTCCAGGGTACTCCAGATGAAGGGCGCACTTTTGGACTTCTCCCCAGGGAGCAGGTATAGGGCCTCCTGATCCGTGTCTGTCCCTATGTATGCTCCTGGCCAGCCTGCAACTGGGCCTAGCTTATGTGTCCTGCTTTTACTTCACCAGATGCTCAGAAATAGGACCTCTGGTTGGTAACCACTTTCCCTGGACGTCGGGGCCTTCGTGGTTCCTGATCCTGTGTGTGTCTAGCCTTCAGGTTTGTCAGGGACTTGTAGTCCTCCTGGGATTCCGGTTATCCCCACTGGGTGTAAAGGGTCCCTGTAGGCGCAGATCCGGTGTCCGGTAGATATAATGGGGTGAGCTTATTGTGCTCCTCTGCCCCCTTGGTTTCACTCCCCTTTTTCTCCTTGCCGTCGGCCACACTCGGGGCCCTCACTACTAGGCAGCTGACGTGCTGCGTCTTCACCGCTATCTGAGTGTCGGCACGCTCTCAGGCTCTCTCTCAGCCTGCCTGCTCTGCTCTGACTCTGAGCACTCACTAATCAACTGAGCTGCCTGGCTCCACCTTCCCTATATATATCCCTATCTGGGCTCCCTCTGCTGGTATGAGTTGGAAGGTAGATGTGTTTGTATCTAGTGAGGGCCTCTTGTGGAGAAATCCATCCATGCACCCTTCTGGGTTCTGTGGCACCAATGCACAGGAGGGCGCCACATTTGGATCACCTGTACTGAGAAGCCTCTGGCTTTTCAGAGGGTGGTCTCAGAAGCCAAGCTGCTAGAGCCAAATTCTGAGGGGCCGGATGGAAAATCTGGCCCTAATGCAGCAGATCGTGGATTCGAGGAAGCATCAATGGATCATCCATTCTTAGACTGCTCAATGTTCCGAACCATGCTCTTTTTGGCCACATTGGAGCTATTAGGATAGTCTTGAGCCCTTCCGACCTGATTTTTTGTAAAGTCCTTGGTATTAACAGAATCAGGGGAAAAGCATTAGCGAGCCCAACTTTCCAAGGGTGAGCGAATGCATCTATCCCTGTTGCTGAATCCTCGGGTTTCAAAGAGAAAAAGGCTCTTACTTTTGCGTTTTCCTGGTTCGCAAACAGGTCCACATCTGGGTATTCCCACTTTTGAACAATCATCTGAAATATCTTCGAGTTCATGCTCCACTCCCCTGGATGAATGTATTTTCTGCTCAGAAGATCTGCATCATAGTTGTCGGAGCCCCTCAGATGCAGAGCCGATAAGGATAGTAGATTATGCTCCGCCCAGGGGAAGATCCTTTCGGAGATCATCTGTAACCTCCTGTTTCTTGTACTTCCCTGATGTCTCAAGTGGGCTATAGTTGTCATATTGTCCGAGTAGACTCTGACATTCGACCCCTGAAGCACAGTAGTGGCTGCCCATAGGGTTTCTTCCACCACTTTCATTTCTCTTAAGTTTGAGTACTGCTCTGCTATTTCTTGCGACCAGACCCCTTGGAAGGCCACGTGGGAGACTACTGCTCCCCATCCTCTTTTGCTTGCGTCTGTTTTGACAGATAACAAGGGAAGTTGAATCCATGCTGAACTTTTCTCCAGATTTCCTGGACAGAGCCACCAATTTAAAGATGCTTTCACCTTCTCTGGCAGATGAATTCTGTTGGAGAGGGAACTTGGAGATCTGTCCCAACAGGAAAGGATGTAGTTTTGAAGGACCCTTGAATGCGCTTGAGCCCAAGGTACCGCCTAAATAAATGAGGTCATGGACCCGAGGACGGACATGGCGAATCTTAATGACACTCCTCTCTGGTTCTTTAGTGCATAAACTTTCGACCTCAACTGAATCTGCTTCTCTTTTGGCAGAAAAGAGGCTTGTTGCTGAGAATCCAGGAGAATTCCCAAAGAGGTCTTCCTGGTGGAGGGAATCAGATCTGACTTTTGGTAGTTTATCAACCATCCCAAGGATTCCAGGATCTGGAGGGTCATCTGGAGGTCTCTTTACAAACTTGAAACCGAGGGAACCATCACCAAAAAATTGTCTAAATATGGGATGATGCAGATATTCAGTTTCCTTAGATAAACCTACTACCTCTGCCATGATCTTTGTAAACAGGCGGGGTGCTGACGAAATGCCGAAGGGGAGTACATTGAATTGAAAATGAAGTACCTCTCGGTTCTGAGTTACAGCAAATCTGAGAAATTTTCTGTAATCCGGATGAATTGGCACGTGGTAGTAAGCCTCTGGCTGGTCTACTGTTACCACGACAAATCCTTTTCCAATCAATAAGCTGCCATTGAGGAAAGAAGCTCGCAATTCTGCCTCCTACCTTCTTGGCGTCATTGTCTGTCCTGCCTAGAACCTTGAAAGATATTCCTACCTCTTCCTCCTTTTGTGTAACTCCAGCGACCAGTTTTACCCTTGCCTCTGTACTGAAATGCTTGCTGCTGTTGTTGTTGAGGGAGAAGAAATGGTCTCTTTCTGAAACTTTTTGGATTCTTTGGCTCTGGCAGAGACTTCTTCTTGTCGGATGCTTTCTCCAACAACTCGTCTAGCACCGCCCCAAACATATACTCTCCTTTAAATGGAATGGAACAAAGCTTAGATTTTGATGCGTTGTCCCCACTCCACATCTTCAACCACAGAGCTCTTCTCATAGAATTTGATAATGCTGCCGATCTTGCCGCAATCTTGACCGACTCCGCCAAGGCATCCGCTAGGAATCCAGTGGCCTTCTGCAGAAAAGGAAGAGATGCTAGGAGGTCCTCTTGAGTGGTACCTTTCCAGAGATGTTCCTCTAGTTGTTGGAGCCAGAGAAACATGGAACGAGCTACACAAGTTGAAGCGATATTAGTCTTCAGTGAAGCCGCCGATGTTTCCCATGCCTTCCTTAGAAGGCTGTCCATCTTCCTATCCATAGGATTTTTGAGCTGTGACGAGTCTTCAAAGGGAAGGGTTGTTTTCTTCGCAACCCTTGCCACCTGTACATCAACCTTCGGGACTTCCATCCATAGCTTAGCCGCCTTTTCATCTAGAGGGAATCTATCCTTCATTTCTCCTGCCATACTAAGCCTTTTCTCAGGTGACTCCCATTCATCCAAAATAAGACTCCAAATGTTGTCATGCACAGGGAACACTACCTTCTTCTTGGATTTCAGACCGCCAAACATTTCATCCTGAACTGTACGGGTTTCCTTCTCCTCTTCCACCTGCATCGTGTCTCTCACCTGCGACAACAATTCCTCCATATTCTCAGACGAAAAGTAATATTTCCTATCTTCCTCATGATCTTCACTTAGGACCCCTTCTTCCGGTTCCTCCATAGACCCTAATTCTGAATCAGAGGTCTCCCTAACCGTATATTTTCTCCTTTTGGGGGGAGATGGACCTTCAGCTCTGGCTTGTGAGAAGGAGGCTAGGGAAGATTGTATTTCCTGCCGAACCATTCCCCTGACTTCTTCCATAAGGGAAGGCTGTTCTTCCTTCACAATGTTGTCAGTGCATTTCCAGCATAGGGGTTTCTTATGCCCTGAAGCCAGCTTTTTTATACAGATGGCACATTTGCAAACTGTAGTGCTTTCTCCCACTGTCGGTGCCGGATCCTTGTCTCCCTAAATTAAAAATAAAAAAAGGGGAGATTTAAAATATATTTAGGATCCTGCTCAAAAGAGAGTGGGGAATAACCTAGGACCTAGTACTTACTGGGGCCGGGTTAGCGCTGGGCTCTGCAGACGCAGGCTTTGGAACAGCACCCTCCATAGTAGCAGAATATTCTGTCCTACCTTAATGGAGTCTTCTCATCTGGGTCTTTTATAGGGGAGACCGAGATCCAGTGCCAAATTTTCACCTATCTGGTGAAGGATCCTCATTTTCAGGGCAAACCGCGGCTTCTCCTTTTGAATTTCCCGCCGCGGCCCCATGCGTTCCACGGTGGAACGCACCAGAAGTGACGTCCCGCTGGCCAAAAGCCTGACTTCCGGCACGCCGCCATGGAGGACAGAGGAGACTCCGGCCGGGGAGCTACAGAAGGCCCCCAGCCCCCAAAACCCTACTCGGCTTTACACGCAGGCGAGTGTGTGTGTGGGGGGTCCCGCTCTCAAGGAGACACGGGAGCTGCAAAGGAAGGAAGGTCGGAGGCGATCGCTCCCTGCAGCCCGGCAGGTAAATTTAATAGGGCCCTGCTTGCCGGCTGCAGGCACCCCAGGTAACCTCTTCATCCCATAGGGACAGGAAAACACTGGGGATTGTAGCGGGAAGGGGCTATTTAACCTCTTGTTTTCCTGTCCCTAATTAGGATGGGGAGGCTACCTCCAGGTGTGCTGTCATGGAGGGGATTGGAGAAAATAACATTATACTTACCTTCTGATGGCCCCCGGTCTTTTCTCCACTGCGTCCGGTCTCTTGTACGGCTTGCGGTGGTGTGAAAGGACCTTCCATGACATCATTTAGTTATGTGACAGGTCACGCGACCGCCGTGACCAGTTGAACATCCGCAACAAGACCACAGAGAAACAAATCAAGAAGAAACGTCACACTCACCGGAGTGTTGATCAGGTTCAGGAGATACTTCTTTCCCTCGTAAGTGTAAAACAGAGACGCAGTCAGGGCCTTCACCGTAATCCCGCACTCCCTCTCCACCTGCAGCTTGTCCACAACTTGTTTATTGGAGGAGGCTTTAGGCATACAACCTGAGGGAAGGAGCGAGACACCAGAATCCACACTGTTAGATCGTAGTGGCAGTGTCTCCCTCCATACTAGTCTGTCAATGGTAGCTTGTTTCTGTGTTTTATATATGTATTTTAGGTGTGTAAACCCTCTTCATGTGTACAGCAGCCTGGAATGAACGCTGCTTAAAAAATAAATAATAGAGTAAGGCCTCATTCAGACTTTCATCAGCTTTGTTTTGCATCCGAGAAGCTCTAAACTTTGATTTGGATCAAAGTCCGACAGGTCAACGTGTTTCGGTGAAAAATACGCGGTCCACAGAAATATGTGAACAGCCCTAGACTATAATAGATATGAGCTCCGTGAAAAACATGGATCGAGCTCGTACGAAATCCAACATTTCATTCTATAAATCTACATAAATTAAGTAACGTGCCAAATTGCTTTTTTTTTGGTTTATGTTTTGTTTATGTACGGAGGGAAAGTTCCCAGTGCTAGTGTCTAGCTCACTGATTTTCCTTGCTTGGTGCCTGACGTCCCAAAAAACTGACAGTGAGCTATCAATCAAGATAAAGAGGCTGGTGCTGGGCAGGGAAGCAACCTTGGAAGGCTGAGGCTTGGTTAGTGCTCCGTTACACCCAGAGCACTCAGAAATGCAGCAACAGATAAAAGATATAGAGGTGTCTATGGATTTAGCTTTCCAAATCCTGCATGGTCATGAATGGGAATTGGAGGGAGGGGTATATCTGATGGATACCCTTAAATTGTTAATTGGCAATTGCAGTTCACATAGTTGCATATTACTTAATCATTAGAGCTACAAAAATTTGCACTTCAAGCACCAGTAAAACAGAGGCCAAAAAAGATTCCTTAGAGGCATCTGGTCACTATTAGTGATGATCGAGCGTGTTCTATCAACCCCTTCGGCGAGCTCGCTCAGGTGCTCGCCGAGTATTTTGGCATGCTCGGCATTTCTTTTAAGGTCGCCGTGCCTGCAAGTGTCACGGCTGTTAGCGTGCTCGCTGAATGGGTTCATAGAACACGCTCAATCATCACTAGTCACTATACATTAGTATACAATAAAAAAACACATATCACATAGTGAATAACACAGACACTATTCAATACAGCAGGGTTGAGGTGTACTTTGTGGGACAAAATTACAGCATTTTTGAAAGACGCCATTCACTTTACTGTGCAACATATAGAAAAAAAAGGGCAATGAATTCCAAATAAAGTGAAATGGTGCAGAAGAAAACGAAAACATTTTACTGCTTTTAAAAAATTCTAAACTTTGCAAACAAATTGTTTGGCTTGTGTTTCAATTTTCTAAGACCGTTTTTAATACCATTTTGGGGTACAACTTTTTGATTGCTCCATCAAATGTATAGTCGTAAGTTACTTACCGGTAACGGGATTTTTCAGAGACAGCACCACGAGAGAGGGGATCCGCCCACCAAGGAGAGGAAACCTACAGGCTTAAAAGGGTGCCACCTCTCTCCCGCCTCAGTTGGGATTACAGAGCATTGAGAGGACTGCCAGGTTAATAAACACAGCAAACAATCACAAAATTGCCATACCAGACGACACCTATTGAGTGTGATATTATAATTAATAAAAGGGGAGTGTTCCCACAAACGTGAAAGGAGGAAATATAAGGGTGCTGTCATGGTCTCCGAAAAATTCCATTACCGGTATGTGTAGCACCCTGAGGACTCGGCTGCTACAGGGGTATTGCACCTCAAACCAGAGGTGTGGTATTCCACTCCCGGGTAAGGATGGAGTGTGGAACTGAGCTCAGAAGGCTGCATGCACTACATACATCCCATTTCCGGGGGACAGAACTACGGTACTCCCACCAGTATATGTGCAGGTACGACAGCGTCTGTCCCTGGCTGGAGTGGGAGGGGGGTGGAACATCCCAGTAGTGTAGGGGCAGATAGGGGGAGTAGTCTGGGTAAATGTAGGAGCTCATTGGGTGCTGGTCACCTGAGCTCACACATAGAGGGAGTATATAAGGTGGGCACCATCTTAGGACAGGGTCAGTCAGTCAGTCAGTCAGTGAGTCAGCAGTAACTCCAGGAGAGGAGAAGGAAGAGAGACCCAGAGGCGCAGGACGAGAGGGGACCCCAAGATCCCAGAATAAGGACAAAAGGGTGAAGGGTCGGCAAAAGGGTACCGGATCCCAAGCTGGCGGAGGCCAAAGCAAACCTTAGCCAGGAACCGGAGGTCGTGGGCAAGATTTGCCACGACCCTCACCAAATCCACCAGAATGGCACACCGAGCATAGGGTCAGGGAAGCCAGAGAAGGTTCAACCACCAAGAGACCCGAGGGAGCCGGACATAGGTGGATCCCTGGTGAGAACGGCAGAGAGAGAGAGAAGAAGGGAGCTCAGGACCATACTCAGGAATTGCCCGGGAGTTGACCGAGTCCCGCACCTGGTGGACGCAGCACGGCTTGGGTGTTCACTGCTGTACAGAGTGACCCGAGCAACACCAGTGAGTAAAAACCCTGAAACTGCATTTCATGCCTCTGAGTCTCCTTGCTGCACCTTCACAACCACCATCCTCCACGTCTGACCCCCTGAGGCTATACCCCTCCCGTTGGGGGTTATACTACCACAGCTGCACACACACCACCAGCCTCAGCGGACCATCCTGCAGCGGCGGCCTTTTGACCGCAAATCAACGGGTGGCGTAGTCGACACTAAGAACATCTGCAAGGACTGCCGCACACTGAGTTTGACACCCTGGGCACGGACCGGGTCACAGCCACTCGGAGACTACAACCCCCACCTGATCCGGCTCCGGGTATCCCTAACAACATGGCCCAGGGGGCGCGTCATATGTAATTTAAGATTTTATCGGTCGACCATGACAGCACCACGAGAGAATTACAGAGATGAAGTAATCTATTGAAGGACCACAGCCTGGAACACTCTTCTCCCAAAGGTGAGGTCAGCCGATACACCCATATCTAACCTATCGTGTCTATGGAATGTAGAGGGACAGGACCAGGTAGCAGCCTTACATATGTCTTCTATCGAGACACCTGTCTTCTCAGCCCAGGAGGGGTGGGGTGGGATGAGCCTTCAGCCCTTCTGGCACTTCCTCGCCGCTAGATGTACAGACCAAAAGTTTGGACACATCTTCTCATTTAAAGATTCTTCTGTATTTTCATGACTATGAAAATTGTACATTCACACTGAAGACATCAAAACTATGAATTAACACATGTGGAATTATATACTTAACAAAAAAGTGTGAAACAACTGAAAATATGTCTTATATTCTAGGTTCTTCAAAGTAGCCACCTTTTGCTTTGATGACTGCTTTGCACACTCTTAGCATTCTCTTGATGAGCTTCAAGAGATAGTCACCGGAAATTGTTTTCACTTCACAGGTATGCCTTGTCAGGTTTAATAAGTGGGATTTCTTGCCTTATAAATGGGGTTGGGACCATCAGTTGTGTTGTGCAGAAGTCTGGTGGATACACAGCTGATAGTCCTACTGAACAGACTGTTAGAATTTGTATTATGGCAAGAAAAAAGCAGCTAAGTAAAGAAAAACGAGTGGCCATCATTACTTTAAGAAATGAAGGTCAGTCAGTCCGAAAAATTGGGAAAACTTTGAAAGTGTCCCCAAGTGCAGTTGCAAAAACCATCAAGCGCTACAAAGAAACTGGCTCACATGAGGACCGCCCCAGGAAAGGAAGACCAAGAGTCACCTCTGCTTCTGAGGATAAGTTTATCCGAGTCACCAGCTTCAGAAATCGCAGTTTAACAGCAGCTCAGATTAGAGACCAGTTCAATGCCACACAGAGTTCTAGCAGCAGACACATCTCTTCAACAACTGTTAAGAGGAGACTTTGTGCAGCAGGCCTTCATGGTAAAATAGCTGCTAGGAAACCACTGCTAAGGACGGGCAACAAGCAGAACAGACTTGTTTGGGCTAAAGAACACAAGGAATGGACATTAGACCAGTGGAAATCTGTGCTTTGGTCTGATGAGTCCAAATTTGAGATCTTTGGTTCCAACCACCGTGTCTTTGTGCGACGCAGAAAAGGTGAACGGATGGACTCTACATGCCTGGTTCCCACCGTGAAGCATGGAGGAGGAGGTGTGATGGTGTGGGGGTGCTTTGCTGGTGACACGGTTGGGGATTTATTCAAAATTGAAGGCATACTGAACCAGCATGGCTACCACAGCATCTTGCAGCGGCATGCTATTCCATCTGGTTTGCGTTTAGTTGGACCATCATTTATTTTTCAACAGGACAATGACCCCAAACACACCTCCAGGCTGTGTAAGGGCTATTTGACCAAGAAGGAGAGTGATGGGGTGCTACGCCAGATAACCTGGCCTTCACAGTCACCAGACCTGAACCCAGTTGTTTCACACTTTGTTGTTAAATATATAATTCCACATGTGTTAATTCATAGTTTTGATGCCTTCAGTGTGAATGTACAATTTCCATAGTCAAGAAAATACAGAAAAATCTTTAAATGCGAAGGTGTGTCCAAACTTTTGGTCTATACTGTATATGATAGAGAAATGGCCTCCTAATTCCATCTAGCTATGGTGGACTTCGTGACCTTAGACCGTTCCTAGCCCCTTGGTAGGATATAAACAACGAGTTATCTTTCCTAAAGCTTTTGGTAACTGAATGGTACCTAACCACACATCTCCTCACTTCTAACGTATGTAACTCCACCTCTTTCTGGTTACTAGGATGTGGACAAAAGGAGGGTAGGAGGACTTCCTGAAGTCTGTGGAAACGAGTAGCTACCTTAGGGAGAGAGAGTGATTTTTAGACCAGATCCTGCCTATCATCCAGAATTTGAGTAAACGGCGAGGCCATAGACAGGGTCTGGATGTCACTAATGCTCCTGGCCGAGGTTAAAGATATTAAAGCGGTCTTAAGAGAGAGGGATTTAAGGGTTGCTGACTATTAGCTCAAACGGCGAGCTAGTCAAGGCCTTTAGAACCAAATTTAAATCCCAGGGAACCAAGCTGCTTTTAATAATGAGTCTAGATCTAAAAGCTGCCTTAATGAACCGAGAAACCCAGTAGCTACAAGCTACATCACAGCTATATAGGGCACCCAAGGCAGAAATCTGTACTTTAAAGGTGCTGGTGGATAACCCTAGTTCAAGACCTTTTTGTAAAAACTCCAAAGATTTGTCCTATTGGCACCCCTTCCCCATCAACCCCAGAACCAGAGAAAGACAAAAACTTTCTCCAACTTGTGGCATAAATCTGGGTTGTAACAGGTTTTCTGCTGTGCAGGATGGTTACTAGACCTTTGGAAAAACCTTTCTGATTTGGCAGTGTCCTTTCAAGTTCCACACCGTCAAGTGGAGGCCAGTTGCTTGAGGATGGAATATCGGACCCCGGAGAAGGAGATATGGAATCTCTGGAAGAACCCAAGGATCAGAGATGGACATGTTCCTCAGGCATGAGAACCAGGGCCTCCTGGGCCAAAAGGGTGCGATCAGCAGAACCCTGGCCTTCTACTCCCTGATCTTTCTTATTACCATGAGAAGAACAGCCAACCAGGGGGGGAGGAGTCATACGCCAGGCTGAAATACCAACGTATCAGGAAAGCGTCCACAGCTAGAGGATTTAGGGAACACAAGATCTTTGTCTTCCGATTTAGTTTTGTGGCAAACGGATCTACCTGACCGGAGGCCCCCCCATCTTCGGCTATTTGGGTAAAAATTCCTTGATTTAGTTCCCATTCCCCTTGCATCAGAGGATAGCAGCTTAGGAAATCTGCTCTCATGTTTTCTTTTTCCATTATATGGAGGGCCATCAGGGAAAGGAGGTGACTTTCTGTAATCTGGAAGAGATGATCTGTCACTCTCATCAGCGATCTTGACCATGTATCCCCCTGGTGGTTCACATATGCTACCCCAACTAGATTATCCAAGAGGATCTTTACATTCTGGCCCTGAAGGAAAGGTAAGAAATTATTCACCGCCTTGTCTACCGCCAGAAGTTCTTTTGAATTGGAGGAGAGACCCTTTTCAATATCTGACCAGGTCCCCTGGGCTACCATATCTCCCAGATGGGCTCCCCACCCTCTCGGACTCGCATCTGTGGTAATTGTTCTAGTGACCCTAAGCACCCAGGGAACCCCTCGAGATAGGTTAGGCTCATCCTGCCACCACTATAAAGATTTTACTGACCGGGGTGATAAGGACATCTTCCAAGTGCCCCTTAAGAGAAACTTCATTATGTAGCACATCCCACTGTAGAACTGTGGCGCCCCTGAAGGTTCGACCGCCACAGGGATGCTGCACTTCTGTAATGGAGTGTAGTGTTCCTCCTCCGAGGTAAGAACAGCGTGATGGTCGGGACCCAACCTTTGCATCCAAAACCACATTTCTCCACCAGGGGGGCTAGTATGCACCAGGTGCTGCCCTCCTGGTTACAGGGAGACTGGGGAACCAAGAGTGAGGGGAACCAGTTAGTGGGTGAGGGTTGAGGACTTACAATTTAGTGACACTTTAAATTTCATATTTAATAAAAAGCCATCTTTGGTTTTGGTCTTTGTGCTGTTAATTACTGTGAGGTATTGTGATCTCCCACCCTGAACGTGGATCCTGTGTGGACCTGCAGTGGATGGAGACACAGCCCTCATACCCCAGCCTTGGGACGGGGGACAGGTTGCAGACGAGGAATGTCTCAACCCGGTCAAGGACCACGACCAAGAAGGCCCGGAGCTTAAGAGTGTAGCTCCACAGCTAATGGATCCCGGGGAGGATGCAGATGGAGCAGTGTACGCCACCTGTCCTCACCATCTGATATATTCAGAGGGAGTCCGGCTGCAAGAGGGGTACCGGCCCCGACACCCGACCTTGCTTCTCCATGTCCTGGTTGGTAAAGCCTGGTAGGCCCAGAGGATCCCATCGGGTATCGGAAGGAGCGGAGCTGCCACCCGTGCCCTTGTTCTGAGAGGAGTTCAGAGGGAGACCCGGCCTATCTACACACACAGACAGGAGAGGATACGGTCTGTAGTTCAGGAACACTCTGGTGTGGGGTCCCAATTGAATGCTGGACTTGCTCGGAGGTTGTCGGACCCCCATCCCTGGTGACTGCAGGACTCCGTGGGGATCAGGGAGTCGCCTTCCTTCTGCCATCTCTAATGTGAGTAAAGCCTTGGAAGTTCACCCCTATGGCCTCCGGACTGTTTATTCTGCGCTACACCGCGCGACGTGGCATCCGTTCTTCCTCCACTACTACCCCCTCCATCCTTCCTGTCCCTCTGTGACACGCCCCTGGGCCTGTGTCGCGCTGCTTTGCGCACGCGGGAGCTTACCCGGAGCCGGATCTCTTGAGGGTTGTAGTCTCGTGGCGGTGATCCGGTCCGTGCCCAGGGAGTAAGACTAAGTGGCGCTGTATCAGCGGTAGATGATGGATGACTACGCCACCCGTTGAATGCAGCTATGGAGCTGCCGCTGCAGGGCAGACCGCTGAGGCCGGTGGAAGGATGGTGCAGCGTGGATGGTATAACCCCCAACGGGAGGGGTATGGCCTCAGGGCAGCCGACGTGGATGATGGCGGTAGCAGGAACCACTCAGAGACGATGCGGTGTAGTTCAGGGTCTTTACTGGTGACAAAGATAGACCCTCCCGGAGTACTGGCTAGCGGTTGGGGCCTGGTCAGTCCTTGAGCAGATGGGATCTCCCCTGGCCAGGCGGAGTTGTAGGCCTCCCAAACTAACGATACTCTTCTGGCTACCTTACTAGAAGCGAGTATAAGTAGCCCACGTCCCTGAGTGTACCGTGTGGTGCTCACCCGTATGGCCGGTGACTCGGGGCCTTCTAGTAGCTTCCGCTCCACGACGGCGGTGCTGGTCCCATGCGTGTGACCGTGCCTTCGGGTTTCTTGGCCAGAGGACCTGAAATCCCCTGCCTGACGGATTCTGCTGCTGGGTAGGAGTTAGTCCCCACAGCCTCGGACTCCGGGTCCGGTAAGAAATCTTCTCAGTCAGGGCGAGCTCTGCAGCTGCCAGCCCCTGACTCTTTGTAACACTGCTCCCACAGAGCTCCTGTTGTTTCTTCCTATGCTGCTTCTCTTCTCTGTCTCTGGCATGGCCCAGGAGCTGGGCCCAGCCGGAGCCACAGCTCCCTGTCAGCCCTCCTGGCTGAACTCTCCCTCTCAACTCTCTAACCCTGCCTCAGCCCCAGGTTTATATAGGGGAAGTTCTTCCCCTCCCAGGACTGGGCAGGAGGTGTGGCATGCATAGGATCCCTGACCAAGAGACCTCCCACCTGCTCTCAGACATAACATTGCTTGTTACTGTGGAAACCAGACCCCTGGGGTGCCACATTCCCCCCTAGTGAAATTTAGTACTCCGGGACTAAACATATTTTTTTAGAAAGACATAACAGGGTATAACAATAATAATACAATAAGAAAAACACATAAAGGTGGTCACGGCATGTCCGCAACCGGGTGCAGTCTTTGAAGGAAACAAAGGTGTCCATTTCACCAAAACAGGGAGACGTAACCAGGTAGGGGTCTGTCCTGCCCCGAGTCCTTAACAGTCTTTTAGTCCATCCTGGGTTACGCTCCACTAACTGTACAAAGGATTCCCGGTAAATCCACCAAAGACTCCCATAAATTACTAGAAACACATAATTATTTACAGGATATGGCCGCTCTCAGTTCTCGGCCAGTGGGGATAAGGAATGGCTGCTCACAGTCCTCAGCCTGGTAAGGGATAGGGGATGGCTGCTCACAGTCCTCAGCCTGGTAAGGGATAGGGACACACGGGGAACAATTCACTAATCCCAACGGGGACCATATTTTAATTAGCAGTAGTCCTTGTACCCTAACGGGTAACTATTTACAGCTCTTTATTCACGCTACTTCCCTTCAGTAGCTATGTCCTCTTTGTGCTCCCTCCTGAGGGTAGTCCTCAGACCCGTCCGGGTCCTCTTGGCTTTTCTCGTATTGGTAGTACTGCAGCTCCTCCTTGGTTAGCTGGGTTAGTATCTCTGCGACAGTCCTCCTCCCAGGTGGCCAGGACTTTACCTCCCTTTGGGCTGCCCCGGTTAATTGGGCCACCAGGATGCTCACTTTTTGCTCTTCTGTGAGGGGGTACACCTGGAAGAGGCTATCCAGCTTTTCACTAAAGTCATTCAGGGTATGTGACTCCCCTGAGTATTGGGGTAGCCAGGCTGCTCCCGGGATATAGGGCATGGTAAAAGGCATGACTGCAGCAGCGCTGGCGCTGGCGGGGGTTGAGGCAGTGAAGCTCTCCTCCGTATCCGACATCTTCCTCCCCCCTAGTGGACCGTGGCCTACCTTGCGATGATCCTCTTCCGTAGGCCGCGGCTCCGCAGTGGATCGTCAGGGTTGAGGACCTTCCGTCGCGCTCCTGTGACGTCGGCGTCTGCTGGGCTCCTTCCAGGACCTTACGCAACGTCCGGACGTGAGGCGGGGCTTCAGTTCTCGCGCGCTTTCGGAGTCCACACCCCTCTTCTTCCCGCGCGGCGTCTTCAAGATGGCGTCCAACGGCGGGAAAACTCCACGGATGGCGGGAAGAAGGCAGAAGATGGCGCCGGATGGCAGGAAAACTTCGCGGATGGCGGGAAGAAGGTAGAAGATGGCGCCGGATGGCGGGAAACCTCCACGGATGGCGGGAGTCTTCATCACTGGTAAGTTTGAACAGTCTTTTTCAGGCACGCAGTACCCGGTGGTTGCGGGCACGAGATCCTGCCGACTACGCCAAAAGTTGACGCGCCCCTGGGCCTGTGTCGCGCTGCGTTGCGCACGCGGGAGCTTACCCGGAGCCGGATCTCTTGAGGGTTGTAGTCTCGTGGCGGTGATCCGGTCCGTGCCCAGGGAGTCAGACTAAGTGGCGCTGTATCAGCGGTAGATGATGGACGACTACGCCACCCGTTGAATGCAGCTATGGAGCTGCCGCTGCAGGGCAGACCGCTGAGGCCGGTGGAAGGATGGTGCAGCGTGGATGGTATAACCCCCAACGGTAGGGGTATGGCCTCAGGGCAGCCGACGTGGATGATGGCAGTAGCAGGAACCACTCAGAGACGATGCGGTGTAGTTCAGGGTCTTTACTGGTGACAAAGATAGACCCTCCCGGAGTACTGGCTAGCGGTTGGGGCCTGGTCAGTCCTTGAGCAGATGGGATCTCCCCTGGCCAGGCGGAGTTGTAGGCCTCCCAAACTAACGATACTCTTCTGGCTACCTTACTAGAAGCGAGTATAAGTAGCCCACGTCCCTGAGTGTACCGTGTGGTGCTCACCCGTATGGCCGGTGACTCGGGGCCTTCTAGTAGCTTCCGCTCCACGACGGCGGTGCTGGTCCCATGCGTGTGACCGTGCCTTCAGGTTTCTTGGCCAGAGGACCTGAAATCCCCTGCCTGACGGATTCTGCTGCTGGGTAGGAGTTAGTCCCCACAGCCTCGGACTCCGGGTCCGGTAAGAAATCTTCTCAGTCAGGGCGAGCTCTGCAGCTGCCAGCCCCTGACTCTTTGTAACACTGCTCCCACAGAGCTCCTGTTGTTTCTTCCTATGCTGCTTCTCTTCTCTGTCTCTGGCATGGCCCAGGAGCTGGGCCCAGCCGGAGCCACAGCTCCCTGTCAGCCCTCCTGGCTGAACTCTCCCTCTCAACTCTCTAACCCTGTCTCAGCCCCAGGTTTATATAGGGGAAGTTCTTCCCCTCCCAGGACTGGGCAGGAGGTGTGGCATGCATAGGATCCCTGACCAAGAGACCTCCCACCTGCTCTCAGACATAACATTGCTTGTTACTGTGGAAACCAGACCCCTGGGGTGCCACATCTGCCCTGAGGCCTTGCTCCGCCTGTGGGGAGTAGTAATAACTCTGGCCGCCGTAACACTATGCCTCAGCGGACTGCAGCGGCGCTGGTGGCCTTCACCAGGTGCCACAGGTGGCGTAGTCGTAAATCAGCCACTCAACCCGGATAAGCCCACACCATCTCTTTTAATGTGACGGCCCTGAGTCCCCCATCTCCCAGGGTAAAGAAAAGGGCTTTTTCGAATAAGAGACGTCACGCTATCACTTGTGGGGGGTTTCTGCTGTTTTCGCATGTCAGGGGCTCTCCAAATGTGATATGGCATCCACTTTTTTCATATGGCATTTTGTTTTCATAATGGCATTACGGCATTCATTTTAATATGGTGATATGGCATTCAGTCTTTTTTGCGTTCAAAAAGTCGAAACGGTGCTCCTTCCCTTCCGAGCCCTGTCATGTGCCCAAACAATAGTTTTCCCCCACATATGGGGTATCAACATGCTCAGTAGAAATTACACAACAAATTTTGTGGTTCATTTTATCTTGTTACCCTTGTGAAAATAAAAAAATTGGGGCTATAGTAAAATTTTTGTGAAAAAAAGTAAAATGTTCATTTTTCTTTCCACATTGCTTTAGTTCCTTTTGGGTATTTTCTGTCATAAAGGCCCCTCAAAGTCACTTCAAATGTGATGTGGTCCCTAAAAAAATGGTTTTGTAAATTTTGTTGGAAAAATTAGAAATCGCTGGTCAACTTTTAAACCTTCTAACTTCCTAACAAAAAAAAATGTTTTAAAAATTGTGCTGATGTAAAGTAAACATATGAGAAATGTTATTTATTAACTATTTTGTGTGACATAACTCTCTGGAATTAAAAGTTTGAAAATTGCAAAATTATCAAAATTTTCACCAAATTGTCGTATCAAAATTGGTTACCACTATCATGAAGTACAATATGTCACTAAACACAATCTCAGAATCAGTGGGATCCATTGTAAAATAAGAAGAAAATAATAAAATCCTTATACTCACATGTCCTATGTGTCCCTAGCTGTAATTCTCTGACCGCTGACGCTGAGGAGCCGAGGAGAATGAGCCGCTCCGGCGAGCGGGCCCCGAAGCTAAGCTCAGGAGCGGTGTCCTGTCACTCAGTGAGCGCAGCTCCGGGGCCACTATCCGGGGAACACTTAGGACCATAGGCAGATTATAATGAGGGCAATCTGGGCTACCGCCCGGGGCCCCAGGGCTCCGGGGAGCCCCGGGGGGTCCATGGCCAAGCTTAAAGGATCCCTCACTTTACACACTTAACATCTTTTATCCATTGTTAAAAAGCGTCATAGATTTCAAGCTTTTTTCATAGTGTTTTTCACCCTTGAATTTGTTCCAGAAAATGAAGTATTGCTCCTGGAAAATTAATGTAATTACACATGTGTTGGTATAGATATGTTTATTTCATTTGTATGTAATGGAACAACACAAAAAAAACAAACAAAAAAGGCAAATTGGACATAATTTCACACAAAACTCCCAAAATGGGCCAAACCAAAATGTTGGCACTTTTCCAAAGTTGTAGGTAAACAACTTTGTTTCAAGCATATGATGCTCATTCAAACTCACCTGTGGCAAGTAACAGGTTTGAGCAATATGAAATCATACCTGAAACCAGATAAAAAGGTGAGAAATTTACATATTCTTTGCATTGTATGACTGTGTGTGCCAAACTAAGCATGGAGAACACAAAGAGGAGAAGAGAACTGTCTGAGGAGTTGAGAACCAAAATTGTTGAAAAATATCAACAATCTCAAGGTTACAAATTAATCTCCAGAGATCTTGATGTTCCTTTGTCCATGGTGCGCAACATTATCAAGAAGTTTACAACCCATGGCACTGTAGCTAATCTCTCTGGATGTGGACAGCCGAGAAAAATTGATGAAAGGTTGCAACGCAGGATAGTCCAAATGGTGGATAAGCAACCCCAATCAAGTTCCAAAGATATTCAAGCTGTCCTGCATGCTCAGGGTGCATCAATGTCAGCGTGAACTATATGTAGTCTTTTGAATGAAATGAATCACCATGGCAGGAGACCCAGGAGGACCCCACTGCTGACATAGATACATAAAAAAGCTAGACTACAATTTACCAATATGTGCGTGAGTAAGCCTAAATCCTTTTGGGAAATCATCTTGTGGACAGATGAAACCAAGATAGAGCTTTTTGGTGAAGCACATCATTCTACTGTTTACCAAAAATGGAATGAGGACTGCAAAGAAAAGAACACAGTACCTACAGTCATATATGGTGGAGGTTCAAAGATGTTTTGGGGTTGTTTTGTTGCCTCTGGCACTCATTGCTTTGACTGCGTGCAAAGCATCATGAAATCTGAAGATTACCAAAGGATTTTGGGTCACAATGTAGTGTCTATTGTCAGAAAGCTGGGTTTGCGTCCTAGGTCATGGGACTTCGAGCAGGACAATTACCCCAAACATATTTCAAGAAGCACCAAGAAATGGATGGGAACAAAGTGCTGGAGAGTTCTGAAGTGGCAGCAATGAGTCCGGATCTAAATCCTTTTGAACACCTGTGGATTTAGATCCGGACTCATTGCTTAGTCCGGATCTAAATTGCTCTTAAAATTGCTCTTGGGAGTAGACACACTTCACATATGGGAGACCTGGGACAGTTTGCAAAAGAAGAGTGGTCTACATACTTTTTTATATATATATATATATATATATATACATATATATATATACATATATATATATATATATGTATAATACTTGACACCTAATGGGAGCCAAAGGCCAAAGAAGGGGGCATTGTCCTAAGTAGGGGCCACAGAGGGAGACATTATTTTAATTGGGGTCCAAGGAGGGGGACATTATTTTAAATGGGGGCCCCAAGAGGGGACATTATTGTAAATTTTGTCTAAAAAGGGGGGCATCATACCATGGGAGCAAAAGGGGAACATTATGATAAATGGTGGCCAAAGAAGGGGACTTTATTCTAAATGAGGACCAAAAAGAGAGACATTGTACTACAGGGGGCCAAAGAGAGTTATATATAATAATATTTTTTATTTAATTTCTATATTTAGTAGAGACATGTACAAACTGAATAAGACAATACAGATTATCACATAATTCATGACATACTAAGAGGAGTGAAGGCCCTGATAACAAGCTTACAGTCTATGAAGATATAGGAGTGACACAAAAGATAAAAAGGTGCTTGTCATGTATGGTCCGGCCATGATTATTATAAACAGGGGAATTCAAATACCATTACATGAACCAGTCATCAGCCAGAATCTGTATAAGTACAGATACAAGGAGCTGTAGAGTGCATGGAGGCTGTGGATACAGATGAGTGAAGGGACCAGATTCTGGAGAAAATTAAGGAAGGGAGAACAGGGCATAGTTAGATTAACCATATTCTGTGGGATAGTGCATTCCAGAGAACTGCTGCAGCACAAGAGAAGTCCTGAAGATGGGGGTAGAAGGTTTTGATTACAGAGGATGCTAGTCTTAGGTAGATAGTTGATTTTACATTTCTGGATTCTGTAGATTTGTGATTTGTATTAAACAACAAAAAAAAACAACAACAATCCGAGGTGTCAGTATTCTTTAATGAGGACATAGCCCTCATGGTTTGTAATTCCAGTGTGTGATGATTAAATAAATGTTGTGATTAAGGTGCAGTTACTGCAGTATATCACAGATCAATTAATCCACAGTCACACTAGCTATGTATACGGATGTCCCCCAGGCCGATACCCCAGCAGTTGTTTCGGGATGCCTTGGCTTCTGCTGCTTTAGAAGATGCAGGTCATCCTTGTACATTTATCTGTATAGAAATAAATGGTTCGAGGCATGGTCATTAATTTTCCACAAAGCACTCTGCTACTATGCAAGCCAAATAATTTGTCCCTTTTTCCTTTCTGTTAAATTTGGGAATTATACAATAGATAACAGTCACATATTATCCTGTATATGATATCTGACTTCTGTAATCACTGTATACCATATACCAGTCATATATTATCCTGTATACTGCAGGTGCTATACTATGTGTATAGACATCAGATGATATATAGACTCCTTCATCATATCCTATGAGCTTTATTTATTGTTGTGGAGTTCAATTGTTTCCCATGGTATTTAATGGGTATTTTTAGAAATTACTTTTGTTATGTTTTTATATTTATTTTTAATAAAGGCATTTTTTTATTGCTTCAGTTGTACGTTGTTATTGTGGCTACTAGAATGGGAGTAACACTCAATCAGGTCAAAGAAGTATAGATGCACAAGTTTGATAAAAAGATTTGGAACTTTTATTGAATTATTTAAAAGAAATTTATAAAACACACATAAAGGGGAAGTGAACCAATGAAGGTGCCTGCAGTGCTAGTAACAAGGGTAGTCAATCATTTATTCTGTTTAACAAGACTTACAAAAGGAGATCATATCAATGAACCCAGTGATAAATACATGAAGAATTAAATAAATAAATAAGTAAAAGGATCAGTATCCAAAATTCATTCATCTAGTAAGCATTAGTGGATAACAAGTACATACCTTAAAGTATCCAGCATAGATAAATGTAGTCAAAATGCCATGAAAGTATATATCTATAAATATGTCAATAGGTCATATAGAGAGAAGCCATAAAGCCCACAAGTGGTAGACAAGTGTCAATATAGGGCAAAGTCAATCATGGCCCACAAAATACAGATGGTATCACCAAGCATAGAGATAAACAGATGGAATCATCAGGCATAGAGATAAACAGAATGTAAATAAAGACAATACAACCTTTCAACTGCAGGTAAGGACAGCTGTATTGTCTTTATTTACATTCTGTTTATCTCTATGCCTGATGATTCCATTTGTTTATTTCTATGCTTGGTGATACCATCTGTATTTTGTGGGCCAAACTGCACATTAATCACAACATTTATTTAATCATCACACACTGGAATTACAAACCATGAGGGCTATGTCCTCATTAAAGAATACTGACACCTCGGATTGTTGTTGTTTTTTTTTTTTTGTTTAATACAAATCACAAATCTACAGAATCCAGAAATGTAAAATCAACTATCTACCTAAGACTAGCATCCTCTGTAATCGAAACCTTCTACCCCCATCTTCAGGACTTCTCTTGTGCTGCAGCAGTTCTCTGGAATGCACTATCCCACAGAATATGGTTAATCTAACTATGCCCTGTTCTCCCTTCCTTAATTTTCTCCAGAATCTGGTCCCTTCACTCATCTGTATCCACAGCCTCCATGCACTCTACAGCTCCTTGTATCTGTACTTATACAGATTCTGGCTGATGACTGGTTCATGTAATGGTATTTGAATTCCCCTGTTTATAATAATCATGGCCGGACCATACATGACAAGCACCTTTTTATCTTTTGTGTCACTCCTATATCTTCATAGACTGTAAGCTTGTTAGCAGGGCCTTCACTCCTCTTAGTATGTCATGAATTATGTGATAATCTGTATTGTCTTATTCAGTTTGTACATGTCTCTACTAAATATAGAAATTAAATAAAAAATATTATTATATATAACTCTCTTTGGCCCCCTGTAGTACAATGTCTCTCTTTTTGGTCCTCATTTAGAATAAAGTCCCCTTCTTTGGCCACCATTTATCATAATGTTCCCCTTTTGCTCCCATGGTATGATGCCCCCCTTTTTAGACAAAATTTACAATAATGTCCCCTCTTGGGGCCCCCATTTAAAATAATGTCCCCCTCCTTGGACCCCAATTAAAATAATGTCTCCCTCTGTGGCCCCTACTTAGGACAATGCCCCCTTCTTTGGCCTTTGGCTCCCATTAGGTGTCAAGTATTATACATATATATATATATATATATATATATATATATATATGTATATATATATATATATATATATATATATATATATAAAAGTATGTAGACCACTCTTCTTTTGCAAACTGTCCCAGGTCTCCCATATGTGAAGTGTGTCTCCTCCCAAGAGCAATTTTAAGAGCAATTTAGATCCGGACTAAGCAATGAGTCCGGATCTAAATCCACAGGTGTTCAAAAGGATTTAGATCCGGACTCATTGCTGCCACTTCAGAACTCTCCAGCACTTTGTTCCCATCCATTTCTTGGTGCTTCTTGAAATATGTTTGGGGTAATTGTCCTGCTCGAAGTCCCATGACCTAGGACGCAAACCCAGCTTTCTGACAATAGACACTACATTGTGACCCAAAATCCTTTGGTAATCTTCAGATTTCATGATGCTTTGCACGCAGTCAAAGCAATGAGTGCCAGAGGCAACAAAACAACCCCAAAACATCTTTGAACCTCCACCATATATGACTGTAGGTACTGTGTTCTTTTCTTTGCAGTCCTCATTCCATTTTTGGTAAACAGTAGAATGATGTGCTTCACCAAAAAGCTCTATCTTGGTTTCATCTGTCCACAAGATGATTTCCCAAAAGGATTTAGGCTTACTCACGCACATATTGGTAAATTGTAGTCTAGCTTTTTTATGTATCTATGTCAGCAGTGGGGTCCTCCTGGGTCTCCTGCCATGGTGATTCATTTCATTCAAAAGACTACATATAGTTCACGCTGACACTGATGCACCCTGAGCATGCAGGACAGCTTGAATATCTTTGGAACTTGATTGGGGTTGCTTATCCACCATTTGGACTATCCTGCGTTGCAACCTTTCATCAATTTTTCTCTGCTGTCCACATCCAGAGAGATTAGCTACAGTGCCATGGGTTGTAAACTTCTTGATAATGTTGCGCACCATGGACAAAGGAACATCAAGATCTCTGGAGATTAATTTGTAACCTTGAGATTGTTGATATTTTTCAACAATTTTGGTTCTCAACTCCTCAGACAGTTCTCTTCTCCTCTTTGTGTTCTCCATGCTTAGTTTGGCACACACAGTCATACAATGCAAAGAATATGTAAATTTCTCACCTTTTTATCTGGTTTCAGGTATGATTTCATATTGCTCAAACCTGTTACTTGCCACAGGTGAGCTTGAATGAGCATCATATGCTTGAAACAAAGTTGTTTACCTACAACTTTGGAAAAGTGCCAACATTTTGGTTTGGCCCATTTTGGGAGTTTTGTGTGAAATTATGTCCAATTTGCCTTTTTTGTTTGTTTTTTTGTGTTGTTCCATTACATACAAATGAAATAAACATATCTATACCAACACATGTGTAATTACATTAATTTTCCATGAGCAAAACTTCATTTTCTGGAACAAATTCAAGGGTGAAAAACACTATGAAAAAAGCTTGAAATCTATGACGCTTTTTAACAATGGATAAAAGATGTTAAGTGTGTAAAGTGAGGGATCCTTTAAGCTTGGCCATGGACCCCCCGGGGCTCCCCGGAGCCCTGGGGCCCCGGGCGGTAGCCCAGATTGCCCTCATTATAATCTGCCTATGGTCCTAAGTGTTCCCCGGATAGTGGCCCCGGAGCTGCGCTCACTGAGTGACAGGACACCGCTCCTGAGCTCAGCTTCGGGGCCCGCTCGCCGGAGCGGCTCATTCTCCTCGGCTCCTCAGCGTCAGCGGTCAGAGAATTACAGCTAGGGACACATAGGACATGTGAGTATAAGGATTTTATTATTTTCTTCTTATTTTACAATGGATCCCACTGATTCTGAGATTGTGTTTAGTGACATATTGTACTTCATGATAGTGGTAACCAATTTTGATACGACAATTTGGTGAAAATTTTGATAATTTTGCAATTTTCAAACTTTTAATTCCAGAGAGTTATGTCACACAAAATAGTTAATAAATAACATTTCTCATATGTTTACTTTACATCAGCACAATTTTTAAAACATTTTTTTTGTTAGGAAGTTAGAAGGTTTAAAAGTTGACCAGCGATTTCTAATTTTTCCAACAAAATTTACAAAACCATTTTTTTAGGGACCACATCACATTTGAAGTGACTTTGAGGGGCCTTTATGACAGAAAATACCCAAAAGGAACTAAAGCAATGTGGAAAGAAAAATGAACATTTTACTTTTTTTCACAAAAATTTTACTATAGCCCCAATTTTTTTATTTTCACAAGGGTAACAAGATAAAATGAACCACAAAATTTGTTGTGTAATTTCTACTGAGCATGTTGATACCCCATATGTGGGGGAAAACTATTGTTTGGGCACATGACAGGGCTCGGAAGGGAAGGAGCACCGTTTCGACTTTTTGAACGCAAAAAAGACTGAATGCCATATCACCATATTAAAATGAATGCCGTAATGCCATTATGAAAACAAAATGCCATATGAAAAAAGTGGATGCCATATCACATTTGGAGAGCCCCTGACATGCGAAAACAGCAGAAACCCCCCACAAGTGATAGCGTGACGTCTCTTACTCGAAAAAGCCCTTTTCTTTACCCTGGGAGATGGGGGACTCGGAGTCGGGTCCTGTGATGGAGAGATGGGGTGCAGCCGTGGCCCGGACCCGACCCGTGCTCAGGGCCGTCACATTAAAAGAGATGGTGTGGGCTTATCCGGGTTGAGTGGCTGATTTACGACTACGCCACCTGTGGCACCTGGTGAAGGCCACCAGCGCCGCTGCAGTCCGCTGAGGCATAGTGTTACGGCGGCCAGAGTTATTACTACTCCCCACAGGCGGAGCAAGGCCTCAGGGCAGAGGGACAGGAAGGATGGAGGGGGTAGTAGTGGAGGAAGAACGGATGCCACGTCGCGCGGTGTAGCGCAGAATAAACAGTCCGGAGGCCATAGGGGTGAACTTCCAAGGCTTTACTCACATTAGAGATGGCAGAAGGAAGGCGACTCCCTGATCCCCACGGAGTCCTGCAGTCACCAGGGATGGGGGTCCAACAACCTCCGAGCAAGTCCAGCATTCAATCGGGACCCCGCACCAGAGTGTTCCTGAACTACAGACCGTATCCTCTCCTGTCTGTGTGTGTAGATAGGCCGGGTCTCCCTCTGAACTCCTTTCAGAACAAGGGCACGGGTGGCAGCTCCGCTCCTTCCGATACCCGATGGGATCCTCTGGGCCTACCAGGCTTTACCAACCAGGACATGGAGAAGCAAGGTCGGGTGTCGGGGCCGGTACCCCTCTTGCAGCCGGACTCCCTCTGAATATATCTGGTGAGGACAGGTGGCGTACACTGCTCCGTCTGCATCCTCCCCGGGATCCATTAGCTGTGGAGCTACACTCTTAAGCTCCGGGCCTTCTTGGTCGTGGTCCTTGACCGGGTTGAGACATTCCTCGTCTGCAACCTGCCCCCCGTCTCAAGGCTGGGGTATCAGGGCTGTGTCTCCATCCACTGCAGGTCCACACAGGATCCACGTTCAGGGTGGGAGATCACAATACCTCACAGTAATTAACAGCACAAAGACCAAAACCAAAGATGGCTTTTTATTAAATATGAAATTTAAAGTGTCACTAAATTGTAAGTCCTCAACCCTCACCCACTAACTGGTTCCCCTCACTCTTGGTTCCCCAGTCTCCCTGTAACCAGGAGGGCAGCACCTGGTGCATACTAGCCCCCCTGGTGGAGAAATGTGGTGTTGGATGCAAAGGTTGGGTCCCGACCATCACGCTGTTCTTACCTCGGAGGAGGAACACTACACTCCATTACAGAAGTGCAGCATCCCTGTGGCGGTCGAACCTTCAGGGGCGCCACAGTTCTACAGTGGGATGTGCTACATAATGAAGTTTCTCTTAAGGGGCACTTGGAAGATGTCCTTATCACCCCGGTCAGTAAAATCTTTATAGTGGTGGCAGGATGAGCCTAACCTATCTCGAGGGGTTCCCTGGGTACTTAGGGTCACTAGAACAATTACCACAGATGCGAGTCCGAGAGGGTGGGGAGCCCATCTGGGAGATATGGTAGCCCAGGGGACCTGGTCAGATATTGAAAAGGGTCTCTCCTCCAATTCAAAAGAACTTCTGGCGGTAGACAAGGCGGTGAATAATTTCTTACCTTTCCTTCAGGGCCAGAATGTAAAGATCCTCTTGGATAATCTAGTTGCGGTAGCATATGTGAACCACCAGGGGGATACATGGTCAAGATCGCTGATGAGAGTGACAGATCATCTCTTCCAGATTACAGAAAGTCACCTCCTTTCCCTGATGGCCCTCCATATAATGGAAAAAGAAAACATGAGAGCAGATTTCCTAAGCTGCTATCCTCTGATGCAAGGGGAATGGGAACTAAATCAAGGAATTTTTACCCAAATAGCCGAAGATGGGGGGGCCTCCGGTCAGGTAGATCCGTTTGCCACAAAACTAAATCGGAAGACAAAGATCTTGTGTTCCCTAAATCCTCTAGCTGTGGACGCTTTCCTGATACGTTGGTATTTCAGCCTGGCGTATGACTCCTCCCCCCCTGGTTGGCTGTTCTTCTCATGGTAATAAGAAAGATCAGGGAGGAGAAGGCCAGGGTTCTGCTGATCGCACCCTTTTGGCCCAGGAGGCCCTGGTTCTCATGCCTGAGGAACATGTCCATCTCTGATCCTTGGGTTCTTCCAGAGATTCCATATCTCCTTCTCCGGGGTCCGATATTCCATCCTCAAGCAACTGGCCTCCACTTGACGGTGTGGAACTTGAAAGGACACTGCCAAATCAGAAAGGTTTTTCCAAAGGTCTAGTAACCATCCTGCACAGCAGAAAACCTGTTACAACCCAGATTTATGCCACAAGTTGGAGAAAGTTTTTGTCTTTCTCTGGTTCTGGGGTTGATGGGGAAGGGGTGCCAATAGGACAAATCTTTGGAGTTTTTACAAAAAGGTCTTGAACTAGGGTTATTCACCAGCACCCTTAAAGTACAGATTTCTGCCTTGGGTGCCCTATATAGCTGTGATGTAGCTTGTAGCTACTGGGTTTCTCGGTTCATTAAGGCAGCTTTTAGATCTAGACTCATTATTAAAAGCAGCTTGGTTCCCTGGGATTTAAATTTGGTTCTAAAGGCCTTGACTAGCTCGCCGTTTGAGCTAATAGTCAGCAACCCTTAAATCCCTCTCTCTTAAGACCGCTTTAATATCTTTAACCTCGGCCAGGAGCATTAGTGACATCCAGACCCTGTCAATGGCCTCGCCGTTTACTCAAATTCTGGATGATAGGCAGGATCTGGTTTAAAAAAAAAGTTTGGACACACCTTCGCATTTAAAGATTTTTCTGTATTTTCTTGACTATGGAAATTGTACATTCACACTGAAGGCATCAAAACTATGAATTAACACATGTGGAATTATATATTTAACAAAAAAGTGTGAAACAACTGGGTTCAGGTCTGGTGACTGTGAAGGCCAGGTTATCTGGCGTAGCACCCCATCACTCTCCTTCTTGGTCAAATAGCCCTTACACAGCCTGGAGGTGTGTTTGGGGTCATTGTCCTGTTGAAAAATAAATGATGGTCCAACTAAACGCAAACCAGATGGAATAGCATGCCGCTGCAAGATGCTGTGGTAGCCATGCTGGTTCAGTATGCCTTCAATTTTGAATAAATCCCCAACCGTGTCACCAGCAAAGCACCCCCACACCATCACACCTCCTCCTCCATGCTTCACGGTGGGAACCAGGCATGTAGAGTCCATCCGTTCACCTTTTCTGCGTCGCACAAAGACACGGTGGTTGGAACCAAAGATCTCAAATTTGGACTCATCAGACCAAAGCACAGATTTCCACTGGTCTAATGTCCATTCCTTGTGTTCTTTAGCCCAAACAAGTCTGTTCTGCTTGTTGCCCGTCCTTAGCAGTGGTTTCCTAGCAGCTATTTTACCATGAAGGCCTGCTGCACAAAGTCTCCTCTTAACAGTTGTTGAAGAGATGTGTCTGCTGCTAGAACTCTGTGTGGCATTGAACTGGTCTCTAATCTGAGCTGCTGTTAAACTGCGATTTCTGAAGCTGGTGACTCGGATAAACTTATCCTCAGAAGGAGAGGTGACTCTTGGTCTTCCTTTCCTGGGGCGGTCCTCATGTGAGCCAGTTTCTTTGTAGCGCTTGATGGTTTTTGCAACTGCACTTGGGGACACTTTCAAAGTTTTCCCAATTTTTCGGACTGACTGACCTTCATTTCTTAAAGTAATGATGGCCACTCGTTTTTCTTTACTTAGCTGCTTTTTTCTTGCCATAATACAAATTCTAACAGTCTGTTCAGTAGGACTATCAGCTGTGTATCCACCAGACTTCTGCACAACACAACTGATGGTCCCAACCCCATTTATAAGGCAAGAAATCCCACTTATTAAACCTGACAAGGCATACCTGTGAAGTGAAAACAATTTCCGGTGACTACCTCTTGAAGCTCATCAAGAGAATGCTAAGAGTGTGCAAAGCAGTCATCAAAGCAAAAGGTGGCTACTTTGAAGAACCTAGAATATAAGACATATTTTCAGTTGTTTCACACTTTTTTGTTAAGTATATAATTCCACATGTGTTAATTCATAGTTTTGATGTCTTCAGTGTGAATGTACAATTTTCATAGTCATGAAAATACAGAAGAATCTTTAAATGAGAAGATGTGTCCAAACTTTTGGTCTGTACATCTAGCGGCGAGGAAGTGCCAGAAGGGCTGAAGGCTCATCCCACCCCACCCCTCCTGGGCTGAGAAGACAGGTGTCTCGATAGAAGACATATGTAAGGTTGCTACCTGGTCCTGTCCCTCTACATTCCATAGACACGATAGGTTAGATATGGGTGTATCGGCTGACCTCACCTTTGGGAGAAGAGTGTTCCAGGCTGTGGTCCTTCAATAGATTACTTCATCTCTGTAATTCTCTCGTGGTGCTGTCATGGTCGACCGATAAAATCTTAAATTACATACCGGTAATGGAATTTTTCGGAGACCATGACAGCACCCTTATATTTCCTCCTTTCACGTTTGTGGGAACACTCCCCTTTTATTAATTATAATATCACACTCAATAGGTGTCGTCTGGTATGGCAATTTTGTGATTGTTTGCTGTGTTTATTAACCTGGCAGTCCTCTCAATGCTCTGTAATCCCAACTGAGGCGGGAGAGAGGTGGCGCCCTTTTAAGCCTGTAGGTTTCCTCTCCTTGGTGGGCGGATCCCCTCTCTCGTGGTTCTGTCTCTGAAAAATCCCGTTACCGGTAAGTAACTTACGACTATACATTTGATGTGTAGCACCCTGAGGATTCGGCTGCTACAGGGGTATTGCACCTCAACCCAGAGGTGTGATATTCCACTCCCGGGTAAGGATGGAGTGTGGAACTGAGCTCGGTAGGCTGCATGCACTACACACATCCCATTTCCGAGGAACAGACCGACGGTACTCCCACTTAGAAATGTGCAGGTACGACCGAGTCTGTTCCTGGCTGGAGTGGGAGGGGGGTGGAACATCCCAAGTAGTGTAGGGGCAGATAGGGGGAGCAGCCTGGGTAAAGATAGGAGCTCATTGGGTGCTGGTCACCTGAGCTCACACATAGAGGGAGTATATAAGGTGGGCACCATCAAAGAACAGGGTCAGTCAGCCACAGTCAGTCAGTCTGTGAGTCTTTGCAGAGAAGTCAGAGGAGGAAGAGGAGCAGAGCAGTCCCAGAGAGAGAGAGAGGAGAAAGCCAGAAAGACCCAGAGGGGGAAACAGAAAAGGAACTCTGAGAACCCAAAGTCCATCAGCGGGTGAAGAGTTGGCATCAGGGTACCGGAACCCAAGCTGGTGGGGGCAAAAACACACCCTAGCCAGAGACCGGAGGCCGTGGGCAGCGTCTGCCACGGCCACCCACCACATCCACCCCGAAGGCATACCACGTGGAGGGTCAGGGAACCCAAGGCCAAGGGTCTCCCAACAGAAGGCCCGAGGGAGCTGGACCTAGGTGGATCACTAGTGGGGACGGCCAGAGGAAAGGACAGAAGGAGAGCTCAGGGTCACGCTCCGGACTCGCTTGGGAGTTGGCTGGATCCAGGACCTGGTGGACGCAGCACGGCTCGGGTGGTCACTTGAAGCTGGAGTGACCGGAACATCAGCAGTGAGTAAACACCCTAAACTGCACAACCCGACTCTGTCTTCATTTAACACCTATGCTGCACCACCACAACCCCCATCCTCTGCACCTGACCCCCTGAGGCTATACCCCACCCGTTGGGGGTTATACCACCAAAAGCTGCACCTACACCATCAGCCTCAGCGGACCCTGCTGCAGCGGCGGCCATAGTGACCGCAATACAACGGGTGGCGTAGTCGACATAACGAACTTTGTAACATCTGTAGGACTGCCACATACTCTGAGCTTGACACCCTGGGCACGGACCGGGTCACAGCCACTCGGAGACTACAACCCCCATCTGATCCGGCTCCGGGTATTCCCCTTAAGAATATGGCCCAGGGGGCGCGTCAACTTTGGCGTAGTCGGCAGGATTACGTGCCCGCAACACCCGGGTACTGCGTGCCTGAAGAAAAGAACGAGTTTACCTCAAAAAGAAGTCTCCTGCCGGTTCCGGAGGGTCCCCGCCATCGGACCCCATCACCAGTCGATTCCCGCCGGTTGTCCGCCATTAACAGCTTTTTCCCGCCATCTGCAGGGTTTCCCGCCACTGGGAAGCGATTCCCGCCATTTCCAAAGGTTTCCCGCCTTGGAAGAGCGGACGCCATTATGGGCGTGCCAGAGGGTGGTGAGAGGCCGCCTCCCATCGTGGGCCAGGACCGAAAATGGCGCCAAAAGTGGAAACCGCCCCCACCAACAGAGACTGTGATGCTAGAGGTGTCTGTCAGCGTGAAAGAACTGCCCCTGGAGCTGACAGTCACCAAGTGGCCCCGGGACCGCCCTCGAAGGGGGAGGAGACGAAAGGAGAGAACAAAGATGGGTGTCGCCTGGAGCAGTCTAGAGCGAGCGCACCCGGAGGCAAGAAGCCTGGAGAAGAATATCGGAGGAGCTTACCCGGAGATGGCGAGAAAGCAGAGCAGCACCGGCCCGTTGGCCAGGAGCCTGCTAGAAACAGAGGAGGGAGAGCAGAGCAGCACCGGCCCGCTGGCCAGGAGCCTGCTGGAGACAACAGAAGGAGAGCAGAGCAGCACCGACCCGTTGGTCAGGAGCCTACTGGAAACAACGACCCCACTAGGCCTAGTGGAGGTCCTAGCACAGCTTCCCCGAGACCGGGAGTGTGCACAGACCGCTCTGGAGGGCCTCGCAAGGAGGATGGCCCGGGTGCAGCGAGAGACGTTGGCGGAGTGGAGCCGTGAGATGGCCCAGCAGACCGAGACCTGTCAGCGGAGCACGCCACCCAAGACGAGGAGACAGACCGCCTCTGAGGATGGCGCGGGAGGATTGAAGGCCGGAGACGGCGCCGAGAAGGGAGCCGAACGAGTGGAGGCAGGTAAAGGGGACGTCTATACCCCAAACCGGGAAACCGCATACCTGCCCCAGCTCCCCGTCGCAGAGCCCGAAGTCTATCCTGCCGTGCCCGTCGCTGCAACGTCACCGCCGCAGACTAGGCCTCAAACGGGAGCCGCGACCCCTGTGACGTCACACGCCTCGACCCCGAGCGTGACCAAGCAGGAAGTACCACCAGCCTGGTCGCAAGGCCTAGTACCCCCGGGCGCCGCAATACCAACAGCGCCCCCTACCTCCGCGGAGCCCCCGGCCTGGTCGCAGGGCCAAGTAGCCCAGGGCGCCGCCGTCCTTACGGTGCCCTTTACCTTCCAGATACCCCAGGCCTGGCCGCAAGGCCCGGGCAACCCGGGCGCTAACACCACCGCGCCCATAAGACCAAGAGTGCCCCATCTGGGAGAGGACCTGTACGCCCAGCATACGTGCCCGGATGGGCAGCCATTTATATGGCCACCGGAGTTTCACCATCCCCGACTCCGGAGAGAGAGACCCCTGGATGAACCCCTGATCCCGGCTCCAAAGCCCGTAAAGGGGATCTCGCCCCCGCTAGCAGAAGCGCAGTTTGAGTGGGACCCCACCGGAGAAGATCTCATGGGGTTCACTCAAGAGACTCGGGCAGCTGCAGCGGAGCGTGCTGAGTGCTGCCGCCAACAGCTCGAGGACTTTGAGAGGGAGCGGAGAGAGAGGCGGGTCCGGGAACAGCAAGCTCAAATAAGGAGCGTGGAGCAGAAGAGCCGGGCCAGGAGAGACCCCCGTGCAGCGCATAGTCCCCGCACCACCGGGACTGTGATAAAGTTTAACATGCAGCATGGGTGGGGCTTCATCCGAGACCACCGCACCCTAGGCGACGTCTTCGTGACCAGGAGAGACGTTGAGTCCCACCTACCGGAGGGACACAGAGGTCGTGACCTTTACATCGGGGACGAGGTCACCTTCACCCGGCACAAGTGTGCCAAAGGACCCTACGCCCTCCATGTGCATCGCCTGACGGAGGAAGAGCTGCGGTGTGAGGAGGAAGAGCAAGAGGACCCGGACGGGTCTGAAACCAAAGGTAACCATAAAGCAAGAGCAGGAGGACGCCGTCGTTAAGTACAGCGAAGCAGAAGCTGTATATAGTTGCCCGTTGGGGCACCATAAACTGAAACCGTGAACTGAAACTGAAACTGTAACTGTTGCTAAATATAGTCCCCGTTGGGACCAGCAAGTGTGAACTGTTACCCGATTAACCCCTAAATCCCACTGACCGAGGACTGAGAGCGGTCATTCCTCCCCAATACCTGGCCGAGGACTGAGAGCGGCCATAATCCCTGTATATAGTTGCGCGTCCTAAAGCGCCCCCTACCGGTTTTATAGGAAAACCATTTTTCGAGAAGAGACTGTCGCACTTTACCCGGTCACACGTTGCACAGTGACCGGAGGAGGAGCCAGAGGCAAGGAGAATGTTTTATCTGCTAATATATGTTGTTTTATATGTTTTATATGTTTATGCAAAAATTTGTATGTTTTTGGTGTTATGTCTTACAGCCCGAGGACGTGCTGTGATTTACCAGGGGGGAATGTAGCACCCTGAGGATTCGGCTGCTACAGGGGTATTGCACCTCAACCCAGAGGTGTGATATTCCACTCCCGGGTAAGGATGGAGTGTGGAACTGAGCTCGGTAGGCTGCATGCACTACACACATCCCATTTCCGAGGAACAGACCGACGGTACTCCCACTTAGAAATGTGCAGGTACGACCGAGTCTGTTCCTGGCTGGAGTGGGAGGGGGGTGGAACATCCCAAGTAGTGTAGGGGCAGATAGGGGGAGCAGCCTGGGTAAAGATAGGAGCTCATTGGGTGCTGGTCACCTGAGCTCACACATAGAGGGAGTATATAAGGTGGGCACCATCAAAGAACAGGGTCAGTCAGCCACAGTCAGTCAGTCTGTGAGTCTTTGCAGAGAAGTCAGAGGAGGAAGAGGAGCAGAGCAGTCCCAGAGAGAGAGAGAGGAGAAAGCCAGAAAGACCCAGAGGGGGAAACAGAAAAGGAACTCTGAGAACCCAAAGTCCATCAGCGGGTGAAGAGTTGGCATCAGGGTACCGGAACCCAAGCTGGTGGGGGCAAAAACACACCCTAGCCAGAGACCGGAGGCCGTGGGCAGCGTCTGCCACGGCCACCCACCACATCCACCCCGAAGGCATACCACGTGGAGGGTCAGGGAACCCAAGGCCAAGGGTCTCCCAACAGAAGGCCCGAGGGAGCTGGACCTAGGTGGATCACTAGTGGGGACGGCCAGAGGAAAGGACAGAAGGAGAGCTCAGGGTCACGCTCCGGACTCGCTTGGGGGTTGGCTGGATCCAGGACCTGGTGGACGCAGCACGGCTCGGGTGGTCACTTGAAGCTGGAGTGACCGGAACATCAGCAGTGAGTAAACACCCTAAACTGCACAACCCGACTCTGTCTTCATTTAACACCTATGCTGCACCACCACAACCCCCATCCTCTGCACCTGACCCCCTGAGGCTATACCCCACCCGTTGGGGGTTATACCACCAAAAGCTGCACCTACACCATCAGCCTCAGCGGACCCTGCTGCAGCGGCGGCCATAGTGACCGCAATACAACGGGTGGCGTAGTCGACATAACGAACTTTGTAACATCTGTAGGACTGCCACATACTCTGAGCTTGACACCCTGGGCACGGACCGGGTCACAGCCACTCGGAGACTACAACCCCCATCTGATCCGGCTCCGGGTATTCCCCTAAAGAATATGGCCCAGGGGGCGCGTCAGATGGAGCAATCAAAAAGTTGTACCCCAAAATGGTATTAAAAACGGTCTTAGAAAATTGAAACACAAGCCAAACAATTTGTTTGCAAAGTTTAGAATTTTTTAAAAGCAGTAAAATGTTTTCGTTTTCTTCTGCACCATTTCACTTTATTTGGAATTCATTGCCCTTTTTTTTCTATATGTTGCACAGTAAAGTGAATGGCGTCTTTCAAAAATGCTGTAATTTTGTCCCACAAAGTACACCTCAACCCTGCTGTATTGAATAGTGTCTGTGTTATTCACTATGTGATATGTGTTTTTTTATTGTATACTAATGTATAGTGACTAGTGATGATTGAGCGTGTTCTATGAACCCATTCAGCGAGCACGCTAACAGCCGTGACACTTGCAGGCACGGCGACCTTAAAAAAAATGCCGTGCTCGCCGAAGGGGTTGATAGAACACGCTCGATCATCACTAATAGTGACCAGATGCCTCTAAGGAATCTTTTTTGGCCTCTGTTTTACTGGTGCTTGAAGTGCAAATTTTTGTAGCTCTAATGATTAAGTAATATGTAACTATGTGAACTGCAATTGCCAATTAACAATTTAAGGGTATCCATCAGATATACCCCTCCCTCCAATTCCCATTCATGACCATGCAGGATTTGGAAAGCTAAATCCATAGACACCTCTATATCTTTTATCTGTTGCTGCATTTCTGAGTGCTCTGGGTGTAACGGAGCACTAACCAAGCCTCAGCCTTCCAAGGTTGCTTCCCTGCCCAGCACCAGCCTCTGTATCTTGATTGATAGCTCACTGTCAGTTTTTTGGGACGTCAGGCACCAAGCAAGGAAAATCAGTGAGCTAGACACTAGCACTGGGAACTTTCCCTCTGTACATAAACAAAACATAAACCAAAAAAAAAGCAATTTGGCACGTTACTTAATTTATGTAGATTTATAGAATGAAATGTTGGATTTCGCATGAGCTCGATCCTTGTTTTTCACAGAACTCATATCTATTATAGTCTAGGGCTGTTCACATATTTCTGTGGACCGCGTATTTTTCACTGAAACACGTTGACCTGTCGAATTTTGATCCAAATCAAAGTTTAGAATTTCTCGGATGCAAAACAAAGCTGATGAAAGTCTGAATGAGGCCTTACTCTATTATTTATTTTTTAAGCAGCGTTCATTCCAGGCTGCTGTACACATGAAGAGGGTTTACACACCTAAAATACATATATAAAACACAGAAACAAGCTACCATTGACAGACTAGTATGGAGGGAGACACTGCCACTACGAGCTAACAGTGTGGATTCTGGTGTCTCGCTCCTTCCCTCAGGTTGTATTCCAAAAGCCTCCTCCAATAAACAAGTTCTGGACAAGCTGCAGGTGGAGAGGGAGCGCGGGATTACGGTGAAGGCCCTGACTGCGTCTCTGTTTTACACTTACGAGGGAAAGAAGTATCTCCTGAACCTGATCAACACTGCGGTGAGTGTGACGTTTCTTCTTGATTTGTTTCTCTGTGCTCTTGTTGCGGATGTTCAACAGGTCACGGCGGTCGCATGACCTGTCACATAACTAAATGATGTCATGGAAGATCCTTTCACTCCACCGCGAGCCATACAAGAGACCAGACGCAGTGGAGAAAAGACCGGGGGCCATCAGAAGGTAAGTATAATGTTATTTTCTCCAATCCCCTCCATGACAGCACACCTGGAGGTAGCATCCCCATCCTAATAAGGGACAGGAAAACAAGAGGTTAAATAGCCCCTTCCCCCAACAATCCCCAGTGTTTTCCTGTCCCTATGGGATGAAGAGGTTACCTGGGGTGCCTGCGGCCGGCAAGCAGGGCCCTATTAAATTTACCTGCCGGGCTGCAGGGAGCGATCGCCTCCGACCTTCCTTCCTTTGCAGCTCCCGTGTCTCCTTGAGAGCGGGACCCCCCCCCACACACACTCGCCTGCGTGTAAAGCCGAGTAGGGTTTTGGGGGCTGGGGGCCTCCTGTTGCTCCCCGGCCGGAGTCTCCTCTGTCCTCCATGGCGGCGTGCCGGAAGTCAGGCTTTTGGCCAGCGGGACGTCACTTCTGGTGCGTTCCACCGTGGAACGCATGGGGCTGCGGCGGGAAATTCAAAAGGAGAAGCCGCGGTTTGCCCTGAAAATGAGGATCCTTCACTAGATAGGTGAAAATTTGGCACTGGATCTCGGTCTCCCCTATAAAAGACCCAGATGAGAAGACTCCATTAAGGTAGGACAGAATATTCTGCTACTATGGAGGGTGCTGTTCCAAAGCCTGCGTCTGCAGAGCCCAGCGCTAACCCGGCCCCAGTAAGTACTAGGTCCTAGGTTATTCCCCACTCTCTTTTGAGCAGGATCCTAAATATATTTTAAATCTCCCCTTTTTTTATTTTTAATTTAGGGAGACAAGGATCCTGCACCGACAGTGGGAGAAAGCACTACAGTTCGCAAATGTGCCATCTGTATAAAAAAGCTGGCTTCAGGGCATAAGAAACCCCTCTGCTGGAAATGCACTGACAACATTGTGAAGGAAGAACAGCCTTCCCTTATGGAAGAAGTCAGGGGAATGGTTCGGCAGGAAATACAATCTTCCCTAGCCTCCTTCTCACAAGCCAGAGCTGAAGGTCCATCTCCCCCCAAAAGGAGAAAATATACGGTTAGGGAGACCTCTGATTCAGAATTAGGGTCTATGGAGGAACCGGAAGAAGGGGTCCTAAGTGAAGATCATGAGGAAGATAGGAAATATTACTTTTCGTCTGAGAATATGGAGGAATTGTTGTCGCAGGTGAGAGACACGATGCAGGTGGAAGAGGAGAAGGAAACCAGTACAGTTCAGGATGAAATGTTTGGCGGTCTGAAATCCAAGAAGAAGGTAGTGTTCCCTGTGCATGACAACATTTGGAGTCTTATTTTGGATGAATGGGAGTCACCTGAGAAAAGGCTTAGTATGGCAGGAGAAATGAAAGATAGATTCCCTCTAGATGAAAAGGCGGCTAAGCTATGGATGGAAGTCCCGAAGGTTGATGTACAGGCTCCAACAACTAGAGGAACATCTCTGGAAAGGTACCACTCAAGAGGACCTCCTAGCATCTCTTCCTTTTCTGCAGAAGGCCACTGGATTCCTAGCGGATGCCTTGGCGGAGTCGGTCAAGATTGCGGCATGATTGGCAGCATTATCAAATTCTACGAGAAGAGCTTTGTGGTTGAAGATGTGGAGTGGGGACAACGCATAAAAATCTAAGCTTTGTTCCATTCCATTTAAAGGAGAGTATATGTTTGGGGCGGTCCTAGACGAGTTGTTGGAGAAAGCATCCGACAAGAAGAAGTCTCTGCCAGAGCCAAAGAATCCAAAAAGTTTCAGAAAGAGACCATTTCTTCTCCCTCAACAACAACAGCAGCAAGCATTTCAGTACAGAGGCAAGGGTAAAACTGGTCGCTGGAGTTACACAAAAGGGGGAAGAGGTAGGAATATCTTTCAAGGTTCTAGGCAGGACAGACAATGACGCCAAGAAGGTAGGAGGCAGAATTGCGAGCTTCCTTCCTCAATGGCAGCTTATTGATTGGAAAAGGATTTGTCGTGGCAACAGTAGACCAGCCAGAGGCTTACTACCACGTGCCAATTCATCCGGATTACAGAAAATTTCTCAGATTTGCTGTAACTCAGAACCGAGAGGTACTTCATTTTCAATTCAATGTACTCCCCTTCGGCATTTCGTCAGCACCCCGCCTGTTTACAAAGATCATGGCAGAGGTAGTAGGTTTATCTAAGGAAACTGAATATCTGCATCGTCCCATATTTAGACAATTTTTTGGTGATGGTTCCCTCGGTTTCAAGTTTGGAAAGAGACCTCCAGATGACCCTCCAGATCCTGGAATCCTTGGGATGGTTGATAAACTACCAAAAGTCAGATCTGATTCCCTCCACCAGGAAGACCTCCTTGAGAATTCTCCTGGATTCTCAGCAACAAGCCTCTTTTCTGCCAAAAGAGAAGCAGATTCAGTTGAGGTCGAAAGTTTATGCACTAAAGAACCAGAGCGGAGTGTCATTAAGATTCGCCATGTCCGTCCTCGGGTCCATGACCTCATCTATTCAGGCGGTACCTTGGGCTCAAGCGCATTCAAGGGTCCTTCAAAACTACATCCTTTCCTGTTGGGACAGATCTCCAAGTTCCCTCTCCAACAGAATTCATCTGCCAGAGAATGTGAAAGCATCTTTAAATTGGTGGCTCTGTCCAGGGAATCTGGAGAAAAGTTCAGCATGGATTCAACTTCCCTTGTTATCCGTCAAAACAGACGCAAGCAAAAGGGGATGGGAGCAGTAGTCTCCCACGTGGCCTTCCAAGGGGTCTGGTCGCAAGAAATAGCAGAGCAGTACTCAAACTTAAGAGAAATGAAAGTGGTGGAAGAAACCCTATGGGCAGCCACTACTGTGCTTCAGGGGTCGCATGTCAGAGTCTACTCGGACAATATGACAACTGTAGCCCACTTGAGACATCAGGAAAGTACAAGAAACAGGAGGTTACAGATGATCTCCGAAAGGATCTTCCAATGGGCGGAGCATAATCTACTATCCTTATCGGCTCTGCATCTGAGGGGCTCCGACAACTATCATGCAGATCTTCTGAGCAGAAAAGACATTCATCCAGGGGAGTGGAGCATGAACTCGAAGATATTTCAGATGATTGTTCAAAAGTGGGAATACCCAGATGTGGACCTGTTTGCGAACCAGGAAAACGCAAAAGTAAGAGCCTTTTTCTCTTTGAAACCCGAGGATTCAGCAACAGGGATAGATGCATTCGCTCACCCTTGGAAAGTTGGGCTCGCTAATGCTTTTCCCCTGATTCTGTTAATACCAAGGACTTTACAAAAAATCAGGTCGGAAGGGGTCAAGACTATCCTAATAGCTCCAATGTGGCCAAAAAGAGCATGGTTCGGAACATTGAGCAGTCTAAGAATGGATGATCCATTGATGCTTCCTCGAATCCACGATCTGCTGCATTAGGGCCAGATTTTCCATCCGGCCCCTCAGAATTTGGCTCTAGCTGCTTGGCTTCTGAGACCGCCCTCTGAAAAGCCAGAGGCTTCTCAGTACAGGTGATCCAAATGTGGTGCCCTGCTGTGCATTGGTGCCACAGAACCTAGAAGGGTGCATGAATGGATTTCTCCACAAGAGGCCCTCACTACATACAAACACCTCTACCTTCCAACTCATACCAGCAGAGGGAGCCCAGATAGAGAGAGAGCCTGAGAACGTGCCGACGCTCAGATAGCGGTGAAGACGCAGCACGTCAGCTGCCTAGTAGTGAGGGCCCCGGGTGTGGCCGACGGCAAGGAGAAAAAGGGGAGTGAAACCAAGGGGGCAGAGGAGCACAATAAGCTCACACCGTTATATCTACCGGACACCGGGTCCGCACCTACAGGGACCCTTTACACCCAGTGGGGATAACCGGAATCCCAGGAGGACTACAAGTCCCTGGCAAACCTGAAGGCTAGACACACACAGTATCAGGAACCACGAAGGCCCCGACGTCCAGGGAAAGTGGTTACCAACCAGAGGTCCTGTTTCTGAGCATCTGGTGAAGTAAAAGCAGGACACATAAGCTATGCCCAGTTGCAGGCTGGCCAGGAGCATACATAGGGACAGACACGGATCAGGAGGCCCTATACCCGCTCCCTGGGGAGAAGTCCAAAAGTGCGCCCTTCATCTGGAGTACCCTGGACGTACCTAACAGCTGTACCAGTAAAGGTAATGAAGCAAATCCCCTGTCTCTGTCCGTTACTCCTGCTGTGCCATCGCTTTCCCTGCACCACAACGCTCAGCGCAACCTGCATCATTTATACTGCCCTGAGGCCTGCTGCACCTGTGGGGAGCCGTTCCATCTCAAGCTGTCCTGACATCTGCCTCGGAGGACTGTTGCAGCGCTGGTGATCCTCACCAGACACCACAGGTGGCGTCACGACAAATTCCCTACAAATAATTCCTTTTGGCACTGACCGCCCTGGGCCAGCCACCGCGATAATCCCCGGCTGCCGGGTGCCCCACGACACCCCTGGGGGCGAGTCACATACACTGCAGAAAAGCAGAAAACCAGTCACAATTTCCATCTATGGAAAAATCTAGAAAGCTTTCAAGCTATGGTATGAGCCTCGTCCATTAGATCCCTTTCGGCCTGACGTGGCCAGAGTCTTGGATTTCCTACAGAACGGTCTGTCTAAAGGATTAAGACCAAGCACGCTGAAGGTCCAAGTCTCGCCTTTAAGTTCCTATTTTGATGCTGATTTGGCCCAAAACAGATGGATTAAGAGGTTCATGATAGCTGCTTCTCGGATTAATCCAACAAGAGCTAAAATAGTTCCACCTTGGGATCTCAACGTAGTTCTTAGAGGCCTAACTATGCATCCTTTCGAGCCAATAGCCGAGGCACACATAGACAAATTGTCTTGGAAAGCGGCATTGCTTGTAGCTCTGACTACAGCCAGAAGAGTGAGTGAAATCCAAGCCCTGTCTATCAGAGAGACTTATTGTCGTATTTTGGAGGACAGGATCATCCTCCAGTTGGATCCTTCTTTTCTACCTAAAGTGTCGTCTAATTTTCATATGTCTCAGCCCATAATTCTTCCGTCATTCTGTCAAAATCCATCAAATAGCAAGGAAGAAGAATTCCACGCGTTGGATGTAAGAAGGACTATAATCCGCTATTTGAGGCAGACTGAAACCTGGAGGAAGGATCAGAACCTATTTGTCCAATATGGAGGCCCCAATAAAGGAAAGCAAATTGCAAAAATACGCTAGCAAATTGGATTAAGAAAGCAATTTGTGAAACATACATAGTTCAAGATTTGCCTCCTCTGGAATCCTTGAAAGCTCTTTCTACTAGTGCTATGTCGGTCTCCTGGGCGGAAAAAGCTAGTGCATCCATTGAGCAGATTTGCCGGGCAGCTACATGGTCGTCTGTCCATACCTTTGCTAAACATTATAGACTAGATGTAATATCTAATAGAGACTTAGCATTTGGAAGGAAAGTCCTTCAGGCTGTTGTCGCTCCCTAAAATTCATTCTTTGGTATTACTCCAGGTGTGCTGTCATGGAGGGGATTGGAGAAAATAGAATTAGACTTACCAGTAATTCGGTTTCTAAGACCCTCCACAACAGCATGGGTAGTTCCCTCCATTTCTTTGATTGGAAAAATCCTTAGTGTTAATAAATATTTAGAGCATTCATACTGTGTGGTCCTTTGAAAACACTGGGGATTGTAGCAGGGAGGGGCTATTTAACATCTTGTTTTCCTGTCCCTAATTAGGATGGGGAGGCTACCTCCAGGTGTGCTGTCGTGGAGGGTCTTAGAAACAGAATTACCGGTAAGTCTAATTCTATTTTTCTTTTTTTACCATTTTTATTCTTTTTTTCAACTATTAACTTGGTCACACTATATAAATACATGCCGGTTGCAAGGATTTATATAGTGTGACCAAGTTGTCAAGCACTTTCCAAGTGATGCTAAAATCGCTTGGAAAGCAGTTGACAACCCGCATGCGGACATGCATGTGAAAAACGCTTCACTTACGTTTGTCCCTGGCAGGAAAAACGCATGTAAAATCTGCATGCGTTTTTTCTGCCAGGGAGATGCAGAAACACTCAGGAAAAATCCGGAGCATTTCTGCATCGTGGGCATGTGGCGCCCCTGAGGGTTCAGTCGCCACAGAGGTATTGCACCTCACCCAGAGGTGTGGTGTCTCCCTTCACTCAGGTAAGATGGGAGTGCTGCAGAGAACCCCCCAAAACACCTGCATCCAACATTACACTGCTTCAGACCGGCTGGAAGGGCAACATGCAGAGAGCAGCTGCTGAGCCCTGTCCCTGGCTGGAGTGGGGGAAACCCAAAGGTAGGGGGAACCAGTAGTGGGTGTGGGTGGAGGAAGCAGTTAGAAGGAGCACACAGTAGGTATATAATGGGAAGCAATCTTAGGGTGGCAGTTCAGAACAGAATGGTCAGTCAGTACAGTACAGACGGTCAGTGAGGACTGTCTGGGAGCAGAGGCTCAGCAGGAGCTCTGCTCCACAAGAAGGGCCCGGGATAGAGGCCCCGGAGGGGAGCAGGGAGTAGACTCCATTCTAAGAAGGGATCCCAGGGGTACGGCGCGTGGAGGACAGCACCCGTACACCCCGCATCTGTCAGAAGACAGAGGGATCGGTTGCTGCATTCTAATCTCCAGGGGGTGAGGTTGGTCCCGGATCCGACGTATAGGAAGGACTTCAGCATACCCGAGCGGGATTGAGAGTGGGCAGCGCAGGGCAGCAGGGAGAAGGACCTAGTGTGAAGACGGTCAAAGTAGGAACACGGGAAAGTGGGGTTCTGCCAAGCATTCCTAAACTTCCTGAGGAAGGATTGAACCCCTGCCAGGGTGACCACGGCGCAACGTAGGAGGTCTTCACCTGTAACGTGCACTTGTGTGTTTCCTGAAGAACTGTGAATAAAAATCTTGGACGACTGCACTGAGTTGCCTCCGTCTATTCCTTCACTGGTGCCATTTCCCTCCCTGCACTATAACGCCCAGCGCACCCTCCATCAATTTACACTGCCCTGAGGCTCACTCCACCTGTGGGGAGCCGTTCCATCTCTAGCTGCCCTAACATCTGCCTCAGAGGACTGTTGCAGCGCTGGTGATCCTCACCAGACACCACAGGTGGCTTCACGACAAATCCTATAAATAATCCCTTTTGAACTGACCGCCCCGGGCCAGCCACCGTGATATTCCCCAAAGCAGCCATAAGGCCCGGCTGCCGTGTGCCCCGCGGCCCAGGGGGCAGCGAGTCACCACTTGGCGTCACGAACAGGATATGTGACCAGCCCGCCATCTGCGGGTAATGTGCGCCTAAAGAAGTGTTTTCTGCCTTGAATGTGGCGCCCGCCCCAGAAGAACGGGCACCATTATGTGCGTGCTAAAGAACAACAGAATGGAACCTCCCGTCATGGGCCGAGTCCCAGAATGGCGCCAAAAGCAGGCCCTGCCCCTTGCAACAGTGACTGTCCGCATAGATGTGTCCGTCAAAGCGGGGAGGCCGACACAGGGAGTGACCGACAGCAAAGTGCCATGGGACCGCCCCCGAAAGAGGAGAGGAGGTGGAGAGAAGCTGCGTAAAGACCGGGAGGTGTCAGGCCGAGCTGACGCAGTCGCGGGAGCAGGTAGGAGTGATGTCCCTTTCCCAAATGCGGCTGGCGCTGCTCCATCCCTGGTCCCCCTGCAGCCTGAGGCTGATGACCAGGCTGGGTCAGCCTGCAGAAACCAGGGGTTCCCCCGGAGGGGGCCCCACTGTTAAACTGTTTTAGTTAACTGGACTGTACATAAGTTGCCCGGAAGGGTGCAGTTGACTTCATGTTTGCTACCCAGTTACCCGTCAGGGTACAGAGACTGACAGGCTGAGGACTGTGAGAAGCCGGACGTTGACATTGTACATAGTTTAGCACTTCTTAAAGTGCATCCTATTGGTTTTATAATTACAAATATACCTCAGAACAAAAACCCGTTTGGCGTGGTGGAAGACGAGGTCCAGGATTGGATCATCTATGCCCTGCAGCCATGCCCAGGGCCTACGTTGAGGGTTTGTGGACGGGTCCCTCATGCTGCTACTGTTGCACCCTGGTGCTGGAACTGTCTTGAAAATTGTTTTATATGACAATGCTCTTATGATGTTTTATAATGTAACCAGTAACATTAAAAGAAATGTGCCTCCCATAAAGGGAAGAAATGTTGTTTTATGGTCTTATATGCGGATGCATCTTAAAAATTTTGCATGTCAGTTATGCCTGGTTTTGCTCTGTTCCAGCCCGCGGACGTGCTGTGTTTTACCGGGGGGGGGAATGTGGCGCCCCTGAGTGTTCAGTCACCACAGCGGTACTGCACCTCTCCCAGAGGTGTGGTGTCTCCCTTCACTCAGGTAAGATGGGAGTGCTGCACGGAACCCCCCAAAACACCTGCATCCAACATGCAGAGTGCAGCTGCTGAGCCCTGTCCCTGGCTGGAGTGGGGGGAACCCAAAGGTAGGGGGAACCAGTAGTGGGTGTGGGTGGAGGAAGCCGTTAGAGGGAGCACTTATACAGTAGGTATATAATGGGAAGCCATCTTAGGGTGGCAGTTCAGAACAGCATGGTCAGTCAGTCTACCATTGGGCCATATAAGACGTTCTTCATCTCCCGTTGCAGTGGGGTTTTTATTTGTCAAAAAAAAAGACTGGGGGTTGCGCCCCCGCCTTGATTTTCGCGAGTTTAATCGGATCACGGTCTGGGATGCATATTCTCTCCCTCTCATCCCCGACCTCTTTAGAAAAAAATTTGGCTCCTATGATTTGATTAAACTAGACCTCAGGGGGCTTATAATCTCATTCACATTGAGGAGATGAGTGGAAGATGGCCTTCAATACTCCTGAGGGGCACTATGAAAAGCTTGTGATGACATTTGGGTTGACTAATGCTCCCGCTTTCTTTCAACACTGTTAGTGACATTTTTAGTCATCTGGCAGGTAGATCACAACAAACCAATCTTGATTACATATTAATTTATTTACCTCCAGTCACATCAGGTACATGTCAGGCAGGTCTTACAGATACTCAAAGATAATAAATTATTTGTCAAACCAGAGAAATGTATGTTCTCCATTCAGGGTTAGTTCTTATCATTCACCGTTTTTGCATGGATCTGGCCAAAGTCCGGACGGTACTGGATTGGTATTATATTCAAGACTTAAAGGCGTTACAAAGTTTTTTGGGTTTCGCCAGCTACTACTGTAAGTTCATCAAAAACTTTTCGGTAGTGGCCAAACCTCTGATGGACGATTTTGCCAAATAGAAAAAAAAAATAAAGATTTTATTATTTTACTTTCCATTCTTGTAGCTAAACACAATCCAGCTAAGTTTAAAATTGAAATGAAGCCCCTATACCCCCCTCTCTAGGTGCTTCTGTACCAACTCCTCCCTGGTCCAGGATGGTCTCTATATCACGGCCTCCAGCAATAACCTATTAACACATGATTGTGGCAGCCCTCACGTGCTGATATATCACACTGCCAATAGAAGTGGGAAGCGGCACAGAAATCACAAAATAAAGGCAGTGTTTGTGGTAATGCAAGAATCCAACAAGCAGAGTAATCCACACGTCATACAACAGCCCAACATGGATGATGAAAAGCTGCGTCTTCAGGCGTCTGTGTAAGAACATCACATTTTTGTTTTCCTTCCAGAATAAGCACCAAATGGAATAGCTGAATGCCAGGATACAGAGACCGGCGGGGGGCAGGGAAGCGCAGTCCGCTGGATTTTGTGCTGGTTTCACAAGCGGTCACCCTGCAGTTTTCTCCGGATAATGCTGTGGAGACTATTCACAACACATCTAATAATTGTGAACCTTCCACTCACATGTTTATTATCTTGTCCGCTGGTCAGACTGGGGGGGATGAAAGCTGGACAAGGGATGAAGAATGATCCTTATTACATATAATGGGTGCACTGAGCGATTGTGAAAAGTCGCAGAGGACTGAGAGCAGAAGGGCAGAGTGTTTCCTCTTCCTCACAGGGACCAGCACAGAAGCCGGAGCAGAAGGGCAGAGGGTTTCCTCTTCCTCACAGGGACCAGCACAGAAGCCGGAGCAGAAGGGCAGAGGGTTTCCTCTTCCTCACAAGGACCAGCACAGAAGCCGGAGCAGAAGGGGAGACAAGGGCTGAGCCACTTACACAGACAGAAAGCTGAGGAGAGGAGGACATGTTATTACTCCAGGATCCGCTCCATTCATTCCCTATGTGGCATTCAAGCGCTGAGCTCGGCTTTTCCGGAGCCCCATAGAGAATGAATGGAGCTGCAGTTGATCCCTGACTTTCCACTCCTTCCCGATCAGACGATGGCTCGCAGCGGTCAGACCCCACGATCAGTAAGTGATCACCGAGCCTGTGGATAAGTGATAACTTGTTTTCTTCAGACATCCCCTTTAAGTAATGGAGCATGCCAGCAGAGAAGGTGGGAGGAGGCGCTGGTTACAGGGGAGACTTTACCTCTGGAGGCCGCATATAGGGCATGTGAGGGGCGGAAACTTCCCATATTCATCATTACTGAACCCCCGCTCTGTGCGGCTCTTATATGAGCTGCAGGAGATGCAGCAGTTACTAATCAGCCGCTCTCCGTTCACTTGCAGCCGTCCGAGCTCTGCTGTGCCTGTTAGGGGTGAAGTTAGGGTCCTTCGAGGCATCTACTATGCAGCCTGCACAGCAGATCACAGCCCGAGCACAGCGTCTCCGGGTAAATCTCCACCTTGTGAGTTGCTTCTTGTGCAGCAGCCCCATGCAAGTTGCTCTGCTCTCCTCGGCCAGCTCCTGCTGAATACTGAGCTCCTCTGCCCAATCTAGGAGCTCAACAGCCCTGATCACGTCAGTGGTAGCCCAGCGCTGCTGGATCAGATTTACAAATGGCAAACTAATCAGCCCTAGGTATTTCTAATATGTGCAGAGCAGGCGACATAAGTCTGACCGGTGTCCTCATAGACCTTTCCTCAGCCGGGGTCTAATAGGAGCAGTAAGATGGCCGTCATGGGGTCCATTGTGAGATCTCAGCTGCCATAGAAACTCATTGGCACTATGATCATGCCTCCCTCTCCTGTCTAAAGTGCCTAAATGCTGTGGAAGCCCCCTACTGTGTCATACAATGGATTAAGCTGCCAGGATCAAGGTTGGCTCCACTGTGGGCAGCTGAGGCAGGAGCAGGACTGTGTTACACAGCCACACTTCTGCCGCAGATCTTGTAAGGACCTGCCTGATGATAATGTGTCCTATAGAGCAGGTCTTGGTACCGGACTGCCCTGTACATATTTACCACTAGCTGGGAACCAGTTACTTACAAGGTCTAGTTTTGGATGTGTTTCCAGGATCTGTAGCTATCAGCATTTTATCCTTAAGGCCGAGTTATAATATCACTGTAACACTCTCGCCCTGTACCTGTATGCCTGCCCTGTGTGCTGCACAAAAGTATATAACAAAATGTGTGTACACAGATATCTATCTCCTGAATGGTATTACTGCTAGATCTCCTGTACATAGAAATATGAGGTTCTTAGCGCACATTTTGAGCAAATTGTGCGAGCCCATCTGCCAACGTCAAGGCGACCTCTTCAGATGGGTCCCTACACTAACATTACACTAACTTACTAACTGGGACTAGTTTTTTGTATTATTATTATTACCACCATTTTTACTATTTATTATTATTGCATTAATGCAATTAATTGTAACTGTTATAAAACTAATTAAAAAAATGTAATTCTAATTTTTTTTTATTAATCTTGTGATTCTAATAATGGTATTACTAAAATCCCTATGCCTAAAGCTGTTGATCCAGAAGAAGGCAAAAACCCCAGGACACCTTCAGCCAATTTGTGTCACAGGGGAAAAATTCCTTCTTGACCCCGGCAAAAGGCGATCAGTCCTAGGACCCTGGATCAAACCTAATAATGTTATTACAAGTTATATAATATTACACTAATTATTGTACTACTGGAGTTATTTTAATTTGTTTTTATAAATCTATTTGATATGGTTATTATTACATTGTGCTATCTTATTACAGTATTATTCTTCTTTCCTATCACTACTAATACTGCCCTATACCTACAGTGTTGATCCAGAAGAAGGCAAAAAACCCAGGACACCTTCAGCCAATTTGTGTCACAGGGGAAAAATTCCTTCTTGACCCCGAGAAAAGGCGATCAGTCCTAGGACCCTGGATCACACTGCTATTCTACCTACTACTATTACTACTGTTATTTTATTACTTTCTTACTATTATCACTAGTATTATTACTCATATTACACTAATATGGATATACTACCACTATATTACTACCATCCCTTTCCCCCTAGGGATCTTAAGGTGCAGTTCTGTCCTCCTCCTCCTATTCTGTCCTCCTCCTCTTCCATCCTCCTCCACTTCCGTCCTCCTCCTCTTCCGTCCTCTTCCTCTTACGTCCTCCTCCTCTTCCGTCCTCCTCCTCTTCCATCCTCCTCCTCTTCCGTCCTCCTTCTCTTCCGTCCTCCTCCCCTTCTGTCCTCCGCCTCTTCCGTCCTCCGCCTCTTCTGTCCTCCGCCTCTTCCTTCCTCCGCCTTTTCTGTCCTCCGCCTCTTCCGTCCTCCTCCTCTTCCGTCCTCTTCCTCTTACGTCCTCCTCCTCTTACGTCCTCCTCATCTTCCGTCCTCCTCCTCTTCGGTCCTCCTTCTCTTCCGTCCTCCCCCTCTTCCGTCCTCCGCCTCTTTTGTCCTCCGCCTCTTCCATCCTCCGCCTCTTCCATCCTCCGCCTCTTCCGTCCTCCTTCTCTTCCATCCTCCTCCTCTTCCGTCCTCCTCCTTTTCCGTCCTCCTCCTCTTCTGTCCTCCTCCTCTTCCATCCTCCGCCTCTTCCGTCCTCCATCTCTTCCGTCCTCCGCCTCTTCCGTCCTCTTCCTCTTCCGTCCTCCTCCTGAGACGTAATAAATAGCATTAAAGCTGCAGTAATTGTTTATATTATATATACACACTGCTCAAAAAAATAAAGGGAACACTCAAATAACACATCCTAGATCTGAATGAATGAAATATTCTCATTGAATACTTTGTTCTGTACAAAGTTGAATGTGCTGACAACAAAATCACACAAAAATCATCAATAGAAATCAAATGTATTAACCAATGGAGGCCTGGATTTGGAGTCACCCCCAAAATTAAAGTGGAAAAACACACTACAGGCTGATCCAATTTTGATGTAATGTCCTTAAAACAAGTCAAAATGAGGCTCAGTATTGTGTGTGGCCTCCACGTGCCTGTATAACCTCCCTACAACGCCTGGACATGCTTCTGATGAGGTTGCGGATGGTCTCCTGTGGGATCTCCTCCCAGACCTGGACTAAAGCATCCACCAACTCCTGGACAGTCTGTGGTGCAACGTGACGTTGGTGGATGGAGTGAGACATGATGTCCCAGATGTGCTCAATGGGATTCAGGTCTGGGGAACGGGCGGGCCAGTCCATAGCTTCAATGCCTTCATCTTGCAGGAACTGCTGACACTCTCCAGCCACATGAGGTCTGGCATTGGGCACAACCCCCATCTGTGGACGTCTGGCCCTCATCCCACTCTCATGGAGTCGGTTTCTAACAGTTTATGCAGACACATGCACATTTGTGGCCTGCTGTAGGTCATTTTGCATGGCTCTGGAAGTGCTCCTCCTGTTCCTCCTTGCACAAAGGCGGAGGTAGGGGTCCTGCTGCTGGGTTGTTGCCCTCCTATGGCTCGCTCCACGTCTCCTGGTGTACTGGCATGTCTACTGGTAGCGCCTCCAGCCTCTGGAACTACGCTGACAGACGCAGCAAACCTTCTTGCCACAGCTCGCATTGATGTGCCATCCTGGATGAGCTGCACTACCTGAGCAACTTCTGTGGGTTGTAGAGTCCGTTTCATGCTACCACGAGTGTGAAAGCACAACCAACATTCAAAAGTGACCAAAACATCAGCCAGAAAGCATTGGTACTGAGATATGGTCTGTGGTCTCCACCTGCAGAACCACTCCTTTATTGAGTGTGTCTTGATAATTGCCAATAATTTCCCTCTATTGTCTTCCATTTGCACAACAGCATGTGAAATTGATTGTCAATCTGTGTTGCTTCCTAAGTGGACAGTTTGATTTCACAGCAGTTTGATTTACTTGGAGTTATATTCTGTTGTTTAAGTGTTCCCTTTATTTTTTTGAGCAGTGTATATTTTCTCATGTCATGTATTTACTACTAAAAGTAATTTTTTACATTTAGGTTTCATTAAGTGTTTTTCACCGGCTATTACAGACTTATTGTTTCCCTGCACATTCAAGTTTTGTGTTTTCTTTGGGCATAGATCAGCTAATAGGCACTCAGGAAAAAAAAACAGATTAAAGATCTACAAACTCTCCCTTAAGACTAAGGAGCTCACTGATAGATTCTCAGTTAGCTAATTTTGCAGCCAGCAATAGACAGTGCAGCACAGATGCTACAGAAGGCAACATTTTTAATGAAACTCAATTACAGAAATCGATTTTAGCCCCAAATACTTGCATTAAAGTAAAAAAAAATGGCCCCAAAGCTGGACAACCGCTTTAACTCCTTACCAACATCTGCCGTACATGTATGGTATAAGTCAGTAGCGGGTGTATGGAGCAGGGTCAGCTCGCCCCGTACATGGCAGATAATGGCTGTGACAAACAACCAGGACCTGCCTCTAACAGCTGCGAGTGGAGCGAAGATCTGCCCACCACTGTTAACCTGTTCAGTGCTGCTGTCAATCTCTAACAGCAGCATTAACAGCGCGCCAGCATTGGGACGCGTCGTTCCATACGCCCACCGGCGCTCCTGTGACGCGATCATAGGGCGCCGATGGACTGCTATGACATCCGGGGGTCTGCTGAAGCCTCCGTGCCTGTCATCATAAAGCTTCATTTGGGCTGTAAAGAAGACCGTGGTTTTGCTATATGGAGCATTACTGTGGTATCGCTGTATATAGCACAAGCAATCAGATGATGTATACAAATACAGTGAAAAAAAGTATATATATATTTATTAAAACCCCACACGTTCAACTCACCTCCCACTAAAAATAAAGATAATAAAAATATACACATTTTGTGGTTTGGTCTCTTTCAGAGAAATACAATCTATCAAAATATAAAAAAAAAAAACGATCAGTGAACACAGAAAAAAATTCAAAAAGACAAAATTGCATTTTTTCGTTCGCCTCAATACTGCAGAAAATCCTGTAAGAAGCGATGACCATGACATATGTGTCCCAAAATGTTATCAATAAAGTCCTCTTGCCCTTCAAAAAATAAGCCCCCACACAGCTCCATCAACCCGGAAACTGAAAATGTTTCGGGTCTCAGAAAAAATGGTGACAGCATCAAAAAAAAGTTTTTTTCTTTTGCCAAAACTATTGGAGAAGTTTGGTCTTGCTGTAATCACACTGAGGAGTAGGATCCTATTACCAGGTCATTTTTACCACACAATGTGCGCCGTTAAAACCGTTCCCAGAAAAACAATGTCAGGCTTTTTTTTTCGCACTTTTACTGCACTTGAAATGTTTTTCCCGTTTTCTAGCACTATGTGGTAAATGAATGGTGTCATTTATAAGGACAGCTCATCCTACAAAATAACAAGACCTCACACTATGTGGACAGATATCAAAAAGTTATAGCCCTTGGAAAAAGCGGAGGAAAAAACAGAAAAAAAACATAAATTGGTTATGTCGGGAAGGGGTAAAGCTGAAGAAACGCATGTAAGAGCAGAATATGGAGGAAGGTCAGATATCACAGACTGGTGGATACTACCTGCTCCATCGCTGGCAGAATACTCCACCCCCATGGTGTCCGCTGATATCTTCTCTTGTAGCAACGTCTCCAAACTCTATAAAACATCGGGAACAGTCAGCAGAGGGTTTGATGATTGGCTCATATTGGCGATATACTCAGGGGCATTACTGGGGCCAGGGAAGATTGGGAATGAATAGCGTATTGACTGTTAGAGATGTGATCTCTTCCATTAAAGGGGATGTCTAGTTGGAACAAGTTATCACTGATCTCTGGATAGGTGATGACCTGTCCCAGTGGGAGCACCCCTTTATTATGTGGTATATATGGAGGATGTGATATCATGCAGAGTTCTAGCAGTATTACACTTCGGTCCGTTCTGCGTGCATCTGGGCCATTCCCTATGGAGGAGCGGAGCTGGGGGGAAATATCAGGATCTCGTCGCTGGATCCATCCAGATGGGAGATGTAACGAGTGCGGCGCCCCCCACTGGTGTCTCAGCGTATTATGTGTTGGGGAATAATAACTTATTGTCTGGTAAATGTGCTGATTCCTGTCAGTTGTGGTCGCTGAGTGCGTGTGATGGGATGTGGCTCCGTCCGTTATATTATATCACGTCTTATACCTATAATCTCTCGCTGATCGCAGGTGTCTGTCTTCACACTCAGATGAGAAGGAACAAACTGACGATATAGGACTTTTTTTTTTTCCCAAATTCAAACCGAGCAATCCTATTGGCTGAGCATGAATGCAGTTACCATGGTGACAGAAGTAGCAGCAGATTTAAAGGGACAAAACACTAATATTGTACTAAAGTGTATCTTATTATATATTTCACATAACTGACTGGGTACACCTTGGTGCGGGTGGGATGGCTTTTTTTAAATCAAAAACCATGTTTACTAAGTACCCTATATTATATATATTCACTATTGCTTTTTACTTACTTATAGCAGGGTATATGCTCATATTGTTTCTATCCTAAGTTTATCTATTTTCTAATAAAGACATGACCAGTCCCCTTTAGAATTTTATAGTGACCCCATTGAGGTCATGGACTGATATTGGGGATTGCAGAGTTGGGGCAAGGTGACAGGTGACAGTAAGTGACATCAAATGAAGGCTATGGTGCATACACAGTAAATCAGTCGTGTTATTCCACAGAAATGCTGTTCTATAAAACACAAAATATCTTCATATGGTGAGGAGTTGTGTTGTGTTTTCATCATTTACATTCTAGCGTGGTGATCACATAAAATGTAAAATTCCTATGAAATAATTACTGAATGACAGTAGCCTGTATCCCTGGAGGACAAGTCATTTACCGCTTCACCAGGTTTGATGTTCTAATGCATTTAGATGTTTCAGTATTTGTATATATGTATATATATATTTTTTCCCCTCTTAAGGGTATTCAAGCGCAGACGGTGACCAACTTCTTCCTCGCCTTTGAAGCACAGCTTTCAATTATTCCTGTCGTAAACAAGGTAAAAAGCTTAGAGCCGAACACTATCAGACTCCTTCAGTCCCGCAGCAGGTAAATCTGTGAACATCGCCGGCACTCCTGCTGTTCCTAGTACCGATCCCTCTATGAGCGGCTGTGCAGTAATGAAGGCAGGATTCACCCCAAACTTGCTCGTCTTTTTTTTCGATTTCCAGTTCTGGTAATTAGTTATACACATGTGTATATCCAGTGGTCAACTGAAAACCTGTGTATGGAAAATGAATTGTTTGCTGTATGCATCGCATTTGTAGGATGCACACTGTTCATTTCATTATGGAGCGGAGTAGGAGGAGACTTTCATTACTGTTCCCTTTACTTCCTCCCTGCTGATAGGAAATGCCATGCTGTTTGCTTGTGTCCTGTGATTACAGCAGCCTGCAACAGTTTTCAAGCGTGCACTTCCCGGCTCAGGCATCAAGCAGTAAATGATAAAATTAAAACGCTGCTATCCCTTTGTTAGTCACTTTTTTATCTTCTTCCCCTTCTACGAATGCTGTAGTCCGTTATTCTAGAACTGCTCTGAAAATGGTTCTCTCTGGAGTGTTGGGATTTGGGTTTAGGGTGGGTTAGGGAATTGAAGTTCAGATACTTTGTTCATGTTTTATACTATGGAATTACTATGTCATGTATGTTATTTGAAAGATGGAAAATTTGTATTTGGAGTTTTTCAATAAAAATAATTTGATTAAAAAAAATTATGAAATTAAAATTCCTCCCGTTCTTGAGAAAGAATAGGATTTTTACTAAGAGGTAAATTGCACGTTCCTTGTTTTACAGGCACTTTACATTTTTGCTAGTTTTGTGCGATTACACAATCCCTTCTAAAGGCCAGTGCCAGTTGTACATCTCTCCCTAAACTCTTGTTCAGCACTATATTTTATGCCAGTTTTATTATATGGTTTCTAGATTTTGTCCAGCTTTGATAAATAATTAGTATTTATACTTTTGCTTTTAGACAGACTTGAAGAATGCAGATCCGGAGAGGGTGGAGAAACAAATTGAGAAGATGGTTGACATTCCCACTAGTGACTGTATCCGGGTACAATGCGCTCCAGATCAAAATCATTCCTGTAGGCAAATTTAACTTCGCTGTCTGTACCTTGTCTTTTTTTTTTTTTTCTACAAAATTTGGCTGGAAAAGGGGCAATGTAGCGAGGAATTCACATCAATTTTTGGTGTTAAAAAAACATGAAACTATTTTGTGACGCATCATTTTTGCGCAAAAATGTGCAGCTTCCTATTTTACAGCACTCTTGCAACTTTTAGAAATTGGGCTTGGAAAGCTACACAGGTCTAAGAACGACTGGTGACGTTAAAAGTGGATAAAGATACACGGTGGCTCAGTGGATAAAGATACACGGTGGCTCAGTGGTTAGCATTGGTGCTTTGCAGCACTGGGATCCTGGTTTCAAATCCCACCAAGGATGACATCTGCAAGAAGTTTGTATGTTCTCCCCATGTTTTCGTCGGTTTCCTCCCACACTCCAAAGACATACTGATAGGGAATGTAGATTGTGAGCCCCAATGGGGACAGCAATGATAATGTCTGTAAAGCGCATCGGAATAGGTTGATGCTATATAAGTGAGTAAAATGAATAAATAAAGATGGAAGTGCTGCATAAACATTTATCAAACATCGTGCAACTCTTTGATACATTTGGCACAAATAATGGTAACACAACCACAAGCAAAACTGACCTGAGGAAGTCCCTTTATGATACATTTTTCGGAAAGAATTTGAAAGATTTAAAGCGTTAGAAATGAACAAGATTATCCAATATCACAGAAAAAGGAAAAGTCTCCAGATGTTTTTATGCCGGATGCCGGTATGTGTCCATACCTAAAGAAGAGCTGTCAGAAGAATGGGTAAGGAATCCTTTAGTAAACATAAATATCCATAGGGGTTTTGAGTGTTAAAAAAAGATCATCTAAAAGATTTTGTGATCTGCGTTTACATGATTGTAATAACATTACAGCCCCATTCAGACTTACAGGTTTTATCCATGAGAAACTGAGCAGAACGATATATAGGTTTGTGGGAGAAGATTCAGTATAAATTGTAATTCATTCATTAGATTTGAGAGTCCTCAGTGGTTGATACCTTTAATGGCTAACTGAAAAGATGGTAACAAATTGCAAGCTTTCCAAACTGCTCAGGCCTCTTCATCAGGCCGACCTGAGACCTGAGTAGTCTGGAAAGCTTGCAATTTGTTACCATCTTTTCCGTTAGCCATTAAAAGGTATCAACCACTGAGGACTCTTAAATCTAAATACTCTTCTATCTACTGGCTAACACAGTACAAAGATAGATATTTTTCCTTTATCAATTTATTCAGTGGAATCCTGCTGTTTGTATAGATGAGTCCAGTGGGCGGTCATGCTAGTGATTGACAGCTATCTTTGCCTGCATGGTCATACAGGGAACTGTCAATCACTTAGGACCGCCCACTGGACTAGTGTACATACTGCAGGACTTTCTCTGCATAAAATGCAAGTCTTACTGACTCTCTTCCCACAGATATGTCTATCAGTCTGATCAACTTCTCTGCTCTACAACATCCCCCTACAGATCTTATACCATTTCAACATGACAGGTTCCTTTAATCACCTGCAGATGACATAAGTAGCCATGTTCTGTGTGGCTTACGGAGGGGCTTGATTGCTTGTCAGCTTCAAACAGGTTTCATTTCTTGTGATTCATTGGAGCCGAGGTCTAAACTGTATTAAGAAATTAATTTCTCTGTTTATTTCTATTAGATCTCGGCGAAGCTTGGAACAAATGTGGAAAGTGTTCTTCAAGAAGTTGTCAGGAGGCTTCCACCGTGAGTATGGACTAATGCGGCTCTATCCATCTTCTCTTTATTAAAGGGAACCTGTCACCTTGAAAAATGCTATGTACCTGCAGGTATAGGGTTAATCTGCAGATAAATATTGTTACAATGTTGCCCGGCCGCCTTATTGATAGTGCAGGTACCGGGAGAAAATTAACTTCTTTCCTCCCTGCAGCTGCCGGCCTTCACTCATCGTTGTGCACGGAGCGGCTACAGTCTTGGATCACAGCACCGCTCACTATATCGGAGGTGACGGCTGTAAACCTGGCCCGGATTTTGATTGACAGCTTGTGACGCGCCCCTGGGCCTGTGTCGCGCTGCGTTGCGCACGCGGGAGCTTACCCGGAGCCGGATCTCTTGAGGGTTGTAGTCTCGTGGCGGTGACCCGGTCCGTGCCCAGGGAGTCAAACTGAGCGGCGATGTAACAGCGGTAGATGCAGGACGACTACGCCACCCGTTGAATGCAGCTATGGAGCTGCCGCTGCAGGACAGTCCGCTGAGGCCGGTGGATGGATGGTGCAGCGTAGATGGTATAACCCCCAACGGGAGGGGTATGGCCTCAGGGCAGCAGATGTGGATGATGGGGGTAGCAGGAACCACTCAGAGACGGTGCGGTGTAATTCAGGGTCTTTACTGGTAACAACGATAGACCCTCCCGGAGTACTTGCTAGTGAACGGGGCCTGGTCAGTCCTTGAGCAGATGGGATCTCCCCTGGCCAGGCGGAGTTGTAGGCCTCCCAAACTGACTGTACTCTTCTGGCTACCTTGCTAGAAGCGGATATAAGTAGCCCACGTCCCTGAGTGTACCGTGTGGTGCTCACCCGTATGGCCGGTGACTCGGGGCCTTCTAATGGCTTCCGCTCCACGATGGCGGTGCTGGTCCCACGCGTGTGACCGTGCCTTCGGGTTTCTGGGCCTGAGGACCTGAAATCCCCTGCCGGTTGGCTTCTGCTGCTGGGTAAGAGTTAGTCCCCACAGCCTCGGACGCCGGGTCCGGTAAGAAAGCTTCTCAGTCAGGGCGAGCTCTGCAGCTGCCAGCCCCTGACTCGTAGTAGTATTGCTTCTGCTGTTTCTTGTCTCTACTCTCCTTGACTCCAGGCTCAGGCCCCTGGACAGGGCCTGCCTGTGGAGCAGAGCCCATAGAGCAGCTCTGCTCCCTGTCTTCTCCTCTCAGAACTCCCTACCCTGCCTCAGCCCCAGGTTTATATAGGGGAAGTCCTTCCCCTCCCAAGACTGGGCAGGAGGTGTGGCATGCACAGGATCCCTGACCAAAGGACCTCCCACCTGCTCTCAGACGTAATATCTCTATCACTGTGGCAACCAGACCCCTGGGGTGTCACATTCCCCCCTAGTGAAATTTAGTACTCCGGGACTAAACATATTTTTGTAACATAACAAAGTATAAACAATAACATTACAATAAGGAAACGCATAAAGCTGGTCACGGCGTGTCCGTAACCGGGTGCAGTCTTTGAAGAAAGCAAGGTGTCCATTTCACCAAAACAGGGAGACATAACCAGGTAGGGGTCTGTCCTACCCCGAGTCCTTAACAGTCTTTTAGTCCATCCTGGGTTACGCTCCACTAACTGTACAAAGGATTCCCGGTAAATCCACCAAGGACTCCTATAAATAACTGGAAACACATAATATTTACAAGATATGGCCGCTCTCAGTCCTCGGCCAGTGGGGATAAGGATTGGCTGCTCACAGTCCTCAGCCTGTGGGGAGATGGGATGGCTGCTCACAGTCCTCAGCCTGGTTAAGGATAGGGGACACACGGGAACAGTTCACACTTGTCCCAACGGGGACCATATTTTAATTAGCAACACAAGTACCCCTACGGGTAACTATGTACAGTTCCACTTTACCGTACTTCAGTAACGGCATCCTCCTGCTCCTTCTTGTGTGTAGGCTTCAGACCCGTCCGGGTCCTCTTGGCTTTCCTCGTATTGGTAGTACTGCAGCTCCTCCTTGGTTAACGTGGAGGGCGTACAGTCCTTTTGCACCTGGGGAGTTCAGGCCTTGCGACCAGGCGTGGAGAGGGTCGCCGTTGATGACGCCCGGGGTCAGAGGGTGCAACTTTGGGCCTGGGCGCGGGCTGGTGGTGGTAGTGCCCAGGGCTGGAGGGCTTGGCCGCAGGGCTTGTTGCGGGGGCTGGAGCAGGTCGGTGTCTGCAGCGCCCGGAATCGGCGGCTCCACCAGGGGGCCCGGGAGCAGGCTGACGCTGGCAGCGTCCGGGACAGGGAGACTCCTCTTACCTGCTCCCGCGACCGCTCCTGCGTCACGCGTCTTCTCCCGGCGCTGGTCGGGGCCGGCGACGACTGGGGCACTGCCGATGCTGGGCAGCTTAGTCTGCTGCCGGTCCGCCATCTTGCTGTCCGTTCCTGGTGTCCTCCTCCCCCCTAGTGGACCGTGGCCTACCTTCCGGAGATCCTCTTCCGTAGGCCGCGGCTCCGCAGTCAATCGTCGGGGTAGAGGACCTGGCGTCGCGCTCCTGTGACGTCGGCGTCTGCTGGGCTCCTTCCAGGACCTTACGCAACGTCCGGACGTGAGGCAGGGCTTCAGTTCTCGCGCGCTTTCGGAGTCCACGCCCCTCTTCTTCCCGCGCGGCGTCCTCAAGATGGCGTCCAATGGCGGGAAAACTCCACGGATGGCGGGAAGAAGGCAGAAGATGGCGCCAGATGGCGGGAAACTTCACCGATGGCGGGAAGAAGGCTGAAGATGGCGCCGGATGGCGGGAATCTTCACCACAGGTAAGTTTGAAAAGTCTCTTTTTCAGGCACGCAGTACCCGGTGGTTGTGGGCACGAAATCCTGCCGACTACGCCAAAGTTGACGCGCCCCTGGGCCTGTGTCACGCTGCGTTGCGCACGCGGGAGCTTACCCGGAGCCGGATCTCTTGAGGGTTGTAGTCTCGTGGCGGTGACCCGGTCCGTGCCCAGGGAGTCAAACTGAGCGGCGATGTAACAGCGGTAGATGCAGGACGACTACGCCACCCGTTGAATGCAGCTATGGAGCTGCCGCTGCAGGACAGTCCGCTGAGGCCGGTGGATGGATGGTGCAGCGTAGATGGTATAACCCCCAACGGGAGGGGTATGGCCTCAGGGCAGCAGATGTGGATGATGGGGGTAGCAGGAACCACTCAGAGACGGTGCGGTGTAATTCAGGGTCTTTACTGGTAACAACGATAGACCCTCCCGGAGTACTTGCTAGTGAACGGGGCCTGGTCAGTCCTTGAGCAGATGGGATCTCCCCTGGCCAGGCGGAGTTGTAGGCCTCCCAAACTGACTGTACTCTTCTGGCTACCTTGCTAGAAGCGGATATAAGTAGCCCACGTCCCTGAGTGTACCGTGTGGTGCTCACCCGTATGGCCGGTGACTCGGGGCCTTCTAATGGCTTCCGCTCCACGATGGCGGTGCTGGTCCCACGCGTGTGACCGTGCCTTCGGGTTTCTGGGCCTGAGGACCTGAAATCCCCTGCCGGTTGGCTTCTGCTGCTGGGTAAGAGTTAGTCCCCACAGCCTCGGACGCCGGGTCCGGTAAGAAAGCTTCTCAGTCAGGGCGAGCTCTGCAGCTGCCAGCCCCTGACTCGTAGTAGTATTGCTTCTGCTGTTTCTTGTCTCTACTCTCCTTGACTCCAGGCTCAGGCCCCTGGACAGGGCCTGCCTGTGGAGCAGAGCCCATAGAGCAGCTCTGCTCCCTGTCTTCTCCTCTCAGAACTCCCTACCCTGCCTCAGCCCCAGGTTTATATAGGGGAAGTCCTTCCCCTCCCAAGACTGGGCAGGAGGTGTGGCATGCACAGGATCCCTGACCAAAGGACCTCCCACCTGCTCTCAGACGTAATATCTCTATCACTGTGGCAACCAGACCCCTGGGGTGTCACATTTGCTCTGCACAGATGCGCTGCAGAACCACTTACAATCTGAGTGAAGGAGAGTAGTATGTTCACAGATAGAGAATATGGCTCATTCACGTGCGGATCTGCTCCACGTCCGATTACATATTTGTGGGAGAAACCCTAGTGGCAGCCTCATATTTCTGACATGGATCCTCTAGCACTATTTGTGAAACTGCGGCTCCCAGCATAACTTGATGAGAGACCGTCAGCCTGCTGGGATCTGTAGTTTCACTACAGCAGGATTGTCACAAGCTGCGGACCTCCGCTCACTCCAGCACTGGTCGGCATTTTCAGCACGTGAACGTACGCCATGCTTTCCGGAGACACAAGGGTGTAGATAACTTTATCAAACCCTTGACTGTAAGTTTGCTGAACCCTAAGTGGATTTGATTGTTCCCACAGTTTCAGTTTTGGACCATTTAAGGGGAATTTACAGGGTTCTGGCCACTGACCAGGGGGATCAGTATCCCTGTATGTCTTTGTATATACTTGATAAAGACCTATAACAGGTCGAAACGTTATGTGATGGCAGAATAAACTTTGTCTTTTGGAATTCATCACCCCGGACTGAACGCGGTTTACTTACCTTTATACCCCTTAACAGGATGTCTTATTTTTGTGTTTTAGTCCCAAGATTGAAAAGGGCAGCCCTCTTAAAGCCCTGCTGTTTGACTCAACGTTTGATCACTACAGAGGCGTGGTAGCCAGCATCGCCCTGTGTGGAGGTGACGTGTGTAAAGGCAATAAATCGTGTCTGCCCACTCTGGCAAGTGCTATGAAGTCAATGAGGTTGGCATACTGACCCCAGAGGAAGTACCAGCTGAAAAACTAAGTTTTTTTTAATAATCTTATTAGCCTTTCCCTCTGTCTTCACCAATCAGCCCTCTGTATTGATGATCAGATCAAAGATCTAGACAGGGATTGTCTCACGCTGCATCTCCTTCTTGATTGTATCACTGAGAAGACAGAAGCTGCCCCATCCCATTCTCCAAGAAATGCAGAACCCAATGCATCTGCTGTCCGTGATCCGCTTATTGTCAGAGGACATCATTAGGGACTGCATTTTCTCATTGCTTAGAAATTGTTGGGGGATCCTGCTAATCGCTGAAAAATAAAACTGCAACAACGCTCCATTTAAGGCAGTGTTTCCCAAACTCCAGTCCTCATGGCCCCCAACAGGTCAGGTTTTCCCCCCAACAGGTCATGTTTTCAGGATTTCCTCAGTATTACACATGTGATGAAAGTATCATCAAGGAATCAGGAATTCTCTCACCTGTGCAATACTATAGAAATCCTGAAGACATGACCTGTGGGGGGCCGTGGGGACTGGAGTTTGGGAAACACTGATTTTAAAGGGACTGTCAGCACAGAATGACTGTTGAAATCAAGTACAAGCGCTCCATGGATCACGGCGTGGGCCAATCATTTCTATACACCTTCCCACCTGCTAGTTTTACCTCTGTCTCCTTCCTTCTCTGGTTCTATGAAGCCAGAGCTGTCAATCAAAGAAGAGAAGGGTGTGGATAGAGGGAAAACAAGCAGGTGGGAAGGTGTATATAAATGATTGGCCCCGTCATGAAGCACCGAGAGTTGGGACTTAGTTTGAACAGTCATTCTGTGCTGACAGTCCCTTTAGGTGGACGAGATCCAGATGCAGCTCATTTCACCGCGTAAGGTTGTTTGCCCACTATGCGCTCTCCACGGCATCTCCAGACTCTGTCACGTCTGTCGCATGAGCTCAGTGTGAACCTGCTTTCATCTATGAAGAGCACAGGGCGCCAGTGGCGACTTTGCCAATCCTGGTCTTCTGTGGAAAATGCCAAGTGTCCTGCACGGTGTTGGGCTGTGAGCACAACCCCCATCTGTGGACGTCAGGCCCTCATACCACCCTCATGGAGTCTGTTTCAAACTGTTTGTGCAGACACATGCACATTTGTGGCCTGCTGGAGGTCATTTTGCAGGGCTCTGGCAGTGCTCCTCCTTTTCCTCCTTGCACAAAGGCGGAGGTAGCGGTCCTGCTGCTGGGTTGTTGCCCTCCTACGGCCCTCTCCACGTCTCCTGGTGTACTGGCCTGTCTCCTGGCAGCGCCTCCAGCCTCTGGACACTACGCTGATAGATGCAGCAAACCTTCTTGCCACAGCTTGCATTGATGTGCCATGCTGGGTGAGCTGCACTACCTGAGCAACTTCTGTGGGTTGTAGAGTCCGTCTCATGCTACCACGAGTGTGAAAGCACAACCAACATGCAAAAGTGACCAAAACATCAGCCAGAAAGCATTGGTACTGAGATGTGATCTGTGGTCCCCACCTGCAGAACCACTCCTTTATTGAGGGTGTCTTGATAATTGCCAATAATTTCCATCTATTGTCTATTCCATTTGCACAACAGCATGTGAAATTGATTGTCAATCAGTGTTGCTTCCTAAGTGGACAGTTTGATTTCACAGAAGTTTGATTTACTTGGAGTTATATTCTGTTGTTTAAGTGCTCCCTTTATTTTTTTGAGCAGTTTACTTTTTCCCCCACTGTATATAGAGAAGATGCACAGCCCAAAAAGGGTGTTCTGTGTACCTATGTTCCCTGGAACCTGTAGGGTCTCATTTGTGGACCTAGGAAGGGAAAATATTAAAAAATCCCCAAATCACCTCCCAAACCAGTGCCCTCTTATACTCATTGTTGTGCATCCCGCCATTATTCTGACATCCACATCTGGCAGGGGTGTCATGTGAGCACTACTTCTTCTGGCTTAGATGAAATATGAATGCTGCAACCAATCAGAAGCTGCAACACTCATGCGTTGCCCCCACCGGTTGTTAACCTCATGTAACCAGTGGGGTATGCAGCGCTGGTCTGGAGATATCAATTTCTTTTAGTTTTCTCACCTCCCTTGGCCCATCAATAGTTGGTGTCTAGTAGTGGATAACCCAATTAAAGGGTTATTTCCCTCTCAGATATATCCACCGAAGAAGCCATAAATGGCTAATAGATGTTGGCTCCACCTCTGTAGCCCCCCGCAGCTATCGAGATAAGGCTGTATCTCTAGGTAATATGAACATAGAAGTGGCTGTGCATGATAGGCTTTCTCCATTCACTTCTATGGAGGTTCAGAATAATACAAAGGGTTGTAGATGTGTTAATAAAGACTACAATGGAAGTCTACTAACAATACACGGGCACTGATTCCCTGTGGACACCTGAGATCAGCCACTGAAGCTGTAGGGGGCAGGGTTAGCTTATATATGCACATTTATATGGAGGGTGTTTGTACATATCCCTATGGACCTGTCCCACATCTATGGATTATTTTACATAAATGAACACTGTCCCATTGTGCAGCAAAGGTCTATACAATAAACTGTGTACACCGCTGTCTAATGAGGATAATAGAACTGTACTGGTTATTGTATCATTATGGGATCTAATTGATGGCTGTCGTAGCGCAGTGTTTTAATAATTAATTTACTACATCTTTTTACAGAAAACCACATTGGCAGCACAGCATATACAGTAAAATGTCACATGCATATCACATCAAGTGAAAAATCCCCATGGAAATGCCTCTACTAAAGCACGCTGCTATAAAAACACTCTGTAAAGTAAGTCCACGCTGCAGCATGAATATAACGGGCCAACTAGAAAACAGGTTTGGCAAAAAAATGTATCCATCAGATAGATGTCAACTGTATACTTTTATAATATAGATCTGGACAGGGGTATATATAGCATAGACAGGATTGGGTTTATTAAGGATTGCATTCATACGACAACCCTACAAGGGAACCAGTCACGTGAAAGAAAGGCTATTAACCTGCAGATATGCAGTTAATCTGCAGGTTAATGGTCAAATGTATATAGAGGTCTCAAAAAGTCAGAAATCATAAAGGGATCTAATAATAAAATGTAACCTTTATTTATACAATGCTAAAAAGACATAAATATGATCTAGGACATAAACAAAAACTGCACCCAAAACGTGAAAATATATGAAAGAAAAATATTATTTTTAAAACCAATTCAAATTGCTGTATGTGAACCTCTCTGATGACCCTCAAATGCTCCCATGAAGGGAGGAAAAAAAGCCCCATCTTTAGGAAGTTGGTGAAATGACGTTGAAGGGAAAGGATCTAGGCAGAGGTCCTGGACCCATGGATGAATGGCCTATGGAGTTTGAAGATCGGTTGATCACTAGGCTGGATAAATATGCTACAGTTGTGGAATCTGTCGTCTGGATTTGATGAACTTTCTTAAGGACTGTTGCTACTGGATACCTGTGTCTCTATTGTTTTATCTTGTCGTCTGGAGGAGCGAGGAATGTGAATACAAACTATACTGGTTGGCGATACGAAATCTGTGAGCCAACCAAAAGTGGTGAAATAGTGAGTATCGCCTGGTACAAAGGCAGTTGAACTACCGCCCCAGGAAGGGTATCTTGTGCACTGGGGGCAATGTATTTTGGCCATTTACCTAGAGTTGTAGTAAAACCTTGGATGTAAGAGATAAACTATTGTTGCATCGTTAACTTGTCTAGGTGATTATTGCAACCCACAACCTCAGATCTTCACATACAGGATTAGAAAAACATTATTGTTTTCTTTCAAAAGCAATATCACATCTGTCCATAGATTGTGACTGGCACTGGACTTCAGCTCTACTGAAATAAATGGAGCTGAGCTGCAATACCACACTGAACCTGTAGACAGGTTGTGGTGCTGTTTTTAGACAAAAAAACACAAGTTTCTAATCATGGACAACATCTTTGAAGACTTAGGCTGCGTGCTCACCAGGGCTGTGGAGTCGGTAAGCCACAGTTGCGACTCCGACTCCTGGATTTTATCAGGTTCCGACTCCTACTCCGGCTCCGACTCCTTCATAAATGGCCAATTCGTAACAATAAATTTACTGTTGTAAAATATTAACATCGTGCTTATTCAGTTTCTCACCATCATATAAGTAATCAGACCACTTAGAGCAAAAACTATATTTATTAGAATACAATTAGAATATAGCAAATAACTTTTATAAACTTTTCTAAACTCTTGTAAGTAAATATGCAATAAATACTGTTATGCAGTTAATAAGAAGAAATCTATAAATTTGTCCTCAGAAAAAGTATTGCCTCTGTCAGATCCTCCTTCATGGATGCCCTCAAATCTGATCTAATTATTTTGAGAGTTGAGAACAACCTCTCTACACTAACTTGGGTTGGTGGCAAAGCAGTAACCACTCGGGCAACATCTCTGACAATGTCAGGATACAGAGGAATCGCTTGTTGCACTGTTATTTTTGATGAACGGTCAAATTTCTCAATTTCTTTTAGTGCACATGAAAAATTCTGCTGAAATGTACTGGCTGTGTTCTTTGATGGGGATGACTCTTCTTCTATGCGGGAACGCTTTGCACGGTCCTTGTGATTCAAAAATTTCTCGAAATTAAATTCTTCATCAGTTGATGATGAGGGTGAAGATGTGGCAGGACGACCAAGCTCTTCTTGTTCCTCCTGACTGTTCTGCAACCCTTTCATCCTTACTGCTATTTCAAACAGAGCTTCTTTTCCTTTAGTTAGCTGTTGATCATCTAGAACAGAGGTCCCCAACCTTTTTTGCACCAGGGACCGGCTTTAAGCAAGACCAGTTTTCCATGGCCCGGTGGGGGTGGGGGCGGGGCTTTGGTCATATGGGGGTGGGGTTATGGAGGGGTGGAGCTGTATGGGGAGGATGCTGGCGGGACCTCGGTGTACAGCGCTGCTAAGTAGCAGCATTGTACATTGAGTGTCAGTGTATACAGCGCTGCTGCTTAGCAGTGCTACACACTGAACACCGGTACCGGGAGCCGCGTCACTGAAGCCAGTCTGCTGCCCCAGCACGCCCCACATAACATGTTCTGCCGGGGGCGTGTCAGTGAGGAGAGCCTGCCGCCCCACCCCGTCAGGTACACACCATGCTGTGCAGGAGGGCCGCGTCACTAAGACCCGCCCCGTGACGTACAACAGGTACCATGCTGTGCTGTGGAGGGCTGCGTCACTAAGACCCGCCCGACGCCCCACCCCGTCCTGCATAATGTTCTCTGCCGGGAGCTGCGAGCTGTCACGGCTATGGCAGAAAACATTATAAATCCACACAGAGCGAGTTCTGACCAGGCGCAGGGCCGCGGAGCTAGCTGTCAGCGGCAGGGCCGGCTCCAGGTTTTTCTGGGCCCCGGGCGAAAGAGTCTCAGTGGGCCCCTTTAACACATACCACGATTCATGATGCAGAGATACCGCAGAGAAATATAAGTATAGTACAATGCAAAGATTTCACTTCATGAGTGATATCTATTGTAAATTCTACAATAGCTCAGAAACCGGTGAATCGCTCCACACAGAATAGTGGCCCCCATATAAGGCTCCATACGGAATACTGGTCCCCATATAACGCCCATACGGAATAATGGCCCCCATATAACGCTTCATACGGAATACTGGCCCCCATATAAGGCCCCATACGGAATACTTGCCCCCATATAAGGCCCCATACGGAATACTTGCCCCCATATAAGGCCCCATACGGAATACTGGTCCCCATATAACGCCCATACAGAATACTGGCCCCCATATAAGGCCCCATACGGAATACTTGCCCCCATATAAGGCCCCATACGGAATACTTGCCCCCATATAAGGCCCCATACGGAATACTGGTCCCCATATAACGCCCATACGGAATACTGGCCCCCATATAACGCTTCATACGGAATACTGGCCCCCATATAAGGCCCCATACGGAATACTGGCCCCCATATAACGCTCCATACAGGATACCGGTCCCCATATAATGCTGCATGCAGGCTGTTACCCCCCACATAATGCCCCATACAGGCTGTCCCCCCCTTATAATGCTCCATGTAGGCTGTTACCCCCCACATAATGCCCCATACAGGCTGTCCCCCCCTTATAATGCTCCATGCAGGCTGTTACCCCCCACATAATGCCCCATACAGGCCCCTCCCTTTTAATGCTCCATGCAGGCTGTTACCCCCACATAATGCCCCATACAGGCTGCCCCCCCCCCTTATAATGCTCCATGCAGGCTGTCACCCCTCCTCTTTATAATGCCCCAAGCAGGATGCCCCCCCTCCCCTTTATAATGCCCCAAGCAGGATGCCCCCCCTCCCCTCTTTATAATGCCCCAAGCAGGATGCCCCCCCTCCCCTCTTTATAATGCCCCAAGCAGGATGCCCCCCCTCCCCTCTTTATAATGCCCCATGCCTCCATACATTAAAAAAAAAAAAAAAATCAAATACTCACCTCCCTTCTCACCTGCTGCCGCTGCTCGGGTCCGGACTCCAGCGTTGTCGTTTCTTCCCGCTCAGCGCTCCCTGTGACGGCTCAGGGGAGGGCGCGGTGTAAAGGTGTCACTGCGCCCTCTGACCTGAGACGTCACAGGGAGCGCAGAGCAGGAAGACAGCTGATCTGCGGAGGCACGGGGAGAGGTAAGTATCGGGCTGCCGGGGCCCTGAGCAAGCGGCGGAGAAGGGCGGGCGCTGACACCGCTCTCCTCCACCCATAGCCCAGCGGGGTGCGCGACCGCCAGTGGGCCCCTCTGCCTGCTCAGAGCCCCGGCATTTGCCCGGGTGCTGACGCCGGCCCTGGTCAGCGGCGCCGCGGACCGGCTGAAAAACCCCAACAGCCCGGTCCTGGTCCGCGGACCGGCGGTTGGGGACCTCTGATCTAGAAGAATCCGATGCATTGGGTCTACATAAACAGCTGCCAAAAGAATGTTATTTTGTAATAGTAGCTCCTCTCTCCGTTTCATTGATGTAGCAATGCCACTTGCAATTAACCCTCCTCTTTGGGACAGGCGAAACATCAGGTTCTTCCACTCCTTTAAGAAAATACCTGGAGTTAAGTCCTCTGCTTGTCATTTTTTAATCACTGTAAATGGGTGCTCTAGCAATTTTTCCAGCTCAGTCACCTGATTCCACTGACTTTCATTTAGCGTCAGTTGAGGGTTAGCCATGTCTACAAGAAAGGTTTTCAGTTCAACCAAGCGCTGAATCATTAAGTAAGTACTGCCCCATCGTGTGGCTTGATCAATAATTGCCCCTTTTCCAGCACGTCTCTTCAAAATTGAGTCAACTTTAGGGGTTCTGGCAACAGTAGCCAATTTTCTCACCTTGCCAATCAGTGCAGCAGCATGTCCTTCTTGCAGACTGTCTCTTATAGCCAGCTGTAGCGTATGCACAACACAGCGCATGTGATGAATGAAAGAACGGATTGACACAGTTTCAACAAGATCATCTAAACTATCATGTTGCTGTTCATCTGAAGCAACTTCAGTTTGCTCCTCAGTTACAATACTGTGTTCCTCTATTTCAAACATTTCTGTGTCTGTGGACCCAGAATGTTCTTCTAGCTGCTGGTCACCATCATTACTCTCATTCATTAGCTTAATAGTACTTATCATATTTGAAGCATTGAACTTGCTCTTTTTTAAGTTCATAGTCTTGCAGAACCTTTTCCACCAAGACCTGGAGAAACTCACTGGTGTGATGCGCTTTGGTGTCTTTTACTGCCAATGTCTTGGTAACTATTTCATTTTTGTCACAAACAAATCGGACATTGATGGCAAAATAGTTCACTCTGTGACGTGTGCAGGCATCCATTTTAAGAAGCAGAAAGCGTCCCTTGAGAGTTTTTTTAAGTTCTTCCTTTTGTTTAAAAGCTTCTTCGATTACTAATTTTCTAATACTCTCTCTCTCCAGAGAAACACCAAGCTTGCGGGCCATTTCCCCATTCAGACACATAAAAGCTGGTCGTGAAAATAATGAAATAGGCACACTATCCTTTACAACAAGCTTTATGATCTGTTTTTTTAAATGTATCTACTGTCATTGTCACAGTAACTTTGTCACTGACAAAATATCTTGCAACTGATGGCTGCAAAGTTCTCTGCTCCTTTGTTTGGCTGGAAGAGCTGGGCACTGGTTCATTGGTTTGGATGCAGTCTTTCTCATCCACTGCTTTCAGTACTTCTGGATGAAAGCGCTGTAAATGTCTCTTTAGATTAGAAGCTCTGGTAGGAGCATTTTTATCTTTGTCTGAATATGCACTGATCTTGGCTTCACAGCATTTGTTTTCGTCTGGATCATTTGTCATACACTGACAGACATAATGTTTTCTATCTTGAGTGATGGTGAAATGTTCAAATACAGCTGATTTAATGTGACGCTTCTTTGACATTCTCAGGTTTTTAATTCTGCATTCACAATCCAAATGACAATTGTTTTTCCTAAAAACAATTGTACAAAATTATTGCCAGGTCGTACAACTGATATAGTGGTCAGTAATACTGTTATTCCTCATGTACTCACAGTCAACTGATGCAAAGTTTGTTGAAAGGATTATACTTCTTACAGTCTTCCTCTTCTGAGTAGCAGCTGTGAGATGCTTGGAAGACGCACACCTAGTAAACATCTAGTCTAGAGGAGGAGCTTTACTACTAAGAATTTGCAACACATTTTCACTTTCAGTTTCATACATTGTAAGTAAGGGGGTTGGGGCAGCATGAGGTTAACCAAGTATAAGATTAGATAAGGGCAGTGGAGAACAGTGACACACAAGAAGTAAGAAATGTCTCTATCTCCAGCAGAACTGCTTATCACTGTTGTTCATAGTTTGATAGAACATATATATTTAAGTAACATTTATAAAATTCATATGAAAGTTCAATTATGAAATATTAATACATTTTTTTTAAAGCTGGAGTCGGTACATTTCTACCGACTCAGACTCCAACCAAAACTAACTCCGACTCCACGACTCCGACTCCACAGCCCTGGATGTAACAGCAGAATAGTGAGTGCAGCTCTGGAGGTGACAGGAGGATAAGACATAATGTAACAGAAGAATAGTGACAGCAGCTCTGGAGGTGGCTGGAGGATAAGACCTGAAGTAACTGCAGAATAGTGAGTGCAGCTCTGGAGGTGACTGGAGGATAAGACACAATGTAACAGCAGAATGGTGAGTGCAGCTCTGGAGGTTACTGGAGGATAAGACACGATGTAACAGCAGAATAGTGAGTGCAGATCTGGAGGTGACTGGAGGATAAGACCTGATGTAACTGCAGAATAGTGAGTGCAGCTCTGGAGGTGACTGGACGATAAGACATGATGTAACAGAAGAATAGTGACTGCAGCTCTGGAGGTGAATGGAGGATAAGACCTGATGTAACCGCAGAATAAAGACTACAGCTCTGGAGGTGACTGGAGGATAAGACACGAAGTAACAGGAGAATAGTGACTGCACCTCTGGAGGTGACTGGAGGATAAGACATGATGTAACAACAGAATAGAGATTGCAGCTCTGGAGGTGACTGGAGGATGAGACACGATGTAAGAGCAGAATAGTGAGTGCAGCTCTGGAGGTGACTGGCAGATAAAACATGATGTTACAGCAGAATAGTGACTGTAGCTCTGGAGGTGAATGGAGGATAAAACCTGATGTAACAGCAGAATAGAGACTACAGCTCTGGAGGTGACTGGAGGATAAGACGTAATGTAACAGAAGAATAGTGAGTGCAGCTCTTGAGGTTACTGGAGGATAAGACACGATGTAACAGCAGAATAGTGACTGCAGCTCTGGAGGTGTCTGGAGGATAAGACACGATGTAACAGCAGAATAGTGAGTGCAGCTCTGGAGGTGGCTGGAGGATAACACACGATGTAACAGCAGAATAGTGACTGCAGCTCTGGAGGTGTCTGGAGGATAAGACACGATGTAACAGCAGACTAGTGAGTGCAGCTCTGGAGGTGGCTGGAGGATAAGACACAATGTAACAGCAGAAAAGTGACTGCAGCTCTGGAGGTGACTGGAGGATAAGACACGATGTAACAGCAGAATAGTGACTGCAGCTCTGGAGGTGTCTGGAGGATAAGACACGATGTAACAGCAGACTAGTGAGTGCAGCTCTGGAGGTGGCTGGAGGATAAGACACAATGTAACAGCAGAAAAGTGACTGCAGCTCTGGAGGTGACTGGAGGATAAGACACGATGTTACAGGAGAATAGAGACTGTAGCTCTGGAGGTGACTGCAGGATAAGACATGATGTAACAGCAGAATAGAGACTGCAGCTCTGGAGGTGACTGGAGGATAAGACATGATGTAACAGCAGAATAGTGAGTGCAGCTCTTGGGGTGACTGGAGGATAAGACACGATGTAACAGCAGAATAGTGACTACAGCTCTGGAGTTGACTGGAGGATAAGACATGATGTAACAGCAGAATAGTAACTGCAGCTCTGGAGGTGACTGGAGGATAAGACACGATGTAACAGCAGAATAGCGAGTGCAGCTCTGGAAGTAACTGGAGGATAAGACATGATGTAACAGCAGAATAGTAACTGCAGCTCTGGAGGTGACTGGAGGATAAGACACGATGTAACAGCAGAATAGCGAGTGCAGCTCTGGAAGTAACTGGAGGATAAGACACGATGTTACAGCAGAATAGTGAGTGCAGCTCTGGAGGTGACTGGAGGATAAGACACTATAACAGCAGAATAGTGAGTGCAGCTCTGGAGGTGACTGGAGGATAGGACACAATGTAACAGCAGAATACTGAGTGCAGCTCTGGAGGTGACTGGAGGACAAGACACGATGTAACAGCAGAAAAGTGACTGCAGCTCTGGAGGTGACTTGAGGATAAGACATGATGTTACAGCAGAATAGAGACTGCAGCTCTGGAGGTGACTGCAGGATAAGACATGATGTAACAGCAGAATAGTGAGTGCAGCTCTGGAGGTGACTGGAGGAAAAGACATGATGTAACAGCAGAATAGTAACGGCAGCTCTGGAGGTGACTGGAGGATAAGACACGATGTAACAGCAGAATAGTGAGTGCAGCTCTGGAGGTGACTGGAGGAAAAGACATGATGTAACAGCAGAATAGTAACGGCAGCTCTGGAGGTGACTGGAGGATAAGACATAATGTAACAGACAAGTGAGTGCAGCTCTGGAGGTGACTGGAGGATCAGACATGATGTAACAGCAGAATAGTGAGTGCAGTTCTGGAGGTGGCTGGAGGATAAGACACGATGTAACAGCAGAATAGTGACTGCAGCTCAGGAGGTGGCTGGAGGATAGGACACGATGTAACAGCGGAATAGTGACTGCAGCTCTGGAGGTGACTGGAGGATAAGACATAATGTAACAGCAGAATAGTGAGTGCAGTTCTGAAGGTGACTGGAGGATAAGACATGATGTAACAGCAGAATAGTGACGACAGCTCTGGAGGTAACTGGAGGATAAAACACGATGTAATAGCAGAACAGTGAGTGCAGCTCTGGAGGTTGCTGGAGGATAAGACACGATGTAACAGCAGAATAGTGACTGCAGCTCTGGAGGTGACTGGAGGATAAGACATGATGTAATAGCAGAATAGTGACTGCAGCTCTGGAGGTGACTGGAGGATAAGACATGATGTAATAGCAGAATAGTGACTGCAGCTCTGGAGGTGACTGGAGGATAAGACCTGATGTAACAGCAGAATAGTGACTGCAGCTCTGGAGATGACTGGAGGATAAGACCTGATGTAACAGCAGAATAGTGACTGCAGCTCTGGAGGTGACTGGAGGATAAGACACGATGTAACAGCAGAATAGTGAGTGCAGCTCTGGAGGTGACTGGAGGATAAGACACGAAGTAAAAGCAGAATACTGAGTGCAGCTCTGGAGGTGACTGGAGGATAAGATGTCATGTAACAGCAGAATAGTGAAGGCAGCTCTGGAGGTAACTGGAGGATAAGACACTATGTAACAGCAGAAAAGTGAGTGCAGTTCTGGAGGTGGCTGGAGGATAAGACACGATGTAACAGCAGAATAGTGACTGCAGCTCTGGAGGTGACTTGAGGATAAGACATGATGTTACAGCAGAATAGAGACTGCAGCTCTGGAGGTGACTGGAGGAAAAGACATGATGTAACAGCAGAATAGTAACGGCAGCTCTGGAGGTGACTGGAGGATAAGACACGATGTAACAGCAGAATACTGAGTGCAGATCTGGAGGTGGCTGGAGGATAAGACCTGATGTAACAGCAGAATAGTGATTACAGCTCTGGAGGTGACTGGAGGATAAGACCTCATGTAACAGCAGAATACTGAGTGCAGATCTGGAGGTGGCTGGAGGATAAGACCTGATGTAACAGCAGAACAGTGAGTGCAGCTCTGGAGGTGACTGCAGGATAAGACATGATGTAACAGCAGAATAGTAACTGCAGGTCTGGAGGTGACTGGAGGATAAGACACGATGTAAGAGCAGAATAGTGAGTGCAGCTGTGGAAGTAACTGGAGGATAAGACATGATGTAACATAAGAATAGTGACTGCAGCTCTGGAGGTAACTGGAGAATAAAACAATGTAACAGCAGAATAGTGACAGCAGCTCTGGAGGTGACTGGAGGATAAAACATGATGTAACAGCAGAATAGTGACTGCAGCTCTGGAGGTGACTGAAAGATAAGACATGATGTAACAGCAGAATAGTGACTGCAGCTTTTGAGGTGACTGGAGGATAAGACCTGATGTAATAGCAGAACAGTGATTGCATCTCTGGAGGCGACTGGAGGATAAGACCTGATGTAACAGCAGAATAGAGACTGCAGCTCTGGAGGTGACTGGAGGATAAGACCTGATGTAACAGCAGAATAGTGACTGCAGCTCTGGAGGTGGCTGGAGGATAAGACACGATGTAACAGCAGAATAGTGACTGCAGCTCTGGAGGTGGCTGGAGGATAAGACACGATGTAACAGCAGAATAGTGACTGCAGCTCTGGAGGTGACTGGAAGATAAGACATGATGTAACAGCAGAATAGTGACTGCAGCTCTGGAGATGACTGGAGGATAAGACCTGATGTAACAGCAGAATAATGACCACAGCTCTGGAGGTGAGTGGAGGATAAGACACGATGTAACAGCAGAATAGTGAGTGCAGCTCTGGAGGTAACTGGAGGATAAGACATGATGTAACAGCAGAATAGTAACTGCAGCTCTGGAGGTAATTGGAGGATAAGACATAATGTAACAGCAGAATAGTGACAGCAGCTCTGGAGGTGGCTGGAGGATAAGACCTGATTTAACTGCAGAATAGTGAGTTCAGCTCTGGAGGTGACTGTAGAATAAGACACAGTGAAACAGCAGAATGGGGAGTGCAGCTCTGGAGGAGACTGGAGGATAAGACACGATGTAACAGCAGAATAGTGAGTGCAGATCTGGAGGTGACTGGAGGATAAGACCTGATGTAACTGCAGAATAGTGAGTGCAGATCTGGAGGTGACTGGAGGATAAGACCTGATGTAACTGCAGAATAGTGAGTGCAGCTCTGGAGGTGACTGGAGGATAAGACATAATGTAACAGCAGAATAGTGAGTGCAGCTCTGGAGGTGACTGGAGGATAAGGCGTGATGTAACAGCAGAATAGTGACTGCAGCTCTGGAGGTGAATGGAGGATAAGACACGAAGTAACAGCAGAATAGTGACTGCAGCTCTGGAGGTGACAGGAGGATAAGACATGATGTAACAATAGAATAGTGAGTGCACCTCTGGAGGTGACTGGAGGATAAGACATGATGTAACAACAGAATAGTTATTGCAGCTCTGGAGGTGACTGGAGGATGAGATACGATGTAACAGCAGAATAGTGAGTGCAGCTCTGGAGGTGACTGGCAGATAAAACATGATGTAACAGCAGAATAGAGACTACAGCTCTTGAGGTGACTGGAAGATAAGACACGATGTAACAGCAGAATAGTGAGGGCAGCTCTTGAGGTGACTGGAGGATAAGACACGATGTAACAGCAGAAAAGTGAGGGCAGCTCTTGAGGTGACTGGAGGATAAGACACGATGTAACAGCAGAAAAGTGAGTGCAGCTCTGGAGGTGCCTGGAGGATAAGACACGATGTAACAGCAGAATAGTGAGTGCAGCTCTGGAGGTGGCTGGAGGATAAGACACGATGTAACAGCAGAAAAGTGACTGCAGCTCTGGAGGTGACTGGAGGATAGGACATGATGTTATAGGAGAATAGAGACTGCAGCTCTCGAGGTGACTGCAGGATAAGACATGATGTAACAGCAGAATAGAGACTGCAGCTCTGTAGGTGACTGGAGAAGACATGATATAACAGCAGAATAGTGAGTGCAGCTCTTGGGGTGACTGGAGGATAAGACACGATGTAACAGCAGAATAGTGACTACAGCTCTGGAGTTGACTGGAGGATAAGACATGATGTAACAGCAGAATAGTGACCGCAGGTCTGGAGGTGTCTGGAGGATAAGACATGATGTAACAGCAAAATAGTGAGGGCAGCTCTTGAGGTGACTGGAGGATAAGACACGATGTAACAGCAGAAAAGTGAGGGCAGCTCTTGAGGTGACTGGAGGATAAGACACGATGTAACAGCAGAAAAGTGAGTGCAGCTCTGGAGGTGCCTGGAGGATAAGACACGATGTAACAGCAGAAAAGTGAGGGCAGCTCTTGAGGTGACTGGAGGATAAGACACGATGTAACAGCAGAAAAGTGAGTGCAGCTCTGGAGGTGCCTGGAGGATAAGACACGATGTAACAGCAGAATAGTGAGTGCAGTTCTGAAGGTGACTGGAGGATAAGACATGATGTAACAGCAGAATAGTGACGACAGCTCTGGAGGTAACTGGAGGATAAAACACGATGTAATAGCAGAACAGTGAGTGCAGCTCTGGAGGTTGCTGGAGGATAAGACACGATGTAACAGCAGAATAGTGACTGCAGCTCTGGAGGTGACTGGAGGATAAGACATGATGTAATAGCAGAATAGTGACTGCAGCTCTGGAGGTGACTGGAGGATAAGACATGATGTAACAGCAGAATAGTGACTGCAGCTCTGGAGGTGACTGGAGGATAAGACCTGATGTAACAGCAGAATAGTGACTGCAGCTCTGGAGATGACTGGAGGATAAGACCTGATGTAACAGCAGAATAGTGACTGCAGCTCTGGAGGTGACTGGAGGATAAGACACGATGTAACAGCAGAATAGTGAGTGCAGCTCTGGAGGTGACTGGAGGATAAGACACGAAGTAAAAGCAGAATACTGAGTGCAGCTCTGGAGGTGACTGGAGGATAAGATGTCATGTAACAGCAGAATAGTGAAGGCAGCTCTGGAGGTGACTGGAGGATAAGACACTATGTAACAGCAGAAAAGTGAGTGCAGTTCTGGAGGTGGCTGGAGGATAAGACATGATGTTACAGCAGAATAGAGACTGCAGCTCTGGAGGTGACTGGAGGAAAAGACATGATGTAACAGCAGAATAGTAACGGCAGCTCTGGAGGTGACTGGAGGATAAGACACGATGTAACAGCAGAATACTGAGTGCAGATCTGGAGGTGGCTGGAGGATAAGACCTGATGTAACAGCAGAATAGTGATTACAGCTCTGGAGGTGACTGGAGGATAAGACCTCATGTAACAGCAGAACAGTGAGTGCAGCTCTGGAGGTGACTGCAGGATAAGACATGATGTAACAGCAGAATAGTAACTGCAGGTCTGGAGGTGACTGGAGGATAAGACACGATGTAAGAGCAGAATAGTGAGTGCAGCTGTGGAAGTAACTGGAGGATAAGACATGATGTAACATCAGAATAGTGACTGCAGCTCTGGAGGTAACTGGAGAATAAAACAATGTAACAGCAGAATAGTGACAGCAGCTCTGGAGGTGACTGGAGGATAAAACATGATGTAACAGCAGAATAGTGACTGCAGCTCTGGAGGTGACTGAAAGATAAGACATGATGTAACAGCAGAATAGTGACTGCAGCTTTTGAGGTGACTGGAGGATAAGACCTGATGTAATAGCAGAACAGTGATTGCATCTCTGGAGGCGACTGGAGGATAAGACCTGATGTAACAGCAGAATAGAGACTGCAGCTCTGGAGGTGACTGGAGGATAAGACCTGATGTAACAGCAGAATAGTGACTGCAGCTCTGGAGGTGGCTGGAGGATAAGACACGATGTAACAGCAGAATAGTGACTGCAGCTCTGGAGGTGGCTGGAGGATAAGACACGATGTAACAGCAGAATAGTGAGTGCAGCTCTGGAGGTAACTGGAGGATAAGACATGATGTAACAGCAGAATAGTAACTGCAGCTCTGGAGGTAATTGGAGGATAAGACATAATGTAACAGCAGAATAGTGACAGCAGCTCTGGAGGTGGCTGGAGGATAAGACCTGATTTAACTGCAGAATAGTGAGTTCAGCTCTGGAGGTGACTGTAGAATAAGACACAGTGAAACAGCAGAATGGTGAGTGCAGCTCTGGAGGAGACTGGAGGATAAGACACGATGTAACAGCAGAATAGTGAGTGCAGATCTGGAGGTGACTGGAGGATAAGACCTGATGTAACTGCAGAATAGTGAGTGCAGCTCTGGAGGTGACTGGAGGATAAGACATAATGTAACAGCAGAATAGTGAGTGCAGCTCTGGAGGTGACTGGAGGATAAGGCGTGATGTAACAGCAGAATAGTGACTGCAGCTCTGGAGGTGAATGGAGGATAAGACACGAAATAACAGCAGAATAGTGACTGCAGCTCTGGAGGTGACAGGAGGATAAGACATGATGTAACAATAGAATAGTGAGTGCACCTCTGGAGGTGACTGGAGGATAAGACATGATGTAACAACAGAATAGTTATTGCAGCTCTGGAGGTGACTGGAGGATGAGATACGATGTAACAGCAGAATAGTGAGTGCAGCTCTGGAGGTGACTGGCAGATAAAACATGATGTAACAGCAGAATAGAGACTACAGCTCTTCAGGTGACTGGAAGATAAGACACGATGTAACAGCAGAATAGTGAGGGCAGCTCTTGAGGTGACTGGAGGATAAGACACGATGTAACAGCAGAAAAGTGAGGGCAGCTCTTGAGGTGACTGGAGGATAAGACACGATGTAACAGCAGAAAAGTGAGTGCAGCTCTGGAGGTGCCTGGAGGATAAGACACGATGTAACAGCAGAATAGTGAGTGCAGCTCTGGAGGTGGCTGGAGGATAAGACACGATGTAACAGCAGAAAAGTGACTGCAGCTCTGGAGGTGACTGGAGGATAGGACATGATGTTATAGGAGAATAGAGACTGCAGCTCTCGAGGTGACTGCAGGATAAGACATGATGTAACAGCAGAATAGAGACTGCAGCTCTGTAGGTGACTGGAGAAGACATGATGTAACAGCAGAATAGTGAGTGCAGCTCTTGGGGTGACTGGAGGATAAGACACGATGTAACAGCAGAATAGTGACTACAGCTCTGGAGTTGACTGGAGGATAAGACATGATGTAACAGCAGAATAGTGACCGCAGGTCTGGAGGTGCCTGGAGGATAAGACATGATGTAACAGCAAAATAGTGAGGGCAGCTCTTGAGGTGACTGGAGGATAAGACACGATGTAACAGCAGAAAAGTGAGGGCAGCTCTTGAGGTGACTGGAGGATAAGACACGATGTAACAGCAGAAAAGTGAGTGCAGCTCTGGAGGTGACTGGAGGATAAGACACGATGTAACAGCAGAAAAGTGAGTGCAGCTCTGGAGGTGCCTGGAGGATAAGACACGATGTAACAGCAGAAAAGTGAGGGCAGCTCTTGAGGTGACTGGAGGATAAGACACGATGTAACAGCAGAAAAGTGAGTGCAGCTCTGGAGGTGCCTGGAGGATAAGACACGATGTAACAGCAGAATAGTGAGTGCAGCGCTGGAGGTGGCTGGAGGATAAGACACGATGTAACAGCAGAAAAGTGACTGCAGCTCTGGAGGTGACTGGAGGATAGGACATGATGTTATAGGAGAATAGAGACTGCAGCTCTCGAGGTGACTGCAGGATAAGACATGATGTAACAGCAGAATAGAGACTGCAGCTCTGTAGGTGACTGGAGAAGACATGATGTAACAGCAGAATAGTGAGTGCAGCTCTTGGGGTGACTGGAGGATAAGACACGATGTAACAGCAGAATAGTGACTACAGCTCTGGAGTTGACTGGAGGATAAGACATGATGTAACAACAGAATAGTAACTGCAGCTCTGGAGGTGACTGGAGGATAAGACATAATGTAACAGCAGAATAGTGACCGCAGGTCTGGAGGTGTCTGGAGGATAAGACATGATGTAACAGCAAAATAGTGATTACAGCTCTGGAGTTGACTGGAGGATAAGACATGATGTAACAACAGAATAGTAACTGCAGCTCTGGAGGTGACTGGAGGTTAAGACACGATGTTACAGCAGAATAGTGACTGCAGCTCTGCAAGTGACTGGAGGATAAGACACGATGTAACAGCAGAACATTGAGTGCAGCTCTAGAGGTGACTGGAGGATAAGACACGATGTAACAGCAGAACATTGAGTGCAGCTCTAGAGGTGACTGGAGGATAAGACACGATGTAACAGCAGAACATTGAGTGCAGCTCTAGAGGTGGCTGGAGGATAAGACACGATGTAACAGCAGAATAGTGACTGCAGCTCTGGAGGTGACTGGAAGATAAGACATGATGTAACAGCAGAATAGTGACTGCAGCTCTGGAGATGACTGGAGGATAAGACCTGATGTAACAGCAGAATAATGACCACAGCTCTGGAGGTGAGTGGAGGATAAGACACGATGTAACAGCAGAATAGTGAGTGCAGCTCTGGAGGTAACTGGAGGATAAGACATAATGTAACAGCAGAATAGTGACAGCAGCTCTGGAGGTGGCTGGAGGATAAGACCTGATTTAACTGCAGAATAGTGAGTTCAGCTCTGGAGGTGACTGTAGAATAAGACACAGTGAAACAGCAGAATGGTGAGTGCAGCTCTGGAGGAGACTGGAGGATAAGACACGATGTAACAGCAGAATAGTGAGTGCAGATCTGGAGGTGACTGGAGGATAAGACCTGATGTAACTGCAGAATAGTGAGTGCAGCTCTGGAGGTGACTGGAGGATAAGACAATGTAACAGCAGAATAGTGAGTGCAGCTCTGGAGGTGACTGGAGGATAAGGCGTGATGTAACAGCAGAATAGTGACTGCAGCTCTGGAGGTGAATGGAGGATAAGACACGAAGTAACAGCAGAATAGTGACTGCAGCTCTGGAGGTGACAGGAGGATAAGACATGATGTAACAATAGAATAGTGAGTGCACCTCTGGAGGTGACTGGAGGATAAGACATGATGTAACAACAGAATAGTTATTGCAGCTCTGGAGGTGACTGGAGGATGAGATACGATGTAACAGCAGAATAGTGAGTGCAGCTCTGGAGGTGACTGGCAGATAAAACATGATGTAACAGCAGAATAGAGACTACAGCTCTTGAGGTGACTGGAAGATAAGACACGATGTAACAGCAGAATAGTGAGGGCAGCTCTTGAGGTGACTGGAGGATAACACACGATGTAACAGCAGAAAAGTGAGGGCAGCTCTTGAGGTGACTGGAGGATAAGACACGATGTAACAGCAGAAAAGTGAGTGCAGCTCTGGAGGTGCCTGGAGGATAAGACACGATGTAACAGCAGAATAGTGAGTGCAGCTCTGGAGGTGGCTGGAGGATAAGACACGACGTAACAGCAGAAAAGTGACTGCAGCTCTGGAGGTGACTGGAGGATAGGACATGATGTTATAGGAGAATAGAGACTGCAGCTCTCGAGGTGACTGCAGGATAAGACATGATGTAACAGCAGAATAGAGACTGCAGCTCTGTAGGTGACTGGAGAAGACATGATGTAACAGCAGAATAGTGAGTGCAGCTCTTGGGGTGACTGGAGGATAAGACACGATGTAACAGCAGAATAGTGACTACAGCTCTGGAGTTGACTGGAGGATAAGACATGATGTAACAGCAGAATAGTGACCGCAGGTCTGGAGGTGTCTGGAGGATAAGACATGATGTAACAGCAAAATAGTGAGGGCAGCTCTTGAGGTGACTGGAGGATAAGACACGATGTAACAGCAGAAAAGTGAGGGCAGCTCTTGAGGTGACTGGAGGATAAGACACGATGTAACAGCAGAAAAGTGAGTGCAGCTCTGGAGGTGACTGGAGGATAAGACACGATGTAACAGCAGAAAAGTGAGTGCAGCTCTGGAGGTGCCTGGAGGATAAGACACGATGTAACAGCAGAAAAGTGAGGGCAGCTCTTGAGGTGACTGGAGGATAAGACACGATGTAACAGCAGAAAAGTGAGTGCAGCTCTGGAGGTGCCTGGAGGATAAGACACGATGTAACAGCAGAATAGTGAGTGCAGCGCTGGAGGTGGCTGGAGGATAAGACACGATGTAACAGCAGAAAAGTGACTGCAGCTCTGGAGGTGACTGGAGGATAGGACATGATGTTATAGGAGAATAGAGACTGCAGCTCTCGAGGTGACTGCAGGATAAGACATGATGTAACAGCAGAATAGAGACTGCAGCTCTGTAGGTGACTGGAGAAGACATAATGTAACAGCAGAATAGTGACCGCAGGTCTGGAGGTGTCTGGAGGATAAGACATGATGTAACAGCAAAATAGTGACTGCAGCTCTGGAGTTGACTGGAGGATAAGACATGATGTAACAACAGAATAGTAACTGCAGCTCTGAAGGTGACTGGAGGATAAGACACAATATAACAGCAGAATGGTAAGTGCAGCTCTGGAGGTGACTGGAGGTTAAGACACGATGTTACAGCAGAATAGTGACTGCAGCTCTGCAAGTGACTGGAGGATAAGACACGATGTAACAGCAGAACATTGAGTGCAGCTCTAGAGGTGACTGGAGGATAAGACACGATGTAACAGCAGAACGGTGATTGCATCTCTGGAGCTGAATGGAGGATAAGACAGGATGTAACAGCAGAATAGTGAGTGAAGCTCTGGAGGTGGCTGGAGGAAAAGACACGATGTAACAGCAGAAAAGTGACTGCAGCTCTGGAGGTGACTGGAGGATAAAATATGATGTTACAGGAGAATAGAGACTGCAGCTCTGGAGGTGACTGCATGATAAAACATGATGTAATAGCAGAATAGTGACTACAGCTCTGGAGTTGACTGGAGGATAAGACAAAATGTAACAGCAGAATAGTGAGTGCAGCTCTGGAGGTGACTGGAGGATAAGACCTGATGTAACAGCAGAATAGTGACTGCAGCTCTGGAGGTGACTGGAGGATAAGACACGATGTAACAGCAGAACAGTGAGTGCAGCTCTGTAGGTGACTGGAGGATAAAACACGATGTAACAACAGAACAGTGACTGCAGCTCTGGAGGTGACTGGAGGATAAGACACGATGTAACAACAGAACAGTGACTGCAGCTCTGGAGGTGACTGGAGGATAAGACACGAAGTAACAGCAGAATACTGAGTGCAGCTCTGGAGGTGACTGGAGGATAAGATGTCATGTAACAGCAGAATAGTGAATGCAGCTCTGGAGGTGACTGGAGGATAAGACACGATGTAACAGCAGAATAGTGAGTGCAGCTCTGGAGGTGGCTGGAGGATAAGACACGATGTAAAAGCAGAAAAGTGACTGCAGCTCTGGAGGTGACTGGAGGATAAGACATGATGTTACAGGAGAATAGAGACTGCAGCTCTGGAGGTGACTGCAGGATAAGACACGATGTAACAGCAGAATAGTGACTGCAGCTCTGGAGGTGACTGGAGGATAAGACACGATGTAACAGCAGAACAGTGAGTGCAGCTCTGTAGGTGACTGGAGGATAAAACACGATGTAACAACAGAACAGTGACTGCAGCTCTGGAGGTGACTGGAGGATAAGACACGATGTAACAACAGAACAGTGACTGCAGCTCTGGAGGTGACTGGAGGATAAAACACGAAGTAACAGCAGAATACTGAGTGCAGCTCTGGAGGTGACTGGAGGATAAGATGTCATGTAACAGCAGAATAGTGAATGCAGCTCTGGAGGTGACTGGAGGATAAGACACGATGTAACAGCAGAATAGTGAGTGCAGCTCTGGAGGTGGCTGGAGGATAAGACACGATGTAAAAGCAGAAAAGTGACTGCAGCTCTGGAGGTGACTGGAGGATAAGACATGATGTTACAGGAGAATAGAGACTGCAGCTCTGGAGGTGACTGGAGGATAAGACACGATGTAACAGCAGAATAGTGAGTGCAGCTCTGGAGGTGACTGGAGGATAAGACATGATGTAACAGCAGAATAGTAACAGCAGCTCTGGAGGTGACTGGAGGATAAGACACGATGTAACAGCAGAATAGTGACTGCAGCTCTGGAGGTGACTGGAGGATAAGACACGATGTAACAGCAGAATAGTGAGTGCAGATCTGGAGGTGGCTGGAGGATAAGACCTGATGTAACAGCAGAATAGTGATTACAGCTCTGGAGGTGACTGGAGGATAAGACAGGATGTAACAGCAGAATAGAGACTGCAGCTCTGGAGGTGACTGGAGGATAAGACACGATGTAACAGCAGAATAGTGAGTGCAGCTCTGGAAGTAACTGGAGGATAAGACATGATGTAACATCAGAATAGTGACTGCAGCTCTGGAGGTAACTGGAGGATAAGACATGATGTAACATCAGAATAGTGACTGCAGCTCTGGAGGTAACTGGAGGATAAGACATAATGTAACAGCAGAATAGTGAGTGCAGCTCTGGAGGTGACTGGAGGATAAGACATGATGTAACAGCAGAATAGTGAGTGCAGCTCTGGAGGTGGCTGGAGGATAAGACACGATGTAACAGCAGAATAGTGACTGCAGCTCTGGAGGTAGCTGGAGGATAAGACATTATGTAACAGCAGAATAGTGAGAGCAGCTCTGAAGGTGACTGGAGGATAAGACAAGATGTAATAGCAGAATAGTGACGACAGCTCTGAAGGTGACTGGAGGATAAGACTCGATGTAACAGCAGAACAGTGAGTGGAGCTCTGGAGGTGGCTGGAGGATAAGACTCGATGTAACAGCAGAATAGTGAGTGCAGCTCTGGAGGTGACTGGCAGATAAAATATGATGTAACAGCAGAATTGTGACTGCAGCTCTGGAGGTGAATGGAGGATAGGACGTGACGTAACAGCAGAATAGTGAGTGCAGCTCTTAAGGTGACTGGAGGATAAGACACGATGTAACAGCAGAATAGTGAGTGCAGCCCTTGAGATGACGAGGATAAGACACGATGTAAAAGCAGAATACTGACTTCAGCTCTGGAGGTGGCTGGAGGATAAGGCATGATGTTACAGGACAATAAGAGACTGCAGCTCTGGAGGTGACTGCAGGATAAGACATGATGTAACAGCAGAATAGTGAGTGCAGCTCTTGGGGTGACTGGAGGATAAGACACGATGTAACATCAGAATAGTGACTACAGCTCTGGAGGTGACTGGAGGATAAGACACAATGTAACAGCAGAATGGTAATTGCAGATCTGGAGGTGACTGGACGATAAGACACGATGTTACAGCAGAATAGTGAGTGCAGCTCTGGAGGTGACTGGAGGATAAGACCTGATGTAACAGAATAGTGACTGCAGCTCTGGAGGTGACTGGAGGATAAGACACGATGTAACAGCAGAACAATGAGTGCAGCTCTGGAGGTGACTGGAGGATAAGACACGATGTAACAGCAGAACAGCGACTGCAGCTCTGGAGGAGACTGGAGGATAAGACACGATGTAACAGCAGAATAGTGAGTGCAGATCTGGAGGTGACTGGAAGATAAGACACGAAGTAACAGCAGATACTGAGTGCAGCTCTGGAGGTGACTGGAGGATAAGACCTGATGTAATAGCAGAACAGTGACTGCAGCTCTGGAGGTGACTGGAGGATAAGACCTGATGTAACAGCAGAATAGTGACTACAGCTCTGGAGTTGACTGGAGGATAATACATAATGTAACAGCAGAATAGTGACCGCAGGTCTGGAGGTGACTGCAGGATAAGACATGATGTAACAGCAGAATATTAAGTGCAGCTCTGGAGGTGACTGGAGGATAAGACCTGATTTTACTGCAGAATAGTGAGAGCAGCTCTAGAGGTGACTGGAGGATAAGACATGATGTAACAACAGAATAGTGAGTGCAGCTCTGGAGGTGACTGGAGGATAAGACATGATGTAACAGCAGAATAGTGACTGCAGCTCTGGAGGTGACTGGAGGATAAGACACGATGTAACAGCAGAATAGTGAGTGCAGATCTGGAGGTGGCTGGAGGATAAGACCTGATGTAACAGCAGAATAGTGATTACAGCTCTGGAGGTGACTGGAGGATAAGACAGGATGTAACAGCAGAATAGAGACTGCAGCTCTGGAGGTGACTGGAGGATAAGACACGATGTAACAGCAGAATAGTGAGTGCAGCTCTGGAAGTAACTGGAGGATAAGACATGATGTAACATCAGAATAGTGACTGCAGCTCTGGAGGTAACTGGAGGATAAGACATGATGTAACATCAGAATAGTGACTGCAGCTCTGGAGGTAACTGGAGGATAAGACATAATGTAACAGCAGAATAGTGAGTGCAGCTCTGGAGGTGACTGGAGGATAAGACATGATGTAACAGCAGAATAGTTAGTGCAGCTCTGGAGGTGGCTGGAGGATAAGACACGATGTAACAGCAGAATAGTGACTGCAGCTCTGGAGGTAGCTGGAGGATAAGACATTATGTAACAGCAGAATAGTGAGAGCAGCTCTGAAGGTGACTGGAGGATAAGACCTGATGTAACAGCAGAATAGTGACTACAGCTCTGGAGTTGACTGGAGGATAATACATAATGTAACAGCAGAATAGTGACCGCAGGTCTGGAGGTGACTGCAGGATAAGACATGATGTAACAGCAGAATAGAGAATGCAGCTCTGGAGGTGACTGGAGGATAAGACATAATGTAACAGCAGAATAGTGACCGCAGGTCTGGAGGTGACTGCAGGATAAGACATGATGTAACAGCAGAATAGAGAATGCAGCTCGGGAGGTGACTGGAGGATAAGAGATGATGTAACAGCAGAATATTAAGTGCAGCTCTGGAGGTGACTGGAGGATAAGACATGATGTAACAGCAGAATAGTAACGGCAGCTCTGGAGGTAACTGGAGGATAAGACACGATGTAAAAGCAGAATAGTGACTGAAGCTCAGGAGGTAACTGGAGGAAAAGACATAATGTAACAGCAGAATAGTGACAACAGCTCTGGAGGTGGCTGGAGGATAAGACCTGATTTTACTGCAGAATAGTGAGAGCAGCTCTAGAGGTGACTGGAGGATAAGACATGATGTAACAACAGAATAGTGAGTGCAGCTCTGGAGGTGACTGGAGGATAAGACATGATGTAACAGCAGAATAGTGACTGCACCTCTGGAGGTGACTGGAGGATAAGACATGATGTAACAACAGAATAGTTATTGCAGCTCTGGAGGTGACTGGAGGATGAGACACGATGTAACAGCAGAAAAGTGAGTGCAGCTCTGGAGGTGACTGGCAGATAAAACATGATGTTACAGCAGAATAGTAACTGCAGCTCTGGAGGTGACTGGAGGATAAGATACGATATAACAGCAGAATAGCAAGTGCAGCTCTGGAAATAACTGGAGGATAAGACATGATGTAACAGCAGAAAAGTGACTGCAGCTCTGGAGGTGACTGGAGGATAAGACACGATGTAACAGCAGAAAAGTGACTGCAGCTCTGGAGGTGACTGGAGGATAAGACACAATGTAACAGCAGAATAGTGATTGCAGCTCTGCAGATGACTGGAGGATAAGACATGATGTAACAGCAGAACAGTGAGTGCAGCTCTGGAGGTGACTGGAGGATAAGACACGATGTAACAGGAGAACAGTGACTGCAGCACTGGAGGATAAGACACGATGTAACAGCAGAAAAGTGACTGCAGCTCTGGAGGTGACTGGAGGATAGGATACGAAGTAACAGCAGAATACTTAGTGCAGCTCTGGAGGTGACTGGAGGATAAGATGTCATGTAACAGTAGAATAGTGAATGCAGCTCTGGAGGTGACTGGAGGATAAGACACGATGTAACAGCAGAATAGTAACTGCAGCTCTGGAGGTAATTGGAGGATAAGACATAATGTAACAGTAGAATAGTGACAGCAGCTCTGGAGGTGGCTGGAGGATAAGATGTCATGTAACAGCAGAACAGTGAGTGCAGCTCTGGAGGTGACTGGAGGATAAGACACGATGTAACAGCAGAACAGTGACTGCAGCACTGGAGTATAAGACACGATGTAACAGCAGAATAGTGAGTGCAGCTCTGGAGGTGACTGGAGGATAAGACACGATGTAACAGCAGAATAGTGAGTGCAGGTCTGGAGGTGACTGGAGGATAAGATGTCATGTAACAGTAGAATAGTGAATGCAGCTCTGGAGGTGACTGGAGGATAAGACACGATGTAACAGCAGAATAGTAACTGCAGCTCTGGAGGTGACTGGAGGATAAGACAATGTAAAAGCAGAATAGTGAGTGCAGCTCTGGAGGTGACTGGAGGATAAGGCGTGATGTTACAGCAGAATAGTGACTGCACGTCTGGAGTTGACTGGAGGATAAGACATGAAGTAACAACAGAATAGTGAGTGCAGCTCTGGAGGTGACTGGAGGATAAGACATGATGTAACAGCAGAATAGTGACTGCACGTCTGGAGGTGACTGGAGGATAAGACATGATGTAACAACAGAATAGTTATTGCAGCTCTGGAGGTGAGTGGAGGATAAGACACGATGTAACAGCAGAATAGTGACTGCAGCTCTGGAGGTAACAGGAGGATAAGACACGATGTAACAGCAGAATAGTTACTGCAGCTCTGGATGTGACTGGAGGATAAGACCTGATGTAACAGCAGAATAGTGACAGCAGCTCTGGAGGTGACTGGAGGATAAGAGATGATGTAACAGCAGAATATTAAGTGCAGCTCTGGAGGTGACTGGAGGATAAGACATGATGTAACAGCAGAATAGTAACGGCAGCTCTGGAGGTAACTGGAGGATAAGACACGATGTAAAAGCAGAATAGTGACTGAAGCTCAGGAGGTAACTGGAGGATAAGACATAATGTAACAGCAGAATAGTGACAACAGCTCTGGAGGTGGCTGGAGGATAAGACCTGATTTTACTGCAGAATAGTGAGAGCAGCTCTGGAGGTGACTGGAGGATAAGACAAAATGTAACAGCAGAATGGTGAGTGCAGCTCTGGAGGTGACTGGAGGATAAGACCTGATGTAACAGCAGAATAGAGACTACAGCTCTGGAGTTGACTGAAGGATAAGACATGAAGTAACAGCAGAATAGTGACTGCAGCTCTGGAGGTGACAGGAGGATAAGAAATGATGTAACAACAGAATAGTGAGTGCAGCTCTGGAGGTGACTGGAGGATAAGACATGATGTAACAGCAGAATAGTGACTGCACCTCTGGAGGTGACTGGAGGATAAGACATGATGTAACAACAGAATAGTTATTCCAGCTCTGGAGGTGACTGGAGGATGAGACACGATGTAACAGCAGAATAGTGAGTGCAGCTCTGGAGGTGACTGGCAGATAAAACATGATGTTACAGCAGAATAGTAACTGCAGCTCTGGAGGTGACTGGAGGATAAGACACGATATAACAGCAGAATAGCAAGTGCAGCTCTGGAAGTAACTGGAGGATAAGACATGATGTAACAGCAGAATAGTGAATGCAGCTCTGGAGGTGACTGGAGGATAAGACACAATGTAACAGCAGAATAGTGACTGCAGCTCTGCAGATGACTGGAGGATAAGACATGATGTAACAGCAGAACAGTGAGTGCAGCTCTGGAGGTGACTGGAGGATAAGACACGATGTAACAGGAGAACAGTGACTGCAGCACTGGAGGATAAGACACGATGTAACAGCAGAATAGTGAGTGCAGCTCTGTAGGAGGCTGGAGGATAAGACACGATGTAACAGCAGAAAAGTGACTGCAGCTCTGGAGGTGACTGGAAGATAAGATGTCATGTAACAGTAGAATAGTGAATGCAGCTCTGGAGGTGACTGGAGGATAAGACACGATGTAACAGCAAAATAGTAACTGCAGCTCTGGAGGTAATTGGAGGATAAGACATAATGTAACAGCAGAATAGTGACAGCAGCTCTGGAGGTGGCTGGAGGATAAGACACGATGTAACAGCAGAACAGTGACTGCAGCACTGGAGTATAAGACACGATGTAACAGCAGAATAGTGAGTGCAGCTCTGGAGGTGACTGGAGGATAAGACACGATGTAACAGCAGAATAGTGAGTGCAGGTCTGGAGGTGACTGGAGGATAAGATGTCATGTAACAGTAGAATAGTGAATGCAGCTCTGGAGGTGACTGGAGGATAAGACACGATGTAACAGCAGAATAGTAACTGCAGCTCTGGAGGTGAATGGAGGATAAGACAATGTAAAAGCAGAATAGTGAGTGCAGCTCTGGAGGTGACTGGAGGATAAGGCGTGATGTAACAGCAGAATAGTGACTGCACGTCTGGAGGTGACTGGAGGATAAGACATGATGTAACAACAGAATAGTTATTGCAGCTCTGGAGGTGACTGGAGGATGAGACACGATGTAACAGCAGAATAGTGAGTGCAGCTCTGGAGGTGGCTGGAGGATAAGACACGATGTAACAGCAGAAAAGTGACTGCAGCTCTGGAGGTGACTACAGGATAAGACATGATGTAACAGCAGAATAGAGACTGCAGCTCTAGAGGCGACTGGAGGATAAGACCTGATGTAACAGCAGAATAGTGACTACAGCTCTGGAGGGGACTGGAGGATAAGACCTGATGTAACAGCAGAATAGTGACCACAGCTCTGGAGTTGAGTGGAGGATAAGCCATGATGTAACAGCAGAATAGTGACTGCAGCTCTGGAGGTAACAGGAGGATAAGACACGATGTAACAGCAGAATAGTTACTGCAGCTCTGGAGGTGACTGGAGGATAAGACATGATGTAAGAGCAGAATAGAGAATGCAGCTCTGGAGGTGACTGGAGGATAAGAGATGATGTAACAGCAGAATATTAAGTGCAGCTCTGGAGGTGACTGGAGGATAAGACATGATGTAACAGCAGAATAGTAACGGCAGCTCTGGAGGTAAATGGAGGATAAGACACGATGTAAAAGCAGAATAGTGACTGAAGCTCAGGAGGTAACTGGAGGATAAGACATGATGTAACAGCAGAATAGTGACTGCAGCTCTGGAGGTGACTGGAGGATAAGACACGATGTAACAGCAAAATAGTGACTACAGCTCTGGAGGTGACTGGAGGATAAGACACAATGTAACAGCAGAATAGTGACTGCAGCTCTGCAGATGACTGGAGGATAAGACATGATGTAACAGCAGAACAGTGAGTGCAGCTCTGGAGGTGACTGGAGGATAAGACACGATGTAACAGGAGAACAGTGACTGCAGCACTGGAGGATAAGACACGATTTAACAGCAGAATAGTGAGTGCAGCTCTGTAGGAGGCTGGAGGATAAGACACGATGTAACAGCAGAAAAGTGACTGCAGCTCTGGAGGTGACTGGAGGATAGGATACGAAGTAACAGCAGAATACTTAGTGCAGCTCTGGAGGTGACTGGAGGATAAGATGTCATGTAACAGTAGAATAGTGAATGCAGCTCTGGAGGTGACTGGAGGATAAGACACGATGTAACAGCAGAATAGTAACTGCAGCTCTGGAGGTGACTGGAGGATAAGACAATGTAAAAGCAGAATAGTGAGTGCAGCTCTGGAGGTGACTGGAGGATAAGGCGTGATGTAACAGCAGAATAGTGACTGCACGTCTGGAGGTGACTGGAGGATAAGACATGATGTAACAACAGAATAGTTATTGCAGCTCTGGAGGTGACTGGAGGATGAGACACGATATAACAGCAGAATAGTGAGTGCAGCTCTGGAGGTGGCTGGAGGATAAGACACGATGTAACAGCAGAAAAGTGACTGAAGCTCTGGAGGTGACTACAGGATAAGACATGATGTAACAGCAGAATAGAGACTGCAGCTCTAGAGGCGACTGGAGGATAAGACCTGATGTAACAGCAGAATAGTGACCACAGCTCTGGAGGTGAGTGGAGGATAAGCCATGATGTAACAGCAGAATAGTGACTGCAGCTCTGGAGGTAACAGGAGGATAAGACACGATGTAACAGCAGAATAGTTACTGCAGCTCTGGAGGTGACTGGAGGATAAGACATGATGTAAGAGCAGAATAGAGAATGCAGCTCTGGAGGTGACTGGAGGATAAGAGATGATGTAACAGCAGAATATTAAGTGCAGCTCTGGAGGTGACTGGAGGATAAGACATGATGTAACAGCAGAATAGTAACGGCAGCTCTGGAGGTAAATGGAGGATAAGACACGATGTAAAAGCAGAATAGTGACTGAAGCTCAGGAGGTAACTGGAGGATAAGACATAATGTAACAGCAGAATAGTGACAACAGCTCTAGAGGTGGCTGGAGGATAAGACCTGATTTTACTGCAGAATAGTGAGAGCAGCTCTGGAGGTGACTGGAGGATAAGACAAAATGTAACAGCAGAATGGTGAGTGCAGATCTGGAGGTGACTGGAGGATAAGACACGATGTAACTGCAGAATAGTGAGTGCAGATCTGGAGGTGACTGGAAGATAAGGCGTGATGTTACAGCAGAATAGTGACTGCAGCTCTGGAGGTGAATGGAGGATAAGACCTGATGTAACAGCAGAATAGAGACTACAGCTCTGGAGTTGACTGAAGGATAAGACATGAAGTAACAGCAGAATAGTGACTGCAGCTCTGGAGGTGACAGGAGGATAAGACATGATGTAACAACAGAATAGTGAGTGCAGCTCTGGAGGTGACTGGAGGATAAGACATGATGTAACAGCAGAATAGTGACTGCACCTCTGGAGGTGACTGGAGGATAAGACATGATGTAACAACAGAATAGTTATTGCAGTTCTGGAGGTGACTGGAGGATGAGACACGATGTAACAGCAGAATAGTGAGTGCAGCTCTGGAGGTGACTGGCAGATAAAACATGATGTTACAGCAGAATAGTGAGTGCAGCTCTGGAGGTGAATGGAGGATAAGTACTGATGTAACAGCAGAATAGAGACTACAGCTCTGTAGGTGACTGGAGGAGAAGACAAGATGTAACAGCAGAATAGTGACTACAGCTCTGGAGTTGACTGGAGGATAAGACATGATTTAACAACAGAATAGTAACTGCAGCTCTGGAGGTGACTGGAGGATAAGACACGATGTAACAGCAGAATAGTGACTACAGCTCTGGAGTTGACTGGAGGATAAGACATGATTTAACAACAGAATAGTAACTGCAGCTCTGGAGGTGACTGGAGGATAAGACACGATGTAACAGCAGAATAGCGAGTGCAGCTCTGGAAGTAACTGGAGGATAAGACATGATGTAACAGCAGAATAGTGACTGCAGCTCTGGAGGTGACTGGAGGATAAGACACGATGTAACAGCAGAAATGTGACTGCAGCTCTGGAGGTGTCTGGAGGATAAGACATGATGTAACAGCAAAATAGTGACTACAGCTCTGGAGGTGACTGGAGGATAAGACACAATATAACAGCAGAATGGTAAGTGCAGCTCTGGAGGTGAATGGAGGATATGACACGATGTTACAGCAGAATAGTGACTGCAGCTCTGCAGGTGACTGGAGGATAAGACACGATGTAACAGCAGAACAGTGAGTGCAGCTCTGGAGGTGACTGGAGGATAAGACACGATGTAGCAGCAGAACAGTGACTGCAGCACTGGAGGATAAGACATGATGTAACAGCAGAATAGTGAGTGCAGCTATGGAGGTGACTGGAGGATAGGACAAGATGTAACAGCAGAATAGTGAGTGCAGATCTGGAGGTGACAGGAGGATAAGACACGAAGTAACAGCAGAATACTTAGTGCAGCTCTGGAGGTGACTGGAGGATAAGATGTCATGTAACAGCAGAATAGTGAATGCAGCTCTGGAGGTGACTGGAGGATAAGACACGATGTAACAGCAGAATAGTAACTGCAGCTCTGGAGGTAATTGGAGGATAAGACATAATGTAACAGCAGAATAGTGACAGCAGCTCTGGAGGTGGCTGGAGGATAAGATGTCATGTAACAGCAGAACAGTGACTGCAGCTCTGGAGGTGGCTGGAGGATAAGATGTCATGTAACAGCTGAACAGTGATGCAGCTCTGAAGGTGACTGGAGGATAAGATGTCATGTAACAGTAGAATAGTGAATGCAGCTCTGGAGGTGACTGGAGGATTAGACATGATATAAAAGCAGAATAGAGACTGCAGCTCTGGAGGTAACTGGAGGATAAGACATAATGTAACAGCAGAATAGTGACCGCAGCTCTGTAGGTGACAGGAGGATAAAACACGATGTAACAGCAGAATAGTGATTACAGCTCTGGAGGTGACTGGAGGATAAGACACAATGTAACAGCAGAATAGTGAGTGCAGCTCCGGAAGTGACTGGAGGATAAGACAGGATGTAACAGCAGAATAGTGACTGCAGCTCTGGAGGTAACTGGAGGATAAGACATGATGTAAGATCAGAATAGTGACTGCAGCTCTGGAGGTAACTGGAGGATAAGACATGATGTAAGATCAGAATATTGAGTGCAGCTCTGGAGGTGGCTGGAGGATAAGACCTGATGTAATAGCATATTAGTGACTGCAGCTCTGGAGGTGACTGGAGGATAAGACCTGATGTAACAGCAGAATAGTGACTGCAGCTCTGGAGGTGACTGGAAGATAAGACATGATGTAACAGCAGAATAGTGAGTGCAGCTCTAGAGGTGACTGGCGGATAAGACACGATGTAACAGCAGAATAGTGAATGCAGCTCTGGAGGTGACTGGAGGATGAGACATAATGTAACAGCAGAATAGTGAGAGCAGCTATTGAGGTGACTGGAGGATAAGACATGACGTAACAGCAGAATAGTGACTGCAGCTCTGGAGGTAACTGGAGGATAAGACATGATGTAAGAGCAGAATAGTGAGTGCAGCTCTGGAGGTGGCTGGAGGATAAGACCTGATGTAATCGCAGAATAGTGACTGCAGCTCTGGAGGTAACTGGAGGATAAGACATGATGTAAGAGCAGAATAGTGAGTGCAGCTCTGGAGGTGGCTGGAGGATAAGACCTGATGGAATAGCAGAATAGTGACTGCAGCTCTGGAGGTGACTGGAGGATAAGGCCTGATGTAACAGCAGAATAGTGACTGCAGCTCCGGAGGTGGCAAGAGGATAAGACACAATGTAACAGCAGAATAGTGAGTGCAGCTCTGGAGGTGACTGACGTTTAAGACACATTTTAACAGCAGAATAGTGAGTGTAGCTCTGGAGGTGACTGGAGGATAAGACATGACGTAACAGCAGAATAGTGACTACAGCTCTGGAGATAACTGGAGGATAAGACATGTTGTAACAGCAGAGTAGTGACTGCAGCTCTGGAGGAGACTGGCGGATAAGACACGATGTAACAGCAGAATAGTGAATGCAGCTCTGGAGGTGACTGGAGGATAAGACATAATGTAACAGCAGAATAGTGAGAGCAGCTATTGAGGTGACTGGAGGATAAGACATGACGTAACAGCAGAATAGTGACTGCAGCTCTGGAGTTAACTGGAGGATAAGACATGATGTAAGAGCAGAATAGTGAGTGCAGCTCTGGAGGTGGCTGGAGGATAAGACCTGATGTAATAGCAGAATAGTGACTGCAGCTCTGGAGGTAACTGGAGGATAAGACATGATGTAAGAGCAAAATAGTGAGTGCAGCTCTGGAGGTGACTGGAGGATAAGGCCTGATGTAACAGCAGAATAGTGACTGCAGCTCCGGAGGTGGCAAGAGGATAAGACACATTTTAACAGCAGAATAGTGAGTGCAGCTTTGGGGGTGACTGGAGGATAAGATATGATGTAACAGCAGAATAGTGACTACAGCTCTGGAGATGACTGGAGGATAAGACATGATGTAACAGCAGAGTAGTGACTGCAGCTCTGGAGGTGACTGGAGGATAAGACACGATGTAACAGCAGAATAGTGGGTGCAGCTCAGGAGGTGACTGGAGGATAAGACATGAAGTAACAGCAGAATAGTGACTGCAGCTCTGGAGGTGACTGGAGGATAAGACACGTTTGTAACAGCAGAATAGTGAGTGCAGCTCTAGAGGTGGCTGGCGGATAAGACACGATGTAACAGCAGAATAGTGTGTGCAGCTCTGGAGTTGGCTGGCGGATAAGACACATTGTAACAGCAGAATAGTGACTACAGCTCTGGAGGATAAGACACAAGGTAACAGCAGTATGGTAAGTGCAGATCTGGAGGTGATTGGAGGTTAAGACACGATGTTACAGCAGAATAGTGAGTGCAGCTCTTGTGGTGACTGGAGGATAAGACTCGATGCAACAGCAGAATAGTGACTGCAGCTCTGGAGGTGACTGGAGGATAAGACACGATGTAACAGCAGAAGAGTGAATGCAGCTCTGGAGGTGATTGGAGGATTAGACATGATGTAAAAGCAGAATAGTGATTGCAGCTCTGGAGGTGACTGGAGGATAAGACAAGATGTAACAGCAGAATAGTGACCGCAGCTCTGGAGGTGACTGGAGGATAAGACCTGATGTAGCAGCAGAATAGTGAGTGCAGCTCTGGAGGTGACTGGAGGATAAGACATGATGTAACAGCAGAATAGTAACTGCAGCTCTGGAGGTGACTGGAGGATAAGATACGATGTAACAGCAGAAAAGTGACTGCAGATCTGGAGGTGACTGGAGGATAAGACATGATGTAACAGCAGAATAGAGACTGAAGCTCTGGAGGTGACTGGAGGATAAGACACGATGTAACAGCAGAATAGTGAGTGCAGCTCTGGAGGTAACTAGAGGATAAGACATGATGTAACAGCAGAATAGTGACTACAGCTCTGGAGGTAACTGGAGGATAAGACATAATGTAACAGCAGAATAGTGACCGCAGCTCTGGAAGGTGGCTCGAGGATAAGACATGATGTTACACCAGAATAGTGACTGCAGCTCTGGAGGTGACTGGAGGATAAGACACAATGTAACAGCAGAATGGTGAGTGCAGCTCTGGAGGTGACTGGAGGTTAAGACACGATGTAACAGCAGAATAGTGAGTGCAGTTCTGAAGGTGACTGGAGGATAAGACACGATGTAACAGCAGTATAGTGTCTGCAGCTCTGGAGGTGACTGGAGGATAAAACACGATGTAACAGCAGAATAGTGATTACAGCTCTGGAGGTGACTGGAGGATAAGACACAATGTAACAGCAGAATAGTGAGTGCAGCTCTGGAAGTGACTGGAGGATAATACAGAATGTAACAGCAGAATAGTGACTGCAGCTCTGGAGGTAACTGGAGGATAAGACCTGATGTAATAGCATAATAGTGACTGCAGCTCTGGAGGTGACTGGAGGATAAACCTGATGTAACAGCAGAATAGTGACTGCAGCTCTGGAGGTGGCTGGAGAATAAGACACGATGTAACTGCAGAATAGTGACTGCAGCTCTGGAGGTGACTGGAAGATAAGACATGATGTAACAGCAGAATAGTGAGTGCAGCTCTAGAGGTGACTGGCGGATAAGACAAGATGTAACAGCAGAATAGTGAGTGCAGCTCTGGAGGTGGCTGGCGGATAATACAGAATGTAACAGCAGAATAGTGAGCGCAGCTATTGAGGTGACTGGAGGATAAGACATGATGTAAGAGCAGAATAGTGAGTGCAGCTACGGAGGTGGCTGGAGGATAAGACACGATGTAACAGCAGAATAGTGAGTGCAGCTCTGGAGGTGACTGGAGGATAAGACATGACGTAACAGCAGAATAGTGACTACAGCTCTGGAGATGACTGGAGGATAAGACAGGATGTAACAGCAGAATAGTGACTGCAGCTCTGGAGGTGACTGGAGGATAAGAGAGGAAGTAACAGCAGAATGGTGACTGCAGCTCTGGAGGTGACTGGAGGATAAGACTCGATGTAACAGCAGAATAGTGACAGCAGCTCTGGAGGTGACTGGAGGATAAGACACGATGTAACAGCAGAAGAGTGACTGCAGCTCTGGAGGTGACTGGAGGATAAGACATGACGTAACAGCAGAATTTTGATAGCATCTCTGGAAGTGGCTGGAGGAAAAGACACGATGTAACAGCAGAATAGTGACAGCAGCTCTGGAGGTGACTGGAGGATAAGACACGATGTAACAGCAGAAGAGTGACTGCAGCTCTGGATGTGACTGGAGGATAAGACACGATGTAACAGCAGAATAGTGACTGAAGGATAAGACATGACGTAAAAGCAGAATAGTGACTACAGCTCTGGAGATGACTGGAGGATAAGACATGATGTAACAGCAGAATAGTGACCGCAGGTCTGTAGGTGTCTGGAGGATAAGACATGATGTAACAGCAGAATAGTGACTGCAGCTCTGGAGGTGACTGGAGGATAAGACAGGATGTAGCATCAGAATAGTGACTGCAGCTCTGGAGGTGACTGGAGGATAAGACAGGATGTAACATCAGAATAGTGACTGCAGCTCTGGAGGTGACTGGAGGATAAGACACGATGTAACAGCAGAATAGTGACTACAGCTCTGGAGATGACTGGAGGATAAGACATGATGTAACTGCAGAGTAGAGACTGCAGCTCTGGAGGTGGTTGGAGGAGAAGAAACGATGTAACAGCAGAATAGTGACTGCAGCTCTGGAGGTGACTGGAAGATAAGACACGATGTAACGGCAGAATAGTGAGTGCAGCTCTGGAGGTGTCTGGAGGATAAGACATGATGTAACAGCAGAATATTGAGTGCAGCTCTAGAGGTGGCTGGCGGATAAGACACGATGTAACAGAAGAATAGGGAGTGCAGCTCTGGAGGTGGCTGGCGGATAAGACACATTGTAACACCAGAATAGGGAGTGCAGCTCTGGAGGTGGCTGGCGGATAAGACACATTGTAACAGCAGAATAGTCACTGCAGCTCTGGAGGTGACTGGAGGATAAGACATGACGTAACAGCAGAATAGTGACTACAGCTCTGGAGATGACTGGGGGATAAGACATGATGTACCAGCAGAGTAGTGACTGCAACTATGGAGGTGACTGGAGGATAAGACACGATGTAACAGCAGTATGGTAAGTGCAGCTCTGGAGGTGACTGGAGGTTAAGACACGATGTTACAGCAGAATAGTGAGTGCAGCAATGGAGGTGACTGGACGATAAGAAACGATGTAACAGCAGAATAGTGAGTGCAGCGCTGAAGGTGACTGGAGGATAAGACACGATGTAACAGCAGAATAGTGAGTGCAGCTCTGGAGGTGACTGGAGGATAAGACACGATGTAAAAGCAGAATAGTGCGTTCAGGTCTGGAGGTGACTGGAGGATAAGATGTCATGAAACAGCAGAATAGTGACAGCAGCTATTGAGTTGACTGGAGGATAAGATATGACATAACAGCAGAGTAGTGACTGCAGCTCTGGAGGTGACTGGAGGATAAGACACGATGTTACAGCAGAATAGTGAGTGCAGCTCTGGAGGTGACTGGAGGATAAGACTTGATGTAACAGCAGAATAGTGACCGCAGCTCTGGAGGTAACTGGAGGATAAGATGTCATGAAACAGCAGAATAGTGACTGTAACCTCTGGAGGTGACTGGAGGATAAGACACGATGTTACAGCAGAATAGTGAGTGCAGCTCTTGAGGTGACTGGAGGATAAGACACGATGTAACAGCAGAATAGTGACTGCATCTCTGGAGGTGTCTGGAGGCTAAGACATGATGTAACAGCAGAATAGTGACTACAGCTCTGGAGGTGACTGGAGGATAAGACACGATGTAACAGCATTATGGTAAGTGCAGCTCTGGAGGTGACTGGAGGTTAAGACAGGATGTAACAGCAGAATAGTGAGTGCAGCTCTGGAAGTGACAGGAGGATAAGACAGGATGTAAAAGCAGAATAGTGAGTGCAGCTCTGGAGGTGACAGGAGGATAAGACACGATGTAACAGCAGAATAGTGAGTGCAGCTCTGGAGGTAAATGGATGATAAGACATAATATCACAGCAGAATGGTGAGAGCAGCTCTGTAGGAGACTGGAGGATAAGACACGTTGTAACAGCAGAATGTTGAGTGCAGCTCTGGAGGTGACTGGAGGATAACACACGATGTAACAGAATAGTGAGTGCAGCTCTGGAGGTGAGTGGAGGATAACAGCTGATGTAACATCAGAATAGTGACTGAAGCTCCGGAGGTGACTGGAGGATAAGACCTGATGTAACAGCAGAATGGTGACTGCAGCTCTGGAGGTGGCTGGAGGATAAAACACGATGTAACAGCAGAATAGTGACTGCAGCTCTGGAGGTGACTGGAGGATAAGACCTGATGTAACAGCAGAACAGTGAGGGCAGCTCTGGAGGTGACAGGAGGATAACACACGATGTAACAGCAGAATAGTGACTGCAGCTCTGGAGGTTAGTTGAGTATAAGACAGGATGTAACAGCAGAATAGTGAGTGCAGCTCTGGAGAAGACAGGCGGATAAAACATGATGTAACAGCAGAATAGTGAGTGCAGCTCTGGACGTGACTGGAGGAAAAGATAAGATGTAACAGCAGAACAGTGACTACAGATCTGGAGGTGACTGGAGGATAAGACACGATGTAACAGCAGAATAGTGAGTGCAGCTCTTGAGGTGACTGGAGGATAAGACATAAAATAATAGCAGAATAGTGAGTGCAGCTCTGGATGAGACTAGAGGATAAGACACGATGTAACAGCAGAATAGTGACTGCAGCTGTGGAGGTGGCTGGAGGATAAGACATGATGCAACAGCAGAATACTGAGTGCAGCTTTGGAGGTGGCTGGAGGAAAAGACACGATTTAACAGCAGAATAGTGACTGCAGCTCTGGAGATGACTGGAGGATAAGACATGGTGTAACAGCAGCTCTGGAGGTGACAGGAGGATAAGACACGATGTAACAGCAGAATAGTGAGTGCAGCCCTTGAGGTGACTGGAGGATAAGACACGATGTAACAGCAGAAAAGTGAGTGCAGCTCTGGAGGTGACTGGAGAATAATACACGATGTAAGAGCAGAATAGAGACTGCAGCTCTGGAGGACAAGACCTGATGTAACAGCAGAATAGAGACTACAGCTCTGGAGATGACTGGAGGATAAGACATGATGCAACAGCAGAATAGTGACTGCAGCTCTGGAGGTGACTGGAGGATAAGGCACGATGTAACAGCAGAATAGTGACTGCAGCTCTGGAGGTGACTGGAGGATAAGACACGATGTAACAGCAGAATAGTGAGTGCAGCTCTGGAGGAAACTGGAGGATAAGACGTGTTGTAACAGCAGAATAGTGACTGCAGCTCTGGAGGTGACTGGAGGATAAGACATGAAATAATAGCAGAATAGTGAGTGCAGCTCTGGATGTGACTGGAGGATAAGACACGATGTAACAGCAGAATAGTGACTGCAGCTCTGGAGGTGGCTGGAGGATAAGACAGGTTGCAACAGCAGAAGAGTGACTGCAGCTCTGGAGGTGACTGGAGGATAAGACATGATGTAAAAGAAGAATATTGAGTGCAGCTTTGGAGGTGACTGGAGGATAACACACGATGTAACAGCAGAATAGTGACTGCAGCTCTGGAGATGACTGGAGGATAAGACATGGTGTAACAGCAGCTCTGGATGTGACTGGAGGATAAGACACGATGTAACAGCAGAATAGTGACTGAAGGATAAGACATGACGTAAAAGCAGAATAGTGACTACAGCTCTGGAGATGACTGGAGGATAAGACATGATGTAACAGCAGAATAGTGACCGCAGGTCTGTAGGTGTCTGGAGGATAAGACATGATGTAACAGCAGAATAGTGACTGCAGCTCTGGAGGTGACTGGAGGATAAGACAGGATGTAGCATCAGAATAGTGACTGCAGCTCTGGAGGTGACTGGAGGATAAGACAGGATGTAACATCAGAATAGTGACTGCAGCTCTGGAGGTGACTGGAGGATAAGACACGATGTAACAGCAGAATAGTGACTACAGCTCTGGAGATGACTGGAGGATAAGACATGATGTAACTGCAGAGTAGAGACTGCAGCTCTGGAGGTGGTTGGAGGAGAAGAAACGATGTAACAGCAGAATAGTGACTGCAGCTCTGGAGGTGACTGGAAGATAAGACACGATGTAACGGCAGAATAGTGAGTGCGGCTCTGGAGGTGTCTGGAGGATAAGACATGATGTAACAGCAGAATATTGAGTGCAGCTCTGGAGGTGGCTGGCGGATAAGACACATTGTAACACCAGAATAGGGAGTGCAGCTCTGGAGGTGGCTGGCGGATAAGACACATTGTAACAGCAGAATAGTCACTGCAGCTCTGGAGGTGACTGGAGGATAAGACATGACGTAACAGCAGAATAGTGACTACAGCTCTGGAGATGACTGGGGGATAAGACATGATGTACCAGCAGAGTAGTGACTGCAACTATGGAGGTGACTGGAGGATAAGACACGATGTAACAGCAGTATGGTAAGTGCAGCTCTGGAGGTGACTGGAGGTTAAGACACGATGTTACAGCAGAATAGTGAGTGCAGCAATGGAGGTGACTGGACGATAAGAAACGATGTAACAGCAGAATAGTGAGTGCAGCGCTGAAGGTGACTGGAGGATAAGACACGATGTAACAGCAGAATAGTGAGTGCAGCTCTGGAGGTGACTGGAGGATAAGACACGATGTAAAAGCAGAATAGTGCGTTCAGGTCTGGAGGTGACTGGAGGATAAGATGTCATGAAACAGCAGAATAGTGACAGCAGCTATTGAGTTGACTGGAGGATAAGATATGACATAACAGCAGAGTAGTGACTGCAGCTCTGGAGGTGACTGGAGGATAAGACACGATGTTACAGCAGAATAGTGAGTGCAGCTCTGGAGGTGACTGGAGGATAAGACTTGATGTAACAGCAGAATAGTGACTGCAGCTCTGGAGGTAACTGGAGGATAAGATGTCATGAAACAGCAGAATAGTGACTGTAACCTCTGGAGGTGACTGGAGGATAAGACACGATGTTACAGCAGAATAGTGAGTGCAGCTCTTGAGGTGACTGGAGGATAAGACACGATGTAACAGCAGAATAGTGACTGCATCTCTGGAGGTGTCTGGAGGCTAAGACATGATGTAACAGCAGAATAGTGACTACAGCTCTGGAGGTGACTGGAGGATAAGACACGATGTAACAGCATTATGGTAAGTGCAGCTCTGGAGGTGACTGGAGGTTAAGACAGGATGTAACAGCAGAATAGTGAGTGCAGCTCTGGAAGTGACAGGAGGATAAGACAGGATGTAAAAGCAGAATAGTGAGTGCAGCTCTGGAGGTGACAGGAGGATAAGACACGATGTAACAGCAGAATAGTGAGTGCAGCTCTGGAGGTGAATGGATGATAAGACATAATATCACAGCAGAATGGTGAGAGCAGCTCTGTAGGTGACTGGAGGATAAGACACGTTGTAACAGCAGAATGTTGAGTGCAGCTCTGGAGGTGACTGGAGGATAACACGATGTAACAGAATAGTGAGTGCAGCTCTGGAGGTGAGTGGAGGATAACAGCTGATGTAACATCAGAATAGTGACTGAAGCTCCGGAGGTGACTGGAGGATAAGACCTGATGTAACAGCAGAATGGTGACTGCAGCTCTGGAGGTGGCTGGAGGATAAAACACGATGTAACAGCAGAATAGTGACTGCAGCTCTGGAGGTGACTGGAGGATAAGACCTGATGTAACAGCAGAACAGTGAGGGCAGCTCTGGAGGTGACAGGAGGATAACACACGATGTAACAGCAGAATAGTGACTGCAGCTCTGGAGGTGAGTGGAGTATAAGACAGGATGTAACAGCAGAATAGTGAGTGCAGCTCTGGAGGAGACAGGCGGATAAAACATGATGTAACAGCAGAATAGTGAGTGCAGCTCTGGACGTGACTGGAGGAAAAGATAAGATGTAACAGCAGAACAGTGACTACAGATCTGGAGGTGACTGGAGGATAAGACACGATGTAACAGCAGAATAGTGAGTGCAGCTCTTGAGGTGACTGGAGGATAAGACATAAAATAATAGCAGAATAGTGAGTGCAGCTCTGGATGAGACTAGAGGATAAGACACGATGTAACAGCAGAATAGTGACTGCAGCTGTGGAGGTGGCTGGAGGATAAGACATGATGCAACAGCAGAATACTGAGTGCAGCTTTGGAGGTGGCTGGAGGAAAAGACACGATTTAACAGCAGAATAGTGACTGCAGCTCTGGAGATGACTGGAGGATAAGACATGGTGTAACAGCAGCTCTGGAGGTGACAGGAGGATAAGACACGATGTAACAGCAGAATAGTGAGTGCAGCCCTTGAGGTGACTGGAGGATAAGACACGATGTAACAGCAGAAAAGTGAGTGCAGCTCTGGAGGTGACTGGAGAATAATACACGATGTAAGAGCAGAATAGAGACTGCAGCTCTGGAGGACAAGACCTGATGTAACAGCAGAATAGAGACTACAGCTCTGGAGGTGACTGGAGGATAAGACATGATGCAACAGCAGAATAGTGACTGCAGCTCTGGAGGTGACTGGAGGATAAGGCACGATGTAACAGCAGAATAGTGACTGCAGCTCTGGAGGTGACTGGAGGATAAGACACGATGTAACAGCAGAATAGTGAGTGCAGCTCTGGAGGAAACTGGAGGATAAGACGTGTTGTAACAGCAGAATAGTGACTGCAGCTCTGGAGGTGACTGGAGGATAAGACATGAAATAATAGCAGAATAGCGAGTGCAGCTCTGGATGTGACTGGAGGATAAGACACGATGTAACAGCAGAATAGTGACTGCAGCTCTGGAGGTGGCTGGAGGATAAGACAGGTTGCAACAGCAGAAGAGTGACTGCAGCTCTGGAGGTGACTGGAGGATAAGACATGATGTAAAAGAAGAATATTGAGTGCAGCTTTGGAGGTGACTGGAGGATAACACACGATGTAACAGCAGAATAGTGACTGCAGCTCTGGAGATGACTGGAGGATAAGACATGGTGTAACAGCAGCTCTGGAGGTGACAGGAGGATAAGACATGATGTAACAGCAGAATAGTGAGTCCAGCACTTGAGGTGACTGGAGGATAAGACATGATGTAACAGCAGAATAGTGAGTGTAGCTCTGGAGGTGACTGGAGGATAAGACACGATGTAACAGCTGAAAAGTGACTGCAGCTCTTGAGGTGACTGGAGGATAAGACACGATATAACAGCTGAAAAGCGACTGCAGCTCTGGAGGTGACTGGAGGATAAGACATGATGTAACAGCAGAACAATGAGTGCAGCTCTGGAGGTGACTGGAGAATAAGACTTGATGTAATAGCAGAATAGAAACTACAGCTCTGGAGGTGACTGGAGGATAAGACCTGATGTAACAGCAGAATAGTGATTGCAGCTCTGGAGGTGACAGGAGGATAAGACACGATGAAACAGCAGAATATTGAGTGCAGCTCTGGAGGTGACTGGCGGATAAAACATGATATAACAGCAGAATAGTGAGTGCAGCTGTGGAGGTGACTGGAGGATAATACATGGTGTAACAGCAGAATAGTGACTACAGCTCTGGAGGTGACTGGCGGATAAGATATGATGTAACAGCAGAATAGTGAGTGCAGCTCTGGAGGTGACTGGAGCATAAGACGTGTTGTAACAACAGAATAGTGACTGCAGCTCTGGAGGTGACTGGAGGATAAGATACGATGTAACAGTAGAATAGTGACTACAGCTCTGGAGGTAACTGGAGGATAAGACATGAAATAATAGTAGAATAGTGACTGCAGCTCTTGAGGTGACTGGAGGATAAGACACGAACTAACAGCAGAATAGTCACTGCAGCTCTGGAGGTGACTGGAGGATAAGACACAATGTAACAGCAGAATAGTGACTGCAACTCTGGAGGTGACTGGAGGATAAGACACGATGTAACAGCAGAATAGTGAGTGCAGCTCTGGAGGTGACTGGAGGATAAGACACGATGTAACAGCAGAATAGTGAGTGCAGCACTGGAGGTGACTGGAGGATAAGACACGATGTAACAGCAGAAAAGTGACTGCAGCTCTGAAGGTGACTGGAGAATAAGATATGATGTAACAGCAGAATAGTGAGTGCAGCTCTGGAGGTGACTGGCGGATAAAACATGATATAACAGCAGAATAGTGAGTGCAGCTGTGGAGGTGACTGGAGCATAAGACATGTTGTAAGAACAGAATAGTGACTGCAGCTCTGGAGGTGACTGGAGGATAATACATGGTGTAACAGCAGAATAGTGACTACAGCTCTGGAGGTGTCTGTAGGATAAGACACGATGTAACAGCAGAATAGTGAGTGCAGCTCTGGAGGTAACTGGAGGATAAAACATGAAATAATAGCAGAATAGTGAGTGCAGCTCTGGATGTGACTGGAGGATAAGACACGATGTAACAGCAGAAAATTGAGTGCAGCTTTGGAGGTGGCTGGAGGATAAGACACGATGTAACAGCAGAATAGTGATTGCAGCTCTGGAGATGAATGGAGGATAAGACATGGTGTAACAGCAGCTCTGGAGGTGACAGGAGGATAAGACATAATGTAACAGCAGAATAGTGAGTGCAGCTCTGGAAGTGACAGGAGGATAAGACACGATGTAACAGCAGAATAGTGAGTGCAGCCCTTGAGGTGACTGGAGGATAAGACATGATGTAACAGCAGAATAGTGAGTGCAGCTCTGGAGGTGACTGGAGGATAAGACACGATGTAACAGTAGAATAGAGACTGCAGCTCTGGAGGTGACTGGAGGATAAGACATGATGTAACAGCAGAAAAGAGACTGCAGCTCTGGAGGTGACTGGAGGATAAGACACGATGTAATAGCAGAATAGTGACTACAGCTCTGGAGGTGACTGGCGGATAAGACACGATGTAACAGCAGAATAGTGACTGCAGCTCTGGAGGAAACTGGAGGATAAGACATGATGTAACAGCAGAATAGTGACTGCAGCTCTGGAGGTGACTGGAGGATAAGGCCTGATGTAACAGCAGAATAGAGACTACAGCTCCGGAGGTGACTGGAGGATAAGATATGATGTAACAGCAGAATAGTGACTGCAGCTCTGGAGGTGACTGGAGGATAAGACACGATTTAACAGCAGAATAGTGACTGCAGCTCTGGAGGTGTCTGAAGGATAAGACACGATGTAACAGCAGAATAGTGAGTGCAGCTCTGGAGGTGTCTGAAGGATAAGACACGATGTAACAGCAGAATAGTGAGTGCAGCTCTGGAGGTGTCTGGAGGTTAAGACACTATGTAACAGCAGAACAGTGACTACAGCTCTTGAGGTGACTGGAGGATAAGACACGAACTAACAGCAGAATAGTGACTGCAGCTCTGGAGGTGACTGGAGGAGAAGACACGATGTAACAGCAGAATAGTGAATGCAGCTCTGGAGGTGACTGGAGGATAAGACACGATGTAACAGCAGAATAGTGAGTGCAGCTCTGGAGGTGACTGGAGGATAAGACATGAAGTAACAGCATAATAGTGAGTGCAGCTCTGGAGGTAACTGGAGGACAAGACATGATGTAACAGCAGAATATTGACTGCAGCTCTTGAGGTGACTGGAGGATAAGACACGATAAAATAGCAGAATAGTGACTGCAGCTCTGGAGGTGACTGGAGGATAAGATATGATGTAACAGCAGAATAGAGACTGCAGCTCTGGAGGTGACTGGAGGGTAAGACATGATGTAACAGCAGAATAGTGACTGCAGTTCTGGAGGTGAATGGAGGACAAGACATGATGTAACAGCAGAATAGTGACTGCAGCTCTGGAGGTGACTGGAGGATAAGACCTGATGTATCAGCAGAATAGAAACTACAGCTCTGTGGGTGACTGGAGGATAAGACACGATGTAACAGCAGAATGGTGAGTGCAGCTCTGGAGGTGACTGGAGGATAAGAGCTGATGTAACATCAGAATAGTAACTGCAGCTCTGGAGGTGACTGGAGGATAAGACATAATATCACAGCAGAATGGTGAGTGCAGCTCTGTAGGTGACTGGAGGATAAGACACGATGTAACAGTAGAATAGTGAGTGCAGCTCTGGAGGTGAGTGGAGGATAAGAGCTGATGTAACATCAGAATAGTGACTGCAGCTCTGGAGGTGACTGGAGGATAAGACACGATGTAACAGCAGAATAGTGACTGCAGCTCTGGAGGATAAGACCTGATGTAACACCAGAATAGTGACTGCAGCTCTGGAGGTGACTGGAAGATAGGACATGATGTAACAGCAGAATAGTGATTGCAGCTCTGGAGGTGACTGGAGGATAAGACAAGATGTAACAGCAGAATAATGACTGCAGCTGTGGAGGTGACTGGAAGATAGGTCATAATGTAACAGCAGAATAGTGACTGCAGCTCTGGAGGTGACTGGAGGATAAGACACGATGTAACAGCAGAATAGTGAGTGCAGCTCTGGAGGTGACTGGAGGATAAGACATGAAGTAACAGCATAATAGTGAGTGCAGCTCTGGAGGTAACTGGAGGACAAGACACGATGTAACAGCAGAATAGTGACTGCAGCTCTTGAGGTGACTGGAGGATAAGACACGATGTAATAGCAGAATATTGACTGCAGCTCTGGAGGTGACTGGAGGATAAGACATGATGTAACAGCAGAATAGTGACTGCAGCTGTGGAGGTGACTGGAAGATAGGTCATAATGTAACAGCAGAATAGTGACTGCAGCTCTGGAGTTGACTGGAGGATAAGACATGATGTAACAGCAGAATAGTGACTACAGCTCTGGAGGTGACTGGAGGATAAGACACAATGTAACAGCAGAATGGTGAGTGCAGCTCTGGAGGTGACTGGAGGATAAGACACGATGTAACAGCAGAATAGTGACTGCAGCTCTGGAGGTGACTGGAGGATAAGACACGATGTAACAGCAGAATAGTGACTGCAGCTCTGGAGTTTACTGGAGGATAAGACACGATGTAACATCAGAATAGTGACTGCAGCTCTGGAGGTGACTGGTAGATAGGACATGATTTAACAGTAGAATAGGGAGTGCAGCTCTAGAGGTGATTGGAGGATAAGACCTGATGTAACAGCAGAATAGTGACTGCAGCTCTGGAGGTGACTGGAGGATAAGACACGATGTAACAGCAGAATAGTGACTGCAGCTCTGGAGTTTACTGGAGGATAAGACACGATGTAACAGCAGAATAGTGAGTGCAGCTCTGGAGGTGACTGGAGGATAAGACATGAAGTAACAGCATAATAGTGAGTGCAGCTCTGGAGGTAACTGGAGGACAAGACACGATGTAACAGCAGAATAGTGACTGCAGCTCTTGAGGTGACAGGATAAGACACGATGTAACGGCAGAACAGTGACTACAGCTCGGGAGGTGACTGGAGGATAAGACACGATGTAATAGAAGAATAGTGAGTGCAGCTCTGGAGGTGACTGGCGGATAAAACATGATGTAACAGCAAAATAGTGAGTGCAGCTCTGGAGGTGACTGGAGGATAAGACCTGTTGTAACAGCAGAATAGTGACTGCAGCTCTGGAGGTGACTGAAGGATAAGACACGATTTAACAGCAGAATAGTGACTGCAGCTCTGGAAATGACTGGAGGATAAGAGCTGATGTAATAGTAGAATAGAAACTGCAGCTCTGGAGGTGACTGGAAGATAGGACATGATGTTACAGCAGAATAGTGATTGCAGCTCTGGAGGTGACTGGAGGATAAGACATGATGTAATAGCAGAATAATGACTGCAGCTGTGGAGGTGGCTGGAGTGTAAGACATGATGTAACAGCAGAATAGTGAGTGCAGCTCTGGAGGTGACTGGAGGATAAGACACGATGTAACAGCAGAAGAGTGAGTGCAGCTCTGGAGGTGACAGGAGGATAAGACACGATATAACGGCAGAATAGTGACTACAGCTCGGGATGTGACTGGAGGATAAGACACGATGTAACAGCAGAATAGCGAGTGCAGCTCTGGAGGTGACTGGAGCATAAGACCTGATTTTACAGCAGAATAGTGACTGCAGCTCTGGAGGTGACTGGAGGATAAGACATGATGTAACAGCAGAATAGTGACTGCAGCTCTGGAGGTGTCTGGAGTGTAAGACATGATGTAACAGCAGAATAGTGACTACAGCTCTGAAGGTGACTGGAGGATAAGACAATGTAACAGCAGAATGGAGAGTGCAGCTCTGGAGGTGACTGGAGGATAAGACACGATGTAACAGCAGAATAGCGAGTGCAGCTCTGGAGGTGACTGGAGCATAAGACCTGATTTTACAGCAGAATAGTGACTGCAGCTCTGGAGGTGACTGGAGGATAAGACACGATGTAACAGCAGAATAGTGACTTCAGCTCTGGAGTTTACTGGAGGATAAGACACGATGTAACAGCAGAATAGTGAGTGCAGCTCTGGAGGTGAATGCAGGATAAGACACGATGTAACAGCAGAATAATGATACAGCCCCATCCTGCAGTATATCTCCCCTCCCACCTATATACAGCCCCATCCTGTAGTATATCCCACCTCTCATCTATATACAGCCCCATCCTGCAGTATATTATACCTCTCACCTATATACAGCCCCATCCTGCAGTATATCCCACCTCTCACCTATATACAGCCCCATCCTGTAGTATATCCCACCTCTCACCTATATACCGTCCCATCCTGTAGTATATCCCACCTCTCACCTATATACAGCCCTATCCTGCAGTATATCCCACCTCTCACCTATATACAGCCCCATCCTGCAGTATATCCCACCTCTCACCTATATACAGCCCCATCCTGCAGTATATCCCACCTCTCACCTATATACAGCCCCATCCTGCAGTATATCCCACCTCTCACCTATATACAGCCCCATCTTGCAGTATATCCCCACCTCTCACCTATATACAGCCCCAGCATGTAGTATATCCCACGTCTCACCTATATACAGCCCCATCCTGCAGTATATCCCACCTCTCACCTATATACAGCCCCAGCCTGTAGTATATCTCACCTCTCACCTATATACAGCCCCAGCCTGTAGTATATCCCACCTCTCACCGATATACAGCCCCATGCTGCAATATATCCCACCTCTCACCGATATACAGCCCCATGCTGCAGTATATCCCACCTCTCACCTATATACAGCCCCATGCTGCAGTATATCCCACCTCTCACCTATATACAGCCCCATCCTGTAGTATATCCCACCTCTCACCTATATACAGCCCCATCCTGTAGTATATCCCACCTCTCACCTATATACAGCCCCATCCTGTAGTATATCCCACCTCTCACCTATATACAGCCCCATCCTGTAGTATATCCCACCTCTCACCTATATACAGCCCCATCCTGCAGTATATCCCACCTCACCTATATACAGCCCCATCCTGCAGTATATCCCACCTCACCTATATACAGCCCCATCCTGCAGTATATCTCACCTCTCACCTATATACAGCCCCATCCTGCAGTATATCTCACCTCTCACCTATATACAGCCCCATCCTGCAGTATATCTCACCTCTCACCTATATACAGCCCCATCCTGCAGTATATCCCACCTCTCACCTATATACAGCCCCATCCTGTAGTATATCCCACCTCTCACCTATATACAGCCCCATCCTGTAGTATATCCCACCTCTCACCTATATACAGCCCCATCCTGCAGTATATCCCACCTCTCACCTATATACAGCCCCATCCTGCAGTATATCCCACCTCTCACCTATATACAGCCCCATCCTGCAGTATATCCCACCTCTCACCTATATACAGCCCCATCCTGCAGTATATCCCACCTCTCACCTATATACCGTCCCATCCTGCAGTATATCCCCCCTCTCATCTATGTACAGCCCCAGCCTGTAGTATATCCCACGTCTCACCTATATAAAGCCCCATCCTGCAGTATATCCCACCTCTCATCTATATACCGTCCCATCCTGCAGTATATCCCACCTCTCACCTATATACAGCCCCAACCTGTAGTATATCCCACCTCTCACCTATATACAGCCCCAGCCTGTAGTATATCCCACCTCTCACCTATATACCGTCCCATCCTGCAGTATATCCCCCCTCTCATCTATATACAGCCCCAGCCTGTAGTATATCCCACCTCTCACCTATATACAGCCCCATCCTGTAGTATATCCCACCTCTCATCTATATACAGCCCCATCCTGCAGTATATCCCCCCTCTCACCTATATACAGCCCCAGCCTGTAGTATATCCCACCTCTCACCTATATACAGCCCCAGCTTGTAGTATATCCCACCTCTCATCTATATACAGCCCCATCCTGCAGTATATCCCCCCTCTCACCTATATACAGTCCCATCCTACAGTATATCCCACCTCTCATCTATATACAGTCCCATCCTGCAGTATATCCCCCCTCTCATCTATATACAGCCCCATCCTGCAGTATATCCCCCCTCTCATCTATATATAGCCCCATCCTGCAGTATATCCCCCCCTCTCATCTATATACAACCCCATCCTGCAGTATATCCCCCCTCTCATCTATATACAGCCCCAGCCTGTAGTATATCCCACCTCTCATCTATATACCGTCCCATCCTGCAGTATATCCCACCTCTCATCTATATACCGTCCCATCCTGCAGTATATCCCCCCTCTCAGACCCTCTATATAGCTCTGTATAATGCAGCCCCATATAGTATAATGCACCCCTATTGCCCATTCAGTGTAAAGCACTCCCATATAGTATAATGCAGCCCCATAGTCTTAAATGTAATTTAATGGCCACAACAATGTCCTAAAAAAATAAAATACAATACTCACCTCTCCTCCGCGGTCGCCGCAGCTTGTGTTCTATGCGTCGCACCTCCCAGCGTAGAGGACGCTACGTAGTGACGTCATCGTGCTGAGACGTTAGACGCTGAGATAGAACGATGGGGGAGGGAGCGTCAGCTGTGACGTAACGTTTCCTTCTCCATCGCTTTCAAGTGTATCTGCAGATGTCGCCTATACAGTGACCCTGCGGAGGGGCCCCCAGCTCAAAGGGCCCAATAGAGGCAAAGCAAGGAGATCGTGTCTCCCTGCTCCGCCGCACAGTTTAGCCTTTTCAGCTCCGGGTGGCCCCTCAGAGCGCGGGGCCCGGGGCGGTCACAGTCTTTGCCCCCGGTAGCTGCACTACTACATCACTTCAGCCTGCAGGACCGGGCTCCTCGTAGTGACCTGCGGACTGTGCTGCGGCCTCCGTGTATGAGCTCCGCACTGTGGGAAGCTCTGCCGCCTGGTGACGTTATCCTTCAGAAGAGCTGCTCCATTATACAGGTCTGTGAGGAGCAGGAGAGGATTGTCAGCTGGACACAGAGCAGCTACAGCACAGGGACAGGTGTGATGGGTGAGCTGCTGGGGAAGGTGATGGCAGGTGACTGGTGCCACAACACTGACCACACAGTGACAGCTCTCCCGGCTAACAGTGCTCAAGGCACAAGCTCCACCCCCGGTCCATGCCCCCCCTCTGCCCCACCCCCGGTCCATGCCCCCCCTCTGCCCCACCCCCGGTCCATGCCCCCACCCTCGGTCCATGCCCCCATCTCTGCCCCACCCCCGGTCCATGCCTCCACCTCTGCCCCACCCCCGGTCCATGCCCCACCTCTGCCCCACCCCCGGTCCATGCCTCCACCTCTGCCCCACCCCCGGTCCATGCCCCCCCCTCTGCCCCACCCCCGGTCCATGCCCCCCCCTCTGCCCCACCCCCGGTCCATGCCCCCCCCCCCCGGTCCATGCCCCCCCCTCTGCCCCACCCCCGGTCCATGCCCCACCTCCGGTCCATGCCCCACCTCTGCCCCACCCCTGGTCCATGCCCCACCTCTGCCCCACCCCCGGTCCATGCCCCACCTCTGCCCCACCCCCGGTCCATGCCCCACCTCGCCCTACCCCCGGTCATACCCCACCTCTCCCCACCCCCGTCCATGCCCCCACCTTAGAATAGATATCTCAATGTGATTTTTTTCAGTGTCATTTTGATGTTAAAGCCTAGAAAAAAAAACAGATTAATCCTGGAAAGAGCATTGCCCCCTGTCATTCTAACTTCCCAGTGCGATAAAAGGTGGAGATGAATGGAGAGCACAGATCAATATTGTGCGATGTGTCCAAGCATCATTAAACTCATCTAAATGCCATCTATTTCCTTAAAGGGAAACGTCCTAGCTGCTATGTAAACTGCCCCTATAGTGTTGGTAGTGATGCAATGTACATCACTAACACACTTTTTTCATTATAATTGGTGCAACTATAATGAGTGTATAGCACTTCATATACTTACTAGCTATTGAACCCGTTCTACGTCCAGGTGGCGAGCATTTTTATTGGTATATGGTCTCCCATGCTGGTATGTGCTGCCCCCCTCCTTGTATTTGTGCTGCCCCCATCCTGTCCCCACCATCCAATCCTGGTATGCGTGGCACCCCTCACCCCCAATCCTGGTATGCGTGGCACCCCTCACCCCCAATCCTGGTATGCGTGGCACCCCTCACACCCAATCCTGGTATGCGTGGCACCCCTCACCCCCAATCCTGGTATGCGTGGCACCCCTCACCCCCAATCCTGGTATGCGTGGCACCCCTCACCCCTATCCTGGTGTGTATGGTATCCCTCATCCTGGTATGCATGGCACCCTATCCCTCACTCCCAATCCCGGTATGCGTGGCACCCCTCACCCCCAATCCCGGTATGCGTGTCACCCCTCATCCCGGTATGTGTGGCTCCCCTCACCCCCAATCCCGGTATGCGTGGCACCCCTAACCCCAATCCCGGTATGCGTGGCACCCCTCATCCTTATCCTGGTGTGTATGGTATCCCTCATCCTGGTATGCATGGCACCCCATCACTATCCTGGTGTGTATGGTATCCCTCATCCTGGTATGCATGGCACCCCATCCCTCATACCCAATCCCGGTATGCCTGGCACCCCTCATCCCCAATCCCAGTATGCCTGGCACCCCTCATCCCCCCAATCCCGGTATGCGTGGCACCCCTCATCCCTATCCTGGTGTGTATGGTATCCCTCATCCTGGTATGCATGGCACCCTATCCCTCACTCCCAATCCCAGTATGCGTGGCACCCCTCACCCCCAATCCCGGTATGCGTGGCACCCCCAATCCCGGTATGCGTGGCTCCCCTCACCCCCAATCCTGGTATGCGTGGCACCCCTCACCCCCAATCCCGGTATGCATGGCACCCCTCATCCCCAATCCCAGTATGCCTGGCACCCCTCACCCCCAATCCCGGTATGTGTGGCACCCCATCCCTCATTCCCAATCCCGTTATGCGTGGCACCCCTCATCCTCAATCCCGGTATGCATGGCACCCCTCATCCCCAATCCCAGTATGCCTGGCACCCCTCACCCCCAATCCCAGTATGCCTGGCACCCCTCACCCCCCAATCCTAGTATGCGTGGTACCCCTCACCCCCCAATCCTGGTATGTGTGGTACCCCTCACCCCCAATACTGGTATGTGTGGTACCCCTCACCCCCAATCCCGGTATGCGTGGTACCCCTCACCCCCAATCCTGTTATGTGTGGTACCCCTCACCCCCAAACCTGTTATGTGTGGTACCCCTCACCCCCCAATCCTGTTATGTGTGGTACCTCTCACCCCCCAATCCTGTTATGTGCACGGTCCCCTCACTCCTTTCACACTGTACACACATACGAAAAAATAAACAGTTATACTCACCTTTCTTCTCTGTGCTCCAGCGCTGCTGTGTCCTCTTCTGCCGGAGGCCGGGGGAGGAGTGCGGTGCCGGAGCACCACGCTGTCCGGCGCCATTTTGCTGAAGACACACAAATGTGTCTTCAGTAAAATGGCGCCGGATAGCGCTATGTGCACGCGCCGGTCCGACGCCTTCACTCCGCCCCCGGTCTCCAGCGAAGAGAGGCGCCGCGGCAACGCTCCTCCCGGTCAGGTAAGTATGGCGCCGGAGATCACAGTATGCGTTCAGTGTCTACGCATCCCGCGCGATCTCCGGCGCCATACACCTCCTCTTACCTGTAACGGCTGGATGCCTGCTCCTCTCTGGAGCCAGACTGCGCGTCACGCATGCGCAGTGTATTGAGGCTTCAGACAGAAACACGCATCCCCTGTTATATTATAGATACACTAGCTGCTTGTTCAGTCATAGGGGTGTGATCCTCACATTCAGTCATGGGTGGCGCCGCCCAGGTGTTTGAATTTTGCTCCCGGCGAGCGCTGAAGTTATGGGACGCTTGTGCAGTATGACACAGCTGACAGCAAAGCTTGTAGCGCTGGGAGCCGCGCATGCGCTGTGACGAGCGGCTCCCCGCATGTGCGCAGTGAGGCTGTGTACTTTCCAGCTTCACTGTGTGCGGCCGGAGCCGCTCGTCACAGCGCATGCGCGGCTCCCAGCGCTACAAGCTTTGCTGTCAGCTGTGTCATACTGCACAAGCGTCCCATAACTTCAACGCTCACCGGGAGCAAAATTCAAACACCTGGGCGGCGCCACCTATGGCTGAATGTGAGGATCACACCCCTATGACTGAACGAGTAGGTAGGGTATAAGTATATAAAGTGCTATACACTCATTATAGTTGCACCAATTATAATGAAAAAAGTGTGTTAGTGATGTACATTGCATCACTATCAACGCTATGAGGGCAGTTTACATAGTAACAAGGATGTGACAGCTTCCCTTTAACATGACAACATGTCAGTTCAGAGTCTTCATAAATGCCTGCTCCAGGAATCTTTTTTTTCCAGCCCCCATCTGGGCTCATCATCTATAATGATGATAATTTACCTTTATCATAAAATATTTTCCCGCAGCTTGGAATCTCGCTATTTCCCGATGCATTGGCTCTTTGCTTCTCATTGTCTCCTGTGTTGCAGTTTATTTCTTCTACTGAATTCTGAGTTTGGAGCAGATGGAATAAAATATATATTCAGGTTCCCCAAGGGGCTGGGCTGCAAGTAATAGATAACTTCAGAGCAGACACGAAATAAAAGCGCAGTGAGCCGTACTTCGAGTTCTTGACAATTTCTGCTGATCAGTCTGACTGATGAGAATGGAGGAGTAGGAGTTATCTGAATGTATAATCCTTTTTACTTAGAGACTTGTGTTTTTGAAATTTCTCGATAGGCTGGAAACTGAGCGTTGTTAGATTTTCTCTCAGTGAATTAATGGCTGGAATAATGTTATTACCTTACAAAAAGGAGTAGTATTGAAGTTCTTTCTGCTTGCATTCATCGTGGTTGTATATTACTGCGGTATTTTATTGCTATTTTTAGTTGAGCTATATTAATCACACTAAAATTTATTAAAGAGAATCTGTAACCACCAGCATGATGTAGAGGCAGAGACCATGATTACAGCGATGTATCACTTACTTTACTGGGTGCTGCAGTATTGATTAAAAACAGTTTTATCTGCCACAGATCTAAGAGATCTCTGAATTCTGAGATCTAGATAGCTCCGCCCTCACACCACTGAGCTGCCAATCAGTGATGGAGGCGGGGTTGGACTACCTAGCATCAGGCCAAGTAGTCCTGATAATCTGCTGCTAATAAAACAGTATTTTTTTCAAAACTACATTAACCCCTTAAGGACGGAGACAATTATGTCCTTAATGATCAGGCCAATTTTTACAATTCTGTCCACTGTCACTTTATGAGGTAATAACTCTGGAACGCTTCAACGGATCCCCCTGATTCTGAGACTGTCTTTTCGTGACATATTGCACTCCATGTTAGTGATAAAATTTCTTCGATATCACTTGCATTTATTTGTGAAAAAAATCAGAAATTTGATGAAAATTTTGAAAATTTCACAATTTTCAAAATTTTAATTTCCATGCCCTTAAATCAGATATACAGTACAGACCAAAAGTTTGGACACACCTTCTCATTTAAAGATTTTTCTGTATTTTCATGACTATGAAAATTGTACATTCACACTGAAGGCATCAAAACTGTGAATTAACACACGTGGAATTATATACTTAACAAAAAAGTGTGAAACAACTGAAAATATGTCTTATATTCTAGGTTCTTCAAAGTAGCCACCTTTTGCTTTGATGACCGCTTTGCACACTCTTGGCATTCTCTTGATGAGCTTCAAGAGGTAGTCACCGGAAATGGTCTTCCAACAATCTTGAAGGAGTTCCCAGAGATGCTTAGTACTTGTTGGCCCTTTTGCCTTCACTCTGCGGTCCAGCTCACCCCAAACCATCTCGATTGGGTTCAGGTCTGGTGACTGTGGAGGCCAGGTCATCTGGCGTAGCACCCCATCACTCTCCCTCTTGGTCAAATAGCCCTTACACAGCCTGGAGGTGTGTTTGGGGTCATTGTCCTGTTGAAAAATAAATGATGGTCCAACTAAACGCAAACCGGATGGAATAGCATGCCGCTGTAAGATGCTGTGGTAGCCATGCTGGTTCAGTATGCCTTCAGTTTTGAATAAATCCCCAACAGTGTCACCAGCAAAGCACCCCCACACCATCACACCTCCTCCTCCATGCTTCACGGTGGTAACCAGGCATGTAGAGTCCATCCGTTCACCTTTTCTGCGTCGCACAAATACACGGTGGTTGGAACCAAAGATCTCAAATTTGGACTCATCAGACCAAAGCACAGATTTCCACTGGTCTAATGTCCATTCCTTGTGTTCTTTAGCCCAAACAAGTCTCTTCTGCTTGTTGCCTGTCCTTAGCAGTGGTTTCCTAGCAGCTATTTTACCATGAATGCCTGCTGCACAAAGTCTCCTCTTAACAGTTGTTGAAGAGATGTGTCTGCTGCTAGAACTTTGTGTGGCATTGACCTAGTCTATAATCTGAGCTGCTTTTAACCTGCGATTTCTGAGACTGGTGACTTGGATAAACTTATCCTCAGAAGCAGAGGTGACTCTTGGTCTTCTTTTCCTGGGGCGGTCCTCATGTGAGCCAGTTTCTTTGTAGCGCTTGATGGTTTTTGCAACTGCACTTGGGGACACTTTCAAAGTTTTCCCAATTTTTCGCACTGACTGACCTTCATTTCTTAAAGTAATGATGGCCACTCGTTTTTCTCTACTTAGCTGCTTTTTTCTTGCCATAGAACAGTCTATTCAGTAGGACTATCAGCTGTGTATCCACCAGACTTCTGCACAACACAACTGATGGTCCCAACCCCATTTATAAGGCAAGAAATCCCACTTATTAAACCTGACAGGGCACACCTGTGAAGTGAAAACCATTTCCGGTGACTACCTCTTGAAGCTCATCAAGAGAATGCCAAGAGTGAGCAAAAAAGTCATCAAAGCAAAAGGTGGCTACTTTGAAGAACCTAGAATATAAGACATATTTTCAGTTGTTTCACACTTTTTTGTTAAGTATATAATTCCACATGTGTTAATTCATAGTTTTGATGTCTTCAGTGTGAATGTACAATTTTCGTAGTCATGAAAATACAGAAAAATCTTTAAATGAGAAGGTGTGTCCAAACTTTTGGTCTGCACTGTATATATGCAGTATATATCTAACAAATATATTTAAATGCAACCAAGGGAACACATAAAAGTGTGGTATAGAAGTAACGGAGTATAAGGTATTTGTATAGCCTAGAGTAAAAATGTCACACTGTAATCTGTGTAATTTATGTGGGATGATGATGATGGCAGCCTAGACAGTCTGAGAAGTTCAGAAAAAAGGGGAGAAAGAAAACCGACCAAAAAAGTCTAGATACAAAGTAGAAATATAGTGTAAAGTTTATTGTAAAATCAGGGAGGTAACATTCGCATAACAAGGAAGGGGTGCACGTGCAAAGTATAGGATGGGCCATTTATATGGAAACACCTATATAAAATGGGAATGCTTGGTAATATCAACTTCCTGTTTGTGGCACATTAGTATATGGGAGGGGGAAAAGTTTTCCAGATGGGTGGTGACCATGGCGGCCATTTTGAAGTCGGCCATTTTGGATCCAACTTTATTTTTTTCAATAGGAATAGGGTCATGTAACACATCAAACTTATTCAGAATTTCATAAGAAAAACAATGGTGTACTTGTTTTTAACGTAACTTTATTCTTTCATGAGTTTTTTACAAGTTTATGACCACTGATAAAATGTGTTCAAAGTGCTGTCCATTGTGTTGGATTGTCAATGCAACCCTCTTCTCCCACTTTTGACACACTGATAGCAACACCGCAGAAGAAATGCCAGCGCAGGCTTCCAGTATCCGTTGTTTCAGATGCTGCACATCTCGTATCCTCACAGCATAGACAATTGGCTTCAGATGACCCCAAAGATAAAATTCTAAGGGGGTCAGATTGGGAGACCTTGGTGGCCATTCAACTGGCCCACGCCGACCAATCCACTTTCCAGGAAACTGTTCATGTAGGAATGCTCGCACCTGACACCCATAATGTGGTGGTGACCATCTTGTTAGAAAAACTCAGAGAACGTGCCATCTTCAGTGCATAAAGAGGGCAACACGTCATCATGTAGCAATTTCAGATATCCAGTGACACAAGTTTTCTTGTGTTTGCAATGTGTTACATATATATGTATGTGTGTACTTATATGCATGTGTGTGTATATATACTGTATATATATACAGTACAGACCAAAAGTTTGGACACACCTTCTCATTTAAAGATTTTTCTGTATTTTCATGACTTTGAAAATTGTACATTCACACTGAAGGCATTAAAACTATGAATTAACACATGTGGAATTATATACTTAACAAAAAAGTGTGAAACAGCTGAAAACATGTCTTATATTCTAGGTTCTTCAAAGTAGCCACCTTTTGCTTTGATGACTGCTTTGCACACTCTTGGCATTCTCTTGATGAGCATCAAGAGGTAGTCACCGGAAATGGTCTTCCAACAATCTTGAAGGAGTTCCCAGAGATGCTTAGCACTTGTTGGCCCTTTTGCCTTCACTCTGCGGTCCAGCTCACCCCAAACCATCTGGATTGGGTTCAGGTCTGGTGACTGTGGAGGCCAGGTCATCTGGCGTAGCCCCCCATCACTCTCCTTCTTGGTCAAATAGCCCTGACACAGCCTGGAGGTGTGTTTGGGGTCATTGTCCTATTGAAAAATAAATGATGGTCCAACTAAACGCAAACTGGATGGAATAGCATGCCGCTGTAAGATGCTGTGGTAGCCATGCTGGTTCAGTATTGTTATGCACACGCCCGGGCTGAGCGGCGTGTGCGTGTGATTATAGTGATTCCACTGGACCATGAACCGGAGAGTGCCTGGAGGGGCGTGACTAAGTATCTGGCCGATCCGACCAAGATGGCACGACGGCATACGACGCCAGTGCACCAGGGAGAAACCGGGCAGAGGGACCAGGTGCTACTCCAGGTCAAACTCCGGACACGGGGGTTGACCCACACAGGGATTACTGGATCAGGCTGGTTAGGCTGGCGCACAGACTGGAGGGTACAGGCAGGCACGACTGGTATGCAGGCAGGCGGGTAAAGGCAAGCGCAGCTAGAGTGCAGACAGGGAGGCACTAGCAGGTAGGAACACAGGCGGGATAGGACCCAGTACACACTGGGACTCAGGAACAATACAGGTAGAGGGGTACAGGCAAGCACAGCTAGAGTGCAGACAGGGAGGCACTAGCAGGTAGGAACACAGGCGGGATAGGACCCAGTACACACTGGGACTCAGGAACAGGCAGGTTAGGCTGGCACAGACTGGTGGATATAAGCAAACACGGCAGGTATGCAGATGGGTGGATACAGGCGAGTATGCAGGCAGGGAGGTACTGGCCGAAAGGACGGGCTGGAGCACAGAAAGGTTAAGACCCAGTACAGACTGGGTCACAGAACCGCAGATGCGGTAGACAACCACAGCAGAGAGGGAACGCCCGAAGCGGTGGGCAAGAACAGAGCAGGACGGGGCTGCAGGAGCAGCGAGCACAAGCAGGGCAGGACAGGACTGCCGGAGCAGCGGGCAGAAGCAGGGCAGGACAGGACTGCCGGAGCAGCGGGCAGAAGCAGGGCAGGACAGGACTGCCGGAGCAGCGGGCAGAAGCAGGGCAGGACAGGACTGCCGGAGCAGCGGGCAGGGCAGGACAGGACTGCCGGAGCAGCGGGCAGAAGCAGGGCAGGACAGGACTGCCGGAGCAGCGGGCAGAAGCAGGGCAGAACAGGACTGCCGGAGCAGCGGGCAGAAGCAGGGCAGGACAGGACTGCCGGAGCAGTGGGCAGAAGCAGGGCAGGCTAGAACCACTGGAGCGGTGAGCAAAGGAGTCAGAGCAGGCTAGGCTGAGTAGGGGGGACAGGGCTCTGTTCACACGGAACAGACAGGAAGGGAAAGGCAGAGCCAGACACCCACAGGGTACTAGCAGAGAAGTAGCGAGTGGACCACAAACTCACAAACGGGAGTACAGAGACAACAAGCAGGAGTTAGGTACGAGTTCAGACTCTGCAGAAAAAGGAAGGGAACGGACATAGAGGCAAAACAGGTAAAGGATAGGAGAGAGTTCAGACTGGAACTGAGTGTACGGAGGAGACCGACACTGCAGCGGAATACAGGAGCGGGTCTGGGAATACGGCCCCCAGAGAGGCAGGACGAACAGGCAAGGTGCGTGTTCAGACAGGACAGACAAGATACAGGAGCAGGTCTAGGTAATCGGCCCCTAGAAGGCAGGAGGAACAGGCTAGGAGCGTGTTCAGACAGGACAGACAAGATACAGGAGCAGGTCTAGGTAATCGGCCCCTAGAAGGCAGGAGGAACAGGCTAGGAGCGTGTTCAGACAGGTCAGACAAGATACAGGAACGGGTCTAGGTAATCGGCCCCTAGAAGGCAGGAGGAACAGGCTAGGAGCGTGTTCAGACAGGCCTGGAAATACAGCCTCCAGGATAGGCAGACAAGAGAACACAGAACGGGACCTGGCACCTTCAGAGTGCAAGCACACACTGAATGAAACACTATGCTCAGGCAGGGATAGATGGGAGCAGCTGAGCTATATACCAGGTGACAGACAGCAATAGGCTGAGGACGCACAAGGGGTGTGACCCACAGCAGGTACAAAAAGCAGGAAGTGATCGGGCGCCGCCCTTAAGCAGCAGAAACAGACACAAACAGACAGCATGGAGGGAAGCCAGAGAGACATTCTGGACAGGAGATCAAGTGCGCGCTCTTGCACAGTGGGAGATGGACCACTATGCAAGGACGCCGCCAGGTATGTTACAGTACCCCCCCCCCTTACGCCCCCTCTTCTTCAGGCCTGCCAGAATCTTCCGCAGGGAATTCGAGGGCCAATTCTTCACTTCGAAGAGATCACTTCCCCTGTCCACCGGAAAAACTGGTCTCCTCTGGGTAGCTAGGATGCTACCTCCCATCCAGCCACCCTTAGCAACAGACGAAACGGGTGGAGTACCAGGAACAGCACACAAGGAAGTCTCTCTCCACATATTTTCAGGTGGCACCCCAGAGGGTACAGGAGACAACTGGAAGTCCTCCACCGGGTTGGAGGGGGACAGAGACTTGGGGGTAATCTCTGCTTCGAGGTACATCTTGTCAAGCTCACAGGAAGAAATAGACGGGTTATCAGGTACATAATGAGGAAAAGTCACTGTCTCTTTGTTTTCTGGTGGTACCCCGGAGGATTCAGGAAACAACTGGAGGTCCTCCGCCGGGTCAGAAGAGTGCAGAGGCTCAGAGAAAACATCTGCTTCAGAGTACACTAGATCGGACTCACTGGACGAAGCAGGCGAGGTATCGGGTACAGAGTATAGGAAAGTCTCTGTCCATTCTCCACCAGGTGGCACCCCGAAGGGTTCTGGAGACAACTGGCGGTCCTCCGCCTGGTCAGAGGGGTGTAGAGACTCACGGGTAACCTCTGCTTCAGAGTACACTAGGTCGGACTCACTGGACGAAGCAAGCGAGGTATCAGATCCAGGATATAGGAAAGTCTCTGTCCATTTACCACCAGGTGGCACCCCGAAGGGTTCTGGAGACAACTGGAGGTCCTCCGCCTGGTCAGAGGAGTGTAGAGACTCGGGAGTAACCGCTGCTTCAGAGTACACTAGGTTGGACTCACTGGACGAAGCGAGCGAGGTATCAGGTACAGAGTATAGGAGAGTCTCTGTCCTTTCGCTACCAGGTAGCACCCCGAAGGGTTCAGGAGACAACTGGAGGTCCTCCGCCTGGTCGGAGGGGTGTAGAGACTCGGGAGTAACCTCTGCTTCGGAGTACACTAGGTTGGACTCACTGGACGAAGCGAGCGAGGTATCAGGTACAGAGTATAGGAGAGTCTCTGTCCTTTCGCTACCAGGTAGCACCCCGAAGGGTTCAGGAGACAACTGGAGGTCCTCCGCCTGGTCGGAGGGGTGTAGAGACTCGGGGGTAACTACCACTTTGGGGTACCCATTGTCAGGCTCACAGGACGAAGCGGACAAAGTATCGAGTACCGGGTGTAGAGAATTCTCTCTCCATTTGTCATCGAGTGGTATCCCGGAGGATTCAGGAGGCAACAGGGGGTCCTCCGCCAGGTAGTAGAGGTGCACAGACTCTGAGGTAACCACAGCTTTGGAGCATCCTTGGACATGCACACCGGTTAAAGTGGGTGAAGCATCTGATGCCGGGTGCAGGAAGTTCTCCTGTGTGGAGTCTGGATGGGCAGAAGTTTCTTCGGGCAGGAGAACTGATGCACTACCCACGCACATTACCCGTTGGGGCTTCTCCGGGATACAGGGAGATGAAGCTTCAGTAGGGACTTCAAGGTTGGGGTCAGGAGGTCTCAGGGAGGACAGACCCTGGCGTGACGGCTTGCCTCTACGTCTAGCACGTCTGGACTGCCTCTTGAGGTTGGGAGAAGTATTCCGGAAAGCGTAGTCACCCTGTGAGGATTCTGGGTGGGCAGTAGTCTCATTGGGCTGGAGGACTATTGCGCTACCCACACACATTACCCATTGGGGCTGCTCCGGGATATTGGGAAGTGAAGCTTCAGCAGGAGCCTCCGGGTTAGGATCATCGAAGACCATTAGAAAGGCCACCAGGAAGGCCATTAGGTCCAGGAGGATCGGATCCTGTGTTTCATATAGGGGGTTGATCCATTCCAAGGCATCACCCGCCAGGTAAGACATAATGAATGCCACCTTAACCCGATCGGTGGGAAAACATAGAGGGTAGAACTTGAAGTGTAGCATGCATTGCTCCACAAATGCACGACTTTGTCTAGGATCCCCATAATAACGTAGCGGATCCGCGGGAACGAGAGCAGATAGATCCATCAGGACGGGTGCGTAATTCGCCTGGAACTCAGCTAAAGGAAAAAAAAAAAATATTTATTTATTTATTTTAATGCATGTATTCGCTGGAAAACTTCTCAGAGAGCGAAGGCCGTGGGGCTCAACGGGAACCATGGCCTGAGCATGCTGTTATGCACACGCCCGGGCTGAGCGGCGTGTGCGTGTGATTGTAGTGATTCCACTGGACCATGAACCGGAGAGTGCCTGGAGGGGCGTGACTAAGTATCTGGCCGATCCGACCAAGATGGCACGACGGCATACGACGCCAGTGCACCAGGGAGAAACCGGGCAGAGGGACCAGGTGCTACTCCAGGTCAAACTCCGGACACAGGGGTTGACCCACACAGGGATTACTGGATCAGGCTGGTTAGGCTGGCGCACAGACTGGAGGGTACAGGCAGGCACGACTGGTATGCAGGCAGGCGGGTAAAGGCAAGCGCAGCTAGAGTGCAGACAGGGAGGCACTAGCAGGTAGGAACACAGGCGGGATAGGACCCAGTACACACTGGGACTCAGGAACAATACAGGTAGAGGGGTACAGGCAAGCACAGCTAGAGTGCAGACAGGGAGGCACTAGCAGGTAGGAACACAGGCGGGATAGGACCCAGTACACACTGGGACTCAGGAACAGGCAGGTTAGGCTGGCACAGACTGGTGGATATAAGCAAACACGGCAGGTATGCAGATGGGTGGATACAGGCGAGTATGCAGGCAGGGAGGTACTGGCCGAAAGGACGGGCTGGAGCACAGAAAGGTTAAGACCCAGTACAGACTGGGTCACAGAACCGCAGATGCGGTAGACAACCACAGCAGAGAGGGAACGCCCGAAGCGGTGGGCAAGAACAGAGCAGGACGGGGCTGCAGGAGCAGCGAGCACAAGCAGGGCAGGACAGGACTGCCGGAGCAGCGGGCAGAAGCAGGGCAGGACAGGACTGCCGGAGCAGCGGGCAGAAGCAGGGCAGGACAGGACTGCCGGAGCAGCGGGCAGAAGCAGGGCAGGACAGGACTGCCGGAGCAGCGGGCAGAAGCAGGGCAGGACAGGACTGCCGGAGCAGCGGGCAGAAGCAGGGCAGGACAGGACTGCCGGAGCAGCGGGCAGAAGCAGGGCAGGACAGGACTGCCGGAGCAGCGGGCAGAAGCAGGGCAGAACAGGACTGCCGGAGCAGCGGGCAGAAGCAGGGCAGGACAGGACTGCCGGAGCAGTGGGCAGAAGCAGGGCAGGCTAGAACCACCGGAGCGGTGAGCAAAGGAGTCAGAGCAGGCTAGGCTGAGTAGGGGGGACAGGGCTCTGTTCACACGGAACAGACAGGAAGGGAAAGGCAGAGCCAGACACCCACAGGGTACTAGCAGAGAAGTAGCGAGTGGACCACAAACTCACAAACGGGAGTACAGAGACAACAAGCAGGAGTTAGGTACGAGTTCAGACTCTGCAGAAAAAGGAAGGGAACGGACATAGAGGCAAAACAGGTAAAGGATAGGAGAGAGTTCAGACTGGAACTGAGTGAACGGAGGAGACCGACACTGCAGCGGAATACAGGAGCGGGTCTGGGAATACGGCCCCCAGAGAGGCAGGACGAACAGGCAAGGTGCGTGTTCAGATAGGACAGACAAGATACAGGAGCAGGTCTAGGTAATCGGCCCCTAGAAGGCAGGAGGAACAGGCTAGGAGCGTGTTCAGACAGGACAGACAAGATACAGGAGCAGGTCTAGGTAATCGGCCCCTAGAAGGCAGGAGGAACAGGCTAGGAGCGTGTTCAGACAGGTCAGACAAGATACAGGAACGGGTCTAGGTAATCGGCCCCTAGAAGGCAGGAGGAACAGGCTAGGAGCGTGTTCAGACAGGCCTGGAAATACAGCCTCCAGGATAGGCAGACAAGAGAACACAGAACGGGACCTGGCACCTTCAGAGTGCAAGCACACACTGAATGAAACACTATGCTCAGGCAGGGATAGATGGGAGCAGCTGAGCTATATACCAGGTGACAGACAGCAATAGGCTGAGGACGCACAAGGGGTGTGACCCACAGCAGGTACAAAAAGCAGGAAGTGATCGGGCGCCGCCCTTAAGCAGCAGAAACAGACACAAACAGACAGCATGGAGGGAAGCCAGAGAGACATTCTGGACAGGAGATCAAGTGCGCGCTCTTGCACAGTGGGAGATGGACCACTATGCAAGGACGCCGCCAGGTATGTTACAAGTATGCCTTCAATTTTGAATAAATCCCCAACAGTGTCACCAGCAAAGCACCCCCACACCATCACACCTCCTCCTCCATGCTTCACGGTGGGAACCAGGCATGTAGAGTCCATCCGTTCACCTTTTCTGCGTCGCACAAAGACACGGTGGTTGGAACCAAAGATCTCAAATTTGGACTCATCAGATCAAAGCACAGATTTCCACTGGTCTAATGTCCATTCCTTGTGTTCTTTAGCCCAAACAAGTCTCTTCTGCTTGTTGCCTGTCCTTAGCAGTGGTTTCCTAGCAGCTATTTTACCATGAAGGCCTGCTGCACAAAGTCTCCTCTTAACAGTTGTTGTAGAGATGTGTCTGCTGCTAGAACTCTGTGTGGCATTGACCTAGTCTCTAATCTGAGCTGCTGTTAACCTGCGATTTCTGAGGCTGGTGACTCGGATAAACTTATCCTCAGAAGCAGAGGTGACTCTTGGTCTTCCTTTCCTGGTGCGGTCCTCATGTGAGCCAGTTTCTTTGTAGCGCTTTGTGGTTTTTGCAACTGCACTTGGGTACACATTCAAAGTTTGCCCAATTTTTTGGACTGACTGACCTTCATTTCTTAAAGTAATGATGGCCACTCGTTTTTCTTTACTTAGCTGCTTTTTTCTTGCCATAATACAAATTCTAACAGTCTATTCAGTAGGACTATCAGCTGTGTATCCACCAGACTTCTGCACAACACAACTGATGGTCCCAACCCCATTTATAAGGCAAGAAATCCCACTTATTAAACCTGACAGGGCACACCTGTGAAGTGAAAACCATTTCAGGTGACTACCTCTTGAAGCTCATCAAGAGAATGCCAAGAGTGTGCAAAGCAGTCATCAAAGCAAAAGGTGGCTACTTTGAAGAATCTAGAATATAAGACATATTTTCAGTTGTTTCACACTTTTTTGTTAAGTATATAATTCCACATGTGTTAATTCATAGTTTTGATGCCTTCAGTGTGAATGTACAATTTTCAAAGTCATGAAAATACAGAAAAATCTTTAAAAGGTGTGTCCAAACTTTTGGTCTGTACTGTATATATATATATATATATATATATATATATACATACCAAAAACTCCAAAAATTGAGACAGGGCATATGTTGTCATACGTGCAATGCATAGATGTGCAGTGACACTGTGGCCATTTGACAAGCAGAACGTGAGATAAAAACAAAATGAGCAAATATCCTGTAGTAAGAAAGTAAATAAGAATAATACATGTAAATAACATAGGGCATAGGGTGCTTAGCTGCCACTGGTTAAATAAAAAACGTAAAAGCCATCCCATCATGACACGTCACATACTTATATATATATACATACACATATATATATATATATATATATATATATATAGGTACCCCAAAAAATGAGAATTATTTATTTTTTATTTAACATAACATCTTGAAAACATTAGTCCTCTTCAAAAATCCTGTCCATTAGATGATTTTCACTTGTTCCAACGGGTTTTCCAGAGTTCGAAACATTTTTTATCTTCTTCTGAACTAATGCTGTTAAATGCCTCCAGCTATTTTCTGTTAACCTCTTTTTTGTCCTGAAAACGCTTCCCTTTTAGTTTTTCTTCATCTTTGGGAATAAGAAGAAGTCGCAGGGGGGTATGTCGGGTGAGAAGTCATTGTCATGCCGTTTTTGCTAAATCCTGGTTGATTTTCTGCGCTGTGTGGGAAGGGGCGTTATCATGATGATGCCAGTCCCCCGATCGCCACAGTTCAGGTAGTTTTTTTCTCACTGCCTCTCTCAATGTGGGCGTGTATGTATCCGCCCTCGGGATACAACTCATGCGATACACACGTCCCTCTCCTCCTCTCCCCGTGTATGGGTATAACACACTGATACATCACTTACATCGTCATTTCTGGTCTCATGACTTCCGGTCCGGACTGGCTGTGGAACACTGATCATCACCGGCAACCGTTTACCTCTAATTATGGTTATGATAAAATACATTGAACATTCATGGAGAAACATATTCCCCACGAAGTCTTGTGGGTCACGGCAATACGCGTAGGGTTCTCCCGGCATCTCCTCTGACACCACAACCCCTCTTTGCACATACTGACAGCAATGGGTAATATTCTACCACCTCATTACATGCACCTTTTCATGCAGTCTCTGGCGTGAGATGGCTCTATGCTTGGATTTTACCGTTCTTTTTTTATTATGACCCACTAGAACAGCTACATTCAACCGTGTAAAGTGTTTGACATGATAGGCATTTCTATATACCTCTCCCAGAGCAACCCATTTTTGCATGTTCATGTATGCTATTGCCTCCTGCCTTTGGTTATCTGCTAGGAATATATTTAGGACGTCTTTTTGTTATATTTGTATGTACTGACTTTATTCTACATACAATAGATATTTGTACGTATTGGGAACTGTATATGATGACACTACCTTGTGTAGTATCTTCCCACTTTTATGATGGCCTTCTTTCCCTTGTTCATTAACTGTCTGGGTTTCTGTATTGTATTTGGGATTTACCATTGCTAGTGTGGATTTGGCTATAGATTGTGCATCTTGGGGTCTGTATGCTTATTATTTACTATTATTGATGACTATTGTCATGTGGGAAACAGTTGTATACCATGTCTATGGTTTTTAAATGCTTTTAATAGTGTGCTTATGTTCAATAAACTTTTTGCGATTTTTCTATTGGAGGTGTGCATGTACTTATGTAGTGCCTTTTGTAATGCCTTCAAATCCTCCAGATGATCCCATTCCAATACCGCCCGGACTTTTGCTGGATCCATGCGAAAACCGGTGGAGGACAACACATATCCTATTAAAGGCATCTCCTCAACTGAGAACTTACACTTCTCAGGCTTAATATATAATTTTTTGTCTCGAAGAATATGTAAAACCTGCCTGACGTGAACCTGGTGCGACTCAAGGTCAGGAGAATAAATTAGTATGTCATCCAGATAGGCAGATTCGTGGTTATCTATCAGATGACTAAAAATGTAGTTTATGAAGTTTTGAAAGACAGCTTGTGCCTTTGTCAACCCAAAGGGCATCACCAGATTCTCATAGTGTCCCTCAGGCGTGTTAAACACTTTTTTCCACTCATCCCCCTCTTTAATTCGGACAAGATTATACGCCCCCCTAAGGCCCATCTTAGAGAACCATTTTGCCCCTTCAATTTGATTGAAGAGGTCAGGAATGAGAGGAAGCGGATAAGGATCACTGACAAGTTCAAGGAAATCCAGATAAGGGCGTAACCCCCCCATCTTTTTTCTTTACAAAAAAGAAACCAGCGCAATGGGGAAGAGGATGGTCTGATATGACCTTTAGTCAGGCTTTCCGTGATTTAGTTTTTCATGGCCTGCCTCTCCGAACCAGATATGTTATAGAGTCTGCTCTTTGGCAGCTTGGCCCCCGGAATGAGATTTATAGTGCTATCATAAGGACGATGGGGAGGGAGTTTTTGGCACCCCTGCTCCGAGAACTCTTCCCCAAAATCTGACAGGTAATTAGGCACAGACCGGGTATCCACCCTTGCCAACCGGGTACCCAAGCAGTGCTCTTGACAATACCCACTCCATTTAACAATCTCCTGAGTCTGCCAATCAACAACAGATTTGTGCACGGTGAGCCAAGGGAGTCCCAGTACTACAAGTGAGGGCAGACCCTCTAGCACATAGCAGTCTAACACGTCAGTGTGCATAGCCCCCACCTGAAGCCACACGTCACAGATGACTTGAGTAAAGTGCCCTTGTCTCAAGGGGGTGGAGTCGATGGCGACAATGTGAATGGGTCTGGACAGTGGATGTGGGACGGGGACTTGGACCTGGACGAACCTAGAGTCGATCAAATTTAACACGGCCCCACTGTCCAGAAAGGCCCACACCTCCGCCTTAACTCCACCCACATGAACCACGGCTGGTAGAAAAAATTGTGTCTTACCCATGGAGGTGATGAATACACCCAGGTTGCTAACCTCCCAGCAACCTGGGCTATCAGGCTTCTCCGGTGGTTGCTTACACTGGGAAGGACACATGCCTACGAAATGTCCCCTTTTCCTACAAAAGGAACACACTCCCCCTTACGACGGACTACAGTCAATTTGCCAGCGGAGGATGCCGCTCCCACCTGCATGAGATTCACAGTTGGCTCAACGCTGACTTCCCGTGACCCCGGATCCCCCACACACGGACTCCCTATGTCTCTGGCAAAGACGGCAGTCAACCCGGATCGCCAGAGACATGGCTGTCTCAAGGAAGTCTGGAGTCTCATACAGGGCCAAGGCATCCTTCACACTTACTGAAAGCCCCTCACAAAAGAGACTACCAAGTGGGGGTCGTTCCACATGGTATCCGTGGCCCACTTCCGAAACTTGGAGCAATATTCCTCCGCCGGCCGATCTCCTTGCTGAAGTTGGTGCAGTGTGGACTCCGCTAAGGAGACACGATCGGGGTCATAATATATATGGCCTAGAGTCCGCAAAAACCCCTCCTCCGTCTGGAGCGACGGTGAATCAGGAGCGAGAATATTATGCCCACATGTTGCTCCTCTGAATCTGAGGAAACGGAATGTAGCCTGAAGTACAGTTCACAGGTCTCTCTAAAGACCACAAAGTTGTCCCGCCCCCCAGAGAACCTGTCAGGCAATGCAACCTTGGGCTCCACTATGGTTTGTCTGAGAGACGAGACACCCACACCCGATGTATTAAGGGACCGCAAAACCACTGTGCTTAAATCCGCCACCTCCAGACTGAGCTACTGCAATTGCCCCGTCAGAGCAGTAAAAGGATCCATAATGGAGCAGAAAAAACGGTTATGGTCAGAGATAATGTCACAACACAGCTGTCGGGTGACTAGAGATCAGGGGCTCCTACCCTGACCCTAACACTACAGGGTGCTCTAGCTCACCCTATTCCCCGGGATACCTCTGAAGGTGAGGATGCCAGGGCCTCCGCCAGGGGCGGACTGGCCCACCGGAGGATCGGGAAAACCCCCGGTGGGCCCCGAGTCCCGATGGCCACGCCCCCAAGCTCCACCCCCTATCCTTCATGGGCCCTGAACAGAGGGCCCCCCGGTTCGCTAATCATATCGGTAGCACTGCCGATATGATTAGTGATGGGCTCTCTACAGCGGCAAAGCAGGGAGAGCGATCTCCCTGCTCTGCCTGCTGCCGCAGTGCCCCTCTGCCTCCTTTGCGCAGCGCGACACTGCCAGCGCGTGCACAGGGGGTCAGTCTCAGGGCGATGACGTCATCGCCCTGGGACTGCTTCCTGTGTGATGATGTCATCGCCCTGGGACTGCTTCCTGTGGAGGACGGACCCGGCGTCGCCCCAGGCAACTCGGCACGCGAGTATGAAACGCGGGGGGGGGAGAACCCCTGGCCGAGGCTGGCAGTAAATACTACTGGGCAATGGGCATGATTATCATCATGCCCATTGCCCAGCATGTCCTGCTGCCAGCCTCTGGTTACTGGTACTATGCCCAGCAGCATGTACTACCACCAGTGGCTGGCAGAACATGCTGGGTGGGCATGATAGTACCACGGAGGCTGACAGGACATACTAGGCATGAATCATGCCTAGTATGTCCTGTCAGCCTCTGTGGTACTATCATGCCCAGCATGTCCTGCCAGCCACTGGTGGTACCATCATGCATGCCCATTGCCCATTTTGTTTTTTATTAAAGATGGAGTCCCTACATGTGTTTTGTGCTTTATTTTTATTAAAACATTTTTTTCTCTGTGTTGTGTTTTTTTTCTGTTTACTAGAAATTCATTGTGGCCATGTCTAATTTGGCTTGACGCCATGAATTTCAGGCTGTTGGAAGAGCTGGATAAAGTGCCTGGAAATGGCGCTACGATGAATGCGCCAATTCCAGGGGTGGCTGCGGGCTGCCGTTTTCAGCATGGGGGCCCAGAATGCTTGGGCCTTACCATGCTGAGAATCCCAGCCCCCAGCTGCCTGGTTTTACCTGGCTGGCGATCAAAATATGGTGGGCGCCCACGCATTTTTTTTATTGTTATTTTTTTAAATAATTAAAAAAAAAAACATTGGCCTTTCCAGACTTTTGATCAGCAGCCACGGTAAAGCCAGGCAGCCAGAGGTGGCAGCCCTTAGCTGTCTGCTTTATCTGCGCTGAGAATCAAAAATTCTGCGGAACGCTATGTCATTTTTGTTTTATTATTTATTTATTTTCACACTTCTATATGTGTGACAGTCCCAACAGCCAATCACAGACGCTGACACAGAGAATGGGCATCGTGATTGGCTGCTTGAGTAACCTGAAAGCAGCCCATACATAGTACCATACTAGAATATATGGGCTAATTGTACATTAGTCGAACAGTCAATCACAGAGGCCCATCCTCTTTGACAGCATCTGCGATTGACTGTTGGGTCTGTCACATATAGAAGTGTGAAAAGAAATTTTTAAAAACGATGTAGCGCTCCGCAGAATTTTTGATTCTCACCGCAGATAAAGCAGACAACTACGGCCTGCCACCCCCAGCTGCCTGGCTTTACCTTGGCTGGCGATCAAAAGACAGAGAAGCCGAATATTTGTTTTAAACGTATTTAACATTTAAAAAAAAAAAAAATGCGTGGGCTCCCGCCATATGTTGATCGCCAGCCAGATAAAACAAGGCAGCTGGGGGCTGGGATTCGCAGCATGGCATGGTAAGGCCCAAGCGTTCTTGGCCCCCCACGCAGAAAATCGCAGCCCGCAGCCACCCCTGAAAATGGCGCATTCATCCTAGCACCATTTCCACATGCTTTACCTGGCTATTCCAGCGGCCCTGGTGGGAGTGGCACCCTGGGTAATAATAGGGTTAGTACCAGGCCAGCTTTGTATTATCAGCTGGTACTAAGCCCAAAATTCATGGTGTCACGCCAAATTAGACATAGCCACCATGAATTTCTAGTAAACAGAAAAAAAAAAAAGACAGAATTTTTTTTTTTATTAAAAATAAAACACATTTAGGGACTCCATCTTTAATAAAGAAAAATCCTCACTCCAACGTAATCCATAGGTCTTCTGTCTTCAGCTCTGCTACATCTTTGCCATCAGACAAATATGTCTGCTGACAGAGATGAGCAGGCAAAGAATGACACTGGAGCTCTGTTACTGTGTAGTGCGGCACTAGCTTGCTTTTTTTGTCATTTCATGCAGTGTAGAAATCTTGGGAAAAGTGTGGATTGTGCTCTGGAAGTGATCAGTTATAGCTATAGTTATTTTCTGCAGAGATAAGTCCTGCATAGAAGATGTGATATATTGGTCTGCGGCAGATAAAGAACTTGTGAGTATGTGTATTACCTATACACGCACACTGACACTATATACAGAGCTCCTGTGTGTAATGTCACTGGTGATCACTGTATTACCTGTACACTGACACTATATGCAGAGCTCCTGTGTGTAATGTCACTGGTGATCACTGTATTACCTATACACACACACTGACACTATATACAGAGCTCCTGTGTATAATGTCACTGGTGATCACTGTATTACCTATACACACACACTGACACTATATACAGAGCTCCTGTGTGTAATGTCACTGTTGATCACTGTATTACCTATACACACACACACTGACACTATATACAGAGCTCCTGTGTGTAATGTCACTGGTGATGACTGTATAACCTGTACACTATATACAGAGCTCCTGTGTATAATGTCACTGGTGATCACTGTATAACCTGTACACTGACCCAATATACAGAGCTTTTTTACATTTTTATTATTTTAGCATTATTTGTCACTATGTGGTGGCATTATGTGCTTTGGTCATGGTGTGGCGGTATTTGTGCCTTGTATGTGGCATTATTTGGGCACTATATGGTGGTAATATGTGATCTGGTCACGGTGTGGTAGTATTTCTGCCTTCTATCTGGTAATATTGGTCTTGGTAGAGTGGATTGTGGTTGGTCATTTGTTTTATCTGATATCAATTAGGGGAAACCTCTTCATTTCCAACAGATATTAAATACTTGGATGTTTAACCCCTCCCTGTCCTGTAACTATTACACAGCAGCAGAGATGCAGTTACAGAGGTTCACCAGAGAAAGCAAGTTGGCATTTGGTGAGATTTTGACCTCTGTATTTATAAGAAAAAAACAGAAGTGGGTGAGAAATGCATAAAACATTACCTCGGATTGCTCCACTCCTGGTTTTGTCTTATAAATACTGAGGTAAAAATCTCACCAAATACTCAAAGTGCCACAATCTTCTGACAGTGCGGATTCCACCAATAAATAAGTGATCACCTTCCCAACCTGTGCATCGCTGATAACTTGTTTTCACCAATAAAAACCCTTTAATGCAAACTACAGTAATTGAACATCGCAGTTCTGGTGAGGGCACAGTGATGGGCAGGAGCCGCCAATATAATGGGTATAACGGCTAACCGGTATTTGCAAATAGCTGAAGGGTGGGTTGGCCTGGGTGGGTGGGCCCCTGGAGTCAATTTCCCTGGTGGGCCCCAGACACTCCAGTCCGGCGCTGGCCTCCGCCTTCGCCCTAACTCCTGCCTTAGCCCTCCTTCTGTTCTCCGCCACCTGGGGAAGAGTGGCGCTACTGTGCACTGTACTACACCAACCCGACAAACAGGGCTACAAAGACAGGGGTTAATAGAAAACTCCAGGCATACGAAATATTCACTCACATATTACAGAGGGAAACACCAGGGTGTGAAGGTAGGGGGAATAAACCAAAATGGAGAAGGATAAGGAATTACACGCATACAAACCAGACACCAGTCACAAGTAATTCCTCCAACACTCCTTCTCATAAGAAACTCCTCTCCCTCCTCTGACATAGATTAGTATCACAGCCCAGATTATAAAGGGAAAAGGAGTGGCTAACCGAGCTCAGCTGTGAGCACAGGGAAATCCAACATGGCCGCTTAACCCCTGTTCAGCCAGAATAAATACACACAATTAAAATGACAGAGAAGTGCTTTGTCTCAGAGCCCGAGTAGGAGCAATATGACGCTTAGGTCTCCTGGCTCCAAACTGTCGTGGTAACCATGTGACAAAATCATTTTTCGCATGATTTTTAACTGCTTTGTTTATTTCTTCCTGACCATCCCCCAATGCTGCGCAGAGATTTGTGGAAGAAGTATCATAGAACCTGCAATTATCAGGTGACAAAACCTTTCCCAGTCCAGCACAGAAGGTGGGTGTGCGTGCATTTGCCAGTGTATGCATGTGCCTCTGTCTGAAAAAAATAAATTTTGCGCATGATTATTAACTCCATTATTTTTTACTTCCTGACCCTCCCCCAATGCTGCATGGAGATTTTATCATAGGACCTGCAATTATCAAGTGAGAAAATATTTGAAGGTCCAGCACAGAAGGTGGGTGTGCGTACATGTGCCTGTGTCTGCAAAATATTATTTTCACAGATAATTATTAACTGTATTATTTCTTTCTTCCTGACCCTCTCCTATTGCTGCACTGAGATTTGTGGAGTAAGTATCATAGGACCTGCAATTATCAAGTGAGAAAACCTTTCAAGGTCCAGCACAGGAGGTGGGTGTGCATGCATTTGCCTGTCTATACATGTGCCTGTGTCTTCAAAAAATAATTTTTGCTGATGACTATTAACTGCATTGTTTCTTTCTTCCTGGCCATCCCCCAATGCTGCACTGAGATTTGTGGAGTAAGTATCATAGGACCTGCAATTATCAAGTGAGAAAACCTTTCAAGGTCCAGCATAGTAGGTGGGTGTGCATGCGTGTGCCTGTGTCTGCATAAAATGCTTTTTGCTGATGATTATTAACTGCATTGTTTCTTTCTTCCTGACCCTCCCCCAATCCTGCACTCAGATTTGTGGAGTAAGTATCATAGGACCTGCAATAATCAAGTAAGAAAACATTAAATTCTAGCACAAAAGGTGGGTGTGCGTACATGTGCCTGTGTCTGCAAAATATTATTTTCACAGATAATTATTACCTGCATTATTTCTTTCTTCCTGACCCTCTCCTATTGCTGCACTGAGATTTGTGGAGTAAGTATCATAGGACCCGCAATTATCAAGTGAAAAAAATTTCAAGGTCCAGCAGAGAAGGTGGGTGTGTATGCATGTGTTTGCAAGAAATCATTTTTGCGGATGATTATTAGCTGCATTTTTTTTTCTTCCTGACCATCCCTGAATGCTGCACTGATATTTGTGGAGTAAGTATCATAGGACATGCAATTATCAAATTAGAAAACTTTTCAGGGTCCAGCACAGAAGGTTTGTGTGCGTGCGTGCATTTGCCTGTGTATGTATGTGCCTGTGTCTGCAAAAAATCAGCTTTTCAATTGATTATTAACTGCATTGTTTCTTTCTTCTTATCCCTCCCCCAATGCTGCACTGAGATTTGTGGAGTAAGTATCATAGGACCCGCAATCATCAAGTGAAAAACCCTTTCAAGGTCTAGCACAGAAGGTGGGTGTGCATGCGTGCATTTGCCTATGTATGCATGTGCCTGTGTCTGCAAAAAATCAGTTTTGTTGATGAATATTAACTGCATTGTTTCTTTCTTCCTGACCATCTCCCAATGCTGCACTGAGATTTGTCGCATAAGTATCATAGGACCTGCAATTATCAAGTGAGAAGCCATTTCAAGGTTCAGCACAGAAGGTGGGTGTGCATGCATTTGCCTGTGTCTGTATGTGCCTGTGTCTGCAATAAATAATTTTTACTGATGATTATTAACTGCATTGTTTCTTTCATCCTGGCCATCCCCCAATGCTGCACTGTGATTTGTGGCGTACATTTCATGGGACCTGCAATCATCAAGTGAGAAAACCTTTTAAGATCCATCACAGAAGGTGGGTGTACATCGTTTTGCCTTTGTATACGTGTGCCTGTGTCTGCAAAAATCATTTTTGCGGATGATTATTAACTGCATTTTTTCTTTCTTCCTGATCCTGCCTCAATGCTGTACTGAAAGTTGTGAAGTATCATAGGAACTGCAATCATCAAGTGAGAAAACATTTGAAGGTCCAGCACAGCAGGTGGGTGTGCATGCATTTGCCTGTGCATGCATGTACCTGTGTTTGCAAAAAATCATCTTTGCGCATCATTATTAACTGCATTGTTTCTTTCTTCCTTACCCTCCCCCCAATGATGAACGGAGATTTGTGGACTAAGTATCATAGGACCTGCAATAATCAAGTAAGAAAACTTTTCAAATTCCAGCTCAGAAGGAGGGTGTGTGTAAAGGTGCCTGTGTCTGGAAAAAATCAGTTTTGCAGAAGATTATTAACTGCATTGTTTCTTTCTTCCTGACCTTCCCCCAAGACTGCACTGAGATTTGTGGACTAAGTATCATAGGAACTGCAATTATCAAGTGGGAAAACATTTCAAGGTCCAGCACAGAAGGTGGGTGTGCATGCATTTGCCTGTGTATGCATGTGCCTGTGTGTGCAAAAATAATTTTTGCTGATGATTATTAACTGCATTGTTTCTTTCTTCCTGGTCATCCCCCAATGCTGCACTGAGATTTGTGGCGTAAATTTCATGGGACCTGCAATCATCAAGTGAGAAAACTTTTCAAATTCCAGCACAGAAGGTGGGTGTGCATGCGTGCATGCATGCATGCATTTGTCTATGTATGCATGTGCCTGTGTCTGCAAAAAATCAGTTTTGCTGATGATTATTAACTGCATTGTTTCTTTCTTCCTGGCCATCCCCCAATGCTGCACTGAGATTTGTGTAGTAAGTATCATTGGACCTGCAATTATCAAATGAGAAAACATTTGAAGGTCCTGCACAGAAGGTGGGTGTGCATGCATTTGCTTGTGCATGCATGTACCTGTGTCTGCAAAAAATCATCTTTGCACATGATTATTAACTGCATTGTTTCTTTCTTTCATACACTCCCCCAATGATGGACTAAGTACCATAGGACCTGCAATAATCAAGTAAGAAAACTTCTAAAATTCCAGCTCAGAAGGAGGGTGTGGATGCATGCATTTGCCTGTGTATGCATGTGCCTGTGTCTGTAAACAATCAGTTTTGCAGATGATTATTGACTTCATTTTTCTTTTTTCCTGACCCTCCCCCAATGCTGCACTGAGATTTGTGGACGAATTATCATAGGATGTGCAATTATCAAGTGAAAAAACCTTTCAAAGTCTAGTACAGAAGGTGGGTGTGCATGCGTGCCCGTGTCTGCAAAAAAAATCAGTTTTGCAGATGATTATTAACTTAATTTTTCTTTTTTCCTGACCATCCCCCAATGCTTCACTGAGATTTGTCGCGTATCATAAGACCTGCAATTATCAAGTGAGAAAACATTTCAAGGTCCAGGACAGAAGGTGGGTGTGCATGCATTTGCCTGTGTATGCATGTGCCTGTGTCTGCAATAAATCATTTTTGCTGATGATTATTAACTGCATTGTTTCTTTCTTCCTGGCCATCCCCCAAAGCTGCACCTTGTGGCATAAATTTCATGGGACCTGCAATCATCAAGTGAGAAAACCTTTTAAGATCCATCACAGAAGGTGGGTGTTCATGTGTGCATTTGCCTGTGTATGCATGTGCCTGTGTCTACAAAAATCTTTTTTGCGGATGATTATTAACTGCATTTTTTCTTTCTTCCTGATCCTGCCTCAATGCTGTACTGAAACTTGTGAAGTATCGTAGGAACTGCAATTATCAAGTGAAAAAAACTTTAAAGGTCCAGCACAGAAGGTGGGTGTGCGTGCCTTTGCCTGTGTATTCATGTGCCTTTGTCTGCAAAAAAATTTTTTTTCAGATGATTATTAACTGCCTTGTTTATTCCTGACCCTTCTCGAATGCTGCACTGAGATTTGTGGAGTAAATATCATAGGACCTGCAATTATCAAGTGAGAAAACCTTTTATGGTCCAACACTGAAGGTGTGTGTTCATGCGTGCATTTGCCTGTGTATGCATGTGCCTGTGTCTGCAAAAAATCAGTTTTGTAGATGATTATTAACTGAATTTTTGTTTTTTTTCTGACCCTCCCCCAATGCTGCACGGAGATTTGTGGACAAAGTATCATAGGACCTGCAATTATCAAGTGAAAAAAACTTTCAAGGTCTAGCACAGAAGGTGGGTGTGCATGCGTGCATTTGCCTATGTATGCATGTGCCTGTGTCTGCAAAAAATCAGTTTTGCTGATGATTATTAACTGAATTATTCTTTCTTCCTTACTATCTCCCATTGCTGCACTGAGATTTGTGGCGTAAGTATCATAGGACCTGCAATTATCAAGTGAGAAAACATTTCAAGGTCCAGCACAGAAGGTGGGTGTGCATGCATTTGCCTGTGCATGCATGTGCCTGTGTGTGCAATAAATAATTTTTGCTGATGATTATTAACTGCATTGTTTCTTTCTTCCTGGTCATCCCCCAATGCTGCACTGAGATTTGTGGCGTAAATATGTGACCTGCAATCATCAAGAGAGAAAACTTTTCAAATTCCAGCACAGAAGGTGGGTGTGCATGCGTGCATTTGTCTATGTATGCATGTGCCTGTGTCTGCAAAAAATCAGTTTTGCTGATGATTATTAACTGCAATGTTTCTTGGTTCCTGGCCATCCCCCAATGCTTCATGGAGATTTGTGGCGTAAATTTCATGGGACCTGCAATCATCAAGTGAGAAAACCTTTCAAGATCCATCACAGCAGGTGGGTGTGCATGCTTTTGCCTTTGTATACGTGTGCCTGTGTCTGCAGAAATCATTTTTGCGGATGATTATTAACTGCATTTTTTCTATCTTCCTGATCCTGCCTCAATGCTGTACTGAAACTTGTGAAGTATCATAGGACCTGCCATTATCAAGTGAGAAAACATTTGAAGGTCCAGCACAGAAGGTGGGTGTGCATGCATTTGCCTGTGCATGCATGTACCTGTGTCTGCAAAAAATCATCTTTGCGCATCATAATTAACTGCATTGTTTCTTTCTTCCTTACCCTCCCACCAATGATGAATGGAGATTTGTAGACTAAGTATCATAGGACTTGCAATAATCAAGTAAGAAAACTTTTCAAATTCCAGCTCAGAAGGAGGGTGTGTGTAAAGGTGCCTGTGTCTGCAAAAAATCAGTTTTGCAGAAGATTATTAACTGCATTGTTTCTTTCTTCCTGACCCTCCCCCAAGACTGCACTGAGATTTGTGGAGTAAGTATCATAGGACCTGCAATTATCAAGTGAGAAAATCTTTCAAGGTCCAGCACAGAAGGTGGGTGTGCGTGACTTTGCAAGTGTATGCATATGCTTGTGTCTGCAAAAAATAATTTTTACAAATGATTTTTAACTAAATCTTTCTTTTTTCCTGATCCTCCCCCAATGCTGCACAGAGATTTGTAGACAAAGTAACATAGGACCTGCAATTATCAAGTGAAAAAACCTTTCAAGGTCTAGCACAGAATGTGGGTGTGCATGCGTGCATTTGCCTATGTATGCATGTGCCTGTGGCTGCAAAAAATCAGTTTTGCTGATGATTATTAACTGAATTTTTCTTTCTTCCTGACCATGTCCCATTGCTGCACTGAGATTTGTGGCGTAAGTATCATAGGACCTGCAATTATCAAGTGAGAAAACATTTCAAGGTCCAACACAGAAGGTGGGTGTGCATGCATTTGCCTGTGTATGCATGTGCCTGTGTGTGCAAAAATAACTTTTGCTGATGATTATTAACTGCATTGTTTCTTTCTTCCTGGTCATCCCCCAATGCTGCACTGAGATTTGTGGCGTAAATTTCATGGGACCTGCAATCATCAAGTGAGAAAACTTTTCAAATTCCAGCACAGAAGGTGGGTGTGCATGCGTGCATGCATGCGTGCATTTGTCTATGTATGCATGTGCCTATGTCTGCAAAAAATCAGTTTTGCTGAGGATTATTAACTGCATTGTTTCTTTCTTCCTGGCCATCCCCCAATGCTGCACTGAGATTTGTGGCGTACATTTCATGGGACCCGCAATCATCAAGTGAGAAAACCTTTTAGGATCCATCACAGAAGGTGGGTGTGCATGCTTTTGCCTTTGTATGCATGTGCCTGTGTCTGCAAAAAATCAGTTTTGCAGGAGATTATTAACTGCATTGTTTCTTTCTTTCTGCCCCTCCCCCAATGCTGCACTGAGATATGTGGACTAAGTATCATACGACCTGTAATTATCAAGTGAGAAAACCTTTCAACGTTCTGCACAAAAAGTGTGTGTGCATGCCTCTGCTTGTGTATGCATATGCCTGTGTCTGCAAAAAATCATTTTTACAGAAGATTTTTAACTAAATTTTTCTTTCTTCCTGACCCTCTCCCAATGCTGCACTGAGATTTGTGTAGTAAGTATCATTGGACTGGCAATTATCAAGTGAGAATACATTTGAAGGTCCTGCACAGAAGGTGGGTGTGCATGCATTTGCTTGTGCATGCATGTACCTGTGTCTGCAAAAAATCATCTTTTCGCATGATTATTAGCTGCATTGTTTCTTTCTTTCTTACCCTCCCCCAATGATGGACTAAGTACCATAGGACCTGCAATAATCAAGTAAGAAAACTTTTCAAATTCCAGCTCAGAAGGAGGATGTTCGTAAATGTGCTTGTGTCTGCAAAAAATCAGTTTTGCAGAAGATTATTAACTGCATTGTTTCTTTCTTTCTGCCCCTCCCCCAATGCTGCACTGAGATTTGTGGACTAAGTATCATAGGACCTGCCATTTTCAAGTGAGAAAACATTTCAAGGTCCAGCACAGAAGGTGGGTGTGCATGCATTTGCCTGTGTATGCATGTGCCTGTGTCTGCAATAGATAATTTTTGCTGATGATTGTTAACTGCATTTTTTCTTTCTTCCTGATCCTGCCTCAATGCTGTACTGAAACTTGTGAAGTATCGTCGTACCTGCAGTTATCAAGTTAGAAAACATTTCAAGGTCCAGCTCAGAAGGTGGGTGTGCAGGCATTTGCCTGTGCATGCATGTGCCTGTGTCTGCAAAAAATCATCTTTGCACATGATTATTAACTGCATTGTTTCTTTCTTCCTTACCCTCCCCCAATGATGCACAGAGATTTGTGTATTGAGTATCATAGGACCTGCAATTATCAAGTGAGAAAACCTTTCAAGGTCTAGCACAGACGGTGAGTGTGCGTGCATTTGCCTATGTATGCATGTGACTGTGTGTGCAATAAATAATTTTTGCTGATGATTATTAACTGCATTGTTTCTTTCTTCCTGGTCATCCCCCAATGCTGCACTGAGATTTGTCGTGTAAATATCATGGGACCTGCAATCATCAAGTGAGAAAACTTTTCAAATTTCAGCACAGAAGGTGGGTGTGCATGCGTGCATTTACACATTCTGTGCTTGACCTTAAAAGGTTTTCTCACTTGATAATTGCAAGTCCTACGATATTTATTTCACAAATCTCAGGGCAACATTTCGGGAGGGCCAGGAAGAAAGAAATAATGCAGTTAATAATCATCAACAAAAATTATATTTTGCAGACACAGGGACATGCATACTCAGGCAAATGCATGCACACCCACCTTCTGTGCTGGACCTTGTAAGGTTTTCTCACTTGATAATTGCAGATCCTATTATACTTACTTCACAAATCTCAGTGCAGCATTGGGAGAGGGTCAGGAAGAAAGAAACAATGTAGTTAGTAATCTTCTGCAAAACTGATTTTTTGTAGACACAGGTGTTAAGATGAATAAATTAAGTTGTTTATGAAATTAATTATTGCCTTTATATGAGTCAGTAGAGATGCTAGAAAGTGCTGTGAGACAAGATGGCGCCTGCACTCAGGACCAAGCCCTGGAAAGCAAGATATCTCGTGCTGGAAGTCTACGCAATGCAAAGACCATATATGGACTATCCAATGGAAAAGGACATGACAATCAGCTAGCTACGCCTTAGTATGCGATGATATAAAATGCCCCTTGCTTGTGTCGCAATAAAGATTTGACGCACCTACTCTGTCAAGAGAGGAGCTGCACCTGACTGTGTCTGGTTTTATTTCTTCTGCGCATGCACTTGATTTAAACCATTAGGTCAGGAGCAGGCAATCGAGCGTCCTGATATAGGACCACCCTAACATTCTTGGCGCCCAACGTGGGGCCACCAGCAGGAGGCGCCCCAACTCCAGCAACCGAAGGAGATGCCGCGGGACACATCGGCGAGGCTTGATACGGAGACTGATCACCTCCAAAGGAACACATTTTTTGGATATTCTATCTCTCAATGTTAAAATTACCCTACCCTTAAAATTATAGACTGTTCATGTCTTTGTAAGTGGGCAAACTTACAAAAACAGCAAGGTATCAAATACTTATTTCCCCCACTGTGTATGTATATACACTCCTCAAAAAAATAAAGGGAACACTTAAGCAACAGAATATAAATCCAAGTAAATCAAACTTCTGTGAAATCAAACTGTCCACTTAGGAAGCAACACTGATTGACAATCAATTTCACATGCTGTTGTGCAAATGGAATAGACAATAGATGGAAATTATTGGCAATTATCAAGACACACTCAATAAAGGAGTGGTTCTGCAGGTGGGGACCACAGACCACATCTCAGTACCAATGCTTTCTGGCTGATGTTTTGGTCACTTTTGAATGTTGGTTGTACTTTCACACTCATGGTAGCATGAGACGGACTCTACAACCCACAGAAGTTGCTCAGATAGTGCTGCTCATCCAGGATGGCACATCATTGCGAGATGTGGCAAGAAGGTTTGCTGTGTCTGTCAGCGTAGTGTCCAGAGGCTGGAGGCGCTATCAGGAGACAGGCCAGTACACCAGGAGACGTGGAGGGGGCCGTAGGAGGGCAACAAACCAGCAGCAGGATCGCTACCTCCACCTTTGTGCAAGGAGGAACAGGAGGAGCACTGCAAGAGCCCTGCAAAATGACCTCCAGCAGGCCACAAATGTACATGTGTCTGCACAAGCTGTTAAAAACCGACTCTATGAGGGTGGTATGGGGGCCCAACGTCCACGGATGGGCATGAGACGGACTCTACAACCCACAGAAGTTGCTCAGATAGTGCTGCTCATCCAGGATGGCACATCAATGCGAGATGTGGCAAGAAGGTTTGCTGTGTCTGTCAGCGTAGTGTCCAGAGGCTGGAGGCGCTATCAGGACACAGGCCAGTACACCAGGAGACGTGGAGGGGGCCGTAGGAGGGCAACAAACCAGCAGCAGGATCGCTACCTCCACCTTTGTGCAAGGAGGAACAGGAGGAGCACTGCAAGAGCCCTGCAAAATGACCTCCAGCAGGCCACAAATGTGCATGTGTCTGCACAAGCTGTTAAAAACCGACTCTATGAGGGTGGTATGGGGGCCCAACGTCCACGGATGGGGGTTGTGCTCACAGCCCAACACCGTGCAGGACGCTTGCCATTTGCCACAGAACAACAGGATTGGCAAAGTCGCCACTAGTGCCATGTGCTCTTCACAGATGAAAGCAGGTTCACACTGAGCACATGTGACAGACGTGACAGAGTCTGGAGACGCCGTGGAGAGCGATCTGCTGCCTGCAACATCCTTCAGCATGACCGGTTTGGCAGTGGGTTAGTAATGGTGTGGGGTGGCATTTCTTTGGAGGGCCGCAGAGCCCTCCATGTTCTCGCCAGAGGTAGCCTGACTGCCATTAGGTACCGAGATGAGATCCTTAGACCCCTTGTGAGACCATATGCTGGTGTGGTTGGCCCTGGGTTCCTCCTAATGCAGGACAATACCAGACCTCATGTGGCTGGAGTGTGTCAGCAGTTCCTGCAAGATGAAGGCATTGAAGCTATGGACTGGCCCGCCCGTTCCCCAGACCTGAATCCGATTGAGCACATCTGGGACATCATGTCTCGCTCCATCCACCAACGTCACATTGCTAGTGTTGAGCGAGCACTAAAATGCTCGGGTGCTTGAAGCTCGGGCCGAGCTCGCCGTGATACTCGGGTGCTCGACCCGAGCAACTAGCCCAATGTTAGTCTATGGGAGACCCAAGCATTTTTGCGGCGGCTCCCCCGGCAGTCTTTTAAAAGCCTAACAAGTGCCCAAAACGATAGTGACAGTGCTGAAATGACATGGGGACAGCATGGGGATCGCCCCAGGAAGCATTTCTGACCCCCAGGTCACTGCTGTCAGCAACGTGGTCAGAGATATTAAGCCACTGTTAAGGGCTCACAATAAAACGTTCAAAAACGAAACTGAAGTGCTTTCCTGTGAAATATGTTAAGGAAGTTCCTTTCCAGGGTAAAGACTTGTGTATAAGGTAAAATAAATAACCCCAAAAAAATACTCCTCCACACCTTGGGCTATGTTCACAAGTAGCATTTTTTATGCGTTTTTACACTTTTGTATTGCCTTCAACCGTGACAAATGCATTCACCGGGAAATGTCATTTTAACATTTTACAACCTTATCTGGCCATGTGCTGTGTGACACATGCATACAGTGCTGAAAAGACATGGGAACAGCATGGGGAAGACCCCTGGAAGCATCTCTGACACCCAGGTCACTGCCTAAATGTGTGCCCATCAGAAGTCATCCTTGCCGCATCAGAAGATACAGACTTGCAGCTATCCCCGTGCAAGTTCTTGTCCCAGGGCAGTGCTCAATTGTACCTCCCCCATTCCTTGCGATGCAAGCACAAATATGCAGCCAACTACCCACCCACCCCCAGGCTGCAATACCATACTGCTTGCTTGCACTTGAAATTGGGCCTTTTAGGCATGTGGAGGCGGAATCTGGCCACCACGTCATGGCTGCGTTGGCGGCCTGGTATCCATACTCAGTCCCCAGCCGCCCGGCGGCCGGGTGTCCACACTCGGTCCCCAGCCGTAAGGGGGCGGCCGAGTGTCCATGCTCGGTCCCCAGCCGCCCCGCGGCCAGGTGTCCACACACGGTCCCCAGCCGCCTGGGGGCAGCTGGGTGTCCATAAGCAGTCCCCAGCCGCTCCTATTTCTCCTTGGAACATCCCCCACACACTTTTCTCCGGTGGGCCCTGGCTTTTCCATCAGGGGAGTTGAGAGTGCCAAGGTGAGGAGCATGATGATGATGATAGAAGTTAGCATCTGCTTTGTTTTCTTGGAATGCAAGCGTAAGTGTGCAGCCTGCCACCCACCCACCCCCAGGCTGCAATACCATACTGCTTGCTTGCACTTGAAATTGGGCCTTTTAGGCATGTGGAGGCGGAATCTGGCCACCACGTCATGGCTGCGTTGGCGGCCTGGTATCCATACTCAGTCCCCAGCCGCCCGGCGGCCGGGTGTCCACACTCGGTCCCCAGCCGTAAGGGGGCGGCCGAGTGTCCATGCTCGGTCCCCAGCCGCCCCGCGGCCAGGTGTCCACACACGGTCCCCAGCCGCCTGGGGGCAGCTGGGTGTCCATAAGCAGTCCCCAGCCGCTCCTATTTCTCCTTGGAACATCCCCCACACACTTTTCTCCGGTGGGCCCTGGCTTTTCCATCAGGGGAGTTGAGAGTGCCAAGGTGAGGAGCATGATGATGATGATAGAAGTTAGCATCTGCTTTGTTTTCTTGGAATGCAAGCGTAAGTGTGCAGCCTGCCACCCACCCACCCCCAGGCTGCAATACCATACTGCTTGCTTGCACTTGAAATTGGGCCTTTTAGGCATGTGGAGGCGGAATCTGGCCACCACGTCATGGCTGCGTTGGCGGCCTGGTATCCATACTCAGTCCCCAGCCGCCCGGCGGCCGGGTGTCCACACTCGGTCCCCAGCCGTAAGGGGGCGGCCGAGTGTCCATGCTCGGTCCCCAGCCGCCCCGCGGCCAGGTGTCCACACACGGTCCCCAGCCGCCTGGGGGCAGCTGGGTGTCCATAAGCAGTCCCCAGCCGCTCCTATTTCTCCTTGGAACATCCCCCACACACTTTTCTCCGGTGGGCCCTGGCTTTTCCATCAGGGGAGTTGAGAGTGCCAAGGTGAGGAGCATGATGATGATGATAGAAGTTAGCATCTGCTTTGTTTTCTTGGAATGCAAGCGTAAGTGTGCAGCCTGCCACCCACCCACCCCCAGGCTGCAATACCATACTGCTTGCTTGCACTTGAAATTGGGCCTTTTAGGCATGTGGAGGCGGAATCTGGCCACCACGTCATGGCTGCGTTGGCTGCCTGGTATCCATACTCAGTCCCCAGCCGCCCGGCGGCCGGGTGTCCACACTCGGTCCCCAGCCGCAAGGGGGTGGCCGGGTGTCCACACACGGTCCCCAGCCGCCTGGGGGCAGCCGGGTGTCCATAAATGGTCCCCAGCCACCCCTATTTCTCCTTGGAACATCCCCACACACACTTTTCTTAGCCCGGCCTGCTTTAGGGCAGTATTGGACGAGCCCACCAGAGAACCAGACTCCTCCGGTGGGCCCTGGCTTCTCCATCAGGGGAGTTGAGAGTGCCAAGGTGAGGACCATGATGATGATGATAGAAGTCAGCATCTGCTTTGTTTTCTTGGAATGCAAGCGCATGTATGTAGTGGCGGCTAGGCCTGAGGTGGTCAGCATTTTGGTGCATATCCTACCTCCTCCGTAGATTGCTGGATGTTTTCCTGCTACTATTCCAGTTCTATGACTCCCGTTAAAACAAAGCTTCAGGTGATAAATGATGGATGAGGTAGTGGCAAAGGAGAAAGAGCAGGAGGAACAGGGACCATTCACATCAATATCAGACCAGTCAACCACATATGTCTTGTAGGATATGTTTCTGTAACAAAAGGAGCGGTTCGGCTACACAGTTATAGGGCATACAGTGAGTGCAATGCCTACCAAAAATTTTGAGGCACTCCAATGCCCCTTGGAAATGACATGGAGGTCAGAGGGCCTTAACTAAACCTTTTTTTCCATTTGGAGCAACTGGGTCTCCTGTACACTGTTGGCCTAAGCAGTGAATGGAAGGCTTTCCAAAAATTATGAGGAACTGCAATGCCCCTTGAAACAGACGTGGATTACAGCGTACTAAAAACTTTCTACCCATTATTGGGGAGTGGGTCTCCCTTAGTTTTCGCCTTTGCATTGAAAAGCAAAAGCTGACTAAAATTAGGAGGAAATGCAATGCCCGTTGGAAGAGTCGTGGAGGTTAGAGGTAATTAAAAACAACATTTCAATGCCCCTTGGAAGAGCTGTGGAGTTCAGAGTGGCTTAAGAAGACGCTTTTAATGCCCCTTTGAAGAGACGTGGAGGTCACAGTAGCTTAACAAGATGGTTTTAATGCCCCTCGGAAAAGACGTGGAGGTCCCAGTAGCTTAACAAGACGGTTTTAATGCCCCTCGGAAAAGTGGTGGAGGTCGCAGTAGCTTAACAAGACTGTTTTAATGCCCCTTACAAGAGCCATACAGTACAGCATCTTAAAAACATTATTCCCATGATTGGGGAGTGTGTCTCCCATAGTATTTGCTTATGCCTTCCAAGCAAAAGCTGCCAAAAATTAGGACGGAGGAACAAGCAATGCCCCTTACAAGAGCCATGCAGTACAGCATATTACAAACATTATTCCCTCCTCCTCCTCCCCTCTGGCCTCAGGCCACCCACGCTGACTCGACGGTATGACAGTTGTACAGGTACTACCGTCTACAGCGCATGATACAAGCTCCTGTTCTTCCTCCTCCTCCTCCTCTCCCTCATTGTCCCCCAATGCACGTTGGGATGAGATGAGGCTGGGCTGTGTGTAATCGACCGCTACGGCTTCTTGATCCATCTCATCATACTCTGGCTGCAATGCCTCCTCTTTAATTCTCTGCAGAGAGCGTTGCAAAAGACAGACAAGTGGAATGCTGACACTAATGATGGCGTCATCGCCACTCACCATCTGGGTGGACTCCTCAAAGTTTGTCAAGATGGTACAGATGTCAGACATCTAGGTCCACTCCTGAGGTCTTATGTGTGGAGTCTGACCTGAATATCGACTGCCTTGTTGCAGCTGGTACTCCACAACTGCTCTCTTCTGCTCACAAATCCTTTGCAACATGTGGAGGGTAGAGTTCCAACGTGTGGGGACATCACACACCAGTCGGTGTGAGGGAAGCTGCAATCGCTGCTGCAACACAGCAAGGGCGGCGGAAGCTGTAGCCGACTTGAGAAAATGAGCTGACAGGCAGCGTACTTTGATGAGCAGATCTGGCAACTCGGGGTACGATTTAAGAAACTGCTGAACCACAAGGTTAAGCACATGAGCCAGGCATGGTACGTGTGTGATCTCGCCTCAGAGCCGCCACCAGGTTACGGCCATTGTCACACCCGACCATGCCTGGATGTAGGTTCAGCAGTCTCAGCCACAGATCTGCCTGCTCTTTCACAGCTGTCCACAACTCACAAGCAGTGTGAGGTTTCTCACCTAAGCTTATGAGTTTCAGCACAGCCTGTTGCCGCTTGGGGGAGGCAGTACTGCAGTGCTTCCAGCTTGTAACTGATGTGGAGATATCTGAGATGGAGGCTGAACATGAGGAGGAGGAAGATGATGCGCAGGAGCTGTACACTGTGGGGGCAACTCTGACTGACATAAGGCCCGCAATCCTTGGTGTAGGGAGGATGTGTTCCGTCCCAAGGTCCTACTGGATCCCCGCTTCCACTATGTTTACCCAGTGTGCCGTCAGGGAGATGTACCGTCCCTGGCCACAAGCACTTGTCCACGTGTCCGTTGTCAGGTGGACTCTCCCAGTAACTGCTTTGTTGAGGACACGGCAGTTGTTTTGGGACACGTGCTTGTGTAGTCCGGGGATGGCACACCGGGCAAAATAGTGTCGGCTGGGGACCGAGTACCGAGGGACGGCCACCGCCATAAGGTTGCGGAAGGATTCCGTCTCCACCAGCCTAAAAGGCAGCATTTCCAACGCAAGCAGTCGTGTAATGTGCGAATTTAGGACTGTGGCCTGTGGGGCGTTAGCTGCGAATTTCCGCTTTCATTCAAAGGTCTGGGATATGGACAATTGAACGCTGCGGTGGGACGTGGACGTTGATGCTGTTTCTTGAGAAACTGCCATAACAAGTGAAGACTGAGAGGAGGGGGCATCTTTACATGCAGTATGGACAGGGGATTGCCTTGCACACACAACAGGGGGTTCTATTGGATGCACAACAGCGGAAGAAGCAGTGGTGACACCCGCTGACACTGGTCGTGGACCCTGGGGTTCGCCCCACAAAGTCGGGTGCTTTGCTGCCATGTGCCTGATCATGCTGGTGGTGGTCAGGCTGGTAGTTTTGTCACCCCTGCTGATGCTGGCATGGCAGGTGGCACAGATGGCCCTTTTGGGGTTATCAGCAGAGTCTTTAAAAAAATTCCAGACTCTGGAAGACCTACCGCTTGTACTGCCAACGTCCCTCGTGTTGGTGTTACGAGGAACTGTTGCCCGCCTTCAGTCTGCAGCCACCACATTGCTTCTTCCTGTCTGTTGGGGTACTCTGCCTCCCTCCCCCTTAGTGCTGCTGGCGTCACTCTGCATGTCCTTCTGCCACGTTGGGTCAGTTACTAGATCATCCACCACCTCCTCCTCTTCCACTTGCGCACCACGATCCTCCTCCTCACTTCCTGGCAATTGTGTCTCATCATCGTCCACCTCTTGTGACAAATTGCCAGCGTCGACTTCCTGTGGCCGTGGCTGTTCAAATATTTGGGCATCGCTACATGGGATCTCCTCTTCCACCACTTCAAGCGGAGCAGGCGAGGGGCACAAATCTGGAAATGACCAGTGAACAGCTCTTCAGAGTGTCCAAGTGTGGGATCAGTTACTGTCTGACGACACTCGGCATGGTGGGGGGAAGGAGCATCAGCGTGAGGAGGAGTATGCGGTCGAGACTCACGGCTACTAAGAGTCGACCGTGTGGAAGACAGGCCGGAGGTGGTGGTGCCCAGGTAACTGGAAGTATTATCTGTTATCCAATTAATAACCTGTTCACACTGATCAGTTCGCAATACTGGTGTTGTTCTGTGCTTCCCTAGTAATTCGGGCAAGAAGTGGGAGCAAGAAGATGTGGCTGTTGGTTGTGGTACATTTTCACCTTGGCCACGGCCCCGTCCTCTGCACGCACCATCACCAGAACGTCCACTTCCACGTCCCTTGCCACGTGCCTTGCCCATTGTAAAGGAAGCAAAATAGCTTACACTCGCACTATCAATGGAACAAGGGTAATAAAAAGTAGATTAGAACCGGGGAAGAGGAAAACCACAGTTCTTTCTCTGGCCTACACCCGACTCTTTTAAACAATCTGAACAATCAGGGAGAAACTATTACTGTTTTTCTTTACGGAAAAAATACCAAAAGCTGAATAATAGAGATTTCTTACCGTGGAACAGCAAAACCAGAGTTATAATTTACTGGTGTATACCAGACTTTTTTAAATACATATATTTGCGGCTGAACAGTGAGCGATACACTCAAACTGTTTTTTTTAGATACAAATGGCCCAAAAGTGGATAATACAGAGGTTTGAACCGTGGAACTGCAAAACCACACTTGTATTTCTCGGGCCTACACCAAACTATTTTCAACAGATATATTTGTGTCTGAACAATCAGGAGACACTATTATTTATTTTTTCCGGCAAAAATTGCGAAAAGCAGGATAATACAGAGATTTGACCTGTGGAACTGCAAAACCACACTTGTATTTCTCGGGCCTACGCCAGACTATTTTCAACAGATATATTTGTGTCTGAACAATCAGGAGACACTATTATTTATTTTTTACGGCAAAAAATGCCAAAAGTAGGATAATAGAGATTTTTTACAGTGGAACAGCAAAACCACAGTTATAATTTACTGGTGTATACCAGACTTTTTTAAATATATATATTTGCGGTTGAACAGTGAGTGACACACTCAAACTGTTTTTTTTAGATACAAATGGCCCAAAAGTGGATGATACAGAGGTTTGAACCGTGGAACTGCAAAACCACACTTGTATTTCTCGGGCCTACACCAAACTATTTTCAACAGATATATTTGTGTCTGAACAATCAGGAGACACTATTATTTATTTTTTGCAGCAAAAAATGCCAAAAGCAGGATAATAGAGATTTTTTACCGTGGAACAGCAAAACCACACTTCTGTCTCTCTGGCCTACACCAGACTATTTTCAACAGATATATTTGTGTCTGAAAAATCAGGGAGACACTATTATTTTTTTTTTTACGGCAAAAAATGCCAAAAGCAGGATAATAGAGATTTTTTACCGTGGAACAGCAAAACCACACTTCTGTCTCTCTGGCCTACACCAGACTATTTTCAACAGATATATTTGTGTCTGAAAAATCAGGGAGACACTATTATTTTTTTTTTTACGGCAAAAAATGCCAAAAGCAGGATAATAGAGATTTTTTACCGTGGAACAGCAAAACCACACTGCTGTCTCTCTGGCCTACACCAGACTATTTTCAACAGATATATTTGTGTCTGAAAAATCAGGGAGACACTATTATTTTTTTTTTTACGGCAAAAAATGCCAAAAGCAGGATAATAGAGATTTTTTACCGTGGAACAGCAAAACCACACTTCTGTTTCTCTGGCCTACACCAGACTATTTTCAACAGATATATTTGTGTCTGAAAAATCAGGGAGACACTATTATTTTTTTTTTACGGCAAAAAATGCCAAAAGCATTTAGATGAAAAAAAGGGACTTTTCCTGGCCCCCGAGACCTGGAGCTAAGTCCAGCAATTTCAGCAACAGGAGCACACAGGACTGTAATGCAGCGTTTGCTGGTATAACCACTGCGTCTCCTATACAGCCTGCCTGCCTGATATCTGGGATGGATATTAGTCCTTAGAAGGACTGTTTGTTTGATCTGGCAGCCTTTACAGACCCTACACTAACTATTTCACAGTTTATATCTCTCCCTAAATCAACAGCGCTGTCCCTACACTGTCTGTTCTGGAGCGACTGTGTCCAAGATGGCGGCGCCCAGTTTTAAATACTCGAGGTGACGCTGTGCGGCTAGCCAATCACTGTAATGCCCACAAACAACATGGCTGCGGCATTAAAGTGACTGGCTGGCAATCCCTGCATGTTCATTGGCTCTGTAAAGAGCGCCAAACATGCAGGGCGGAGACCCGAGCTCCCGCCCGAGTAACCCGGAAATGCTCGGTGCTCGCCGAACATCTCGAGTAGCGTGATGCTCGGGCGAGTACCGAGCAGTGTCGAGCATGCTCGCTCAATACTACACATTGCACCACAAACTGTCCAGGAATTGGCGGATGCTTTAGTCCAGGTCTGGGAGGAGATCCCACAGGAGACCATCCACAACCTCATCAGTAGCATGCCCAGGCGTTGTAGGGAGGTCATACAGGCACGTGGAGGCCACACACAATACTGAGCCTCATTTTGACTTGTTTTAAGGACATTACATAAAAGTACGATCAGCCTGTTGTGTGTTTTTCCACTTTAATTTTGGGGGTGACTCCAAATCCAGGCCTCCATTGGTTAATAAATTTGATTTCCATTGATGATTTTTGTGTGATTTTGTTGTCAGCACATTCAACTTTGTACAGAACAAAGTATTCAATGAGAATATTTCATTCATTCAGATCTAGGATGTGTTATTTGAGTGTTCCCTTTATTTTTTTGAGCAGTGTATATACACAGTGTGTCTATCTGTGTCTGTGTGTGACAGCTGAGTGTGTGTACACTTTATGGAACATAATACTATGTTGTGATTGGGGTCTGTGGGGCATCATACAGTGTGTGGGCATTGTTAGGGCTGTATACTATGTGTGAGAGGCTGTTGGGTATCATGCAGTGTTGTGGGCACTATTGGGGCCATATACTATGTGTGGAGGGCTGAGGGGGCATCATAAAGTGTTGTGGGCAAAGTTGGAGCTGTATACTATATGTGGGGGGTTTCAGGGGCATCATACAGAGTTGTTTGCACTGTTGGGGCTGTGGCGCCCCTGAGGGTTCGGTCGCCACAGAGGTATTGCATCTCATCCAGATGTGTGGTACTTCACTCTCAGGTAAGGAAGGAGTATGGCTCAGGATCCTAACACCAGCATTCGCTACACCACATTTCCGGGGGACAGGGCAAGATTGCTCCTACGGGAGAGCACAGTCCCTGATCCCTGGCTGGAGTGGGGGGAACCACCTAGAGAGGGGGAACCATGTAGTGGATGGGGTGAAGGACGCAGATCCTGGGAACACTTGAGTGGGAGCAGTATAAAATAGGGACACCATCTTAGAGAGTTCAGTCAGAGGAGGAGAAGTGAAGGAGCAGAGGCTCTGTATGAGCTCTGCTCCAGAGGTGGGCCTAGCCTGTGAGGCCCAGGACTGAAGGAGAGAAGAGAGGAGTGGGAGCAGGAAGGCTCCATGAACTGAAGGGACCCTAGGGGTATGGGCCGTGCAGAAGGCCACCCGTACGCCCGCTGCTACCAGGAGGTAGAGGGGTCAGGCCAGATAAGGGGAACCGGTCCCTCAACTAGCAGAGAAACAGCAAGGCTCAACTAGAAACCGGAAGCTGCAGCACTTTATGTACCGTAAGCCAAAAGTCCACACCAGTCTCACAAAGAAGGTAGCCACATAGGACCCAGGGGACGGAACACACGTCGCCCGCCAAGGCCCGAGGGTACCGGATAGAAGTGTCACTGAGTGTGAGGTGCAGGGAGAAGGCCAGAGAAAAGACACACAGAGGAGGATCCTGCTAAATACTCCGGAGTTACCTGGGGGTCGGTTGAACCCCTCACTGACTGAGCACAGAACGACGAGGGCCGTTACATGGGTCCCTGTAACCAGAACTGCAATAACTGTGAGTAAAGACCTTGGGACTGCATCACACGGACTCTGTTTTCATTACTGACTCCTTGCCCTACAATCACCATCATCCACTCACACTGCCCTGAAGCTACACTCTTCCTGTGGGGAGTTATACCACATGTGCTGCCAAACCATCAGCTTCAGAGGACTGTTCCGCAGCGGCGGCCTCATTGCCCGCACTCCACAGGTGGCGTAGTCGGACATTGTAAAACCCCTACAAACAAATACTACCCTTAGATTGACTGCCCTGGGTCACGGACCGGGTCACCGCCACAGTGACTACAACCCCCAGCGTCTACCGGCCCGGCTCCGGGTACCCCACGGCCCAGGGGGCACGTCAACTTTGGCGTAGTCGGCAGGATATGAGCCCACCCGTTATCACCGGGTATCGCGCGCCTAAAGACTGTTTTCTACTAAATGTGGCGCCCGCCCCAGAAGAATGGGCGCCATTATGTGCGTGCTAAAAGACGACAAGAAACCACCTCCCATCGTGGGCCAAGTCCCAGAATGGTGCCAGAAGCGGAGCCCGCCCCAAACAGCAGTGGTCATGTATGCAAGTGTGTCCATCAAGGTGGGGGGGCTGACCATGAAAGTAACCGACAGCAGATTGCCATGGGACCACAACAAACTGCCCTGGGACCGCCCCCAAAAGGGGAGAGGAGAGAAGAAAACTGGGAGACAGGGCGTGGTCTGGATCAGTCTAGACAGACCGCACCCTGTAGGGAAGATGGAGGACGGCAGCACAAGAGCCCCAGTCAGCGGCCTGCTGCAGGCCGCAGCACCCTACACCTTGGAGGAGCTAGTGGCTAAGCTGCCCCAGGAGGACTCGGAGTTCCTCCGCTCTGGGATGGAAGATCAGGGCCGGAGGATGGAGAGGGCCTAGCGAGACGCCATCACCGGGTGGAGACGGGAGATGGAACAGCAGATGGCGAACCGGCAGCCGACGACGCTACCAAGCACCGGCAGTGCCCCAGCCTTAGCGGAGCCCGACCAGCACCAGGAGGCGACACGTGACGCAGGAGCGGCCGCGGGAGCAGGTAGGAGGAGTTTCCCTGTCCCGGGCGCTGCCAGCGTCGACCTGCTCCTGGGCCCCCTGGTGGAGCCGCTGACCCCGGGCGCTACCAACACCAGCCCGCTCCTGACCCCGCAGCAAGGCTCCCAGCCAAGCCCTCCAGCCCCGGGCGCCACCAGCGGCGGCCCGCTCCTAGGCCCCCAGCCAAGCCCTCCAGCCCCGGGCGCCGCCAGCGTCGACCTGCTCCTGGGCCCGCTGGTGGAGCTGCTGACCCCAGGCGCCACCACAAGTCCCGGGCGCGCCTGCCCTGCACGCCCCGCAAGCCCAGGCACCGCCACCTCCGGGCACCGGCACAGCCAGCCAGCTTCTGGGTCCCCTGCAGAAACCAACTCCCCCACCAGCCAAGTGGGTATACAGACGTCGCCGGTGGGACTGGTCCACGGAGGTGGAGGACCAGCGGCCCTCGCTCCTACCCGCTCCGCAGCCTGCCGCCATCTCCCGGTTGCCGGAAGACGAGGCCCAGTTTGAGTGGGATCACTCTGGGGAGGACCTGATGGGGTTGTCCCAGGAGACCAGGGCAGCCGCAGCCCGTCGCAAAGAGTTCTGCCACCAGCAGCTGGTCCAATTTCAAAAAGGAAAAAGAGCGCAGCTCACGGCGCGTGCGGTGGGAGAAATTAGAGGCCCAGAATATGCAGGAAAAGACCCGGGCCTGCCAGGCCAACAAAGACACCCACGGTCCCAAGGAAGAAGGGACCGTAGTTAAATTCAATTTGGATGCCGGGTGGGGATTCATCCGGGACCCATACACAGACATTGATCTGTTCGTCAACAGGAGGGACGTGGAGTCCCACCTAATAGCAGGTCACCCTGATAGGGACCTCTACCCCGGAGACATCGTGACCTATACCCATCACAAAGGAGTCAGAGGCTGGTATGCCTTAAATATCCACAAGGTGGTAGAAGAGCACGGCTTCTACCAGTATGAAGCTGAAGACCCGGCTGGGTCAGCTTGTGATGAACTAGAGCCTCCCTGGAGGGAGCAATACTACTAAGGACTGCCAGTAGTAATCAGTACCTGTACAGCAGCATAGACGCTGCAGGTTCACCGTTTGTGTTTTTACTAGGTTGTTTAGTTACCCGTAAAGGGTCCAGAGACTAACCGGCTGAGGACTGGGAGCAGCCGCTTCTTGTAAATAGTTGCACCTCTTGAGGTGCCCCTTATTGGTTTTATAAGAACTACAACGAGTGACCTCAGAACAAAAACCCGTTGTAGGTGACCGAAGACGAGGTCCAGCATCTGGATCGTCTAAGCCCTGCAGCCACCCCAGGGCCTCCGTTGAGGGTTTGGGACGGGTCCGTCATATTCATGTTTGCAAGTTTGCACTTTATCGAAAAATGGACACCTGGTTGCAGCCATTACTGTGACCGGTTGACCAAAAGTTTTACTTGAAAATGTGTTGATATGAAGAATGTTTATATTAAAAATGTCTTATATGTGTGAAGAAATATTTTATAAGTGTGAAGAGAAATGTCCTTTAAAAAGTATCCATAATGTTATATAATGTGATGCATCCAAAAATTTGCATGTCCTAATTTACCCTGTCTTTTGCTCTGTTCCAGCCCGTGGATGTGCTGTGTTTTACCAGGGGGGTGTGTGGCGCCCCTGAGGGTTCGTTCGCCACAGAGGTATTGCATCTCACCCAGAGGTGTGGTATCTCACTCCCATGTAAGGAAAGAGTACAGCTCAGGACCCTAACACCAGCATTCACTACACCACATTTCCGGGGGACAGGGCGAGATTGCTCCTACAGGAGAGCACAGTCCCTGGTCCCTGGCTGGAGTGGGGGGAACCACCTAGAGAGGGGGAACTATGTAGTGGATGGGGTGGAGGACATAGATACTGGGAGCACATGTGTAGGAGGTATAAAAGTAAGGAACCATCTTGGTTCAGACAGAAGAGCAGGTGGAGTTCCAGTCAGACAGACTGAGGAGAAGTCAGGGAGCAGAGGCTCTGTATGAGCTCTGCTCCAAAGGCGGGCCAAGTCAGGAGGCCTGAGCCTGAGAGAGAGGAGAGGGAGCAGGACGGCTCCAGGAATGAGGAGTGAAGGGACCCTAGGGGTACGGGCCATGCAGCAAGCCACCCGTACCAGGAGGTAGAGGGGTCAGGCTAGAACAGGGAACCGGGTCCTTCAACTAGTAGAGAAACAGCAAATGCTTAACTAGGAACCGGAGGCTGCAGCATTTCAAGTACTGCAGACCACAAGTCAACACCAGTACACTAAGAAGGTATCAGCACAGGACCCAGGGGACAGAACACACGTCGCCCGCCAAGGCCCGAGGGTACCGGATAGAAGTGGCGCTGGGTGTGAGGTGCAGGAAGAGGCCAGAGGAAGGTACACAGAACGGGGTCCTGATAAGTGCTCTGGAAATACCTGAGGGTGGACTGAACCCCTCACTGAGTACGCACAGCACGACGGGGGAAGATTGCTTGGTACCTGTAATCTGAACTACAACAACAGTGAGTAAAGACCCTGGGACTGCATTATCCTGTCTCTGTGTTCCTTGCGGCGCCAGCACTCATAGCACTAGAACGCCCTGCACAATCACCACCATCATCCAAGCACGCTGCCCTGAAGCTACACTCCTCCTGTGGGGAGTCACATCACCTTGCTGCACATATCACCAGCTTCAGCGGACTGCTCCGCAGTGGCGGTTACCAATGACCGCAATCCACAGGTGGCTTAGTCGGACATTAACATTTGTACATATAGACTACCCCCTTGGTTTGACCGCCCTGGGTCACGGACCGGGTCACCACCACGGTGACTACAACCCCCAGCATCTACAAGGCCCGGCTCCGGGTATCCCCATGGCTCAGGGGGCGCGTCATCATGGCCAGGTATTTTTGACAAGGAAGGAAAAGTTTTCAAAGATGGTCAAGCAATACCTGGCCGACCAAACCAGCTTATTTGTTAATTCCTCTGCGACCTTCAGCTATTGGGTCTCAAAGCTGGACACCTGGCATGAGTTGTCCCTCTATGCTGTAACGGGTCCGGGAGGCGGAACCTCTGAGCTACTATACAAGGGGGCGGCCCTTGTAAGGGAGCGGGTGGCAGTCTCTGGATGAACGGACAGGGAGATACGGCAAGTGATCAGGGCAGTCTCTGGGTGAACGGACAGGGAGATACGGCAAGTGATCAGGGCAGTCTCTGGGTAAGGGGTAGGTACGACCTGTGATGGCAGAGCCTCCGGGTAGGCTAGCAGGCAGATGGTAGATGGGTGCTCCCAGGTGAGCAAGCGAGAGTCTCTGGAATAGCAGGTGGTCACGGCACGTGACGGCGGAGCCTCCGGGCTGGCAGGCAGGCAGGTAACGGAGAAGCGCTCCCAGGTGAGCGGGCAAGAGTCTCTGGAATAGCTGGTGGTCACCGCACGTGACAACGGGACCTCCGGGCTGGCAAGCAGGCAGGTAACGGAGATGCGCTCCCAGGTGAGCGGGCAAGAGTCTCTGAGATAGCTGGTGGTCACAGCACGTGACAACGGAGCCTCCGGGCTGGCAAGCAGGCAGGTAACGGAGAAGCGCTCCCAGGTGAGCGGGCAAGCTGGTCCATAGACAGACTGACCGGAGTAGTAAGGCAGACCGTCGGACCTCAGGCAAGCAGGCAGGTAGCTGATATGCGCTCCCAGGTGAGCGGGCAGGCTGGTCCTTAGACAGACTGACAGGAGTAGTAAGGCAGACCGTCGGACCTCAGACTGGCAGACAGGTAACAAGTATTCAGGCAGGAATCAGGCAGGTAACTGGCAGGAATCAGGCAGGTAACTGGCAGGTAACTGGCAGGTAACTGGCAACGGGACCTGAGGGCTGAAGCACAGGTGAGACACAGGTGCAAACAACATTGCTCGGGCACCTCCATTTTGGAGGAGGTGCCTTATATATGATGAAGTCCTCCGGCCATTGGCCGGGGACTCCTTAGGACGGCGCGCGCGGCCCCTTTAAGAGGAGGGGAGCGCGCGCGCGCGCGCCCTAAGCACAGGGGCCGGGAAGGAGCGCGTGCTGAGAGCAGAGCGGGAGGAGGACGCCGGGAAGGAGCGCGCGCTGACAGCAGAGCGGGGAGAGGACGCCGGGCACGGAGCAGAGCAGGAGGAGGAAGCCGGGACGGAGCGCGCGCTGCCAGCAGAGCGGGGAGAGGACGCCGGGACGGAGCGCGCGCTGACAGCAGAGCGGTGAGGGGAGCAGCGTCCCTGCCTAGCAGAGGGCAGGGACGCCAGCGCTACAGTACCCCCCCCTTTAGGCCCCCCCTTTTTTAGGCCAGACAGAAATTTAGCTAGGATGAGAGGGGCATGGATATTCTCCCGGGGCTCCCACGTTCTCTCCTCAGGACCAAACCCCCTCCAATCTACCAAGAAAAAGGTCTTTCCTCTTACCCTTTTGGTGGCAAGAATGTTCTCTACCTCAAACTCGTCCTCAGCAGAAACCGGAGCAAGAGGCGTACCTGTAGACTTAGAAAAAGAGTTAAGTACCACAGGTTTGAGGAGAGATACATGGAAGGAGTTAGGGATCCGTAAGTTGGCCGGGAGTTTCAATTTATAGGCCACCGGGTTGATCTGACTGATAACCTCCAGTGGGCCGATGAACCGAGGCCCCAACTTATAGGAAGGGATCTTGAGCCGGACATATTTGGACGAGAGCCAGACTTTATCCCCAGGACGGAATTGAGGAGGATCCAGACGTCCTTTGTCAGCGTGCCTTTTCATACGCTCGGATGACAGAAGGAGTGCGGACCGGGTACTCTCCCATATGGAGGAAGACTCGCTCTTGTGATTGTTGTACGAGAATTCGGCCCTTGGCAGGAGATCCACCCAGTCAGAATGGTGAGCATTAACGAAGTGCCGGAGGTAACTGGTCAGGTTCTGATTGATCCGCTCCACTTGACCATTAGACTGTGGGTGGTAAGCGGAGGAGAAGTCCAGAGTGACGTCTAGCAATTTACAAGTGGCTCTCCAGAAACGAGAAGTGAACTGTACTCCTGAATCCGACACGATGTGACGGGGCAGGCCATGAAGACGGAAGATGTGGCGGATAAAGACTCTGGCCAGCTCGGGTGCAGACGGAAGACCTGGCAGGGGAATGAAGTGAGCCATCTTGGAAAAGCGGTCAGCGACCACCCAAATGACCGTACAACCGGCAGAGACGGGCAGATCAGTTACGAAGTCCATCGCTATATGCTGCCAGGGGGCAGCAGGTGCTGGCAGAGGAAGAAGGCGGCCGGCCGACAGGTGTCTCGGAACCTTGTTGCGGGCGCAGGACACACAGGCAGAAACAAAGTCCATAACATCCTTGTGCAGGTTAGGCCACCAGTAGTGCCGGGTAATAAGCTGGAGGGTCTTTTTCTGACCGGCGTGGCCAGCTAGTTTAGACGAATGACCCCAGTGTAGGATCCTCTCCCGATCAGGTACCGATACGAACGTCTTACCAGGAGGGAGACAATTTAGACTCACGGGGGCCACCTGCATTACTCTGGCGGGATCGATGGGGCAGTCACATGGTCTACGAGGTGGTAATGTCTCTGCCTCCTCCATATCAAAGACATCAGCACAAGACCAATAAGGAAACGGAAGTCCAGGTAGATTAGCTGGGATAGGAGAGGGACGGACGGAATGGACGGGAACCAGACAGGTTTTATGACAGTCTTGTCCCCAGCGAAGGACTTCTCCGGTTTGCCAGTCAAGCACGGGTGCATGTCTCTGGAGCCAAGGCAGACCTAGCAAGAGGGCGTGAGAGAGTCCAGGCAGAACGTGAAGGGAGATACTCTCTGAATGCAGCATACCCACTTGCAGAGTAATGGATTCGGTGATGAATTGGATGGGGCGAGATAAGAGGCCCCCATCCACGGCAACAACAGACAAGGGTACAGCCAGAGGTTTGGTGGGGATGCGGTATTTCTCCACCAGGGACAGTGAAATAAGATTTCCGGCTGCTCCAGAGTCAAGTTGGGCTAGTTCGGAATAACGATTCTCCCCGCAGATGATTGAGACAGACAGCAGCAGGGATGGAGAGGATTTATTTTTGTCTAGATCAAGTCCTCTGAGCGAACCTAGACACAGGCGTTCTCCCGACCTCTCCGGGCAGGCACGGATCCGATGCTCCTTACTGCCACAGTAGAAGCAGCTCCCCTCGGCACGGCGAAAGTCCTGACGGGATTTGACCATCTTGGTCTGGTCGACCTGCATAGGCTCAGGAGAGTGTACCTGGGGAGAAACGGAAGGAGTGACGGGTTTCAGAAAAGTAGGACCCAGACGTGGAAGCCACTTTTCACGGGTGACCTCTTTGGCACGTTCCTGGAACCGTAGGTCAATCCGGGTGGCAAGAGTTATTAGGTCATCGAGAGTGGTAGGAATGTCCCGACCAGCAAGTTCATCTTTAATACGGCCGGACAGACCCTCCCAGAAGACGGATACCAGAGCTTCGTTATCCCAGGCCAGCTCCGAGGCAAGGGTGCGGAACCGTATGGCATATTGACCCACGGTGAGGCTTCCCTGACGGAGGCGTAGCAGAGATGATGCGGATGAGGTCCTCCGTCCGGGTTCGTCGAAGGCTTTCCGGAAAGCCGTGAGAAAGGCAGGCAAGTCGGACACCAGGGGGTCTCCTCTCTCCCACAGAGGATTTAGCCAGGCCAGAGCCTCCCCGGAGAGATGGGACATGATGAATGCAATTTTGGCTCGGTCGGAGTTAAACTGGTGGGACAATAGTTCAAAATGCAGGGTGCACTGATTTATGAAGCCCCGAGCCAGGACGGAGTCGCCTCCGAAGCGAGGAGGTGCAGAGAGCCGGCGTCCGGAAAAGGATACCATGGTACTGGCCGTAGTTGCAGGATCAGACAGGGTGTTCAGGCGAGTATTAACATTCCGCAGATGACCCAGGATGGCCTCCTGTTGGGACTTCAGACGGGACAGTTCAAGACAGAGGTCCGAGAGCGAGGGAGCTTGGGTGCCACCGGGTTCCATGGCCCGAGCAAACTGTAACGGGTCCGGGAGGCGGAACCTCTGAGCTACTATACAAGGGGGCGGCCCTTGTAAGGGAGCGGGTGGCAGTCTCTGGATGAACGGACAGGGAGATACGGCAAGTGATCAGGGCAGTCTCTGGGTGAACGGACAGGGAGATACGGCAAGTGATCAGGGCAGTCTCTGGGTAAGGGGTAGGTACGACCTGTGATGGCAGAGCCTCCGGGTAGGCTAGCAGGCAGATGGTAGATGGGTGCTCCCAGGTGAGCAAGCGAGAGTCTCTGGAATAGCAGGTGGTCACGGCACGTGACGGCGGAGCCTCCGGGCTGGCAGGCAGGCAGGTAACGGAGAAGCGCTCCCAGGTGAGCGGGCAAGAGTCTCTGGAATAGCTGGTGGTCACCGCACGTGACAACGGGACCTCCGGGCTGGCAAGCAGGCAGGTAACGGAGATGCGCTCCCAGGTGAGCGGGCAAGAGTCTCTGAGATAGCTGGTGGTCACAGCACGTGACAACGGAGCCTCCGGGCTGGCAAGCAGGCAGGTAACGGAGAAGCGCTCCCAGGTGAGCGGGCAAGCTGGTCCATAGACAGACTGACCGGAGTAGTAAGGCAGACCGTCGGACCTCAGGCAAGCAGGCAGGTAGCTGATATGCGCTCCCAGGTGAGCGGGCAGGCTGGTCCTTAGACAGACTGACAGGAGTAGTAAGGCAGACCGTCGGACCTCAGACTGGCAGACAGGTAACAAGTATTCAGGCAGGAATCAGGCAGGTAACTGGCAGGAATCAGGCAGGTAACTGGCAGGTAACTGGCAACGGGACCTGAGGGCTGAAGCACAGGTGAGACACAGGTGCAAACAACATTGCTCGGGCACCTCCATTTTGGAGGAGGTGCCTTATATATGATGAAGTCCTCCGGCCATTGGCCGGGGACTCCTTAGGACGGCGCGCGCGGCCCCTTTAAGAGGAGGGGAGCGCGCGCGCGCGCGCCCTAAGCACAGGGGCCGGGAAGGAGCGCGTGCTGAGAGCAGAGCGGGAGGAGGACGCCGGGAAGGAGCGCGCGCTGACAGCAGAGCGGGGAGAGGACGCCGGGCACGGAGCAGAGCAGGAGGAGGAAGCCGGGACGGAGCGCGCGCTGCCAGCAGAGCGGGGAGAGGACGCCGGGACGGAGCGCGCGCTGACAGCAGAGCGGTGAGGGGAGCAGCGTCCCTGCCTAGCAGAGGGCAGGGACGCCAGCGCTACATATGCCTTGGAGGTGTTGTGCTGCACTGCCGCTAGGATCTTGTCTCAGCAGATTTTTAGTGCCAAAGGGGGGTCATAACGGACAGGCGCTTTCTCCTGCAACAGAAAGGCTGACTGATAACAATGAACAAAGCATGGATTATACCAGGCTTTTACACACCACCTGATGACAGCAGCATATAAAGTGTTTTTAATGTTCTATATTTGAATGAGGCCTGCCAGTTGTTGCCTTCTAGGGTCTATGGATGACCTTACTTATAATTTGTTCCTGCCTTTGTACTTGTGCAAAGCCTTTATGAATGTAGGAGTACCACAACTACACTTTGTTCACAATATTTGAATGAGGCACTACAGTTGGTGCCTTCAAGAGAGTATGGATAACCCTGCTTGTAATTTTTGGCAGGATTTGCACTTAGTGCATAGCCTTTATGAGTCTAGGAGTACCACTACATGACAATTTGAACAGAATGTGTATGAGACCCTCCTTTATGTCTAATACAGGGTGTATCCGAGTCGATAATTTTTGGCAGTTCGTGCTTCCTTCATAAATTACACTGAAGTTTACTATTTTTTCATAAAAAAAACAATTTTGGTTTACTTAAATTATAATTTTTTTAAAATGCTTTTTAAATTTTGCCTTATATACAAGTTATTATACAAGAAACATATTTCTTAACATTTTTTTTCATCTAAAATGCAATTTATCGTTGATTTGGAATGTTTTATTGTCAGTCCTTAAAGTGGAGTAAAAGTGTGAAACCATTGTTCTCAGCTGTGATCTGGGAGTCAGAGATGCTTCCAGGGGTCTTCCCCATGCTGTTCTCCTTCCATTCAGCACCTTTCTCATCCATTTGCACATTTTCTCTGCCCCCCAGACCTCCTTGTAGGGTCTGCCGGAAAAATGCTCAGATTTCTCATTGACTCCCATTATACTCGTTACTCGAAACGAGCACCCGAGCATTAGGAATTGTTTGGTCCGAGTAAGGAGCATTTTAGTTACTCGTGCATGCGTCCTGCAGTCACCGAGCACTGATCAGTGACACAAATCACTAATCGTCACTCGTGCTCGCTGTTTTCCAGTAATTTTTTTTCCTCTAATCCCCAACCTCCACCCTTCCTTTACACCACTTCCGTGCATGCGTCCTGCAGCCGCCGAGCCGCTGATCAGACGCGCATCACTAATTGGAACCAATGCTCACATTTGGCTAGGACTTTTTTCTTTCCTTTCTATTTTTTTTATCCTCTTTTTTCACCAGATCTGTGTATGCGTCCTACAGCCATTGAGCGCTGATCGGCATCCGATTATTTATTTTTTTTGTGTGTGATAAAACAATTAAAAAAAATGAGAGTAATTAATAGGACTAGAATAGGGACAGCAAAAATATACATGGTGTGGTAGCCTTTTTATACATGGTGTGGTAGGTCGACTTGCTCGGCCGCTTCCGGAAGTAGACTCAGGAACCAGGTTTTCTCTGCAGGCTTTATTATATGGCATAATGCTGTCACATCAGGTATTAGTGCAATACAGAGGGAAAAGGGAAAGGGAGCCCAGACACTAGGGAAAGGGGGAAGTGGAGACCTCCTAGTCTAGTCTAGCATCACTGTTTCTCAACTACCGCCCCTATATTGACTCTTCAGCAATCGCTGCACGCGTGCCTCGCCCTACTTTCCCTCATGTATGGCTACGGCTAGGGATGGAAAGAGATGAGCACTAGTCAACCGCCACTAAACACTATAGACAACAAGGGAAGACAAAACGGGGAAATTGCTTAGCTTTAGATCAGTTCAAATATACACACGGCCTCAAGCTCCAGAAAGGACTAAGTGCTGCTCCTGATAAGCCTCACAAGTGGAAATGAATATAGCCGGCGACTCCCTCTCAGACACACCAGGTATATATATGACATGCCCCCTGGGCCGCGCGCGTGTGGGGAAACCCGGAACCTGACTCATTGCGGATGCTGGGGGTTGTAGTCTTCGTGCGGCGGGGACCCGGTCCCGTGGCTCAGGGTGGTCAACTCAAATGGCAGTCTATTTGTGTGGTTTTTATGATATTAAATGTCCGACTACGCCACCCGTGGATTGTGGTCAGGATGAACCGCCGCTGCAGGGCAGACCGCTGAGGCTGGTGTTGTAAGTGCAGCAGAGTGTAGTACAACTCCCCACGGGAGGAGTGTAGTCTCAGGGCAGTGTATGCGGAGGATGGGAGTGATGGTGCAGGAGTAGCAGTGACGACACAGAGTCAGTGATGCAGTCCAGGGTCTTTACTCACAGTTCTTATTATCCAGACCACTTCTGCAGGTAACGGCTGCCTACGTCGTACTGTGCTCACCAGCCTCTGCTCCCACCTCCTGCTCCCTCTTCTTCTCTCACTGAACTGTCTTCTCTTTTAGTGCTTGCTGGGCCTCACAGGCTAGGCCCGCCTCCGGAGCAGAGCTCCACAGAGGCCCTGCTCTGTCACTTCCTCTCTCAGACTGAACACTGATCTAAGATGGTGCCCACCTTTTATACCTCCCTCTAGGTGCACCCAGGAACTACCTCCTCCCTGCTCCTGCACTACAGGGTTCCCACTTCCTCGGTGTTCCCTCCCCCCACTCCAGCCAGGGACAGGGACTGTCGTGCTCTACTTGGAGCATATCGGTCGCCCTGCCCCCTGGAAATCTGGTGTAAAGCATGCAGGTGTCAGGGTCCTGATCCACACTGCATCCATACCTGAGAGTGAGATATCGCACATCTGGCTGAGATGCAATACCTCTGTAGCAACCGAGCCCTCGGGGTGCTACATATACACCCAGGCCAGAGAGCTAATTAGCAAGAGAGAGGTAGCCACTTGGTCCTAAAGACAGCTTCTTATCTACAATCTTATCTTATCTGTAATGCCAAACGTAGAGATCTCCTGCAACCCACTGCAGGGCGACTGTTTGTCACCTTTGACACACTTGCGATAGTAGCCCCCCCTCTACGAGTGGCCTCAGGACCGGGTTTCTCAGGAAAAGAGGTGTGGAATGAGCTAACCAATCTGGGAACGTTCACCTCTGACGCTGAAACTCACATCCTCTCCTCTGGACTATGGCCTTTTCAGTGCACCAAGTATTGTAAAGAACAACATTTGAGATGAGAATCTACAATCCTCAAAATCTGGAACTCCAGATTACCATCAACCAGTACTGGGGGCGGTGGTAGACTTGAGGGTTCAAGAGGTTCCACATACCTTTTGAGTAAGGATATGTGGAACACATTGTGGACCTTTAAGGGCCTGAGGAAGTTCAAGATGAAACGCTGCTGAGTTAATGACGGTGGTTATTTTATAGGGCTTATTAGCCTAGGTCCCAGCTTCCAAGAAGGAACTTTTAATCTTATATTCGTGGTAGACAACCACATAAAATCATTCACATTCAGGTCCAGACCTGGCAAGCTTTTTCTGTCGGCCATACGTTTATACCTGTTTCACATGGTCTTTAAGTTTCAAAGAACACCCTGCCATATGGAGGAGAGCAATGATGTAAACCGTTCCTCCTCAGAAACTCATGAAGCTCTTCCCCCACTGAAGGTACCAAACTGTGGATGATAACCATATGTACCGAAGAACGGTGACCTGCCAGTGGATTCTTGACGATGATTATTGATGGCAAATTCTGCTGGCGGTAAGTAGGATGTCCAATCCTCCTGATTTGCGGAAACGAAACACCTGAGGTATGTCTCCAAGTTCTGATTGACACGCTCGGTCTGACCATTCGACTGAGGGTAGAAGGCAGATGAAAAGGACTGCTGCACCCCCGGTCGAGAACAGAATGCCTTCCAGAACTTGGAAACAAACTGGGTCCCCTGATCAGACACCACATCAGAGAGAACCCCGTGAAGCTTCACAATATAATTTATGAACACCTGAGCAAGTGTCTTGGCATTGGGAAGTGCAGGTAATGCGACAAAGTGAACCATTTTACTGAACCTATCTACTACCACCAAAACCACTGTTTCACCTGCAGAAACCGGTAGGTCAGTAATAAAATGCATGGACAAGTGTGTCCATGACCTACTAGGGATAAGTAGCGGAAGAAGAGTACCAGACGGAGGGGTATACGAAACCTTAGAACGCGCGCAAATACTACAAGCAGCTAAGTGTTCAATTGGATCTCGATGCAACCCCAGCCACCAAAAACGATGAGAGAGGAGGTCCGCAGTTGCCTTACCACCTGGATGCTCAGCAAGCACAGAGTTATGATGTTCCTTGATTACTTTGCGGCGCAGGTCAGATGGTACAAATAACTTTCCTGAAGGGCAGAAGGCAGGGGCGTCCCCCTGAGCCTCCAACACCTCACCGTCCAGTTCAGGATAAAGAGCGAAAATGACTACCCCTTTCTGTAATATCAGGGCAGGGTTCTCATGGTCACCACCACCAGGGAAGCTCCGGGACAAAGCATCAGCCTTGACATTTTTGACCCCTGGACGAAGAGTGACAACAAAATTGAACCCAGGGTTGAGACATTTAGCTGACTGGAGATATGACGGGTTCTTATGGTCAGTAATAACAGTAATAGGATGGACAGCCTCCTCCAACTAATGTCGACATTACTTGAACGCCAATTTGATCGCCAAAAGTTCCCTATTACCCATGTCCTAATTTCTCTCTGCTGAAGACAATTTTTTAGAAAAGAAGGCGCATGGATGCCATTTACCAGGGGATGAACCCTGAGACAACACAGCCCCAACCCCAACATCAGAAGCATCAACCTCCACATTAAAGGGTTGAGAAACATCGGGTTGACTGAGTATACATGCAGTGGCAAAATGGTTCTTTAAGGAAGAAAAAGCCTGGAGGGAAGAATCAGGAAGAGGGTTTGGATCATGGATGGTAATTTGATGTAATTCCCGGAAATCTAAACAGGGACGTAGACCGCCATCTTTTTTCTTCACAAAGAAGAACCCTGCCGCCACTAGCGAAGATGAGGGTCTGATATATCCCTTCTCCAGACAAAGGAAAAAAAATTACAGCTTTTTTTTTTTTTCTTTTCAAAACGTGCTCGGCCGGCTATAATGTCACGCCAGGAGTTAGTGCAACACAAAGGGAAAAGGGAAAGGAGGAAGTAGAGACCTCCTAGTATGGTCTAACGTCACCCTGTCTTAACTACCGTACCTATATTGCCTCTTCAGCAATCACCGTATGCGTGCCTCGCCCTACTTTCCCTGGCGTACGGCTACGGCTAGGGATGGAAGGAGATGAGAACTAGTCAAACTCCACTAAACACTATAGACAACAAGAGAAGACAAAACAGGGGAAAATTGCTTAGCTTTAGATGATTTCAAATATACACATGGCCTCAAGCTCCAGAAAGGATGAAGTGCTGCTCCTGATAAGCCTCACAAGTAGAAATGAATATAGCCGGCGACTCCCTCTCAGACACACCAGGTATATATACACCCAGGCCAGAGAGCTAATTAGCAAGAGAGAGGTAGCTACTTGGTCCTAAAGACAGCCTCTTATCTAAGAAGCTGTCTGCAATGCCAAACGTAGATGTCTCCTGCAACCCACTGTAGGGCGACTGTCTGTCACCTCTGACACACCCGTGACAAAAGCTCTGCAACTCCAGCAAAGATAAACACAGCCTTACTAGCAAAACAACATAACAAAAGATAAACAATAGCACAGTCCATATGTGTATGTGCCATTCACCCACACAGGTTATGTCCACCCTTCAGCTCTGTCCTGAGCTATGGCTGTCCAGCCTGGAGACCTTGCCTCTCCAAACACAACACAAAGAAAAAAAAACAGGACTGAACATTTAAAGCTTGCTCAGCCACACCCTGAGGAGGAGATATGGGGAATGACTTCCCTCCCATCTCTACATCATTCCCATAAAACCACACCCTTTAAAAGAGGTAACCCACAGCATATAACATGCTGGCAGAGATTCAGTAGGTCTCAGTTCACACAGGAGAGAATCCTGAGTGACGCATACCTCCCCTCGCATATAATACCAGTGACTCTGTCACATATTCCCCCCCTCTGCCAAAAGCTGGGGGCACCTTCAGTCACCCAGCAGGGAATTCTGGAGAGGGCAGTAGCATTAGCGTGTAACTTCCCAGGTCTATGCTCCATGTGAAAATTAAAGTCTTTGAGACCTAAGAACCACCTAGTTGCTCAGGCATTCTTACCCTTCTTTTCCCTCAACCATCTCAAAGGGGCATAGTCTGACACCAATTTAAACTTTTGGCCAAGTAGGTAATATCTTAGCGTGTGTATGGCTCATTTTATGGCTAAGCATTCTTTCTTCACAATGGCATAATTTTTCTCACAGGATGAGAGCTTCCGGCTCATATACAGGATGGGATGCTCTTCCCCATTTATCTCCTGTGACGGCACGGCTCCTAGGCCAACTTCTGAGTCATCTGTCTGGAGCACAAACTCTTTAGAAAAGTCTGGTGCAACCAGGACCGGCTGCTTACAGAGTGCCAGCTTCAGCTGTTGGAACATCATCTCGGTTTCAACCGTCCATTTCGCCCTCGTTGATTTTGTGCCTTTCAGAAGGTCCGTCAGTGGTGCGGCAATCATAGAAAAATTTGGGATAAACCGCCGGTAATATCCCACGATTCCAAGAAACGCTCTCACCTGCTTCTTGGAGAGCGGTTGCAGCCAGTTCTGAATTGCCTCATTCTTATTGACCTGTGGCTTAATTTCGCCTCTCCCAACTACGTAGCTTAAGTACTTGGCCTCCTTTTTTTGTTATTTTCTGTAAAGTAGTTAAAAATTATATACATTTCTCTTCATGTTTTGAATTAGAAAACAGTGTGTAATGTTCCCAATGCTGGAAATAAAAACTAGTAGAAAGATTTTGTGCTTAACTCATGTTTTTGGACACACTGCTATTGTTTTGAACATTACTGTATTAAAACGAAATCTGTGTTCTAAAAGCCAAGTAGCGCTCCTTCCTATCCAACCCCTGCTGTGTGCTCAAACATTAGTGTACAACCACATATGGGGTATCACTGTGATCGGTAAAAATTGCATAACAGATTATGGGGTCCATTTTCTCCTATTACCACTTGTGTAAATTATAAATTTGGTGCTAAAACAGTATTTTAGTATAAAAAAATAATTTTTTGTTCTCACGTCTGGAAGTTATAAAGTTTTGTGAATCACCTGTAAGTTAAAAATACTCAATACATCCCTAGATAAATTCCTTGAGGGGACTAGTTTCCAAAATTGGGTCCCTTGTGGTGGCTTCTGCTGTTTTCGCATGTCAGGGGCTTTCCAAATGCGACATGGCCTTCACAATATATTCCAGACCAATAGCTCTCTTTCCTTTCCTAGTCCTGCCATGTGCCCAAATAGAAGTTTTTGATCATCGCGTTATTTTTTAACCTATTGTCCATTGTGAAAATAATCAATTTGGGGCTAAAACGTCATTTTTGTGAAATAAATGACAATTTTCAATATGACGACCTAATGTTAACAAATTATGTGTAGTACCTGTGGTTTACAAATGCTCACTATACATAACCCTGGATAAAATCCTTGAGGGGGGTAGTTTTCAAAATGGGGTAACTTGAGGGGGGATTTCCACTGCTTAGGCACATCAGGGGCTCTCCAAACGCGACATGACACCCGCAGACCATTCCATCAAAGTCTGCTTTCCAAAACGTCACTCCTTCCTTTCCGAACCCTGCCATGTGCCCAAACAATAGTTTTCCCCTACATATGGGATATCGGCGTACTCAGGAGCAATTGCACAACAAATTTTTGGGTCCATTTTCTCCCATTACCCTTGTGGGAAAAAAATTTGGGGCTAAAAGTATATTTTTGTGGTAAAAAATAGATTTTTTTTTATTTTCACGGCTCTGCGTTATAAACTTTTGTGAAGCACCTGGGCGTTCAAGGTGCTCACCAGGCATCTACATGCATTCCTTGAGAGGTCTAGTTTCCAAAATCGTGTCACTTGTAGGGGTTTTCACTGTTTAGGCACATATGGGGCTCTCCAAACGACATGGCGTCTGCTCTCGATTCCAGCTATTTTTGCATTCAAAAAGACATTATGCTCCTTCCCTTCCGAACCCTGCCGTGTGCCCAATCAGTAGTTTTATCCCACATATAGGGTATTGGCATACTCAGGACCAATTACACAACAATTTTTGGTGTCCATTTCTCCTGTTACCCTTGTGAAAATAAAAAAAATGGGGCTAAAGTAAAATTTTTGTGGAAAAAATGTTTATTTTTTCCTTGCCATTGCTTTAGTTCCTGTGAAGCACCTGAAAGGTTAATAAACTTCTTGAATGTGGTTTTGAGGAATTAAGGGGTGCAATTTTTAGAATAGTATCCCTTTTGGATATTTTGTGTCATATATGCCCCCCAAAGTCAATTCAAATGTGATGTGGTCCCTAAAAAAAATATTTAGTAAATTTTGTTGTAAAAATGAGAAATCACTGGTCACCTCTTGACCCTTATAACTTCCTAACAGAAAAAACGATGTTTCAAAGAGGACGCAGATGTATAGTAAGCATGTGGGAAATGTTATTTATTAACTATTTTGTGCGACATGACACTCTGATTTAAGGGCGTAAGAACTAAAAGGTTGAAAATTGTGAAATTTTAAAAATTTTCGCCAAATTTCCGATATTTTCACAAATAAATGAAAGTCATATTGAAAAAATGTTACCACTATTATGAAGTACAATATGTCATGAAAAAAACAGTCTCAAAATCAGTGGGATCCGTTGAAGCGTTAAAGAGTTATTACCACATAAATTGACATTGGTCAAACTTCAAAAATTTGGGCAGGTCATTAAGGTCAAAATTGGCTTGGTCACTAAGGAGTTAAGGAAGATTTGGCGGTATGAAACATGTTGTTGTTTTGCTTTAATAATAATAATAATAATCTTTATTCATATAGCGCCAACATATTCCTCAGCGCTTTACAATTCAGGTTCATATACAACAGTCATAAGTAACATAGCTAAAGATAATACAATAATTACAGCAAAACTAATGAGGACCCTGCTGGTAAGAGCTTACAATCTATAATGAGGTGGGGGGGACACAAAGTACAGGGGCTTATTTACAATGATGGTCCGCCATCTTGAGGTGATGAGGGAGAGATAAAGGCTGCAGGAGCTGTCACCAGCCAGGATTTGTAGGGGTTTTGGGTGCGGTGGAGTGACTTATGTTTGGAGAAATAATGAATGGGCTATAAATATATAAAAGGACTTTGATTAAGGAGCGTGATAGGCCGCCCTAAACAGATGTGGTTTTAGGGAGCACCTATCTTCGAGGAGTTAAGACTAAATCAGGGCCGGCGTCAGCACCCGGCGCACCCGGGCAAATGCCGGGGCCCTGAGCAGGCAGAGGGGCCCACTGGCGGTCACGCACCCCGCTGGGCTATGGGCGGAGGAGAGCGGTGTCAGCGCCCGCCCTTCTCCGCCGCTTGCTCAGGGCCCCGGCAGCTGGATACTTACCTCTCCCCGTGCCGCCGCAGATCCGCTGTCTTCCTGCTCTGCGCTCCCTGTGACGTCTCAGGTCAGAGGGCGCAGTGACACCTTTACACCGCGCCCTCCCCTGAGCCATCACAGGGAGCGCTGAGCGGGAAGACGCCGACAACGCTGGAGTCCGGACCCGAGCAGCGGCAGCAGGTGAGAAGGGAGGTGAGTATTTGATTTTTTTTTTTTATGTATGGAGGCATGGGGCATTATAAAGAGGGGGGGGGATTCCTGCATGGGGCATTATAAAGAGGAGGGGTGACAGCCTGCATGGGGCATTATAAAGAGGGGGGGGGGATTCCTGCATGGGGCATTATAAAGAGGAGTGGTGACAGCCTGCATGGGGCATTATAAGGTGGGGAACAGCCTGCATGGGGCATTATAAAGAGGGGGGGGACATCCTGCATGGGGAATTATAAAGAGGAGGGGTGACAGCCTGTATGGGGCATTATAAGGTGGGGAACAGCCTGCATGGGGCATTATAAAGGGGGGGGCAGCCTGTATGGGGCATTATGTGGGGGGGTAACAGCCTGCATGGAGCATTAAAAGGGGGGGGGCTGTATGGGGCATTATGTGGGGGGGAACAGCCTGCATGGAGCATTATAAGGGGGGGCAACCTGTATGGGGCATTATGTGGGGGGTAACAGCCTGCATGCAGCATTATATGGGGGCCAGTATCCTGTATGGAGCGTTATAAGGGGACCGGTATCCTGTATGGAGCGTTATATGGGGGCCAGTATCCTGTATGGAGTTTTATAAGGGGACCAGTATCCTGTATGGAGCGTTATATGGGGGCCAGTATCCTGTATGGAGCTTTATAAGGGGACCAGTATCCTGTATGGAACGTTATATGGGGGCCAGTATTCCGTATGGAGCCTTATATGGAAGCCAGTATTCCGCATGGAGCCTTATATGGGGGCCAGTATTCCGCATGGAGCCTTATATGGGGGTCAGTATTCCGCATGGAGCCTTATATGGGGGCCAGTATTCCGCATGGAGCCTTATATGGGGGTCAGTATTCCGCATGGAGCCTTATATGGGGGTCAGTATTCCACATGGAGCCTTATATGGGGGCCAGTATTCCGCATGGAGCCTTATATGGGGGTCAGTATTCCGCATGGAGCCTTATATGGGGGTCAGTATTCCGCATGGAGCCTTATATGGGGGTCAGTATTCCGCATGGAGCCTTATATGGGGGTCAGTATTCCGCATGGAGCCTTATATGGGGGCCAGTATTCCGCCTGGAGCCTTATATGGGGGTCAGTATTCCGCATGGAGCCTTATATGGGGGTCAGTATTCCGCATGGAGCCTTATATGGGGGTCAGTATTCCGTATGGGGCCTTATATGGGGGCCAGTATTCTGTATGGGGCCTTATATGGGGGCCAGTATTCCGTATGGAGCCTTATATGGGGGCCACTATTCTGTGTGGAGCGATTCACCGGTTTCTGAGCTATTGTGGAATTTATAATAGATATCACTCATGTAATGTAAGAAGTGAAATCTTTGCATTGTACTAATATATATATATATATATATATTTCTCCGCCGTGTCTCTGCATCATGAATCGTGGTATGTGTTAAAGGGGCCCACTGAGACTCTTTCGCCCGGGGCCCAGAAAAACCTGGAGCCGGCCCTGGACTAAATGAACAGGTCACCAGCCAATATCTGTACATATGTACAGATATTAAGTGCTGGGGGCAAAACTTAGATTAGTGACATGACTTGATAGTCTTGCTAAAAATTATCTGTTTTTAGTGAACACTTAAATCCATAGACAGTAGGAATGAACCTGATGCACTCCTGAGAGCTGGTGCAGCACAGAAAAAGTCATGGACGTGAGAGTGGGAGGTCCTGATTATGGAGGATATTAGTCTTGGCTCATTGGAGTGTAGATATGGTAGTAGACTGACATATGGGAGGAGTTGTAGAACAGTGCAGCACTGTGGAGAGCTTTGTGGGAGAGTGCAATGACTGGTACTGTGGAGGCGCCGGTGTAGCTGCTGGACAGAAATATGAGCCTGGCTGCTGCATTCAGAATAATGACAAATGCATTTAGTGTTAAGAAGCACAATTAGTGAGTTACAATTAGTTGTGAACTCAAGATGAAAAAAAAATCAGAGCAACAGTAACAGCTTTTATTTTTATTTTTTTATTATTAATAATAGGATAGAAGGTTAAGACATGAACAAAACCATGAATATTATTAATAGATGAAATCATAGTCATGAACACAGCTGGGGTCAGATACCAGGTGATCAGTAAAAGCCAAGTCAGGCGAGTAGTATGAATACCGCGGAGCCTGATGATAGAGGCGAAACATATCCGGGTAAAGATGTTCCAGTGAGAAGGCCACAGGAAGCTGGTGAAGGTCCTTCTATACAGGTTCAGCAGTGATGGTGGATCTGCTGCATTTCTGGGCGCTAGATGCGGAGGTTTTCAGTCTTTTAGATGATGCTGGGGGAACAGTGACAACATGCACATATCCGAGCAGCCCTGGACAATCCACGCCGGCAGGATGATAAGATCCGGCGGAGGAGGGAACCTATGAGCAGAGAAATAAATATAATGTAAGTAATGGGACTCCGTATTACATGATACCACTGCGTGGACACTGCGGCCAAACGGCAGAGGAATCTTATCATACAGAGGTCAGGGATCATTGTTAGCCATCATACATGCGACAATCCCAAAACTGACAGATGACATCTGCTCCACATGAATTATTCTCACTGACATCACACAACATAGAGCTGATTCTCACACTTACCTCGTCTCCTTCCTCTCTTTTCTTCATTTTCTGAGTTTTGTTCCTGTGTACTCAGATTTTTTTCAGATTTCCTTTCTTTCTGAGCTGGAAATTCTGATCAGAAAGTAAAAAAAACCCTCAGTAACAATATATTCTTATAGGATCTGCTTTGTATTTATAATGTAAGTAAAGGAGCTGATTCTCACACTTACCTCGTCTCTTTTGCCTCTTTTCTTTATTTTCTGAGTTTTGTTGCTCTCTAAGCAAATACAGCGAAGATTTTCTTTTCTCGAGAGCTGGAATTTCTGATCAGAAAGTAGAAAAAAAAAACAGTAACAATATATTCTTATAAGATCTGCTTTGTGTCTATAATGTAAGTAAAGGGACGACTTATTACTTGATGCTACTGTGCGGTCACTGTGGCTGAACGGCAGAGGAATCTTATTCATAAAGAGGTCAGGGATCATTGTTAGCCATCATATATGTGATGGTCCGTACTGGACATCTAGTGTCTCCCGGAAGTCTGTGTTACTGTTTTGGTTCAGCAGTCCGAACAAAGCTTGTTGAAAGGATGCAGCACAGCCAATCAACAAACTTTTCTGGTGTGGGCACTTCAGGCCCCATCACAGCCATGCCAAGTATTGGTATGCCTGTGATTGGCCGGCGCAGTATAAAGGGGACCCGATGTCATTTTTGGGGGTGCACCTCCCTTTAATAATCAGTGAAGGCTATGCAGACAGCGGTGAGCTGATATTAATAGCCTGGGAAGCTTCATGGACATTGGCCTCTTCCCAGAATAATAACACCAGACCCGAGCTGTCTGCTTTCCCTCATCTGGGCATTTTTTTATTTTATTTTTTTAATTATTATCTAAATACATGTACAGTAAGCTACACACACACTGCACTAAATTATATATCTCACTGACAAATTTCTAACTATGCACAGGCACCGGCTGGTGAATACCGTATTTTTCGGACTATAAGACGCACCTAGGTTTTAGAAGAGCAAAATAGAAAAAAAATGTAAGCAAAAAATGTTGTCATGCTGCCCTGTTAAGGGGGAGGGGGTCTGCTGCTGACACTGTGTAATGTACCCCACTTCCGTTAATATACCCCATCCTGGTATATATGGCCCCCTCCTTCCTGTTATATGTGGCCCTCATCCCCATCCTGATATGCAATGGCACCCCAATCCACCATCCTGGTATGCATGGCACCCCAATCCCCCATCCTGGTATGCATGGCTCCCTCATCCCTCTTCCTGGTATGTGTGGCACCCTTCATCCTGTTATGTATGGCACCCCCGCACACCCATCCTGGTATGTATGGTACCTTCATCCCTCTTCCTGGTATGTATGGTACCTTCATTCCTCTTCCTGGTATGTATACTATGTATGGCACTATTCATCCCTGTATGTATGGCCCCCCTCATCCTTCATCCCTGTATGTATGGACCCCCTCATCCCGGTATGTATGGCCCCCTTCATCCCTGTATGTATGGCCCCCCTCATGCCACATCCCTGTATGTATGGTCCCCCTCATGCCTCATCCCTGTATGTATAGCCCCCCTCATCCTTGTATGCATCGCCCCCCTCATCCTTATATGCATGGCCCCCATCATCCCTGTATGTATGGCCCCCTCATCCTGGTATGCTTGGCACCCCCTGATCCCTGTCACGCTGCTCATAAAAAAAATAAACAATCAAACTCACCTCCTCTCTCCTCCAGCGCTGTGTTCCCCGAACATCCACGGGTCTGCCCATCCCTAATAACAACTGCTCCACATGAATTAGTCTCACTGAATGACATCACACAACATGGAGCTGACTCTCTCGCTTACCTCGTCTCTTTTCCCTCTTTTCTTCATTTTCTGAGATTTCTTGCTCTATACTCAGATATATTGAAGATTTTCTTTCCACGTCAGCTGGAATTTCTAATCAGAAAGTAAAAAAAAGCCCTCATTAACAATATATTCTTATAGGATCTGCTTTGTGTCTATAATGTAAGTAAAGGGACGACTTATTACTTGATACTACTGTGTGGTCACTGTGGCTGAACGACAGAGGAATCTTATTCATAAAGAGGTCAGGGATCATTGTTAGCCATCATATATGTGATGGTCCGTACTGGACATCTAGTGTCTCCCGGAAGTCTGTGTTACTGTTTGGGTTCAGCAGTCCGAACAAAGCTTGTTGAAAGGATGCAGCACAGCCAATCATCAAACTTTTCTGGTGTGGGCACTTCAGGCCCCATCACAGCCATGCCAAGTATTGGTATGCCTGTGATTGGCCGGCGCAGTATAAAGGGGACCCCACGTCATTTTTGGGGGTGCACCCCCTTTTAATAATCAGTAAAGGCTATGCAGACAGCCGTGAGCTGATATTAATAGCCTGGGAAGCTTCATGGACATTGGCCTCTTCCCAGAATAATAACACCAGTCCCGAGCTGTCTGCTTTCCCTCATCTGGGCATTTTTTTATTTTATTTTTTTAATTATTATCTAAATACATGTACAGTAAGCTACACACACACACACTGCACTAAATTATATATCTCACTGACAAATTTCTAACTATGCACAGGCACCGGCTGGTGAATACCATATTTTTCGGACTATAAGAGGCACCTAGGTTTTAGAGGAGCAAAATAGAAAAAAAATTTAAGCAAAAAATGTTGTCATGATGCCCTGTTAAGCTGGAGGGGGTCTGCTGCTGACACTGTTATAGGGATAATGTACCCCACTTCCGTTAATATCCCCCATCCTGGTATATATGGCCCCCTCCTTCCTGTTATATGTGGCCCTCATCTCCATCCTGATATGCAATGGCACCCCAATCCACCACCCTGGTATGCATGGCACCCCAATCCCCCATCCTGGTATGCATGGCCCCCTCATCCCTCTTCCTGGTATGTATGGCACTCTTCATCCTGTTATGTATGGCGCCCCCGCACACCAATCCTGGTATGTATGGCACCTTCATCCCTCTTCCTGGTATGTATGGTACCTTCATTCCTCTTCCTGGTATGTATGGCACTCTTCATCCCTGTATGTATGGCCCCCCTCATCCTTCATCCCTGTATGTATGGACCCCCTCATCCAAGTATGTATGGCCCCCTTCATCCCTGTATGTATGGCCCCCCTCATGCCTCATCCCTGTATGTATAGCCCCCCTCATCCTTGTATGCATCGCCCCCCTCATCACTTATATGCATGGCCCCCTTCATCCCTGTATGTATGGCCCCCTCATCCTGGTATGCTTGGCACCCCCTGATCTCTGTCACGCTGCTCATAAAAAAAATAAACAATCATACTCACCTCCTCTCTCCTCCAGCGCTGTGTTCCCCTCTGTGCTGGAATATTCACTGCATGCGTGGGGAGCAGTGACCACTCATTTTCCCTAATAGTTTGCACGTGGTAGCCGCAGCGCGGCTCCTGCTGCGCTCAGCTGTCTGTGTGCCCGCTATTAAAGTCCCATGAATATTCACCACATCCCGTTCGGGTTCGGGATCACGTTAGGGTAACATTCTTGAGCCTGATGGACCCGAACATCCACGGGTCTGCCCATCCCTAATAACAACTGCTCCACATGAATTATTCTCACTGAATGACATCACACAACATGGAGCTGACTCTCACACTTACCTCGTCTCTTTTCCCCCTTTTCTTCATTTTCTGAGATTTCTTGCTCTATACTCAGATATATTGAAGATTTTCTTTCCACGTCAGCTGGAATTTCTAATCAGAAAGTAGAAAAAAGCCCTCATTAACAATATATTCTTATAGGATCTGCTTTGTATCTTTCCTGCATATAGTAGAATTGTTCTACTCCTGTCCCCTATACATCTGGTAATCTGGAAAAGCTTTACAAAATTAGGCAAATGGAGATACAGTATGGGCCTATGGGCAACATAATTGGAATCCATGAAACATGTATAACATAGAAGACCACTAACAAAAATACCATATGAAAATATTTGAGCCTTGACATCAACATTCTCATTTTTTGTGCTGTAGACATGTACATACCTGACAATGGGGACGAGGGTGGCAAGCTGGTAATAGCATCATCTCTAATAGACACAGGAAAAGATTCTTTCTGCCTGTTTGGAAGAAGATAAACGTGTAAATTACAAGTAAATTCGGTATAGAAGGGGTTGTCTCACTAGATTAACATCAACAATAAGGCCTATTAGGATATATAACAGTTATGGTAGGGAAGGTTTCCTACTCAAAACTACCTTCTATAAAGCAGAGCGAAAAACCACTACCAAGAATGGCTGGCATGTAGTACTACATCTCTCCTACAGTGTGGGCAGCACTAAAAGTGCATGACTAGCTGCAATTATGGGCTGTCACCACCAGAGGTTTCTGAAGCCAAAAGCACAATGACTGCTAATCACGGGCGATGCATGCTGTATTTGTTGTTATGGTGTTTATGTCCTATATTTGGGTTTGTGCATATATGTCAGTATGGAGCTCCCAGTAATGACCCTAGAATCTACTCACATTTCTGAGATGCTTGTGCTGGATGCCGGGGTACACTCTGGAGGGGACTTGGGATCCTCATTGTTCATCCTCCTGGTAGCGGTGGTACAGAGCTAAATGCGGACAACAAGAAGATATTAAATACTTTTTTTTTACTTTTAGAGGTCTTTTTTTTACATATTTTAGATTTATTGTTCTCATACTTACTTTAGAAAGCTTTTCAGAAGAAGATGTAAAATTCTGGAAGTTAAAGCTCTCATTGTCCTCCTCATCCTCTGAGACGAGATGTTTGTTTATATCAGAGTGATCTACCAGAGATAAGTAATGAAGTATTATTAGAGATTGTTAGTTTAGCACAGTCACCATTTATCCATAATATTAATGGGAGCCAATTGTCTCAAATTATGGTAGACGAGACAAATAGCTGCTTTGTCTAGATGACGTCTCCTTCTACTTACTGATAGGGGAGCTTGTGTCCACGTCTGACAAAAGCTGAGGAACGTACTCAGGCTTCTGACTTAAAAGGTTGTCAAAGTCTACATCACTCAGGAATGGATGACCTTTGATCTGAAATGCTCCTGCTGTAGAAGACAAAACAAAAGTATTGCGGATATTGTCAGAGACTGCTCCATATCTGAACTGTTTAACTTAATCTGAACTAATGACATAACTGAGCAAACATGCAGGAAATATACTGAAAGTCATATTATGGCAAACTAAAAATGGATGAGCTGATAGAGAAGTGCTGAGTCTCATGGACTTGAGCGATATGTCCTTGGTGTAATAAGTAAACTGTTACCTGTCCCAAGTCTTTGTGCAGGAATTTTTCTGAGCAGTTTAGTGATGAGGTTCTGAGCAACAAAGGGAGGAACGGGATTACAATCCCAAATTACGCCTCCTGTTATATAGAAAAAGACAGAAAATGAAACCTCTTTATTGGACTGTACGATAAAGCAAAGGAAATAAGTAAAAAAATGTAACCAATCAAAGCTATAATCGGATTATTCTACTTACCTGTGACAACATTTTCATAAATCTCAGTTGGGGAATTTCCATAAAATGGAACCAATCCCACAAGAAATTGATGTAGTATGATCCCCATTGACCACCAGTCAACAGGTCTCCCATAGCCTTTTTTCAGGATGACCTCTGGGGCTACATAATATGGGGTGCCACAGACCTGGAAACCAATAGAAGAAAGAGATGAGATTGATGATACCATTAATATGACAAGTTCTCACCATAAAAACACAGTGACAGAAGATAAAATATCAGTGGAAAAGTTCTCTAGGAATGAAGAACGTAGAGAAGAAGCAATAGTGTGATGAGATTTGTAAAGAACAAGCTGGGTTTCTGTAAGTGATGCTGACCTCATGGTCCCGGAACTCTCTGGTGATGTCCTCTGTTAATTGCTTGTAGATGTTGGTTTTTGGTATCATGACACCAACTTTTGAAAGCCCAAAATCGGTAACTTTAATGTGTCCAGCAGATGTTATCAGGAGGCTGCGAAAAAAAAGATGATTTTAGCCTTACAGACTATATGATAATAAATAATAACTTTCCCTCCTTATTATACTACAGGGGCACTTACTTCTCCGGTTTCAGGTCTCTGTGCACCACACCACAGCTGTGCAAGTATTCCACTGCAACAACCACTTCTGCAAAGTACAAGCGGGTCAAGGGGACAGATAAATGACCCCTGGTGTTTAGAAGGGTCTGACAGTTTCCACCTATAGAAAAAAAGGAAATATGACAGGTGAGGGGTTTATAAATCAGATCCCTGTGACGAATAATGAGAAGTGAGCAGATATATTTGGCAGGAGAGAATATATACAGATGTAAAGGATAGTGCACATAATATTAGACAAAAGTAGTGGTAAAATGTGGTCCTTAACTAATTACATAAATACATGTCCCACTCAATATGAGTGGCCGCTCACACATAATTTTGACCACAACATAGAATGAGGATCCCCACACAGAATAAGGACTCCCACAGCACACCACTCAGTATGAGGACCCCACTCAGTTTAGGGGCATTCACAGTCGGCAACTCAATATAGGAGCATTCACAGTCTCCCATAGCCTCTCACACAATATTATGTCTCCCACAGCCCCCAATTCAGTATTATGCCCACCACCAGCCACATCACTCAGTATTATGGCACCCACCAGCCTCACTATTTCATATTATGGCCCTCACCAGCCATCTAATCAGTATCATGGCCCCCCACCAGCCCCACCAATCAGTATTATGGGCCTCACCAGCCCTCCAATCAGTATCATGGCCGCCTCCAGCCCCACCACTTATACAAATCAGTATAGTTGTTCCCACGAGCCTCTTAACTCAATATTATGACTCCCAGCAGCCCCACCACTCAGTATTATGGCTAACACAAGCCTCACTACTCAGTATTATGGCCCCCATCAGCCCCATCACTCATTATTATGGACCTCACCAGCCCCACCACTCAGTATTATGGCCCTCACCAGCCATCTAATCAGTATCATGGCCCCCACCAGCCCCACCAATCAGTATTATGGGCCTCACCAGCGCTCCAATCAGTATCATGGCCTCGACCAGCCCTACCACTTAGTATTATGGCCCTAACCATCCATCTAATCAGTAAAATGGCCCCAGCACTCAGTATGATGGCCCCCTCCAGCCCCATTACACAGTATTATGGCACCCACCAACTCTCAGTATTATGGCCCTCACCAAGCCTCCAATCAGTATCATGCCCCCCCATCTTCCAAATCAGTATGATGGCCCCCATCAATGCTCCAATTAGTATGATTGGCTACCTTCAGCCCCCTATTCAGTATTATGGTTGCCACCACTCAGTATAATTGTCCCCACTAGCCCCCAGCTCATTATTATTGCTCCCTTCAGCCCCACCACTCAGTATTTTGCCCCCCTGAAATCAGCATGATGACCCCCACCAGTGCCCCAAATAGTATGATTGGCTACTGCCAGCCACCCATTCAGTATTATGGCCCCTGCAAATACTAACATAAAAAAGCACTACTCATCTCACCCCATTCCCCAGGCATTCTGGTCAGTGCAGTGTGAGTACTGAGTCGCCACACTACAGGCGTGATGCTATTGCGACTTTTCACCTTCAGTGCACAGAGTCTCAGACTCACCACAGGCTGAATGGTGGATCAGGGAGCTTTTGGCTTCTTTATCCACCATTCTGTTCAGCCATATTCGCATTCTGAGGATGTGGCTATGCTGAAATTTTGATGATAGGATCAGGGATGGGAAACAAAGCAAAGTGGTGCAGGACCCGTCCGACTCATGGGCACCATAGTACCCGTGCACACAGATCAATGAATTTCCGGGTATCTTGGTAATATATAACCTATAGTAAATTCTCTGTGGGGATGTAGCCAACCACTTGGACAAATCCTAATTATATGAGCGGTGATAAGATGTAAGCAGACATGGATTGAATATAATATAATGTACATGTCCTACCTTCTACATACTCCATAACCATACACAGGTGAGATTTAGTTGGAAAGGAGCAGAGCATGGAGACCACAAAGGGACAATCAGCGAATGTTAAGATGTCCCTCTCCAGAAAGGCCAATTCCACTTTTCTTGGAGTATCCAGGTTCTGCTTGGCCATTTTCTTCATTGCAAAGATCTGGTGTGAGTCTTTATGGTGCACTAAGTATACGGCCCTGGAGAAAAGGAGAATCTATGGGTTATAATGAATCCTTATTAATAGTCCATCTATAGAAGTCATTACATGATCTTCTGTACCAATTCTTGAAATCTGTCCGTCACTGGATATTCATTTCAAGAAATTAATAAAATAGCACTTTCTAGATCAACTATGGGAGATCTGCGCAATGCCATGTCTGTCTGAGCCCTCACCCATGTCGCATTAGAGACATGGGAGAGAATCTACCGAAATTCTTCTTGGCCAGATTCTCTATATTTGGTGAATAGATACGATTCTGTCCAAGTGAAATTTACTGCAAATTGAAATTCCTCCAATTGCTGTAAGAAGAAATTTGTTATGCTCCTCCCATACCCTATGGCATAATAAAAGGAGGGGATGGAAGTAGTTAAAAAATAATAAAACATGTTATACCCACCTATCCTAGGCTCTCGCCTGTCCATCGCTGCAGTCCTGTGTCCTCTGTGCCAGTCTCTGGATGTTCTGGCGCCCCCTTCTGGTGCTGAGGCCAGTGATTGGACTCACATTGTCATGGTGGAGGATGTGGGTGCAGATGTCATTGACGTCAGTATCGTGTCAATCCTCACATGACCGTGTGCAGCCAATCTCTCTTATCAGCTCCATAATGGAGCCGCCCCAAAAAAAACAAAGTCCGCTGAGGAGGAGAAGGAAGCCCTGGTGGAGGTGCAGCATAAGAACAGGTGAGGGGCTAGGACAGGGGAATGGAATATATTATTTTATCTCTTTCCTTAAGAGTATGTGTCCATATGAAGTATTTGGAGCAGAAAGTTTTCCACCAAATCTGCATCCCTAGGCAGGAAAATCTATGCAAAAAAGAGGTGCGTTTTGTCATGTTTTTACCTGCGTTTTTGTTGCAGATTTTTCCCCACTTATTATTATGTGTGAAATCTGCAGAAAAAATACTGAAAGAAATGACATGATGCAGATGTGCTGCAAATCTGCAAGGAAAAATAAGCATCGTGTGCATAAGATTTCAGGAATCTCCATCACTTTGCTGGCAACATGAAATCCCTCAGGTTTTGTGACAATTCTGAGCAGAAAAAACAGCAAAAATGCAAAAAATCTGCAATGTGTGCACAGGCCCTTACAGTCTGATTTGTTATAGATCAGTTTGCTCAACTGTATATAAATGACCTGAATAGTGAGAATTAGAACAGTGATGTGGACTCAGATCATTTCCCTATGATAACACTGAATGGCAGAGGACAGAGGCAGAAGCATTGTCATAGGGAACCTGAGAAATATGGATTATACCAGCAGAAATCTCACCCAAAAGCTCCGCTGCCGATCAGATTGGATGTTTGGAAGTCGCTCATATGCGGCTTTCTCGCCGGGATCAATGATTCGATCACACTCTATAAAAAAATAAGAAATGATTTTCAGATAAAAAAGCTGCAAGAAAAAAGCTCCGGATACAAAACCATCTTCCACCTATGTTATGTCCCGGCTGATTTACACTGATTGTATGTAGGGGGCGATACAAGCAGGACGCGCCGCAGACATGGGGGTAATTTAAGGGGGATCCTCCATACACCGGAATCATTGTACAGTGCAGAATAATATGGGAGATCACAGAAGAGAACTGAAAAGGAATCTGTCAGCAAGTTGTTTTTTATATGTAATCTAAGAACTGCATGAAGTAAGGGCAGAAATCCTGATTCCAGCGATGTGTCACTTACTAGGGTCTGTGTCGTTGTTTTATTAAAATCAGTGTTTAATCAGCAAGAGATTATCACTACAGGACTAGTTGTCTTGTGCCATGTAGTCCTATTGCTCTGTGTAACCCTGCCCCCACCACTGATTAGCGGATTTCTGCCTATTCACAGTGTACTGTACAAGAAAGCTGCCAATCAGTGCTGTGGGCAGTTATACATAGCCCAGCATGCAGAGAAAGAGAGATTTTATCACAACTGCTGCACCCAGTAAGTGACATTGCTGGAATCAGGGTCCCTGCCCCTACATCATGCTGCTCTCAGATGAGTAGCACAATCTGGTGACAGATTCCCTTTAGTATAAGTGCTATTATCTAACACAATAGTTTCATCTACATTTAGAATAGAGATGTCCCATGGTTATATGGGGATAATACTGGACGTGTCATTCACACCCCATGATCTGGTGATATACAGACATCTCCCTCTATGATACTTACAGCGGCAGGTTCTTGGATCTCCGGGATCTCACAGATTACACTGTCAGCATCCGCCAGCTCAGTTGTATCTAAAATAGCGATAAAACAATGAAGAAATAAAATGTATTAGATGATATCAATCCTATATACACAATACAGCAATATAATGGAGAAATGGCAGGACGTCTGTAAATGGGGCTATTACTAATTATATGGGGATTCTAAATATGAGAACGTACGGCACATCCATAGACAGATACATGTAATATAAATGATGGAGGAATCCCCAATCATCACATGAATGAGGAACTCATCACCCTCACTGTACATGTGAGTGATGGGAAAAGACAGTTCAAGCAGAGCAGCCATATGCAAATTAGCCTGGAAGTGCACTGGGGGCTTGTTACTGCACTCTGACTATTTCTTCCCCCCCAGTGAACTTCCATCCAGATTTATATTAGATTTCTCCTGACTAAGACATTGGATCCTGATCCCCCATCCTGGTATATGCTACCCCCCATCCTGGTATATGCTCCCCCATCATGGTATATGCTCCCCCATCTTGGGCCCCCATTCTAGTATGTGCTCCTTCATCCTGGAATATGCTCCCCCATCCTGGTATATGCTCCCCTATCCTGGTCCCCATCCTGGTATATGCTCCCTCATACTGATTTCCCATCCCGGTATATGCTCCTCCATCATGACATATGCTCCCCCTCATCCTCTGGCGCCAGTCTCCTCCACCAGCCTCTCAGAAGATCAGGGTATGTCTCCACTGGAGATCGCAATACACGGTAAGCGCCTACGCATACCGCTTTATCAGTCACCACACTCCTCCTCCATCCTCATCCTCCTCCCTCCCTGTCTGGGATGTGTCTTTCTGTCTCTGTCACATCCCTGATTATATTATAGGTAGAAGGTCGGATGATCGGCTTACCTGTAATCAGATCACTGGTCAGTTCCGGCTGACTCGTATTAGGGTCAGGGATTATTTCCGGGTGTAGATTTTGCCCATCTTTGGTGTTGCCTTTTGCTGTTTCCTAATAATTATAATATATATATTTAATATGTGGAAGATTTCACCAAATCACGAAACACATAAATCAGGAAGCACTAAACCCACATTTACAGATGCAGCAATTGTAACTATACAAATAATGCGCCATCTTGATAATATTTCTCAGAAAGTTCTCTGATTTACGTGGATTAAGATAAATTTAGATTGAAAAATCAAACGTTCAGTGTAAACTTCGACTTTTCTGCACTGTGATACCCCAGAGCTGTGTTACCTGCATTCTTTATATCATGGGTACATCTTGTACTCCATTCCCTACAGTATTGGGTGGAATTGCTTTACACTGCAGTTCCTCTCCACAAGTCCATGTTAATATAGTGTAGAAGAGACTTGTGTGCACTATTATCGCCTATTATCTCAGCTTCAGCATTTACAAGCAGGAAGACTCTGATAATAGTGATAGACAGAAGCGGTAATACAGACTTCCCACCCCTGAGCTGTGACTACATCAGCAGAATACAGACTGTCCTCACAGGCGAGGGAGCAGCACAGACTGGCGGCCATACATATGCTGAGCCTGCCAGGAGCTGACAGGAGGCCTGTAACATCTACCACCAGATCTGATATCTGACTGCTGATCTGGAGAAGATCAGAGAACAAGGACGTGTGATAGAGATGACGGCTCCTTACCAGGCGTTCCGATGAGCGGGCCGGACGTTCCAGGACAGACAGGACTTTTTCAGTGAGTTCTTTAATAAAAGCCAAATCGCCGTTTTGAAATCTTTTTTCAGCCTATAAAAAAGAAAAGAAATAAAAATGAAAATCCTGAGTGAGAAAGGGCACAATGGAGGCGGCCATTGTATGTGACATCTGCTCCTCTAAAGAAGTTTCTGTCCCGCTATTATTATCTATGATTATGGAGAAGATTTGTGCGGAGCGTCCGCCACTTACCTGCTGTAGTAAAGTCCTGATGTTCTGAGGTAAATCCGTCAGATAGTCTGACGTTAGATGACCTTGGTAGTGTTTGGTCAGGCAGTCATTTACTAGCTTTATCACCATCCGGTGAGTGAAGCTGAGGACGCCATCAGGTGGTAGAAGCGCAGTGTCTGGGTTATTATTGATAATAATCTCCCATAGTGTGTCTACCTGAAGATTATCCAAAAGTAATTCAGCCATAGCGAAAAACTGCAAATGCTATCAGTCACTATGAAGCCAAGAAAGGCACCCGTGACCCTGTGTACATTCTATAAGTAATGGCTGTGAGCTGTGATGTCATAATGGCCGACCATCACCAGTGATGTCATCATGGAATCTTGTCACAGAATGTTAAACTGGCGGCTCTGCACAAAAAGATGCCACCTAGCAATACTGAAAGTGCAAACACCATAGAATGAATTACATCTCCATGTTATTATGGACGTTTTATTTTATTTCCAATTACAGCACAACCAGGATAAGGGGATGTTCACACGTTACATTTTCACAGCATTTTTTTCTACCCCGAAAACCTGAGTGGTAGGAGGAACAACGCTGCATACAATACTCGCGTTTTTGCAGCTCTTTTAATGTTTTTTTTTCATTTTAATGGGTGAAAAGCGCTGCAAAACTGAAAGAATTGACAAGCTGCAGATTTAAAAAAACACAGGAAAAAAATGCAGCGTGTGATTGAGAGTTTAGAAATCTCATTCTCTAAGCTGGCTCTGTAAAATGCAGTGTTTTTTGTTCCTCAGAAGAAAAAAAAAGGCTGAAAAAAAACTGCCAACTGTGAACATACCTTAAAAATATACTCAGTTCTGTTATTGGAAACATTGTGTAGATTTATTTCTCATGTGTCTTTTTTTACCATAGAACATTTAACTCATTGGCTGCACATGACTATTAACAACTGTGACAACTATTGAGCAATTAAAGATAAGCGACTCAAGTTATAAATCATTGAGATCAGGGGTTGGCAATTCATTTTCCTGAGGGGCCACATAAGAAATTGTGACTGTTGTGGCTGAACTAATAGGCTGAGAATTAATTCTACTATGCTCACGCGCCATGCTCAAGTCCCCGGCCCGCATATTGTGCGGCTGTGACAGCTAACAAACATGCAGGAAATGTTTTCCATACACATGGCCTTAGCCATGTTGGTTATTGGCATTACTGTGATTGGCCGGCTGCATTGCGTCATCGGGTTTATAGAAGACCCTGTGAGGCGAAGCTTACCACACTGTCCTCTGGAAGCAGTTCAGAGAGAGTTGACCTAGAAAGGGAGAGCTTATATTATTCTACGTCCCACCCTAAATATTATAAAATTGTACCCTTTACTACCTTTCATGGTGTTTTTAACATTTTCTGACCTATTTAATAAGTAATGAATTTAAAAAAATGACGTGGCGTCCCCCCTATTTTTGATAACCAGCCAAGGTAAAGCAGATAGCTACAGGCTGATATTACTGATATTATCAGGCTGGGAAGGTCTATGGATATTGGCCTCTTCCCTGCCTAACAATACCAGCCCCAGCCGCCCATGTAATCCATGGCGATCCCACGACATCCACCGATTCTGTAGTACAGCCGATGGAGTCTCGTTCTGAGAACAAAGCCTCTTAGGTCACTCCCGGTCAAGCTGCGCTCTGCGAGACCCGGCGAGAGCAGTGATGACATCAGTAATGTTACTGAATATATATCTAAAATATTTACAGCGTCTATCTATCCATCTATATACAATATCTAAAATATATACAGTGTCTATCTACAATATCTACAGAATCTATCTATCATCTATTTATATATCAATCTCTCATGTCTATCTATCTATCTATGTGCTCCATGTGTGAATACATATGTGTGTGTATATATGTGCGTCACCTATGGTGTATGTACATTCATGGCCGAAAGTGTTGGCACCCTTGAAATTGTTCCAGATAATCAAGTACCGTATTTTTCGATTTATAAGACGCACTCCCCCCCCCCCCCATATTTGGGGGGAAAATAGGGGTGCGTCTTAGAAAGCAAAATCACCTTACCGGCTGCAGTGGAGCAGGTCCCGGAGATGCTGCGGGGTGCCAGAGATGCGGACAGTGTGCCGGAGATGCTGCAGGGTCAGGACAGGGTGTTCGGAGGTGGCTGCCGGCCCCATGCTGTCTGCCAAGTTCTGCGCTGGAGGTGTTCGGTGGTGAGGGGGATCCGCTGACATCTTGTGGCAGCCGGATGTTGGCGGAGCCCCCACACCTTCCATGCTGTCCTATGCGATGGACTCCGGGAAAATGGCCACCGGATTGAGATTTTTGCGCTGAGATCTCGTCTCCTGAGATCTTGGTGCCAAGATCTCAATCTGAGCATGCGCCGCCTCTGGCGGCCATTTTCCCGGAGTTCATTGCATAGGACAGCATGGAAGGTGTGGGGGCTCATCATTCTACTGTTTGGAAGGCCTACAAAGAAAAGAACACAGTACCCACAGTCAAATATGGTGGAGGTTCAAAGATGTTTTGGGGTTGTTTTGCTGCCTCTGGCACTGGGTGCCCTGACTGTGTGCAAGGCATCATGAAATGTGAAGATACCAAAGGATGCAATGTAATGCTGTAGTGCTAAGATGTTAATGGTCATCAGGAATTCATATTGGTATCCTGTCTTTAAAGAACCCTTTAAGATATTTCACAGTAACAATTCAACTTGGTAGCCTTGTACTTTCTGTAATTTTCTCAAACACCTGGACTGCATAGCTCCATTATCATTGTTTAGTTTATAGTATCACCCAGTACCATATAGCTCCATTATCAATGTTTAGTGAGAACGATGCATGTTTATATTCGTTAGCAATATTTGGTGAGAATATTCTGTGTTTATAGAATGGTAAGACATCTGGTACCAGGAGCATTTGGCATATTTCATCTCCGGTGATATATTTGATATATTTGTTCGGTGTTAATTGACATCTGAATAGCTGGCCACTCAGAAGAAAGATACTATATTGAACAAATAGAACCTGGCAGAATTTGAGTAACATTTGGTTGCGCAAGCATTTGTTTTTGAACAAGATATAAGCTAGTGAAGTTTTCAGCTAAGACAGAAGCCTGTTGACCTGTGGACTAAAAGGGGACGCCCTGACGTCGCAGTGTGGATTCATCCCAGGACTTTTCTCTGTCTTCGCTGTTTTGCTTCTCACAGCTGATATTTTTCTGGACAGATGATGTATGTTGCTCCTGGTGAAGTTTTTCCTGTATAGTGTGCGCTGTAACTACGTTACCTTTGTGATTTATATTGTGATGCAAAAGTGTACGCAATATCACACCATTTCCTATTTTCTGTAATGATTTAATTATAATAAAAATTAATTGCCTTCTTTAAAGCCGTATCCGAGCCCTTTAAATACTTGGCAAAACATTTTGGTGTCAGAAGTGGGATACACAGAAAGCTTAAAATTTAAATTTTAGCTAAATTCCGATAATCCGGAATTTTGAGACCAAATTCCAATAGTCCGGAAAAGTGTGCGTACACCCCAGCAAGCTACTACTCTGCTGAACCAACTCCCAGATCCAGAAAAACAGCCGATGCCTTTCTATAGAAGCATGCTTCAAATCCAAAGGAATTACTCCGCCACATGGCAAGATCTCATTTCCCTGGCAAATCTTAAAGCAGGTGATGCATATTGGCCTGTTATGGACACTGCATTTAATGATGTCTCACTTGTCAGTGACACCACATGGGACTCTGATGTTCAGTTCTGCCAAAAACTTAAGCTCCGAGCTGTTAACGTGGCAACCGTACTAGAAAGTCCCATTGTGCCCAATCCACATACATTGTCAGAAATGCCATCAGATGCAAAACGTGTCATCGATCTGGTCAATGCTTTCTTCAGTGTACCACTGCATCCAGAAGATTGGTATCTGTTTGCCTTCACTTACAGAGGATCACAATACACCTGGACAGTCTTACCACAAGGAGCACATAACTCACCAAGTCATTTCTCTCAGGCTCTTGCCTTTTGTTTACGGCCATGGAAAGAGACTAACCATCAAGTTGTCCTTCTTCAGTAAGTGGATGATCTCCTACTATGTTGTCCGGATCAGGTGACAGCTGAAGAGTCGAGTCTCAGTCTTCTCTTTCATCTTGCACAACAAAACTGTAAGGTGTCCCTCAACAAAATCCAGTGGTGTCAGCCCAAAGTTGTGTTTTTAGGCCACTGTCTCTCTCCAAACCTGAAACACCTAACGGGTGAAAGGAAACTTGCTATTGAGACCGTTCCTCTACCAAAAGGACCTAAGCAATTACAAGCTTTCTTAGGAATTAACACATATTGTCGCCAAGGGATTCCAGATGCCTCAAAGCTGATGCAACCATTGTACTATTGTAGCAAAGGCGAGAGAGCTTGTAAGGGAATTCCTACATGATGTTTCAAAGATAGAGAGAGGCTGCCATCTGCTGGCCAGACACAGTCAAGCGGAACCAAGATATGCAAGGGAAGTTGAAGGGAGAGCAGATTTAGATGCTGGACCCAATCAGGTAACTTTCAGGAAGGAGTTCCGAGAGATAAGAGGCCAGCGCGCCAAACCTGAGGGGTCTTTGGCGCCAAGCAGCAGAAAGGAGCAGACGTGTTCCCAGCGTGCTGAGAAGCCCCGCGTGACAGGCCTAAGCCAGAGGCCTGTGAGGTGCCACAGCCGGGCACCAGTAGAAGAGCTCCGGATCCCTCACAGATGTGACCCGAGTGCTGTGCCTGCTGAGGAGACTCGGAACCTGCTTGTGGTGCTGAGTGAGTTCGCGGAACCCGACGCCGCCCGCCGACAGACGAGGACTGGACCCCCCTACCCAAGGCTTGAAAGACTGCCTCCAACGGTCAAGCAGAGAGGACTTGAGAGACGGCTGCCCCAGGAAAGTTACGCCAGCGAAAGCAGAGGAGCTGCATACGTGAACAGGGCCGTCACTTCTACTGTTCACTCATGGTACCGGGGACAATTGGGTTTAGGTACTCAGGTTGGGAGGGGAACGGTTGGGGCTAAAGAAGCTCAACGTGACCTAATTGAATTTATCCGGAAAAAGACTCACGGCCTAGCGGGAATAACCGTTGACCCCCGCTAGAGCCATATGCACAGTTAAGGAACTCACGTGGTGTCTCCCATGATCTAGGGCACCACATTACCTTGAGAGACTTTGCATTTTGCTAATACTTCAAATTACTGTTTATTACCCTTGTTGCAATCCCTTATTCAGCGTACCTGTTAAATATATATATAAACTGTTTATATTCAACTCTTACTGTTCTCGCCTTGTGTCTCTGTGCGTTGCATTCCGGCACCTGCATTACATTTGGCGTAGTCGGCAGGATGCAACATTCAGACGCAGAGATGGCAGAGCAGCCTGTGACTGGGTCCGGCCGGAGCCATATACCTTTGGGGGCTATGCTCAGCCACCTACCCAAGTTTACGGGGGATGGCATGTCACTGTGGGACTGGATAGAAAGACTGAGAAGTATGCTACGTATGTATCCCCTCGATCCTCTAGCCCAGGCGGAGCTGGCCCTCCTAACCCTTGATGGAGAGGCCCGGCAGACTGTGATGTACCGCACACCTGGGGACCGTGACACCGTGGACAAAGTGATAAAAATTCTAGAGGACATGCACGGTGACACCACAGATCTGGGACACTTGCGCTTATGGTTGTTTCAGCGGGTCCAAGGGGAAAATGAGACAGTAAATCAGTATGTTAATGCATTACAGGAAGTGACGGCCCATATCACCAAGAAAGCTCGAGATGGGAACCGAGGACTGGGACCATTGGATGAGGTGTTGCGTGACCAACTGATTGCTGGCTTGAAAGACCCTTCCCTGAGGCAGATCCTGAAGGAGCGGCTGCGATTGAGCCCTGATCTGGGCTTCCCGGAGGTAGAGGCTGAAGCTAGAGTCCTGGAGAGAGAAGTTCCTGTTGTCAAAGCCACAGTTAGAAGTCATGAGGCAATTGCCCCTGAATTCACCAACAAAGAGCCTGATTGGGTACGGAAAATACGTCAGGAAATTCGAGACATTCGGGGTGAGTTGAATGCTATTAGAAAGACCCCTACTGCCCCCTTACCTACGGACCGTACTGCCCAACGCAGACGGAGACCAGAGCGAGAAAGACGTTCCTACCCGGCCCCAGCACGGCATGTACCCGACCTATCGGTAGAACGTGGACCAGAGTGCTGGACCTGCGGAGGTAGGGGGCATATGTCCAAAGACTGTCCCAACCGAGAAAGGAGGAGGAGGGGACAGCCGTTAAACTAAAATGCCCCACGGTTGTGGAGCATACCGTGGGGTCTCGAGCTTCAGAGAGTGGAAGAGGGAGCTCTAAAGACATTGTCTCCGAGAGGCCCATTATCTGGGCTGAATTCAATGGGCAGCGGATCCGCTGTTTAATGGACACTGGGTCTCAAGTGACCACTATGCCTGAGACGTATTTCCAAAGTCACTTTCCTGAAGTCCCTCGTTCCTGCTGGGAACCCACTGTCAAACTGGTGGTGGCTAATCAACTACTTATCCCAGTAGCGGGAGTAGTATGGATGTCCGTTCGGGCATGTGGAAAGGACCTCGGTCAGAAAGGGATCGTACTGACCACAGGGCCCGGAGGCAATGGGCCCATTGTAACCCTGGGCATGAATGTGCTGAAAGAGGTCGGACAGTTCCTGGCTGAGGGCTGTAACAAAAACAACTGGACCCGTGCCACTCTAGATCCAGCTAACAAGAGAGTATTCCAGCATCTCGTGCGGGTCAGTCAGATTCAAAAATTGCCCGCTACCTCTCAGTACCTTGGTAAGGTATCGATACCACCCGAAGCCACAATGACACTGCCAGTGGGACAGACTGTACTCACTCTACCGGTGCTGGCACATGTGTCCTTAGAGGGCGTGGACATTCAAATTGAACCAATGGAGGGAGAGGAAGCACCCTCTGGACTCCTGGTTGCTCGGACCCTGGCCACCGTGCGGCACGGTCGAGTACCCGTGCGTTGCATCAATTTAAGTGGCACAAGTTTACAGTTGGTGCCCTGACAAGAGGTGGTGCGAGTGTGTATAATGCCAGAAGCCCTTACTAGAGCTAACGCTATAGGGCTGGCACCTGTAGAAGGAAAGCCATGGACCCTGGAGGTGTCCCTCAATAGCCAGGAGAATGGAAGAGAACTGTTGGCTGGGCGCCACCTCTTGGAGGAAATGGAGGCTAATCTGACTGAGTTTTCTACTGGACAAGTAAGGCAGATCGAACAACTTCTACAGCGATATCAGGGAGTGTTTGCACAGCATGAAGATGATTTCAGGTGCACTCGGGACATTCAGCACTAAATACCCACCGGAAATACTGCTCCCATCAGAAAGAGATATTGGCAGATCCCACCTCAAATGTACCAGGAGGTGAAAGAGCTGTTGGCCCACATTTTGCGGAACGGTGTGATCCGTGAAAGTCAGAGTCCTTGGGCAGCTCCGATCGTGCTGGTCCTGAAGAAGGATGGTACCCTGAGATTCTGCGTAGACTATCGAAAGCTGAATGCCTGTACAGTACGGGACTCCTATCCACTCTCCTGAATTGAAGAGTCTCTATCTGCACTAGGGAGCGCCAAGTTCTTCTCTTCCCTCGACCTGGCCAGTGGCTATTGGCAGGTCCCAGTAGCTGAGAAGGATCGTCCGAAGACAGCTTTTGTTCTTCCTATGGGCCTGTTTGAGTTCAATCGGATGCCGTTCGGGCTAACAAATGTGCCGGGAACCTTCCAAAGACTGATGGAGAGATGCTTGGGGGACCTCAACTTTGAAGCCACTTTAATATATCTGGACGATATAATTATATTCTGGTACGTTTGAGGATCATCTCCGCCGATTGGAACAAGTGTTAGAACGGCTTCAAAGGCACGGCCTGAAAATTAAGCCTCGTACGCGTCGTCTCTTCAAACGAGAAATTGAATATCTGGGGCACACTGTGTCCAGTGCAGGAGTGCACCCCACTGCGGAGAAAGTAGCTGCCGTGCAGAAGTGGCCCACACCCGCCAATCTAAGGGAACTGAGGGCGTTCCTGGGGCTTGCTGGATACTACCGCAGATTCATTAAAGACTTCGCTAAGATTGCGATCCCGCTCAATGAATTGCTGAGAGGAACGGCTGGGGGAGCCAAGCGGCAGCCCATTCAGTGGGGCCCACGCCAAGAAGAGGCATTTCGAGCATTGAAAATGGCGCTAATGGATGCCCCAATTCTGGCCTACGCTGACTTTTCGCAGCCTTTTATGTTGTACACTGATGGAAGCTTGCATGGACTGGGAGCAGTGCTGGCTCAAGTACAAGGAGGAAAAGAGTGAGTGATCGCGTATGGCAGCAGGTCACTCCGAGACATGGAGAAGAATCCGGACAACTACAGTTCGTTTAAGCTGGAGCTACTGGCACTGGTGTGGGCCATGACCGAGAAATTTGCTGAGTACCTGTCAGGGTCAGAAGTGCAAGTGCGGACAGATAACAACCCTTTGGCCCACATGGAGAACGCCAAACTGGGCACGTTAGAACAGCGGTGGGTCGCAAGGATGTCCAAATACCAATATAAAATCGCCTATCGGTCCAAGGCCCTGAACACTCATGCAGATGCCCTGTCCCGGGTTACTCAGGCGGGGCCGAAGAGGGACAGAGATGAGGAGCTCGAAGGCAACGATATCCCGGATTTCAGCCAGGTCGCCGCTGCTCTGGTCGACGCCCAGGAGACCAGAGAGGAGCCGAGGCCCACTCAAATTCTGGGCCCTTTGTTAAATAGTTAATTATGGATATTCATTTTTCTTAATCTGAGTTCTATGCATCAGCCATCGTGTCTAGTTGACATGCGCTATTTGTGTGTGTATTTTTAGTTCACTACCATATGTAGAACAGGTGTGCCATACGACTGGCTATAAAAGCCCATGGTACAGAAAGGGGGGGCTCTCTTGCTCTTCCCACCCCACAAGACACAGAAGAAGGATCTTCATGCTGAGAAGCAGCTGACATGTAGGCCTGGACACGTGTTGGACAAAGACATGATTTACCAGCCAGGATCCAAGGAAAGATGGACACTCATGATTGAATCTCTTTGTAACTACTTCATCTATTTTATATTCTGTTTCAATTATTTTTTAATGGACAATTCAAGAATAAATAGATACATTTTTTATAAGAAAATCTTGAAATTGATACTTTGCGAAGTCCTCAGAAGAGAAAAATAATACAGAAAGAAGTATTATTTAACAATGGTGAGCCAGCCAGTCCTGATTTAAGTGAGTAAGTGAATTTCTTCCCTGAACAAAGGGGGGAGTCCTGACGAGTTGAACAGCTGTTGACAACAAGGAACAGAATCAGACAGGTAAAGAATCAGACGAACTGAAGACAGGACGTGCTGATAAAGAGAAGCTAAGGAATCTTAAGGTAAGCAAAATATGGATATAATTTCTTCTTTTGCTAAACAAAGTAATATTAATTTCAAAGTTAATGTAGGAAATGACTTAGACGTTTTGTGGCTCAGTTTATACAAAGAATGTGAATTGCAGAATTTACAGTTAACTTCTAAATTGGTAAATAGAGAGAAACACAAATTGCGGAATATTCTACATCTTGTACAGGTATTTCATAATTTTGTACTTGAGAGGTCTAAGCAGGACAATAGTGTAGAAGAAGTGTCAGATGGTGACAATGATTCTGACTGTAATGTGGAAAATGAACAAGATTTGAGACACGTGTATATAACTGAAGGTGACCTTGGGTCTGACCAAGAGACGGACATACAGAAACCTGACATGGGAGGAGACATGACTGACATACGAGAAACTGACATATTAGGTGATGTCGGAGAAGACGTGAGTGACGTAGGAGGAACGGACGTACAAGAGCCACTAAAAATATCAGAGAATTCAGGAATTACCCAGGCTCAACTACAAATTAAAATGAGGAAAAATTTTCTGAAATTATACAAAATCATGCCAAAATATGATGTCAAAATCCATGCCTGTAGAAATTCAGAGACATTTGAGAGCTTTTCTGATAAGTTTGATTTATCCAATGAGGAGAGGAATCAATTATTTAAAATATGGATTCCTGTGACATTGTCCAGATGTTACTCTCCTAATGGATGGGAAAATGATTCGGACAGGTTAAAATATTTGATTTATTGTGTCACAATGGATTTTCCCAACATAGAAGATCTGCAGAAACTAAGGATTGGTAGGAAGGAATGTACATATACATTCATGTCCATATTTGAACGGTTGTACAAAGCTCTCATCAAAAATGGAAAAGTACAACAAATGATAACAACTTTTGTACAAAAATTCAAATTCCTAAATCCAGTGTCCCAAGTTATGGCATCACAACAAAATCATTATTTGAATGTGCTCAGTTGCTGGATTTTGTTAGAAAACATGAGAATCGTGAAAAGAAAATAAATCAAGTTAAATTTATAAAACCAGAAAAGGTAAAATCTTACCAAAAGCCAATATCAAACTCTCCTAGACTGAGTCATCCCCATAGTGAACTCTATCAAATACGCAGAAGATTTCATATATGTTATAAGGTCCATCTCTTCACAGAAAGAGTTAAAAATTCAAAGCTATGACTTCTCCCTGGAAAGGAAAATGGCTGAAACTGATGGACAGAGTCAGGTGAGATGACCAGCTCACAGTGACATCATGGAATGTGGACAGAAGGACAGGCAGTTCTCTGAGGTTTTGAAGGATAGAAAAATGTCTTTCCTAAATAGGGCGTTTATGGAGATATTTGAGAGAGACAGAAGATTTGGTTTAGGGAGTGGGTAAGAAAAAACTGTAATTGTAATGTTGTATCAAAATGTAATACAATGTATCATTATTAATTTATAATCTTATACAGTAAAATTGTAGATACATGGTTTCTAATAGTTCATATATATATATATATATATATATGTATATATATATATATATATATATATATATATATATGTAACGGGTCCGGGAGGCGGAACCTCTGAGCTACTATACAAGGGGGCGGCCCTTGTAAGGGAGCGGGTGGCAGTCTCTGGGTGAACGGACAGGGAGTTACGGCAAGTGATCAGGGCAGTCTCTGGGTAAGGGGTAGGTACGACCTGTGATGGCAGAGCCTCCGGGTAGGCTAGCAGGCAGATGGTAGATGTGTGCTCCCAGGTGAGCAAGCGAGAGTCTCTGGAATAGCAGGTGGTCACGGCACGTGACGGCGGAACCTCCGGGCTGGCAGGCAGGTAGGTAACGGAGAAGCGCTCCCAGGTGAGCGGGCAAGAGTCTCTGGAATAGCTGGTGGTCACCGCACGTGACAACGGGACCTCCGGGCTGGCAAGCAGGCAGGTAACGGAGATGCGCTCCCAGGTGAGCGGGCAAGAGTCTCTGAGATAGCTGGTGGTCACAGCACGTGACAACGGAGCCTCCGGGCTGGCAAGCAGGCAGATAACGGAGAAGCGCTCCCAGGTGAGCGGGCAAGCTGGTCCATAGACAGACTGACCGGAGTAGTAAGGCAGACCGTCGGACCTCAGGCAAGCAGGCAGGTAGCTGATATGCGCTCCCAGGTGAGCGGGCAGGCTGGTCCTTTAGACAGACTGACAGGAGTAGTAAGGCAGACCGTCGGACCTCAGGCTGGCAGACAGGTAACAAGTATTCAGGCAGGAATCAGGCAGGTAACTAGCAGGAAACTGGCAGGAAACTGGCAGGTAACTGGCAACGGGACCTGAGGGCTGAAGCACAGGTGAGACACAGGTGCAAACAACATTGCTCGGGCACCTCCATTTTGGAGGAGGTGCCTTATATATGATGAAGTCCTCCGGCCATTGGCCGGGGACTCCTTAGGACGGCGCGCGCGGCCCCTTTAAGAGGAGGGGAGCGCGCGCGCGCGCGCCCTAAGCACAGGGGCCGGGAAGGAGCGCGCGCTGAGAGCAGAGCGGGGAGAGGACGCCGGGCACGGAGCAGAGCGGTGAGGGGAGCAGCGTCCCTGCCTAGCAGAGGGCAGGGACGTCAGCGCTACAGTACCCCCCCCTTTAGGCCCCCCCTTTTTTAGGCCAGACAGAAATTTAGCTAGGATGAGAGGGGCATGGATGTTCTCCCGGGGCTCCCACGTTCTCTCCTCAGGACCAAACCCCTTCCAATCTACCAGAAAAAAGGTCTTTCCTCTTACCCTTTTGGTGGCAAGAATGTTCTCTACCTCAAACTCGTCCTCAGCAGAAACCGGAGCAGGAGGCGTACCTGTAGACTTGGAAAAAGAGTTAAGCACCACAGGTTTGAGGAGAGACACATGGAAGGAGTTAGGGATCCGTAAGTTGGCCGGGAGTTTCAATTTATAGGCCACCGGGTTGATCTGACTGATGACCTCCAGTGGGCCGATGAACCGAGGCCCTAACTTATAGGAAGGGATCTTGAGCCGGACATATTTGGACGAGAGCCAGACTTTATCCCCAGGGCGGAATTGAGGAGGGTCCAGACGTTTTTTGTCAGCGTGTCTTTTCATACGCTCGGATGACAGAAGGAGTGCGGACCGGGTACTCTCCCATATGGAGGAAAATTTGTTAACAAGAGATTCCGCAGCCGGATTGTCCGCCGAGGTGGAGACGGGAAACGGGATCCGAGGATGCTGACCGTAGACTACAAAAAACGGGGATTTGGAGGAAGACTCGCTCTCGTGATTGTTGTACGAGAATTCGGCCCATGGCAGGAGATCCACCCAGTCAGAATGGTGGGCATTAACGAAGTGCCGAAGGTAACTGGTCAGGTTCTGATTGATCCGCTCCACTTGACCATTAGACTGTGGGTGGTAAGCGGAGGAGAAGTCCAGGGTGACGTCCAGCAATTTACAAGTGGCTCTCCAGAAACGGGAAGTGAACTGTACCCCACGATCCGACACGATGTGACGGGGCAGGCCATGAAGACGGAAGATGTGGCGGATAAAGTCTTTAGCCAGCTCGGGTGCAGACGGAAGACCTGGCAGTGGAATGAAGTGAGCCATCTTGGAGAAGCGGTCAGCGACCACCCAAATGACCGTACAACCGGCAGAGACGGGTAGATCAGTAATGAAGTCCATCGCTATATGCTGCCAGGGGGCAGCAGGTACTGGCAGAGGTAGGAGGCGGCCGGCCGGCAGGTGTCTCGGAACTTTGTTGCGGGCGCAGGACACCCAGGCAGAAACAAAGTCTATTACATCCTTGTGCAGGTTAGGCCACCAGTAGTGCCGGGTAATAAGCTGGAGGGTCTTTTTCTGACCGGCGTGGCCAGCTAGTTTAGAAGAATGACCCCAGTGTAGGATCTTCTCCCGATCAGGTACTGGTACGAACGTCTTACCAGGAGGAAGACGATTTAGACTCACGGGAGCCACCTGCATTACTCTGGCGGGATCGATGATATGTTTCGGATCCTCCTCGAGATCAGACACCAGAAAGGACCGAGACAAGGCGTCCGCCTTGACGTTTTTGTCAGCCGGGCGAAAATGAAGGACAAAATCAAAACGAGCAAAAAACAAGGACCACCGGGCTTGGCGCGGGTTAAGTCTCTGGGCATGCTGGAGGTAAGCCAAGTTCTTGTGGTCAGTGTAAATTATTACCGGGTGAAGAGCCCCCTCGAGCAGGTAACGCCACTCCTCCAATGCCAGTTTGATGGCCAATAACTCTCGGTCTCCTATGGAATAGTTGCGCTCAGAGGAGGAGAAGAGTTTAGAGAAGAAGCCACAAGTTACCATCCTCCCGGAAGATGATTTTTGAGTAAGTACCGCTCCGGCTCCAGAGGAGGAGGCGTCAACTTCCAGGAAGAACTGTTTGTTGCCATCTGGGCGATGCAGCACCGGGGCGGAAGAGAAGGCCTGTTTAAGGGAAAGAAAGGCCTCCTCTGCTTCGGGTGGCCACTCTTTGGGATTAGTACCTTTACGGGTGAGCGCAGAAATTGGGGCCGTCCGGGAAGAGAAGTGTGGTATGAAGAGGCGGTAGTAGTTGGCGAAGCCCAGGAATCGCTGAATGGCCTTCAACCCCTCCGGTCGGGGCCATTTCTCGATGGCAGACAGTTTCTCAGGATCCATTTGTAGGCCGGTCTGAGAGATAATGTAGCCCAGAAACGGAAGCGAGGTCTGCTCAAAGAGGCACTTCTCAAATTTAGCGTAGAGATGGTTCTGCCTTAGCCTGAGCAGGACCTGACGAACGTCCCTCCGGTGAGTCTGGAGATCCGGAGAGAAGACCAAGATGTCGTCCAGGTACACCACTACGCAGGAGTAGAGAAGGTCCCGGAAGATGTCATTGACCAACTCTTGAAAGACGGCAGGAGCGTTACAGAGACCAAAGGGCATTACCAGGTATTCATAGTGGCCGTCCCGGGTGTTGAATGCCGTCTTCCATTCATCCCCCTGACGAATACGAACCAGGTTGTACGCCCCACGAAGGTCCAGTTTGGTGAAGATCCTAGCCCCCCTCAGGCGATCAAATAATTCTGGAATGAGCGGGAGGGGGTACTTGTTCTTCACCGTGATCAGGTTTAGGCCTCTATAGTCTATACAGGGACGGAGAGAGCCGTCCTTCTTTTTGACGAAAAAGAAGCCTGCTCCCGCCGGGGAGGTAGATTTCCGGATGAATCCTCTGGCCAGATTCTCCTCAATATATTCGGACATTGACCGGGTCTCAGCAGCGGATAAAGGATAGATACGCCCACGGGGAGGAGTAGTACCGGGTAGCAGATCGATGGGACAGTCGTATGGTCTATGTGGTGGTAATGTCTCTGCCTCCTTTTTATTAAAGACATCTGCATAAGACCAATAAGGAATCGGAAGTCCGGGTAGATTAGCTGGGGTAGGAGAGGGACGGACGGGATGGACGGGAACCAGGCAGGTTTTATGACAGTCTTGTCCCCAGCGAAGGACCTCTCCGGTTTGCCAGTCTAGCACGGGTGCATGTCTCTGGAGCCAGGGCAGACCTAGCAAGAGGGCGTGAGAGAGTCCAGGCAGAACATGAAAGGAGATACTTTCAGAATGCAGCATTCCCACCTGCAGGGTAATGGATTCGGTGATGAGTTGAATGGGGCGAGGTAAGAGGCCCCCATCCACGGCAGCGACAGACAAGGGTACAGCCAGAGGTTTGGTGGGGATGCGGTATTTCTCAACCAGGGACTGTGAAATAAGGTTCCCGGCTGCTCCAGAGTCAAGTTGGGCTAGTTCGAAATAACGGTTCTCCCCGTAGATGATCGAAACTGACAACAGCAGGGATGGAGAGGATTTATTCTTGTCTAGGTGGACCTCTCTGAGCGAACCTAGACACAGGCGTTTCCCGACCTCTCCGGGCAGGCACGGATCCGGTGCTCCTTACTGCCACAGTAGAAGCAGCTCCCCTCGGCACGGCGTGAGTCCTGACGGGTTTTGACCATCTTGGTCTGGTCGACCTGCATAGGCTCAGGAGAGTGTACCTGGGGAGAGATGGAGGGAATGACGGGTTTCTGGAAAATAGGAGCTAAACGTGGAATCCTTCTCTCACGGGTGACCTCTTTGGCACGCTCCTGGAACCGTAGGTCAATCCGGGTGGCAAGGGTTATTAGATCATCGAGAGAGGTAGGAATGTCCCGACCAGCAAGTTCATCTTTAATACGACCGGACAGACCCTCCCAGAAGACGGATACCAGAGCGTCGTTATCCCAGGCCAGCTCCGAGGCAAGGGTGCGGAACCGTATGGCATATTGGCCCACGGTGAGACCCTCCTGACGGAGGCGTAGCAGAGAGGATGCGGATGAGGTCTTCCGTCCGGGTTCGTCGAAGACTTTCCGGAAAGCCGAGAGAAAAGCAGGCAAGTTGGACACCAGGGGGTCTCCTCTCTCCCATAGAGGATTTAGCCAGGCCAGGGCCTCCCCGGTGAGATGGGACATGATAAAGGCAATTTTGGCCCGGTCGGAATTAAACTGATGGGACAAAAGTTCAAAGTGCAGGGTGCACTGATTTATGAAGCCCCGAGCCTGGACGGGGTCGCCTCCGAAGCGAGGAGGTGCAGAAAGCCGGGGTCCGGGGTAGGATACCATAGTATTAGTGGGCAGCGGAGCTGCCGGATTGCAAGATATGGCACTGGCGGAGGTTGTTGGTGGATCAGACAGAGTGTTCAGGCGAGTATTAACATTCCGCAGGTGACACAGGATGGCCTCCTGTTGGGACCTCTGACGGGACAGTTCAAGACAGAGGTCCGAGAGCGAGGGAGCTTGGGTGCCACCGGGTTCCATCGCCCGAGCAAACTGTAACGGGTCCGGGAGGCGGAACCTCTGAGCTACTATACAAGGGGGCGGCCCTTGTAAGGGAGCGGGTGGCAGTCTCTGGGTGAACGGACAGGGAGTTACGGCAAGTGATCAGGGCAGTCTCTGGGTAAGGGGTAGGTACGACCTGTGATGGCAGAGCCTCCGGGTAGGCTAGCAGGCAGATGGTAGATGTGTGCTCCCAGGTGAGCAAGCGAGAGTCTCTGGAATAGCAGGTGGTCACGGCACGTGACGGCGGAACCTCCGGGCTGGCAGGCAGGTAGGTAACGGAGAAGCGCTCCCAGGTGAGCGGGCAAGAGTCTCTGGAATAGCTGGTGGTCACCGCACGTGACAACGGGACCTCCGGGCTGGCAAGCAGGCAGGTAACGGAGATGCGCTCCCAGGTGAGCGGGCAAGAGTCTCTGAGATAGCTGGTGGTCACAGCACGTGACAACGGAGCCTCCGGGCTGGCAAGCAGGCAGATAACGGAGAAGCGCTCCCAGGTGAGCGGGCAAGCTGGTCCATAGACAGACTGACCGGAGTAGTAAGGCAGACCGTCGGACCTCAGGCAAGCAGGCAGGTAGCTGATATGCGCTCCCAGGTGAGCGGGCAGGCTGGTCCTTTAGACAGACTGACAGGAGTAGTAAGGCAGACCGTCGGACCTCAGGCTGGCAGACAGGTAACAAGTATTCAGGCAGGAATCAGGCAGGTAACTAGCAGGAAACTGGCAGGAAACTGGCAGGTAACTGGCAACGGGACCTGAGGGCTGAAGCACAGGTGAGACACAGGTGCAAACAACATTGCTCGGGCACCTCCATTTTGGAGGAGGTGCCTTATATATGATGAAGTCCTCCGGCCATTGGCCGGGGACTCCTTAGGACGGCGCGCGCGGCCCCTTTAAGAGGAGGGGAGCGCGCGCGCGCGCGCCCTAAGCACAGGGGCCGGGAAGGAGCGCGCGCTGAGAGCAGAGCGGGGAGAGGACGCCGGGCACGGAGCAGAGCGGTGAGGGGAGCAGCGTCCCTGCCTAGCAGAGGGCAGGGACGTCAGCGCTACAATATATATATACACTTGTCTAAGTAGAGATTGTGTATAATTGTATATATATATATATTTATGGTAATAATTAAAGAAATTATTAATTAATAAATTAGAATTTCACATATAAATTAAAATAGCAATATTTTAAATTACATTAGAACCAACTAATATATGTATAAGATATTTAAATAATTATGTTTCTGTATGAATTTGATATTTAATTTTATTTTCTTATATTTCCTTAGAGTTTTCATTCCAAAGCAGGATTTGATCAAACAACTCTAAAATGGATTTATTTCTTTATTCACACAGGAAGTTGAAAATTGCATGATTTATGTGTATAACATTTTAAAATAATAACAATATAACTAGTTGAATTATTTTGTGTTGCTAATATTTTCTGTGCATGAAGTGTTCGTGCTAATTAAAGTAGCTTTACAGCATGACGTGTGACAGCTGCAGCCTTTGAACTTTGAGCTAATAAGTATAGATCCCATTCATTCTATTTCCAGCTGATGTAACTTAAAACCTGGCAGCCAGTGAAAAAAGAATCTAAGTCAAGTCAAGAGTGTTTTTCAAGTGTCTGAAATTTCAGTGACTTACTCTCATATTATATAATATTTACTTGGGGAATATTCAAAGAAATATTAAGATATTAAATTTAATTGATAAATTGGGATACAACAATTTTGAGTTAAATATATATATCTAAAATTTCATATGTGGAATGTTTGAGTTGAACAGATCTGTGAATGTCAGAGTGAAAATGACAGGGGATGAATGTGAGCAGCTGCTAAGTTATTGAATGTGAGGCCTCATGTGTACGAGAAAAAAAAATGTTTCTTTATGTGAAGGTACAAAAAAATATATTTCATTCTGAGAAAATTATAATACATAATTAGGTATTATCTACATATATATATATATTTCTATATTTCTTTAATAATTATTATTTCTTGATTTAACTAATAGTGGATAAGGGAAACCACACATCAAAATGGTTTACAAAGTAAATTTACATTTAGAATCATTTTTCCACATGATAATATCCTTGAATAACTATGATATTATTATTTTTTTAAATGGTTACCTAAATAGGTACACACCTCTCTTTAGACAAATCTATGCTACTCATCGATATGAAATTTATGCAAAATATTTATAGAAGAATAATTATTTTTTGATTTGGTTCTGATATATACATACATTTTATAAAATAATATTTTTTGATATTAAGGGGGGAAAATGTGTTTTTGATCCTGATTACATAATCACTTTTGATCAATACTTATTTTTCACACATTTTAATAAAGGTAAAATATTAATAAGGTACTATGGTATAATTAAGAAGGGTATTACATGCAAAGTTGCATAATTTAATATTTTTTGGTGATACAAGTTTATGACAAATATGAAATCATCCAAATAATGGAGATATAAAGGTATTTTTTATGAAGAATGATTGTTCTGCATTTGTCATTAAAATTTAAAGGCCTTATTTTTGTTTTTATTCTTATTTTTACTCTTAATTTTATTTTTCATTTTTAAAATTTTATTCTTACTTATTTTCTTATTTTTCCATTTTTCATTTTTAATTCTCAATTTTTGATTTTATTTCAGTTCAATATCTCAATTGAGAAAACACATTAATATTTAATAAAGTAATGTCTAGTACAAAGAATATTGCTTCATTAAATATAATGATATGAATTAATAGAAGGAAAAATGTTTACATTTTCTGAGTAAACACAACAATTCATTCATTCATTCATATATTTATTCATTTTAGTTCAGGAGTATACATTCTTTGGTATTATTGGTTTAATAAAGATATAAACACTTGTTGTTTCAAAACACACTGACACCTATGGGTTGGAAAAGGTAATTACACCTATGACATAAAAATATTTTATCACATGAAGAACTTGATTAATAATGAATCATTATCTATTATTGTTTATTATTCCAAACATAATTTATTTAATGTTTTGATAATAATTGGATGGATATTATTGATTGCTATGGTACACTGTGATATTATAGGTTAGAAAAAATTGCCAGATTTGGTATCAGATTAGGGAATGAAGACTTCAATCAAGACATCGCAATTATGAATTTTATCTTAATAAAGACTTTTAATTTTTATAAATGAAAGAGACTCAAAAGTTACAAGAAGAAGCAACCGATATCCGGAAGTCTCAGAAGGTAACAGGTGTGAATGCTGAGTGATAATAGACTGTGTCCATTACATACAATACAATTCACACCACTAATAACCAGGACGGCAGAGGACGATGATCCTATATGTACTGTGTTGTGCTCAAGTTTCATCACGTTCCAGTGGTTTCTCATCACCTGCAACGCTTCAATGAAAGCTGGTGAACAGGTAATACCTGACATATGTGTCCTGTACATAAAGGACTGAGTACTGGTTATGGTGCTATATAAAGCAGGGAAGTGTCTAGTTAACCCTTGCTTTACTGACCAAAGACGTCACATCTGTTCCAAAAGTGACACGAGACCAGTGCGGACGACACGGAAGATTCCAGAACTATCCAACGTAAGTCCAGGTGACATCGCACAGATATTAAAGCTACATTTCATCCATGGACTTTGTTTTCTTATCAATTGACACACATGATCTTTCTAATAAAGACTACAGTTTATGGACTGCACAATGATGAATACAATTATGGACTGTACAATATCTACACGCTATAATTTATTTCAAAGGAGTTTTCATCTAAAGACTGTGTTATAAAAGAACCAAGAAGAAGACGAGACGACGACCCGATAGTATCAGACGATGACGATTGAACCCGCGATTGCTTCAATTTAGATATAGGGAAGTATAATTATACATATTAAATGAATATTAGTCACGGCTTACCATAACATGAATTCACATCATTATATAACAATAATCAGATATTGATATTATTATTATTATTATTATTATGGAAATTTAATGATATTGCCAAGGAAGAAGGAAAGAAAAAATAATTGATGAATGTATCTTCTTTTGAGGATTTTCAGTTAAAGTCCTTATATCCTCAAAAAAAAAAAGGGGGGGAATGTTAAATAGTTAATTATGGATAATCATTTTTCTTAAATCTGAGTTCTATGCATCAGCCATCGTGTCTAGTTGACATGCGCTATTTGTGTGTGTATTTTTAGTTCACTACCATATGTAGAACAGGTGTGCCATACGACTGGCTATAAAAGCCCATGGTACAGAAAGGGGGGGCTCTCTTGTTCTTCCCACCCACAAGACACAGAAGAAGGTTCATGCTGAGAAGCAGCTGACATGTAGGCCTGGACACGTGCTGGACAAAGACGTGATTTACCAGCCAGGATCCAAGGAAAGATGGGTGAATCTCAACAATTAAGCTAATTATGGACAAATGGACAATTACTTTATAACTAATTATTGTATGTACCTGCTGGAATCTGATTCTTTTTAATGGACAATCTAAGAATAAATAGATACATTTTTTATAACAATATCGTGATATTGATACTTTGAGAAGTCCTCAGTAGAAAAATTAATACAGAAAGAAGTATTATTTAACAGCAAGATCCCTTCTGCGCAGTTAGAAAGCGGGTGGCATTACCAGACAGGCTTTGGGTGCAGGTGGAGGACCGAGAGGAGGCAGAAGCAGTGGAGGAACTTCTAGATAAAGAGGATTGATGCACAACTAGTGGGGACAGCAAGATTTGGACAGCAGCCCCTTGTCCTGCTGTCACCATAGTTACCCAGTGCCCAGTCAGCGACATGTAACGTCCCTGTCCATGCCTACTCGTCCAAGTGTCTGTGGTGAAATGCACCCTGTCACACACAGAGTTTCTCAAAGAAGCGGTGATGTTGTGTGCGACATGCTGGTGGAGCGCAGGCACACCTTTCTTTGAGAAGTAGTGCCGACTGGGCATCTGGTACTGGGGCACTGCGACGGACATAAGGTCTCGAAAATCCTCTGTGTCCACCAGGCGGAAAGGCAGCATTTCTGGAGCCAACAGCTTGCAGATGGTGAAATTCAGCCTCTTAGCTTTGTCATGGCTAGGAGGAAATGGTCTTTTACTTGTCCACATTTGAGGGACCGAGGGCTGGCTGTTCTGCTTAGACGGGGTTGAGTAGGGTGTCCCCGGCAAACTGCCGGTCTGTGAGGAAGATGCAGGCGGAAAAGTTAGGTTGCCTTGATCCAAAGGTGGTGCTCTCGATGTCGGAGAGTGCTCAACACCAGCTGGTGTTTCCACTTCCAAATGAAATGATGACCTGCCAATCACACTGGCTGTTGCGGGTAAAGAGGTGGCAGGTCTGCGTCCAAAAACATGTGTGACTGCTGTCCCCCCAGTCAAGGAGGATGAAGAGGCCGCGGATGCACAAGATGGGGCAGATGGTGGTTGGCCCGGCCCACTAGGCTGCATTGTAGCACAGTGAGCTTCCCACTGCAACTTATGCTTCATATCCATGTGACGGTTCATGCATGAAGTACTCAAACTATGGATTTTTTGGCCTCTACTTAGCTTTTGGTGACAAATATTACAGATAACACGAGTTGGGTCATCCTTATCGATCTGAAAAAAAGCCCAGGCTATACAAGGCTTAGAGCCCATTCGACCTGAAGAGCCAGCACGACTTGTGGTCAGAGGCAGAGTTGTGGTGGAGGATGCAGTTGTTGACATGCTTCCAGTACTACGTCTCTGTCCAGGAAGGCGCAACCTAACTTCGTCGTCAATAGCATCCTCCTCCACCTCCTCTTCTGACCTCATCGACTGGCTGACTGTGGGTTGACAGTAAGTGGGTTCTCCAACCTCGTCATAATCACCCTGTGTGTTCTCACACCCGTCGTCCTCAGAGCCAACCTCTTCCTGCCCTGACCGAAAAATCAAGTTGTCGCTCCAATCAGGTATTTGAGTCTCATCATCGTCTTCATCATTGTCTCCACCATCAAGAGTTGCAGTTTGGGAACGAGGGTCTACATTATGCTCAGAACCTTCTTCATCTGGTCCTGGATCCGACACATAAAGATTCTGGGCATCAGTGCAGATCATTTCCTCGTCTGGATTAACAGAAGCTCTGGAGCAGACCTCCGTTTCCCAGGCTATAGTATGAGTAAACAGCTCTGCAGACTCAACCATCTGTGTTACCCCATACTCAGACCGGCAGCTGGAGGCTTGGGAGCTGTGAGGAAGCAAGTGCGATTGTGGTGACACCTCTGAGGACTGGAGTATTTGTGATATTGAAGTTGAGGTGGAGGAGAGCCCACTTGAAGGAGCACTTGATATCCGTTGAAGCACCTGCTGTTTTTGTGCCTCATCTGTAATTTGTAGCGATGGGCGTGTCCGTAAGAAAGGGATCGTATCACATTGTCCACGAAAAGAAGTAGACATCTTAGTTTGGCTGAAAGATGGTCTTTCTTCTGCAGATGTTACTCCCCCCCCCACCGCGGGGGGGCTCGACCCACCAGCGGACAGGCACCAGTATTGGGAGAGGGGGGGCTGGCCGTCAGGGTCCACCGCGGCTCTGGCACAAACCCGGTGACACGGATGTCGAACGGGCAGGAACGGACTGGCCGTGTCGGCTTCGCACTCCAGCGCAGACCCTCTGCCCGCTCGCGCCCGTAACCTCAAAGGGATGCGCAAGCGGCTTTTCTTCCCAGGGCTGTTCCCCGCCCAGCAGGAACGTGGGGGAGCTCAGGTCGGCCTTCCACTGTACTCCCTTACCTCCCTCGCCCTCTTTCCTTCTTCCGTTCTCCATCTAACCCCCCGGCTCTGTGGTGTCCGCTCTCCCTCCAGCTCTCTCCTTCTCACAGGCGGACTACCGCATGTATTCTCACTGTGGCGAATCTTTTGGGCCCAGGCATAAGAAGTTGTCGAGGTAATGGATAATATGTGCCCCCTTAGAAACGTCCATTACAACCCATTCGAGGAAGCAACTAAACGCCTCAAATAGTGAGCAGGATCTGGACCACCCCATGGGCAAAACAGCGATCTATATAGTATGCTCCTTCCCAGAAGCAGCCCAATAGGTGGACACTATTCGGAGGCACAGGTAGTAAGTAACCGGAACGCCGCATCAATGTCTGTTTTGGCCATTAGGGTGACCCTTCCCAACTTCTTGATCCGCCTGATTGCCTTGTCAAAGGATGTACAGTATATACTACTGTACTTGGTTCTGCGTCGATGTTGTCGTTTACTGACCAACCCTTGGATATGACAAATGGTGGATTAGTCCGAATGTATTGGGTTCCTTTTCTGGGTGTTGTTAGGCTGATTTTAGATTTTTACTCCAGCCTTTCTTGATTTTAGAAGGGCATGACATGCCGATATCTGTGTCTCCCCCTCCTTTTACTCCTCCACCTCTTTTCTTTTCGCATGACTATATTTACTTGTCACTTTTCCATGTGTTAGTTGTGTCTTCTGAGCAGTTTGTCAGCTTTTGGACACCTTTGAAGGTGTTTTCTAAGTGTTTCTATGTGTTTTTGTTTGCCTGCCATTGGTTTTAACAGTGTTCGACGGTGTTCGACGAACAGTTCGACGAACAGTTCGGCGAACATATGGGTGTTCGATGAACCAAACCGAACCCGAACACTACGGGGGTGGCTCAACTCTACTCTTCACTGGTCTAAGTGCCAGCACACTCTCTCACAACTCTGAACTAACTCAGCTCCTGGCTCCACCTTCCCTATATATATGTCCCTAACGGGCTCCCTCTGCTGGTGTGAGGTGGAAGGGTGGAGGTCTATGAATGTAGTGAGGGCCTCTTATAGAGAAGTCCATCCATGCACCCTACTGGGTTCTGTGGCACCTAGGCGTAGCAGGGCGCCACATAAGGGCTGTAGTCAGGACCTGGTAGGAGCCCCTACATTCTGCAGCCTCCAATAATATATACCCGAAAGGAGCCCATACATTCTGCTGCCTCCAATAATATATACCCGAAAGGAGCCCATACATTCTGCTGCCTCCAATAATATATACCCGACAGGAGCCCATATATTCTGCTGCCTCCAATAATATATACCCGACAGGAGCCCATACATTCTGCTGCCTCCAATAATATATACCCGACAGGAGCCCATACATTCTGCTGTCTCCAATAATATACACCCGACAGGAGCCCATACATTCTGCTGCCTCCAATAATATATACCCGACAGGAGCCCATACATTCTGCTGCCTCCAATAATATATACCCGACAGGAGCCCATACATTCTGCTGCCTCCAATAATATATACCCGACAGAAGCCCATACATTCTGCTGCCTCCAATAATATATAGCCGACAGGAGCCCATACATTCTGCTGCATCCAATAATATATACCTGACAGGAGCCCATACATTCTGCTGCCTCCAATAATATATACCCGACAGGAGCCCATACATTCTGCTGCCTCCAATAATATATACCCGATAGGAGCCCATACATTCTGCTGCCTCCAATAATATATACCCGACAGGAGCCCTTACATTCTGCTGCCTCCAATAATATATACCCGACAGGAGCCCATAGATTCTGCTGCCTCCAATAATATATACCCGACAGGAGCCCATACATTCTGCTGCCTCCAATGAGGCAATGCCCCATCACTGTCACACAAACACAAACAAAAGGTATATGGCTCAATGTGCCTGACAGAAGCTGCTTTGGAGGTGGTAGTGGCCCCCTTATCATTTGGGCTCCTGTGCAGCTGCACAGGTTGCACCAATCATTTGTCCGTCGCTGGTCCTACAGTTATATGAAAAAGTTTGGGCACCCCTATTAATCTTAAGCTTAATGTTTTATAAAAATTGGTGTTTTTGCAACAGCTATTTCAGTTTGATATATGTAATAACTGTTGGACACAGTAATGTTTCTGCCTTGAAATGAGGTTTATTGTACTAACAGAAAATGTGCAATCTGCATTCAAACAAAATTTGACAGGTGCATAAGTATGGGCACCCTTATCATTTTCTTGTTTTAAATACTCCTACCTACTTTTTACTGACTTACTAAAGCACTTTTTTGGGTTTTGTAACCTCATTGAGCTTTGAACTTCATAGCCAGGTGTATGCAATCATGAGAAAAGCTACTTAAAGTGGCCACTTGCAAGTTTTTCTCCTGTTTGAATCTCCTCTGAAGAGTGGCATCATGGGCTCCTCAAAACGACTGTCAAATGATCTGAAAACAAAGATTATTCAACATAGTTGTTCAGGGGAAGGATACAAAAAGCTGTCTCAGAGATTTAACCTGTCAGTTTCCACTGTGAGGAACATAGTAAGGAAATGGAAGAACACAGGGAAGGTTCTTGTTAAGGCCAGAAGTGGCAGGCCAAGAAAAATATCAGAAAGGCAGAGAAGAAGAATGGTGAGATCAGTCAAGGACAATCCTGAGACCACCTCCAGAGAGCTGCAGCATCAACTTGCTGCAGATGGTGTCACTGTGCATCGGTCAACTATACAACGCACTTTGCACAAGGAGAAGCTGTATGGGAGAGTGATGCGAAAGAAGCCGCTTCTGCAAGCATGCCACAAACAGAGTCGGCTGAGGTATGCAAAAGCACATTTGGAGATGCCAATTTCTTTTTGGAAGAAGGTCCTGTGGACTGATGAAACCAAGATTGAGTTGTTTGGTCATACAAAAAGGCGTTATGCATGGCGGCAAAAAAACACATCATTCCAAGAAAAACACTTGCTACCCACAGTAAAATTTTGTGGAGGTTCCATCATGCTTTGGGGCTGTGTGGCCAATGCCGGCACCGGGAATCTTGTTAAAGTTGAGGGACGCATGGATTCCACTCAGTATCAGCAGATTCTTGACAATAATGTTCAAGAATCAGTGATAAAGTTGAAGTTACGCAGGGGATGGATCTTTCAGCGAGACAATGATCCAAAACACCGCTCCAAATCTACTCAGGCATTCATGCAGAGGAGCAATTACAATGTTCTGGAATCGCCATCCCAGTCCCCAGACATGAATATCATTGAACATCTGGGGGATCATTTGAAGAGGGCTGTCCATGCTCGGCGACCATCAAACTTAACTGAACTGGAATTGTTTTGTAAAGAGGAATGGTCAAAAATACCTTCATCCAGGATCCAGGAACTCATTAAAAGCTACAGGAAGCGACGAGAGGCTGTTATTTTTGCAAAAGGAGGATCTACTAAATATTAATGTCACTTTTCTGGTGAGGTGCCCATACTTATGCACCTGTCAAATTTTGTTTGAATGCAGATTGCACATTTTCTGTTAGTACAATAAACCTCATTTCAAGGCAGAAACATTACTGTGTCCAACAGTTATTACATATATCAAACTGAAATAGCTGTTGCAAAAACACCAATTTTTATAAAACATTAAGCTTAAGATTAATAGGGGTGCCCAAACTTTTTCATATAACTGTATATATATACTGCAGATTAGCATCTCGCTTCAGGTGACGGTCAGAAGTTTATCTCAATGGGTGGCAAAATATTGCCCTGTGAGATGCCCGCCTAAAAATTCTGCCTTAGAATGGGACCGAGTGTGTGAAGCGGGATCAGGAGTTGTGCCTGGTTCACACACAGTAAACGCTGACTGTCACACAGCTGGCATCTGTCTCAAACAGCAATTGCCGGAGCTAAGCATCAAATGCAGCTGTTAACCATTTAGATTCTGCTGTCAATTTCTGACATCGGCATTTAAATGGAGCAGTTCCTGCTAAGGCGATTGTGGGGTACCGATAAGCTGCCGGAGGCCAAGGGAAGGCCTGATCCACTGCCATTTAGGCTTCCCAGTCACATTAAGAGGTGGGAAAAAATATGTTGTTCACCCTTCTCGATTTATTGCAGTCCGTGGACATCGGACTACATTCGGATGTCTACCGAGTGAGGTAAGATGTTTTCCACGGACCCATAGACTTGCATTGCCAATTTTGATCCAACACTCGGATGAAAATATGACATGTCACCAATTTTTATTTTTTTTTTTTCCCCTCGGATGACTGGGTCAAGTGCACAGCCCCATATAATAACATGGATACGAGGGCTATCCGTGAAAACCAAGGATAACACTCGTCCGATATAATAGGTTGTATGCTTGAACCCTTGCTCTGATTCATTCTCAGCTGGACTACCGCAACTCTACTAAATATTCTCTCTCTTACTAAACTCTCCTCTCCAATCCATCCTAAATGCATCAGCGGGGTTCATATTTCTGTCCAGCTGTTACACCGATGCTTCCACCCTGTTCCAGTCATTGCACTGGTTGCATCTGCTAAAGAGTACAATATAAACTTATCAATATCACCCACAACATTCTCCACAGTTCTGTACCACCCTGCATCTCCTCCCTCACCTCTGTCTACCACCCTATCTCCGTTTTCTGTTCTGCTAATGACTGTACCCTGACATTCTCTATAATCCAAACCTCCCACTCAAAAACTTCTCTCATGCTGCTCCAGTTCTCTGAAATGCATTACCCCAAACAATCTGGTTAATTCCCAGTATCCACAGTTTTAAGTGTGCTCCAAAACCACATTTCTGTAGACTAGCCTATCACAGTACCTCACTAATCTAATCATTGCCCGTTCTCTCTTCTTAAATTCTTAGAATCTTGTACCTTCTGTCATCTATTCTCAACAATCCGTGCACTCAGTAGCACTTTGTATCTGTCCTTCTACAGGTACTGGCTGATGACTGGTTCATGAAGTGTTATGTGAATACCCCTATTTATTACAATGACGACTGGACTATACAATACAAGCCCCTTTTGCTCATCCCGCTATTTTCTAATAGATTGTAAGCTCTTGCAAGCAGGGCCCTCACTCCTTTTAGTTTTTGTTGAATTATGTGTTACGATGTAATGTCTGATATTGTTTTTACAAGTATTGTAAATTGCTGCGGAATATGTTGGCGCTATAAAATAATTATTATTTGCACTCATGTATATTTAGAATATGGAAATAATTTTTTAGATTCTAGAGTACTGATATAGCAGCCGCCATATGCTGTGCTATGTTAATAGTGGAGCGCACCACATCACTGTGCGCTAGTAGTGGACTACAGCTGTCTTATTAGTGGCTGCTACATCTGGACTTAGAATATTGTAAGCGTTAATTAATAATATAGAGAAAAAAATGTCTCTGGAGCTCTACACCACGGGCGGACCCTGGGAACCTGATGTAAAAATGTGAATGCTATTCCTGGGAGTACAGCAGTGTTTCATTACACCTGAATATCTGACAAAAGAGAGAAGTACTGCATAAGGCTAAGTGCCCACGATGCAGAAATGCTGCATCTCCCTGGCAGGAAGAACGCATGCGGATTTTACATGCGTTTTTCTTGCCAGGTAGAAGCGTTTGTCAAGCGTTTTTGCATGCATTTCTGCATGCGGGTTATCAAGCGCTTTTCCAAGCGATTTTAGCATTGCTTATAAAAGTGCTTGACAATTTGGTCACACTATATAAATCCATGCAACCGGCATGGATTTATATAGTGTGACCAAGTTAATAGTTAAAAAAAAAGAATAACAATGGTAAAAAATAAAAAAAACATTATACTCACCTTCTGATGGCCCCCGGTCATTTCTCCGCTGCGTCCGGTCTCTTGTACGGCTCGCGGTGGTGTGAAAGGACCTTTCATGATGTCATTTAGTCATGTGACAGGTCACGCGACATTCTATGGTACCCGAGTCCCCTCTTCTCCAGACCCGGGTACCATCCGCACATTGAATCGCTTAATATCCGCATGTGCACATGTAGTCATGCGGATATTAAGCGATTCAATGCAAGTCAATGGCGGCAATTACGCTGTGTGTCCGCAAAATTAATGGACATGCTGCGTATTTTTCAGCAATGATAATCCGCAGCGGAAATTTCCGCAGCATGTGCACAGCACATGCGGATTATAATTGGGGACCATGCGGCACGTATTACCAAGCGTTTTTTTAAGCGTTTTCGCTGCGGAAATTCGGCGGCAAAAACGCATAGTGAGCACGCAGCCTAACTCTTCAAAGGTGTTGTCCATGATTAGAAACTTGTGTTTTTTGTCTAAAAACAGCACCACAACCTGTCTACAGGTTCCGTGTGGTATTGCAGCTCAGCTCCATTTATTTCAGTAGAGCTGAAGTCCAATGCCAGTCACAATCTATAGACAGATGTGATATTGCTTTTGAAAGAAAACAATAATGTTTTTCTATTCCTGTATGTGAAGATCTGAGGTTGTGGGTTGCAATAATCACCTAGACAAGTTAACGATGCAACAATAGTTTATCTCTTACATCCAAGGTTTTACTACAACTCTAGGTAAATGGCCAAAATACATTGCCCCCAGTGCACAAGATACCCTTCCTGGGGCGGTAGTTCAACTGCCTTTGTACCAGGCGATACTCACTGTTTCCCAACTTTTGGTTGGCTCACAGATTTCGTATCGCCAAGCAGTATAGTTTGTATTCACATTCCTCGCTCCTCCAGACGACAAGATAAAACAATAGAGACACAGGTATCCAGTAGCAACAGTCCTTAAGAAAGTTCATCAAATCCAGACGACAGATTCCACAACTGTAGCACATTTATCCAGCCCAGTGATCAACCGATCTTCAAACTCCATAGGCCATTCATCCATGGGTCCAGGACCTCAGCCTAGATCCTTTCCCTTCAATGTCATTTCACCAACTTCCTAAACATGGGGCTTTTTTTCCTCCCTTCATGGGAGCATTTGAGGGTCATCAGAGAGGTTCACATACAGCTATTTGAATTGGTTTTAAAAATAATATTTTTCTTTCATATATTTTCACGTTTTGGGTGCAGTTTTTGTTTATGTCCTAGATCATATTTATGTCTTTTTAGCATTGTATAAATAAAGGTTACATTTTATTATTAGATCCCTTTATGATTTCTGACTTTTTGAGACCTCTATATACATTTGACCATTAACCTGCAGATTAACTGCATATCTGCAGGTTAATAGCCTTTCTTTCACGTGACAGGTTCCCTTGTAGGGTTGTCGTATGAATGCAGTCCTTAATAAACCCAATCCTGTCTATGCTATATATACCCCTGTCCAGATCTATATTATAAAAGTATACAGTTGACATCTATCTGATGGATACATTTTTTTGCCAAACCTGTTTTCTAGTTGGCCCGTTATATTCATGCTGCAGTGTGGACTTACTTTACAGAGTGTTTTTTATAGCAGCGTGCTTTAGTAGAGGCATTTCCATGGGGATTTTTCACTTGATGTGATATGCATGTAACATTTTACTGTATATGCCGTGCTGCCAATGTGGTTTTCTGTAAAAAGATGTAGTAAATTAATTATTAAAACACTGCGCTACGACAGCCATCAATTAGATCCCATAATGATACAATAACCAGTACAGTTCTATTATCCTCATTAGACAGCGGTGTACACAGTTTATTGTATAGACCTTTGCTGCACAATGGGACAGTGTTCATTTATGTAAAATAATCCATAGATGTGGGACAGGTCCATAGGGATATGTACAAACACCCTCCATATAAATGTGCACATATAAGCTAACACTGCCCCCTACAGCTTCAGTGGCTGATCTCAGGTGTCCACAGGGAATCAGTGCCCGTGTATTGTTAGTAGACTTCCATTGTAGTCTTTATTAACACATCTACAACCCTTTGTATTATTCTGAACCTCCATAGAAGTGAATGGAGAAAGCCTATCATGCACAGCCACTTCTATGTTCATATTAACTAGAGATACAGCCTTATCTCGATAGCTGCGGGGGGCTACAGAGGTGGAGCCAACATCTATTAGCCATTTATGGCTTCTTCGGTGGATATATCTGAGAGGGAAATAACCCTTTAATTGGGTTATCCACTACTAGACACCAACTATTGATGGGCCAAGGGAGGTGAGAAAACTAAAAGAAATTGATATCTCCAGACCAGCGCTGCATACCCCACTGGTTACATGAGGTTAATAACCGGTGGGGGCAACGCATGAGTGTTGCAGCTTCTGATTGGTTGCAGCATTCATATTTCATCTAAGCCAGAAGAAGTAGTGCTCACATGACACCCCTGCCAGATGTGGATGTCAGAATAATGGCGGGATACACAACAATGAGTATAAGAGGGCACTGGTTTGGGAGGTGATTTGGGGATTTTTTAATATTTTCCCTTCCTAGGTCCACAAATAAGACCCTACAAGTTCCAGGGAACATAGGTACACAGAACACCCTTTTTGGGCTGTGCATCTTCTCTATATACAGTGGGGGAAAAAGTAAACTGCTCAAAAAAATAAAGGGAACACTTAAACAACAGAATATAACTCCAAGTAAATCAAACTTCTGTGAAATCAAACTGTCCACTTAGGAAGCAACACTGATTGACAATCAATTTCACATGCTGTTGTGCAAATGGAATACACAATAGATGGAAATTATTGGCAATTATTAAGACACCCTCAATAAAGGAGTGGTTCTGCAGGTGGGGACCACAGATCACATCTCAGTACCAATGCTTTCTGGCTGATGTTTTGGTCACTTTTGAATGTTGGTTGTGCTTTCACACTCGTGGTAGCATGAGACGGACTCTACAACCCACAGAAGTTGCTCAGGTAGTGCAGCTCATCCAACATGGCACATCAATGCAAGCTGTGGCAAGAAGGTTTGCTGCATCTGTCAGCGTAGTGTCCAGAGCCTGGAGGCGCTGCCAGGAGACAGGCCAGTACACCAGGAGACGTGGAGGGGGTCGTAGGAGGGCAACAACCCAGCAGCAGGACCGCTACCTCCGCCTTTGTGCAAGGAGGAACAGGAGGAGCACTGCCAGAGTCCTTCAAAATGACCTCCAGCAGGCCACAAATGTGCATGTGTCTGCACCAACGGTTTGAAACAGACTCCATGAGGGTGGTATGAGGGCCCAACGTCCACAGATAGGGGTGGTGCTCACAGCCCAACACCGTGAAGGACACTTGGCATTTTCCACAGAACACCAGGATTGGCAAAGTCGCCACTGGCGCCCTGTGCTCTTCATAGATGAAAGCAGGTTCACACTGAGCTCATGCGACAGACGAGACAGAGTCTGGAGACGCCGTGGAGAGCGCATAGTGGGTAAACAACCTTACGCGGTGAAATGAGCTGCATCTGGATCTCGTCCACCTAAAGGGACTGTCAGCACAGAATGACTGTTCAAACTAAGTCCCAACTCTCGGTGCTTCGGGGCCAATCATTTATATACACCTTCCCACCTGCTTGTTTTCCCTCTATCCACACCCTCCTCTTCTTTGATTGACAGCTCTGGCTTCATAGAACCAGAGAAGGAAGGAGACAGAGGTAAAACAAGCAGGTGGGAAGGTGTATATAAATGATTGGCCCACGCCGTGATCCATGGAGCGCTTGTACTTGGTTTCAACAGTCATTCTGTGCTGACAGTCCCTTTAAAATCAGTGTTTCCCAAACTCCAGTCCCCACGGCCCCCCACAGGTCATGTCTTCAGGATTTCTATAGTATTGCACAGGTGAGAGAATTCCTGATTCCTTGATGATACTTTCATCACATGTGTAATACTGAGGAAATCCTGAAAACCTGACCTGTTGGGGGCCATGAGGACTGGAGTTTGGGAAACACTGCCTTAAATGGAGCGGTGCTGCAGTTTTATTATTCAGCAATTAGCAGGATCCCCCAACAATTTCTTAAACAATGAGAAAATGCAGTCCCTAATGATGTCCTCTGACAATAAGCGGATCACGGACAGCAGATGCATTGGGTTCTGCATTTCTTGGAGAATGGGATGGGGCAGCTTCTGTCTTCTCAGTGATACAATCAGGAAGGAGATGCAGCGTGAGACAATCCCTGTCTAGATCTTTGATCTGATCATCAATACAGAGGGCTGATTGGTGAAGACAGAGGGAAAGGCTAATAAGATTATTAAAAAAAACTTAGTTTTTCAGCTGGTACTTCCTCTGGGGTCAGTATGCCAACCTCATTGACTTCATAGCACTTGCCAGAGTGGGCAGACACGATTTATTGCCTTTACACACGTCACCTCCACACAGGGCGATGCTGCTACGACGCCTCTGTAGTGATCAAACGTTGAGTCAAACAGCAGGGCTTTAAGAGGGCTGCCCTTTTCAATCTTGGGACTAAAACACAAAAATAAGACATCCTGTTAAGGGGTATAAAGGTAAGTAAACCGCGTTCAGTCCGGGGTGATGAATTCCAAAAGACAAAGTTTATTCTGCCATCACATAACGTTTCGACCTGTTATAGGTCTTTATCAAGTATATACAAAGACATACAGGGATACTGATCCCCCTGGTCAGTGGCCAGAACCCTGTAAATTCCCCTTAAATGGTCCAAAACTGAAACTGTGGGAACAATCGAATCCACTTAGGGTTCAGCAAACTTACAGTCAAGGGTTTGATAAAGTTATCTACACCCTTGTGTCTCCGGAAAGCATGGCGTACGTTCACGTGCTGAAAATGCCGACCAGTGCTGGAGTGAGCGGAGGTCCGCAGCTTGTGAAACTACAGATCCCAGCAGGCTGACGGTCTCTCATCAAGTTATGCTGGGAGTCGCAGTTTCACAAATAGTGCTAGAGGATCCATGTCAGAAATATGAGGCTGCCACTAGGGTTTCTCCCACAAATATGTAATCGGACGTGGAGCAGATCCGCACGTGAATGAGCCATAGTCTCTATCTGTGAACATAATGCTCTCCTTCACTCAGATTGTAAGTGGTTCTGCAGCGCATCTGTGCAGAGCAAGCTGTCAATCAAAATCCGGGCCAGGTTTACAGCCGTCACCTCTGATATAGTGAGCGGTGCTGTGATCCAAGACTGTAGCCGCTCCGTGCACAACGATGAGTGAAGGCCGGCGGCTGCAGGGAGGAAAGAAGTTAATTTTCTCCCGGTACCTGCATTATCAATAAGGCGGCCGGGCAACATTGTAACAATATTTATCTGCAGATTAACCCTATACCTGCAGGTACATAGCATTTTTCAAGGTGACAGGTTCCCTTTAATAAAGAGAAGATGGATAGAGCCGCATTAGTCCATACTCACGGTGGAAGCCTCCTGACAACTTCTTGAAGAATACTTTCCACATTTGTTCCAAACTTCGCCGAGATCTAATAGAAATAAACAGAGAAATTAATTTCTTAATACAGTTTAGACCTCGGCTCCAATGAATCACAAGAAATGAAACCTGTTTGAAGCTGACAAGCAATCAAGCCCCTCCGTAAGCCACACAGAACATGGCTACTTATGTCGTCTGCAGGTGATTAAAGGAACCTGTCATGTTGAAATGGTATAAGATCTGTAGGGGGATGTTGTAGAGCAGAGAAGTTGATCAGACTGATAGACATATCTGTGGGAAGAGAGTCAGTAAGACTTGCATTTTATGCAGAGAAAGTCCTGCAGTATGTACACTAGTCCAGTGGGCGGTCCTAAGTGATTGACAGTTCCCTGTATGACCATGCAGGCAAAGATAGCTGTCAATCACTAGCATGACCGCCCACTGGACTCATCTATACAAACAGCAGGATTCCACTGAATAAATTGATACAGGAAAAATATCTATCTTTGTCCTGTGTTAGCCAGTAGATAGAAGAGTATTTAGATGTGAGAGTCCTCAGTGGTTGATACCTTTTAATGGCTAACGGAAAAGATGGTAACAAATTGCAAGCTTTCCAGACTACTCAGGTCTCAGGTCTGCCTGATGAAGAGGCCTGAGCAGTTTGGAAAGCTTGCAATTTGTTACCATCTTTTCAGTTAGCCATTAAAGGTATCAACCACTGAGGACTCTCAAATCTAATGAATGAATTACAATTTATACTGAATCTTCTCCCACAAACCTATATATTGTTCTGCTCAGTTTCTCATGGGTAAAACCTGTAAGTCTGAATGGGGCTGTAATGTTATTACAATCATGTTGTAATGGGGTTTGGGAGGTGGAACCTCTGAGCAACTATACAAGGGGGCGGTCCTTGTAAGGAAGCGGGTGGCTCCCAGGGAAGACGGGCAGGTAGTCACAGCAAGTGACAGGGACAGTCTCTGGGTAGAAGGGCAGGTAGTCACGGCAAGTGACAGGGACAGTCTCTGGGTAGAAGGGCAGGTAGTCACGGCAAGTGACAGGGACAGTCTCTGGGTAGAAGGACAGCAGGCAGGTGGCTGGTGAGCGCTCCCAGGTGAGCAGGCGAGAGTCTCTGGACAGGCAGGTGGTCACGGCAAGTGACGGCAGAACCTCCAGGTAGACTAGCAGACAGGTAGCAGGTGGATGCTCCCAGGTGAGCGGGCAAGAGTCTCTGGACAGGCATGTGGTCACGGCAAGTGACGACAGAACCTCCAGGTAGACTAGCAGACAGGTAGCAGGTGGACGCTCCCAGTTGAGCGGGCAAGAGTCTCTGGACAGACAGGTGGTCACGGCAAGTGACGGCAGAGCCTCCAGGTAGACTAGCAGACAGGTAGCAGGTGGACGCTCCCAGTTGAGCGGGCAAGAGTCTCTGGACGGGCAGGTGGTCACGGCAAGTGACGGCAGAGCCTCCAGGTAGGCTAGCAGGCAGGTAGCAGGTGAGCGCTCCCAGGTGAGCGGGCAGGCTGGTCCATAGACAGACTGACAGGTGTCGGAAGGCAGACCTTCGGACCGCAGACTTGCAAGCAGGTAAGCGGATATCAGGCAGGTATCCAGCAGGAATCTGGCAGGTGACTGGCAGGTAACAAGCACTAATCTGGCAGGTGACTGGCAGGTAACAAGCAGGAATCTGGCAGGTGACTGGCAGGTAACTGGTAACGGGACCTGAGGGCTGAAGCAGAGTGAAGGCTTTGCAACAACATTGCTCGGGCACCTCCATTTTGGAGGAGGTGCCTTATATATGGTGAAGTCCTCCGGCCATTGGCCGGGGACTCCTTAGGACGACGCGCGCGGCCCTTTTAAGAGAGGGGGAGCGCGCCCGCGCGCGCACTAAGCACCGTGGCCGGGAAGCAGCGCGCGCTGCCAGCAGAGCGGGAGGAAGACGCCGGGCACGGAGCGGAGAGGTGAGGGGAACAGCATCCCTGCCTAGCAGGAGGCAGGGACGCCGACGCTACAGTACCCCCCCCCTTTAGGCCCCCCCTTTTTTAAGCCAGAGAGAAATTTATCAAGGATGAGAGGGGCATGGATGTTCTCCCGAGGCTCCCACGTTCTCTCCTCAGGACCAAACCCCTTCCAATCTACCAGAAAAAAGGTTTTTCCTCTTACCCATTTGGTGGCCAGAATGTTCTCTACCTCAAACTCGTTCTCAACGGAAACCGGAGCAGGGGGCGTACCTGTAGACTTGGAAAAAGAGTTAAGTACCACGGGTTTGAGGAGAGATACATGGAAGGAGTTAGGGATCCGTAAGTTGGCCGGGAGTTTCAATTTATAGGCCACCGGATTGATTTGTTTGATAACTTCCAGTGGGCCGATGAACCGAGGCCCTAACTTGTAGGAGGGAATCTTGAGCCGGACATACTTGGACGAGAGCCAGACTTTATCTCCAGGACGAAATTGTGGAGGATCCAGTCGTTTTTTGTCAGCGTGTTTTTTCATCCGCTCGGACGACTGAAGGAGTGCGGATCGGGTACTCTCCCAAATGGAGGAGAATTTGCTAATGAGAGATTCCGCAGCCGGATTGTCCACCGAGGTGGAGACGGGAAATGGGATCCGAGGATGCTGACCGAAGACTACAAAAAACGGGGATTTGGAGGAAGATTCGCTCTCGTGATTATTGTAAGAGAATTCAGCCCATGGTAGGAGATCCACCCAGTCCGAATGGTGGGCATTAACGAAGTGCCGGAGGTAACTGGTCAGGATCTGATTGATCCGCTCCACTTGGCCATTGGACTGTGGGTGGTAAGTGGAGGAGAAGTCCAGGGTAACGTCAAGCAGCTTACATGTGGCTCTCCAGAAGCGTGAGGTGAACTGAACCCCACGATCCGACACGATGTGGAGGGGCAGGCCATGGAGACGGAAGATGTGACGGATAAAGTCTTTAGCCAGTTCGGGTGCAGACGGGAGACCCGGCAGGGGAATGAAGTGCGCCATCTTGGAAAAGCGGTCAGCGACCACCCAAATGACCGTACAACCGGCAGAGACAGGGAGATCCGTTATAAAGTCCATAGCTATATGCTGCCACCAGGCAGCAGGTACTGGAAGAAGAAGGAGGCGACCAGCTGGCAGGTGTCTCGAAACTTTGTTGCGGGCGCAGGACACACAGGCTGAAACAAAGTCTATTACATCCTTGTGCAGGGTAGACCACCAGTAATGCCGGGTAATAAGCTGGAGGGTCTTTTTCTGACCGGCGTGGCCAGCTAGCTTAGATGAGTGACCCCAGAGTAGGACCTTCTTCCGATCAGGTACTGTTACGAACGTCTTACCGGGACGGAGACGATTTAGATTCACGGGAGCCACCTGCATTACTCTGGCGGGATCAATGATGTGCTTCGGTTCCTCCTCTAGGTCAGACACCAGGAAGGATCGGGACAAGGCGTCAGCTTTGATGTTTTTGTCTGCCGGGCGAAAATGAAGAACGAAATCAAAGCGGGCAAAAAACAAGGACCACCGGGCTTAGCGCGGGTTAAGTCTCTGGGCGCTCTGGAGGTAAGCCAAGTTCTTGTGGTCCGTGTAAATAATTACCGGGTGAAGAGCCCCCTCGAGCAGGTAATGCCACTCCTCCAGTGCCAGCTTAATGGCCAATAACTCTCGATCTCCTATAGAATAATTGCACTCAGAAGAGGAGAAGAGTTTGGAGAAGAAGCCGCAAGTTACCATTCTTCCGGAAGGCGACTTTTGGGTAAGTACCGCTCCGGCTCCAGAGGAGGAGGCGTCAACTTCCAGGAAGAATTGTTTGTTGCCGTCCGGACGATGCAGCACCGGGGCGGAAGAGAAAGCCTGTTTTAAGGAAAGAAAGGCTTCCTCTGCTTCGGGCGGCCATTTTCTGTAATTAGTGCCCTTACTGGTGAGCGCAGAGATTGGGGCAGTCCGGGAAGAGAAGTGCGGTATGAAGAGGCGGTAGTAGTTGGCGAAACCCAGGAACCGCTGAATAGCTTTCAACCCCTCTGGTCGGGCCACTTCTGGATGGCAGACAGTTTCTCAGGATCCATTTGTAGGCCGGTCTGAGAGATTATGTAGCCCAGAAACGGAAGCGAGGTCTGCTCAAAGAGGCACTTCTCATATTTAGCATAGAGGTGGTTCTGCCTGAGCCTGAGCAGAACCTGACGAACATCCCCCCGGTGCGTGGGGAGATCCGGAGAGAAGACCAAGATGTCGTCCAGGTACACCACTACGCAGGAGTAGAGAAGGTCCCAGAAGATGTCATTGACCAACTCTTGAAAGACGGCGGGAGCGTTACAGAGACCGAAGGGCATTACCAGGTATTCATAGTGGCCGTCCCGGGTGTTGAATGCCGTCTTCCATTCATCCCCCTGACGGATACGGACCAGGTTATACGCCCCACGGAGGTCCAGCTTGGTGAAGATTCTAGCCCCCCTCAGACGGTCAAATAATTCCGGAATGAGCGGAAGGGGGTATTTATTCTTCACCGTGATCTGGTTAAGGCCTCTATAGTCTATACAGGGACGGAGTGAGCTGTCCTTTTTGATGAAGAAGAAGCCTGCTCCCGCCGGGGAATTAGATTTCCGGATGAATCCCCGGGCCAGATTCTCCTCAATATATTCTGACATGGATCGGGTCTCAGCAGCGGACAAAGGGTAAATGCGCCCACGGGGAGGAGTAGCGCCGGGCATCAGGTCGATTCGGCAGTCGTATGGTCTATGAGGGGGTAATGTCTCTGCCTCCTTTTTATTAAAGACGTCCGCATACGACCAATAAGGAGCCGGAAGACCAGGTAGATTGGCTGGAGTAGGAGAAGGACGGACAGGATGGACGGGAACTAAGCAAGTCTTATGGCAGTCCTGTCCCCAGCGAAGGACTTCTCCGGTCTGCCAATCATGCACGGGTGCATGTCTCTGAAGCCAAGGTAGGCCTAATAAGAGGGCGTGAGAGAGTCCAGGCAGAACATGAAAGAAGATGCTCTCAGAGTGCAGCATTCCCACCTGCAGGGTTATGGATTCGGTGATGAGTTGGATGGGATGTGGTAAGAGGCCCCCATCCACGGCAGCGACAGATAAGGGTACAGCTAGAGGTTTGGTGGGAATGCGATATTTCTCTACCAGAGACTGAGAAATGAGATTTCCGGCAGCTCCAGAGTCAAGTTGGGCTAGTTCAAAATAACGGTTCTCCCCGCAGATGATAGAGACCGACAGCAACAGAGATGGAGAGGGTTTACTCTTGTCTAGGACGACCTCTCTGAGCGATCCTAGACACAGGCGTTTCCCGACCTCTCCGGGCAGGAACGGATCCGGTGCAACTTACTGCCACAGTAGAAGCAGCTCCCCTCGGCTCGGCGTAACTCTTGACGGGTTTTGACCATCTTGGTCTGGTCGACCTGCATAGGCTCAGGTGAGTGCGCCTGGGTAGTAACGGGAGAAGTGACAGGTTTCTGGAAGGTAGGGGCTAGACGTGGAAACCTCCTCTCACGGGTGACCTCTTTGGCGCGCTCCTGGAACCGGATGTCAATCCGGGTGGCAAGTGTTATTAAGTCGTCGAGAGTGGTAGGAATGTCCCGACCGGCGAGTTCATCTTTAATACGGCCGGACAGACCCTCCCAAAAGACAGACACCAGGGCGTCGTTATCCCAGGCCAGCTCCGAAGCAAGGGTACGGAACCGTATGGCGTATTGGCCCACGGAGAGATTTCCTTGACGGAGGCGTAGCAGAGATGATGCGGATGAGGTCTTCCGTTCTGGTTCGTCGAAGACTTTCCGGAAGGCCATGAGAAAGGCTGGCAGGTTGGACACCAGGGGGTCTCCTCTCTCCCATAGAGGATTTAGCCAAGCCAGTGCCTCTCCCGTGAGATGGGACATGATGAAGGCTACTCTGGCTCGGTCGCTGGAAAACTGGTGTGTCAACAGTTCGAAGTGCAGAGTGCACTGGTTAATGAAGCCCTGTGCCTGGCTGGGATCTCTGCCAAAACGAGGAGGGGCGGAGAAGCGGGGACCGGGAAGAGATGCCATGGTGTTGATGGGCTGCGGCGGTGCCGGGGTAGTAAGTGTGCGAGTGGAGGCAGCTCCCGAAGAGGTAGTCAATGTGTCCAGGCGGGAGTTAACACCACGCAGGTGACTCAGGATGGACTCCTGTTGGGACCTCTGACGGGAAAGTTCATGACATAGGTCCGAGAGCGAGGGAGCTTGGGTGCCACCGGGTTCCATGGCCCGAGCAAACTGTAACGGGTCTGGGAGGTGGAACCTCTGAGCAACTATACAAGGGGGCGGTCCTTGTAAGGAAGCGGGTGGCTCCCAGGGAAGATGGGCAGGTAGTCACAGCAAGTGACAGGGACAGTCTCTGGGTAGAAGGGCAGGTAGTCACGGCAAGTGACAGGGACAGTCTCTGGGTAGAAGGGCAGGTAGTCACGGCAAGTGACAGGGACAGTCTCTGGGTAGAAGGGCAGGTAGTCACGGCAAGTGACAGGGACAGTCTCTGGGTAGAAGGACAGCAGGCAGGTGGCTGGTGAGCGCTCCCAGGTGAGCAGGCGTGAGTCTCTGGACAGGCAGGTGGTCACGGCAAGTGACGGCAGAACCTCCAGGTAGACTAGCAGACAGGTAGCAGGTGGATGCTCCCAGGTGAGCGGGCAAGAGTCTCTGGACGGGCAGGTGGTCACGGCAAATGACGGCAGAGCCTCCAGGTAGACTAGCAGACAGGTAGCAGGTGGACGCTCCCAGTTGAGCGGGCAAGAGTCTCTGGACAGGCAGGTGGTCACGGCAAGTGACGGCAGAGCCTCCAGGTAGACTAGCAGACAGGTAGCAGGTGGACGCTCCCAGTTGAGCGGGCAAGAGTCTCTGGACCGGCAGGTGGTCACGGCAAGTGACGGCAGAGCCTCCAGGTAGGCTAGCAGGCAGGTAGCAGGTGAGCGCTCCCAGGTGAGCGGGCAAGAGTCTCTGGACAGGCAGGTGGTCACGGCAAGTGACGGCAGAGCCTCCAGGTAGGCTAGCAGGCAGGTAGGAGGTGAGCGCTCCCAGGTGAGCGGGCAGGCTGGTCCATAGACAGACTGACAGGTGTCGGAAGGCAGACCGTCGGACCGCAGTCTTGCAAGCAGGTAAGCGGATATCAGGCAGGTATCAAGCAGGAATCTGGCAGGTGACTGGCAGGTAACAAGCAGGAATCTGGCAGGTAACTGGTAACGGGACCTGAGGGCTGAAGCAGAGTGAAGGCTTTGCAACAACATTGCTCGGGCACCTCCATTTTGGAGGAGGTACCTTATATATGGTGAAGTCCTCCGGCCATTGGCCGGGGACTCCTTAGGACGACGCACGCGGCCCCTTTAAGAGAGGGGGAGCGCGCCCGCGCGCGCCCTAAGCACCGTGGCCGGGAAGCAGCGCGCGCTGTCAGCAGAGCGGGAGGAAGACGCCGGGCACGGAGCGGAGAGGTGAGGGGAACAGCGTCCCTGCCTAGCAGGAGGCAGGGACGCCGACGCTACACATGTAAACGCAGATCACAAAATCTTTCAGATGATCTTTTTTTTTTAACACTCAAATCCCCTATGGATATTTATGTTTACTAAAGGATTTCTTACCCATTCTTCTGACAGCTCTTCTTTAGGTATGGACACATACCGGCATCCGGCATAAAAACATCTGGAGACTTTTCCTTTTTCTGTGATATTGGATAATCTTGTTCATTTCTAACGCTTTAAATCTTTCAAATTCTTTCCGAAAAATGTATCATAAAGCGACTTCCTCAGGTCAGTTTTGCTTGTGGTTGTGTTACCATTATTTGTGCCAAATGTATCAAAGAGTTGCACGATGTTTGATAAATGTTTATGCAGCACTTCCATCTTTATTTATTCATTTTACTCACTTATATAGCATCAACCTATTCCGATGCGCTTTACAGACATTATCATTGCTGTCCCCATTGGGGCTCACAATCTACATTCCCTATCAGTATGTCTTTGGAGTGTGGGAGGAAACCGACGAAAACATGGGGAGAACATACAAACTTCTTGCAGATGTTATCCTTGGTGGGATTTGAAACCAGGATCCCAGTGCTGCAAAGCACCAATGCTAACCACTGAGCCACCGTGTATCTTTATCCACTGAGCCACCGTGTATCTTTATCCACTTTTAACGTCACCCGTCGTTCTTAGACCTGTGTAGCTTTCCAAGCCCAATTTCTAAAAGTTGCAAGAGTGCTGTAAAATAGGAAGCTGCACATTTTTGCGCAAAAATGATGCGTCACAAAATAGTTTCGTGTTTTTTTAACACCAAAAATTGATGTGAATTCCTCGCTACATTGCCCCTTTTCCAGCCAAATTATGTAGAAAAAAAAAAAAAGACAAGGTACAGACAGCGAAGTTAAATTTGCCTACAGGAATGATTTTGATCTGGAGCGCATTGTACCCGGATACAGTCACTAGCGGGAATGTCAACCATCTTCTCAATTTGTTTCTCCACCCTCTCCGGATCTGCATTCTTCAAGTCTATCTAAAAGCAAAAGTATAAATACTAATTATTTATCAAAGCTGGACAAAATCTAGAAACCATATAATAAAACTGGCATAAAATATAGTGCTGAACAAGAGTTTAGGGAGAGATGTACAACTGGCACTGGCCTTTGAAAGGGATTGTGTAATCGCACAAAACTAGCAAAAATGTAAAGTGCCTGTAAAACAAGGAACGTGCAATTTACCTCTTAGTAAAAATCCTATTCTTTCTCAAGAACGGGAGGAATTTTAATTTCATAATTTTTTTTAATCAAATTATTTTTATTGAAAAACTCCAAATACAAATTTTCCATCTTTCAAATAACATACATGACATAGTAATTCCATAGTATAAAACATGAACAAAGTATCTGAACTTCAATTCCCTAACCCACCCTAAACCCAAATCCCAACACTCCAGAGAGAACCATTTTCAGAGCAGTTCTAGAATAACGGACTACAGCATTCGTAGAAGGGGGAAGAAGATAAAAAAGTGACTAACAAAGGGAGAGCAGCGTTTTAATTTTATCATTTACTGCTTGATGCCTGAGCCGGGAAGTGCACGCTTGAAAACTGTTGCAGGCTGCTGTAATCACAGGACACAAGCAAACAGCATGGCATTTCCTATCAGCAGGGAGGAAGTAAAGGGAACAGTAATGAAAGTCTCCTCCTACTCCGCTCCATAATGAAATGAACAGTGTGCATGCTACAAATGCGATGCCTACAGCAAACAATTCATTTTCCATACACAGGTTGTGAGTTGACCACTGGATATACACATGTGTATAACTAATTACCAGAACTGGAAATCGAAAAAAAAGACGAGCAAGTTTGGGTGAATCCTGCCTTCATTACTGCACAGCCGCTCATAGAGGGATCGGTGCTAGGAACAGCAGGAGTGCCGGCGATGTTCACAGATTTACCTGCTGCGGGACTGAAGGAGTCTGATAGTGTTCGGCTCTAAGCTTTTTACCTTGTTTACGACAGGAATAATTGAAAGCTGTGCTTCAAAGGCGAGGAAGAAGTTGGTCACCGTCTGCGCTTGAATACCCTTAAGCGGGGAAAAAATATATATACATATATACAAATACTGAAACATCTAAATGCATTAGAACATCAAACCTGGTGAAGCGGTAAATGACTTGTCCTCCAGGGATACAGGCTACTGTCATTCAGTAATTATTTCATAGGAATTTTACATTTTATGTGATCACCACGCTAGAATGTAAATGATGAAAACACAACACAACTCCTCACCATATGAAGATATTTTGTGTTTTATAGAACAGCATTTCTGTGGAATAACACGACTGATTTACTGTGTATGCACCATAGCCTTCATTTGATGTCACTTACTGTCACCTGTCACCTTGCCCCAACTCTGCAATCCCCAATATCAGTCCATGACCTCAATGGGGTCACTATAAAATTCTAAAGAGGACTGGTCATGTCTCTATTAGAAAATAGATAAACTTAGGATAGAAACAATATGAGCATATACCCTGCTATAAGTAAGTAAAAAGCAATAGTGAATATATATAATATAGGGTACTTAGTAAACATGGTTTTTGATTTAAAAAAAGCCATCCCACCCACACCAAGGTGTACCCAGTCAGCTATGTGAAATATATAATAAAATACACTTTAGTACAATATTAGTGTTTTGTCCCTTTAAATCTGCTGCTACTTCTGTCATCATGGTAACTGCATTCATGCTCAGCCAATAGGATTGCTCGGTTTGAATTTGGGAAAAAAAAAAAGTCCTATATCGTCAGTTTGTTCCTTCTCATCTGAGTGTGAAGACAGACACCTGCGATCAGCGAGAGATTATAGGTATAAGACGTGATATAATATAACGGACGGAGCCACATCCCATCACACGCACTCAGCGACCACAACTCACAGGAATCAGCACATTTACCAGACAATAAGTTATTATTCCCCAACACATAATACGCTGAGACACCAGTGGGGGGCGCCGCACTCGTTACATCTCCCATCTGGATGGATCCAGCGACGAGATCCTGATATTTCCCCCCAGCTCCGCTCCTCCATAGGGAATGGCCCAGATGCACGCAGAACGGACCGAAGTGTAATACTGCTAGAACTCTGCATGATATCACATCCTCCATATATACCACATAATAAAGGGGTGCTCCCACTGGGACAGGTCATCACCTATCCAGAGATCAGTGATAACTTGTTCCAACTAGACATCCCCTTTAATGGAAGAGATCACATCTCTAACAGTCAATACGCTATTCATTCCCAATCTTCCCTGGCCCCAGTAATGCCCCTGAGTATATCGCCAATATGAGCCAATCATCAAACCCTCTGCTGACTGTTCCCGATGTCTTATAGAGTTTGGAGACGTTGCTACAAGAGAAGATATCAGCGGACACCATGGGGGTGGAGTATTCTGCCAGCGATGGAGCAGGTAGTATCCACCAGTCTGTGATATCTGACCTTCCTCCATATTCTGCTCTTACATGCGTTTCTTCAGCTTTACCCCTTCCCGACATAACCAATTTATGTTTTTTTTCTGTTTTTTCCTCCGCTTTTTCCAACTTTTCTAACTTTTTGATATCTGTCCACATAGTGTGAGGTCTTGTTATTTTGTAGGATGAGCTGTCCTTATAAATGACACCATTCATTTACCACATAGTGCTAGAAAACGGGAAAAACATTCCAAGTGCAGTAAAAGTGCGAAAAAAAAAGCCTGACATTGTTTTTCTGGGAACGATTTTAACGGCGCACATTGTGTGGTAAAAATGACCTGGTAATAGGATCCTACTCCTCAGTGTGATTACAGCAAGACCAAACTTCTCCAATAGTTTTGGCAAAAGAAAAAAACTTTTTTTTGATGCTGTCACCATTTTTTCTGAGACCCGTAACATTTTCAGTTTCCGGGTTGATGGAGCTGTGTGGGGGCTTATTTTATGAAGGGCAAGAGGACTTTATTGATAACATTTTGGGACACATATGTCATGGTCATCGCTTCTTACAGGATTTTCTGCAGTATTGAGGCGAACGAAAAAATGCAATTTTGTCTTTTTGAATTTTTTTCTGTGTTCACTGATCGTTTTTTTTTTATATTTTGATAGATTGTATTTCTCTGAAAGAGACCATACCACAAAATGTGTATATTTTTATTATCTTTATTTTTAGTGGGAGGTGAGTTGAACGTGTGGGGTTTTAATAAATATATATATACTTTTTTTCACTGTATTTGTATACATCATCTGATTGCTTGTGCTATATACAGCGATACCACAGTAATGCTCCATATAGCAAAACCACGGTCTTCTTTACAGCCCAAATGAAGCTTTATGATGACAGGCACGGAGGCTTCAGCAGACCCCCGGATGTCATAGCAGTCCATCGGCGCCCTATGATCGCGTCACAGGAGCGCCGGTGGGCGTATGGAACGACGCGTCCCAATGCTGGCGCGCTGTTAATGCTGCTGTTAGAGATTGACAGCAGCACTGAACAGGTTAACAGTGGTGGGCAGATCTTCGCTCCACTCGCAGCTGTTAGAGGCAGGTCCTCGTTGTTTGTCACAGCCATTATCTGCCATGTACGGGGCGAGCTGACCCTGCTCCATACACCCGCTACTGACTTATACCATACATGTACGGCAGATGTTGGTAAGGAGTTAAAGCGGTTGTCCAGCTTTGGGGCCATTTTTTTTTTACTTTAATGCAAGTATTTGGGGCTAAAATTGATTTCTGTAATTGAGTTTCATTAAAAATGTTGCCTTCTGTAGCATCTGTGCTGCACTGTCTATTGCTGGCTGCAAAATTAGCTAACTGAGAATCTATCAGTGAGCTCCTTAGTCTTAAGGGAGAGTTTGTAGATCTTTAATCTGTTTTTTTTCCTGAGTGCCTATTAGCTGATCTATGCCCAAAGAAAACACAAAACTTGAATGTGCAGGGAAACAATAAGTCTGTAATAGCCGGTGAAAAACACTTAATGAAACCTAAATGTAAAAAATTACTTTTAGTAGTAAATACATGACATGAGAAAATATACACTGCTCAAAAAAATAAAGGGAACACTTAAACAACAGAATATAACTCCAAGTAAATCAAACTTCTGTGAAATCAAACTGTCCACTTAGGAAGCAACACAAATTGACAATCAATTTCACATGCTGTTGTGCAAATGGAAGACAATAGAGGGAAATTATTGGCAATTATCAAGACACACTCAATAAAGGAGTGGTTCTGCAGGTGGAGACCACAGACCATATCTCAGTACCAATGCTTTCTGGCTGATGTTTTGGTCACTTTTGAATGTTGGTTGTGCTTTCACACTCGTGGTAGCATGAAACGGACTCTACAACCCACAGAAGTTGCTCAGGTAGTGCAGCTCATCCAGGATGGCACATCAATGCGAGCTGTGGCAAGAAGGTTTGCTGCGTCTGTCAGCGTAGTTCCAGAGGCTGGAGGCGCTACCAGTAGACATGCCAGTACACCAGGAGACGTGGAGGGAGCCATAGGAGGGCAACAACCCAGCAGCAGGACCCCTACCTCCGCCTTTGTGCAAGGAGGAACAGGAGGAGCACTTCCAGAGCCATGCAAAATGACCTACAGCAGGCCACAAATGTGCATGTGTCTGCATAAACTGTTAGAAACCGACTCCATGAGAGTGGGATGAGGGCCAGACGTCCACAGATGGGGGTTGTGCCCAATGCCAGACCTCATGTGGCTGGAGAGTGTCAGCAGTTCCTGCAAGATGAAGGCATTGAAGCTATGGACTGGCCCGCCCGTTCCCCAGACCTGAATCCCATTGAGCACATCTGGGACATCATGTCTCACTCCATCCACCAACGTCACGTTGCACCACAGACTGTCCAGGAGTTGGTGGATGCTTTAGTCCAGGTCTGGGAGGAGATCCCACAGGAGACCATCCGCAACCTCATCAGAAGCATGTCCAGGCATTGTAGGGAGGTTATACAGGCACGTGGAGGCCACACACAATACTGAGCCTCATTTTGACTTGTTTTAAGGACATTACATCAAAATTGGATCAGCCTGTAGTGTGTTTTTCCACTTTAATTTTGGGGGTGACTCCAAATCCAGGCCTCCATTGGTTAATACATTTGATTTCTATTGATGATTTTTGTGTGATTTTGTTGTCAGCACATTCAACTTTGTACAGAACAAAGTATTCAATGAGAATATTTCATTCATTCAGATCTAGGATGTGTTATTTGAGTGTTCCCTTTATTTTTTTGAGCAGTGTGTATATATAATATAAACAATTACTGCAGCTTTAATGCTATTTATTACGTCTCAGGAGGAGGACGGAAGAGGAAGAGGACGGAAGAGGCGGAGGACGGAAGAGATGGAGGACGGAAGAGGCGGAGGATGGAAGAGGAGGAGGACAGAAGAGGAGGAGGACGGAAAAGGAGGAGGACGGAAGAGGAGGAGGATGGAAGAGAAGGAGGACGGAAGAGGCGGAGGATGGAAGAGGCGGAGGATGGAAGAGGCGGAGGACAAAAGAGGCGGAGGACGGAAGAGGGGGAGGACGGAAGAGAAGGAGGACCGAAGAGGAGGAGGACGGAAGATGAGGAGGACGTAAGAGGAGGAGGACGTAAGAGGAAGAGGACGGAAGAGGAGGAGGACGGAAGAGGCGGAGGACAGAAAAGGCGGAGGAAGGAAGAGGCGGAGGACAGAAGAGGCGGAGGACGGAAGAGGCGGAGGACAGAAGAGGAGGAGGACGGAAGAGAAGGAGGACGGAAGAGGCGGAGGATGGAAGAGGAGGAGGACAGAAGAGGAGGAGGACGGAAAAGGAGGAGGACGGAAGAGGAGGAGGATGGAAGAGAAGGAGGACGGAAGAGGCGGAGGATGGAAGAGGCGGAGGATGGAAGAGGCGGAGGACAAAAGAGGCGGAGGACGGAAGAGGGGGAGGACGGAAGAGAAGGAGGACCGAAGAGGAGGAGGACGGAAGATGAGGAGGACGTAAGAGGAGGAGGACGTAAGAGGAAGAGGACGGAAGAGGAGGAGGACGGAAGAGGCGGAGGACAGAAAAGGCGGAGGAAGGAAGAGGCGGAGGACAGAAGAGGCGGAGGACGGAAGAGGCGGAGGACAGAAGAGGAGGAGGACGGAAGAGGAGGAGGACGGAAGAGAAGGAGGACGGAAGAGGAGGAGGATGGAAGAGGAGGAGGACGGAAGAGGAGGAGGACGTAAGAGGAAGAGGACAGAAGAGGAGGAGGACGGAAGTGGAGGAGGATGGAAGAGGAGGAGGACAGAATAGGAGGAGGAGGACAGAACTGCACCTTAAGATCCCTAGGGGGAAAGGGATGGTAGTAATATAGTGGTAGTATATCCATATTAGTGTAATATGAGTAATAATACTAGTGATAATAGTAAGAAAGTAATAAAATAACAGTAGTAATAGTAGTAGGTAGAATAGCAGTGTGATCCAGGGTCCTAGAACTGATCGCCTTTTCTCGGGGTCAAGAAGGAATTTTTCCCCTGTGACACAAATTGGCTGAAGGTGTCCTGGGGTTTTTGCCTTCTTCTGGATCAACACTGTAGGTATAGGGCAGTATTAGTAGTGATAGGAAAGAAGAATAATACTGTAATAAGATAGCACAATGTAATAATAACCATATCAAATAGATTTATAAAAACAAATTAAAATAACTCCAGTAGTACAATAATTAGTGTAATATTATATAACTTCTAATAACATTATTAGGTTTGATCCAGGGTCCTAGGACTGATCGCCTTTTGCCGGGGTCAAGAAGGAATTTTTCCCCTATGACACAAATTGGCTGAAGGTGTCCTGGGGTTTTTGCCTTCTTCTGGATCAACAGCTTTAGGCATAGGGATTTTAGTAATACCATTATTAGAATCACAAGATTAATAAAAAAAAATTAGAATTACATTTTTTTAATTAGTTTTATAACAGTTACAATTAATTGCATTAATGCAATAATAATAAATAGTAAAAATGGTGGTAATAATAATAATACAAAAAACTAGTCCCAGTTAGTAAGTTAGTGTAATGTTAGTGTAGGGACCCATCTGAAGAGGTCGCCTTGACGTTGGCAGATATGCTCGCACAATTTGCTCAAAATGTGCGCTAAGAACCTCATATTTCTATGTACAGGAGATCTAGCAGTAATACCATTCAGGAGATAGATATCTGTGTACACACATTTTGTTATATACTTTTGTGCAGCACACAGGGCAGGCATACAGGTACAGGGCGAGAGTGTTACAGTGATATTATAACTCGGCCTTAAGGATAAAATGCTGATAACTACAGATCTTGGAAACACATCCGAAACTAGACCTTGTAAGTAACTGGTTCCCAGCTAGTGGTAAATATGTACAGGGCAGTCCGGTACCAAGACCTGCTCTATAGGACACATTATCATCAGGCAGGTCCTTACAAGATCTGCGGCAGAAGTGTGGCTGTGTAACACAGTCCTGCTCCTGCCTCAGCTGCCCACAGTGGAGCCAACCTTGATCCTGGCAGCTTAATCCATTGTATGACACAGTAGGGGGCTTCCACAGCATTTAGGCACTTTAGACAGGAGAGGGAGGCATGATCATGGTGCCAATGAGTTTCTATGGCAGCTGAGATCTAACAATGGACCCCATGACGGCCATCTTACTGCTCCTATTAGACCCCGGCTGAGGAAAGGTCTATGAGGACACCGGTCAGACTTATGTCGCCTGCTCTGCACATATTAGAAATACCTAGGGCTGATTAGTTTGCCATTTGTAAATCTGATCCAGCAGCGCTGGGCTACCACTGACGTGATCAGGGCTGTTGAGCTCCTAGATTGGGCAGAGGAGCTCAGTATTCAGCAGGAGCTGGCCGAGGAGAGCAGAGCAACTTGCATGGGGCTGCTGCACAAGAAGCAACTCACAAGGTGGAGATTTACCCGGAGACGCTGTGCTCGGGCTGTGATCTGCTGTGCAGGCTGCATAGTAGATGCCTCGAAGGACCCTAACTTCACCCCTAACAGGCACAGCAGAGCTCGGACGGCTGCAAGTGAACGGAGAGCGGCTGATTAGTAACTGCTGCATCTCCTGCAGCTCAGATAAGAGCCGCACAGAGCGGAGGTTCAGTAATGATGAATATGGGAAGTGTCCGCCCCTCACATGCCCTATATGCGGCCTCCAGAGGTAAAGTCTCCCCTGTAACCAGCGCCTCCTCCCACCTTCTCTGCTGGCATGCTCCATTACTTAAAGGGGATGTCTGAAGAAAACAAGTTATCACTTATCCACAGGCTCGGTGATCACTTACTGATCGTGGGGTCTGACCGCTGCGAGCCATCGTCTGATCGGGAAGGAGTGGAAAGTCAGGGATCAACTGCAGCTCCATTCATTCTCTATGGGGCTCCGGAAAAGCCGAGCTCAGCGCTTGAATGCCACATAGGGAATGAATGGAGCGGATCCTGGAGTAATAACATGTCCTCCTCTCCTCAGCTTTCTGTCTGTGTAAGTGGCTCAGCCCTTGTCTCCCCTTCTGCTCCGGCTTCTGTGCTGGTCCTTGTGAGGAAGAGGAAACCCTCTGCCCTTCTGCTCCGGCTTCTGTGCTGGTCCCTGTGAGGAAGAGGAAACCCTCTGCCCTTCTGCTCCGGCTTCTGTGCTGGTCCCTGTGAGGAAGAGGAAACCCTCTGCCCTTCTGCTCTCAGTCCTCTGCGACTTTTCACAATCGCTCAGTGCACCCATTATATGTAATAAGGATCATTCTTCATCCCTTGTCCAGCTTTCATCCCCCCCAGTCTGACCAGCGGACAAGATAATAAACATGTGAGTGGAAGGTTCACAATTATTAGATGTGTTGTGAATAGTCTCCACAGCATTATCCGGAGAAAACTGCAGGGTGACCGCTTGTGAAACCAGCACAAAATCCAGCGGACTGCGCTTCCCTGCCCCCCGCCGGTCTCTGTATCCTGGCATTCAGCTATTCCATTTGGTGCTTATTCTGGAAGGAAAACAAAAATGTGATGTTCTTACACAGACGCCTGAAGACGCAGCTTTTCATCATCCATGTTGGGCTGTTGTATGACGTGTGGATTACTCTGCTTATTGGATTCTTGCATTACCACAAACACTGCCTTTATTTTGTGATTTCTGTGCCGCTTCCCACTTCTATTGGCAGTGTGATATATCAGCACGTGAGGGCTGCCACAATCATGTCTCAATAGGTTATTGCTGGAGGCCGTGATATAGAGACCATCCTGGACCAGGGAGGAGTTGGTACAGAAGCACCTAGAGAGGGGGGTATAGGGGCTTCATTTCAATTTTAAACTTAGCTGGATTGTGTTTAGCTACAAGAATGGAAAGTAAAATAATAAAATCTTTATTTTTTTTTTCTATTTGGCAAAATCGTCCATCAGAGGTTTGGCCACTACCGAAAAGTTTTTGATGAACTTACAGTAGTAGCTGGCGAAACCCAAAAAACTTTGTAACGCCTTTAAGTCTTGAATATAATACCAATCCAGTACCGTCCGGACTTTGGCCAGATCCATGCAAAAACGGTGAATGATAAGAACTAACCCTGAATGGAGAACATACATTTCTCTGGTTTGACAAATAATTTATTATCTTTGAGTATCTGTAAGACCTGCCTGACATGTACCTGATGTGACTGGAGGTAAATAAATTAATATGTAATCAAGATTGGTTTGTTGTGATCTACCTGCCAGATGACTAGAAATGTCACTAACAGTGTTGAAAGAAAGCGGGAGCATTAGTCAACCCAAATGCCATCACAAGCTTTTCATAGTGCCCCTCAGGAGTATTGAAGGCCATCTTCCACTCATCTCCTCAATGTGAATGAGATTATAAGCCCCCCTGAGGTCTAGTTTAATCAAATCGTAGGAGCCAAATTTTTTTCTAAAGAGGTCGGGGATGAGAGGGAGAGGATATGCATCCCAGACCGTGATCCGATTAAACTCGCGAAAATCAAGGCGGGGGCGCAACCCCCAGTCTTTTTTTTTGACAAATAAAAACCCCACTGCAACGGGAGATGAAGAACGTCTTATATGGCCCAATGGTAGACTGACTGACCATGCTGTTCTGAACTGCCACCCTAAGATGGCTTCCCATTATATACCTACTGTATAAGTGCTCCCTCTAACGGCTTCCTCCACCCACACCCACTACTGGTTCCCCCTACCTTTGGGTTCCCCCCACTCCAGCCAGGGACAGGGCTCAGCAGCTGCACTCTGCATGTTGGATGCAGGTGTTTTGGGGGGTTCCGTGCAGCACTCCCATCTTACCTGAGTGAAGGGAGACACCACACCTCTGGGAGAGGTGCAGTACCGCTGTGGCGACTGAACACTCAGGGGCGCCACATTCCCCCCCCCCGGTAAAACACAGCACGTCAGCGGGCTGGAACAGAGCAAAACCAGGCATAACTGACATGCAAAATTTTTAAGATGCATCCGCATATAAGACCATAAAACAACATTTCTTCCCTTTATGGGAGGCACATTTCTTTTAATGTTACTGGTTACATTATAAAACATCATAAGAGCATTGTCATATAAAACAATTTTCAAGACAGTTCCAGCACCAGGGTGCAACAGTAGCAGCATGAGGGACCCGTCCACAAACCCTCAACGTAGGCCCTGGGCATGGCTGCAGGGCATAGACGATCCAATCCTGGACCTCGTCTTCCACCACGCCAAACGGGTTTTTGTTCTGAGGTATATTTGTAATTATAAAACCAATAGGATGCACTTTAAGAAGTGCTAAACTATGTACAATGTCAACGTCCGGCTTCTCACAGTCCTCAGCCTGTCAGTCTCTGTACCCTGACGGGTAACTGGGTAGCAAACATGAAGTCAACTGCACCCTTCCGGGCAACTTATGTACAGTCCAGTTAACTAAAACAGTTTAACAGTGGGGCCCCCTCCGGGGGAACCCCTGGTTTCTGCAGGCTGACCCAGCCTGGTCATCAGCCTCAGGCTGCAGGGGGACCAGGGATGGAGCAGCGCCAGCCGCATTTGGGAAAGGGACATCACTCCTACCTGCTCCCGCGACTGCGTCAGCTCGGCCTGACACCTCCCGGTTTTTACGCAGCTTCTCTCCACCTCCTCTCCTCTTTCGGGGGCGGTCCCATGGCACTTTGCTGTCGGTCACTCCCTGTGTCGGCCTCCCCGCTTTGACGGACACATCTATGCGGACAGTCACTGTTGCAAGGGGCAGGGCCTGCTTTTGGCGCCATTCTGGGACTCGGCCCACGACGGGAGGTTCCATTCTGTTGTTCTTTAGCACGCACATAATGGTGCCCGTTCTTCTGGGGCGGGCGCCACATTCAAGGCAGAAAACACTTCTTTAGGCGCACATTACCCGCAGATGGCGGGCTGGTCACATATCCTGTTCGTGACGCCAAGTGGTGACTCGCTGCCCCCTGGGCCGCGGGGCACACGGCAGCCGGGCCTTATGGCTGCTTTGGGGAATATCACGGTGGCTGGCCCGGGGCGGTCAGCTCAAAAGGGATTATTTATAGGATTTGTCGTGAAGCCACCTGTGGTGTCTGGTGAGGATCACCAGTGCTGCAACAGTCCTCTGAGGCAGATGTTAGGGCAGCTAGAGATGGAACGGCTCCCCACAGGTGGAGCGGGCCTCAGGGCAGTGTAAATTGATGGAGGGTGCGCTGGGCGTTATAGTGCAGGGAGGGAAATGGCACCAGTGAAGGAATAGACGGAGGCAACTCAGTGCAGTCGTCCAAGATTTTTATTCACAGTTCTTCAGGAAACACACAAGTGCACGTTACAGGTGAAGACCTCACACGTTGCGCCGTGGTCACCCTGGCAGGGGTTCAATCCTTCCTCAGGAAGTTTAGGAATGCTTGGCAGAACTCCACTTTCTCGTGTTCCTACTTTGACCGTCTTCACACTAGGTCCTTCTCCCTGCTGCCCTGCGCTGCCCACTCTCAATCCCGCTCGGGTATGCTGAAGTCCTTCCTATACGTCGGATCCGGGACCAACCTCACCCCCTGGAGATTAGAATGCAGCAACCGATCCCTCTGTCTTCTGACAGATGCGGGGTGTACGGGTGCTGTCCTCCACGCGCCGTACCCCTGGGATCCCTTCTTAGAATGGAGTCTACTCCCTGCTCCCCTCCGGGGCCTCTATCCCGGGCCCTTCTTGTGGAGCAGAGCTCCTGCTGAGCCTCTGCTCCCAGACAGTCCTCACTGACCGTCTGTACTGTACTGACTGACCATTCTGTTCTGAACTGCCACCCTAAGATTGCTTCCCATTATATACCTACTGTGTGCTCCTTCTAACTGCTTCCTCCACCCACACCCACTACTGGTTCCCCCTACCTTTGGGTTTCCCCCACTCCAGCCAGGGCTCAGCAGCTGCGCTCTGCATGTTGCCCTTCCAGCCGGTCTGAAGCAGTGTAATGTTGGATGCAGGTGTTTTGGGGGGTTCTCTGCAGCACTCCCATCTTACCTGAGTGAAGGGAGACACCACACCTCTGGGTGAGGTGCAATACCTCTGTGGCGACTGAACCCTCAGGGGCGCCACATGCCCACGATGCAGAAATGCTCCGGATTTTTCCTGAGTGTTTCTGCATCTCCCTGGTAAACGTAAGTGAAGCGTTTTTCACATGCATGTCCGCATGCGGGTTGTCAACTGCTTTCCAAGCGATTTTAGCATCACTTGGAAAGTGCTTGACAACTTGGTCACGCTATATAAATCCTTGCAACCGGCATGTATTTATATAGTGTGACCAAGTTAATAGTTGAAAAAAAGAATAAAAATGGTAAAAAAAGAAAAATAGAATTAGACTTACCGGTAATTCTGTTTCTAAGACCCTCCACGACAGCACACCTGGAGGTAGCCTCCCCATCCTAATTAGGGACAGGAAAACAAGATGTTAAATAGCCCCTCTCTGCTACAATCCCCAGTGTTTTCAAAGGACCACACAGTATGAATGCTCTAAATATTTATTAACACTAAGGATTTTTCCAATCAATAAAGAGATGGAGGGAACTACCCATGCTGTTGTGGAGGGTCTTAGAAACCGAATTACTGGTAAATCTAATTCTATTTTCTCCAATCCCCTCCATGACAGCACACCTGGAGTAATACCAAAGAATGAATTTTAGGGAGCGACAACAGCCTGAAGGACTTTCCTTCCAAATGCTAAGTCTCTATTAGATATTACATCTAGTCTATAATGCTTAGCAAAGGTATGGACAGACGACCATGTAGCTGCCCGGCAAATCTGCTCAATGGATGCACTAGCTTTTTCCGCCCAGGAGACCGACATAGCACTAGTAGAAAGAGCTTTCAAGGATTCCAGAGGAGGCAAATCTTGAACTATGTATGTTTCACAAATTGCTTTCTTAATCCAATTTGCTAGCGTATTTTTGCAATTTGCTTTCCTTTATTGGGGCCTCCATATTGGACAAATAGGTTCTGATCCTTCCTCCAGGTTTCAGTCTGCCTCAAATAGCGGATTATAGTCCTTCTTACATCCAACGCGTGGAATTCTTCTTCCTTGCTATTTGATGGATTTTGACAGAATGACGGAAGAATTATGGGCTGAGACATATGAAAATTAGACGACACTTTAGGTAGAAAAGAAGGATCCAACTGGAGGATGATCCTGTCCTCCAAAATACGACAATAAGTCTCTCTGATAGACAGGGCTTGGATTTCACTCACTCTTCTGGCTGTAGTCAGAGCTACAAGCAATGCCGCTTTCCAAGACAATTTGTCTATGTGTGCCTCGGCTATTGGCTCGAAAGGATGCATAGTTAGACCTCTAAGAACTACGTTGAGATCCCAAGGTGGAACTATTTTAGCTCTTGTTGGATTAATCCGAGAAGCAGCTATCATGAACCTCTTAATCCATCTGTTTTGGGCCAAATCAGCATCAAAATAGGAACATAAAGGCGAGACTTGGACCTTCAGCGTGCTTGGTCTTAATCCTTTAGACAGACCGTTCTGTAGGAAATCCAAGATTCTGGCCGCGTCAGGCCGAAAGGGATCTAATGGACGAGGCTCATACCATAGCTTGAAAGCTTTCTAGATTTTTCCATAGATGGAATTTGTGACTGGTTTTCTGCTTTTCTGCAGTGTATGTGACTCGCCCTCAGGGGTGTCGCGGGGCACCCGGCAGCCGGGCCTAAGACTGTCTGCGGGGATTATCGCGGTGGCTGGCCCAGGGCGGTCAGTGCCAAAAGGAATTATTTGTAGGGAATTTGTCGTGACGCCACCTGTGGTGTCTGGTGAGGATCACCAGCGCTGCAACAGTCCTCCGAGGCAGATGTCAGGACAGCTTGAGATGGAACGGCTCCCCACAGGTGCAGCAGGCCTCAGGGCAGTATAAATGATGCAGGTTGCGCTGAGCGTTGTGGTGCAGGGAAAGCGATGGCACAGCAGGAGTAACGGACAGAGACAGGGGATTTGCTTCATTACCTTTACTGGTACAGCTGTTAGGTACGGTCCAGGGTACTCCAGATGAAGGGCGCACTTTTTGACTTCTCCCCAGGGAGCGGGTATAGGGCCTCTTGATCCGTGTCTGTCCCTATGTATGCTCCTGGCCAGCCTGCAACTGGGCATAGCTTATGTGTCCTGCTTTTACTTCACCAGATGCTCAGAAACAGGACCTCTGGTTGGTAACCACTTTCCCTGGACGTCGGGGCCTTCGTGGTTCCTGATCCTGTGTGTGTCTAGCCTTCAGGTTTGCCAGGGACTTGTAGTCCTCCTGGGATTCCGGTTATCCCCACTGGGTGTAAAGGGTCCCTGTAGGTGCGGACCCGGTGTCCGGTAGATATAACGGGGTGAGCTTATTGTGCTCCTCTGCCCCCTTGGTTTCACTCCCCTTTTTCTCCTTGCCGTCGGCCACACTCGGGGCCCTCACTACTAGGCAGCTGACGTGCTGCGTCTTCACCGCTATCTGAGCGTCGGCACGTTCTCAGGCTCTCTCTCTATCTGGGCTCCCTCTGCTGGTATGAGTTGGAAGGTAGAGGTGTTTGTATGTAGTGAGGGCCTCTTGTGGAGAAATCCATCCATGCACCCTTCTAGGTTCTGTGGCACCAATGCACAGCAGGGCGCCACATTTGGATCACCTGTACTGAGAAGCCTCTGGCTTTTCAGAGGGCGGTCTCAGAAGCCAAGCAGCTAGAGCCAAATTCTGAGGGGCCGGATGGAAAATCTGGCCCTAATGCAGCAGATCGTGGATTCGAGGAAGCATCAATGGATCATCCATTCTTAGACTGCTCAATGTTCCGAACCATGCTCTTTTTGGCCACATTGGAGCTATTAGGATAGTCTTGACCCCTTCCGACCTGATTTTTTGTAAAGTCCTTGGTATTAACAGAATCAGGGGAAAAGTATTAGCGAGCCCAACTTTCCAAGGGTGAGCGAATGCATCTGACGCGCCCCCTGGGCCATATTCTTTAGGGGAATACCCGGAGCCGGATCAGATGGGGGTTGTAGTCTTCCGAGTGGCTGTGACCCGGTCCGTGCCCAGGGTGTCAAACTCAGTTGTATGTGGCAGTCCTACAGATGTTATAAGTTCTTTATTGTCGACTACGCCACCCGTTGTGTTGCGGTCACTATGGCCGCCGCTGCAGCAGGGTCCGCTGAGGCTGATGGTGTAGGTGCAGCTTTTGGTGGTATAACCCCCAACGGGTGGGGTATAGCCTCAGGGGGATCAGGTGCAGAGGATGGGAGTTGTGGTGATGCAGTGTAGACGGCAATCAGAGACAGAGTCGGGTTATGCAGTTTAGGATGTTTTACTCACTGCTGATGTTCTGGTCACTCCAGCTTCGAGTGACCTCCCGAGCCGTGCTGCGTCCACCAGGTTCTGGATCCAGCCAACTCCCAAATAAGTCCGGAGCGTGACCCTGAGCTCTCCTTCTGTCCTTTCTCTGGCCGTCCCCACTATTGATCCACCCAGGTCCAGCTCCCTCGGGCCTTCTGTTGGGAGACCCTTGGCCTTGGGTTCCCTGACCCTCCTCGTGGTATGCCTTCGTGGTGGATGTGGTGGGTGACCGTGGCAAACGCTGCCCACGGTCTCCGGTCTCTGGCTGGGGAGTGTTTTTGCCCCCACCAGTTTGGGTTCCGGTACCCTGATGCCGACTCTTCACCCGGGGATTTAAGTTGGGATCTTGGAGTCCTTTTCTGCTGTTTCCCCCTCTGGGTCTCTCTCTCTTCTCCTCTCTCACTCTGGGTCTCTCTTCCTCAGCTCGCTGACTTTCTCTCTGCAACTGACCCTGTTCTTAGTTGGTGCCCACCTTATATACACCCTCTATGTGTGAGCTCAGGTGACCAGCACCCAATGAGCTCCTATCTTTACCCAGGCTGCTCCCCCTATCTGCCCCTACACTACTTGGGATGCTCCACCCCCCTCCCACTCCAGCCAGGAACAGACTCGGTCGTACCTGCACATTTCTAAGTGGGAGTACCGTCGGTCTGCTCCTCGGAAATGGGATGTATGTAGTGCATGCAGCCTACCGAGCTCAGTTCCACACTCCATCCTTACCCGGGAGTGGAATATCACACCTCTGGGTTGAGGTGCAATACCCCTGTAGCAGCCGAATCCTCAGGGTGCTACATTCCCCCCTGGTAAATCACAGCACGTCCTCGGGCTGTAAGACAAAAACAACACCAAAACATACAAATTTTTTTCATAAACATATAAAACATATAAAACAACATATATTAGCATATAAAACATTCTCGTCGCCTCTTGTTTCTCCTCCTCCGGTCACTGTGCAACGTGTGACCGGGTAAAGTGCGACAGTCTCTCTGGAAAACTGGTTTTCCTATAAAACCGGTAGGGGGCGCTTTAGGACGCGCAACTATATACAGGGAAGGTGGCCGCTCTCAGTCCTCGGCCAGTTAAGGAGGGAAAGGGAATGGCTGCTCACAGTCCTCAGCCTGTGGGATTAAGGGTAAACGGGTAAACAGTTCACTCTACTGGTCCCAACGGGGACTATATTTGCAGTAACAGTTTCTTTATACCCCGATTGGGTAACTATTTACAGCACCTACTCCGCTGTACTCAACAACGTCTTCCTCCTGCTCCTTCTTTGGGGATCTCAGCTTCAGACCCGTCCGGATCCTCTTGCTCTTCCTCCTCACATCGCAGCTCCTCCTCTGTCAGGCGATGCACATGGAGGGCGTAAGGTCCTTTGGCACACTTGTGCCGGGTAAAGGTGACCTCGTCCCCGATATGAAGGTCACGACCTCTGTGCCCCTCCGGCAGATGGGACTCCACATCTCTGCGCGTGACAAAGACGTCGCCGGGGGTGTTGTGGTCTCTGATGAAGCCCCACCCATGCTGCATGTTGAACTTAATTACAGTCCCGGTGGTGCGGAGACTGTGCGCTGCACGGGGGTCTCTCCTGGTTCGGCTCTTCTGCTCGGCGCTCCTTATTTGGGCCTGTTGTTCCCGGACCCGCCTCTCTCTTCGCTCCCTCGCAAACTCCTCGAGCTGCTGTCGGCAGCACTCAGCACGCTCCGCTGCAGCTGCCCTGGTTTCTTGAGTGAACCCCATTAGGTCTTCTCCGGTGGGGTCCCACTCAAATTGGGTCTCTTCAAGCGGGGGCGAGATCCTTATCACGGGCTTCGGAGCCGGAATCAGGGGTGCACACATGGCCCCAACCCTCCTCTGGTGCTCCAGTTCATAATATTTCTGGGGCCAGATGAAAGGCTGCCCGTCCGGCCACGTGTGCTGGGCAAACAAGTCCTCTCCCAGACGCGGCACCCTTGGTTTTACGGGTGCGGGCGCGGTGGTGGTGGCGCCCGGGTTGCCCAGGCCTTGCGGCCAGGCCTGGGGCACCTGGAAGGTGAAGGGCACCGTCAGGACGGCGGCACCCTGGGCTACCTGGCCTTGCGGCCAGGCCGGAGGCTCCGCGGAGGTAGGGGGCGCTGTTGGTGATGCGACGCCCGGGAATTCTAGGCCCTGCGACCAGGCTGGTGTTACTTCCTGTTTTGCCACGCTCGGGGTCGAGGCGTGTGACGTCACAGGGGTCGCGGCGGCGGCTTCCGGTTGGGGCCTAGTCTGCGTCGGTGACATGGCGTTTTCGGGCACAGCAGGGGGACTTTCGGTCTCTGCGACGGGGAGCTGGGGCAGGTAAGCGGTGTCCTGGTTTGGGGTATAGACGTCCCCTTTACCTGCCTCCATGCGTTCGGCTCCCTTCTCGGCGCCGTCTCCGGCCTTGGGTCCTCCCGCGCCATCCTCAGAGGCGGTCTGTCTCCTCATCTTGGCTGGCGTGCTCCGGGTCTTGGTTTGCTGGGCCATCTCTCGGCTCCACTCCGCCAATGTCTCTCGCTGTACCCGGGCCATCCTCCGTGCGAGGCCCTCCAGGGCAGTCTGTGCACACTCCCGGTCTCGGGGGAGCTGTGCGAGGACCTCCACTAGGCCTAGTGGGGTCGTGGTTTCCAGCAGGCTCCTGACCAACGGGTCGGTGCCGCTCTGCTCTTCTTCCAGCAGGCTCCTGGCCAGCGGGCCGGTGCTGCTCTGCTCTCTGGCCATCTCCGGGTCAGCTTCTCTGCTACTCCTCTCCAGGCTTCTTGCCTCCGGGTGCGCTCGCTCCAGACTGCTCCAGGCGACACCCATCTTTGTTCTCTTCTTTCGTCTCCTCCCACTTCGAGGGCGGTCCCGGGGCCACTGGGTGACTGTCAGCTCCAGGGGCGGTTCTTTCACGCTGACAGACACCTCTAGCATCACAGTCTCTGTTGGTGGGGGCGGTTTCCACTTTTGGCGCCATTTTCGGTCCTGGCCCACGATGGGAGGCGGCCTCTCGCCACCCTCTGGCACGCCCATAATGGCGTCCGCTCTGACAAGGCGGGAAACCTTTGGAAATGGCGGGAATCGCTTCCCAGTGGCGGGAAACTCTGCAGATGGCGGGAAAAAGTTGTTAATGGCGGACAACCGGCTGGAATCGACTGGTGATGGGGTCCGATGGCGGGGACCCTCCGGAACCGGCAGGAGACTCCTTTTTGAGGTAAATTCGTTCTTTTCTTCAGGCACGCAGTACCCGGGTGTTGCGGGCACGTAATCCTGCCGACTACGCCAAAGTTGACGCGCCCCCTGGGCCATATTCTTTAGGGGAATACCCGGAGCCGGATCAGATGGGGGTTGTAGTCTTCCGAGTGGCTGTGACCCGGTCCGTGCCCAGGGTGTCAAACTCAGTTGTATGTGGCAGTCCTACAGATGTTATAAGTTCTTTATTGTCGACTACGCCACCCGTTGTGTTGCGGTCACTATGGCCGCCGCTGCAGCAGGGTCCGCTGAGGCTGATGGTGTAGGTGCAGCTTTTGGTGGTATAACCCCCAACGGGTGGGGTATAGCCTCAGGGGGATCAGGTGCAGAGGATGGGAGTTGTGGTGATGCAGTGTAGACGGCAATCAGAGACAGAGTCGGGTTATGCAGTTTAGGATGTTTTACTCACTGCTGATGTTCTGGTCACTCCAGCTTCGAGTGACCTCCCGAGCCGTGCTGCGTCCACCAGGTTCTGGATCCAGCCAACTCCCAAATAAGTCCGGAGCGTGACCCTGAGCTCTCCTTCTGTCCTTTCTCTGGCCGTCCCCACTATTGATCCACCCAGGTCCAGCTCCCTCGGGCCTTCTGTTGGGAGACCCTTGGCCTTGGGTTCCCTGACCCTCCTCGTGGTATGCCTTCGTGGTGGATGTGGTGGGTGACCGTGGCAAACGCTGCCCACGGTCTCCGGTCTCTGGCTGGGGAGTGTTTTTGCCCCCACCAGTTTGGGTTCCGGTACCCTGATGCCGACTCTTCACCCGGGGATTTAAGTTGGGATCTTGGAGTCCTTTTCTGCTGTTTCCCCCTCTGGGTCTCTCTCTCTTCTCCTCTCTCACTCTGGGTCTCTCTTCCTCAGCTCGCTGACTTTCTCTCTGCAACTGACCCTGTTCTTAGTTGGTGCCCACCTTATATACACCCTCTATGTGTGAGCTCAGGTGACCAGCACCCAATGAGCTCCTATCTTTACCCAGGCTGCTCCCCCTATCTGCCCCTACACTACTTGGGATGCTCCACCCCCCTCCCACTCCAGCCAGGAACAGACTCGGTCGTACCTGCACATTTCTAAGTGGGAGTACCGTCGGTCTGCTCCTCGGAAATGGGATGTATGTAGTGCATGCAGCCTACCGAGCTCAGTTCCACACTCCATCCTTACCCGGGAGTGGAATATCACACCTCTGGGTTGAGGTGCAATACCCCTGTAGCAGCCGAATCCTCAGGGTGCTACACATCTATCCCTGTTGCTGAATCCTCGGGTTTCAAAGAGAAAAAGGCTCTTACTTTTGCGTTTTCCTGGTTCGCAAACAGGTCCACATCTGGGTATTCCCACTTTTGAACAATCATCTGAAATATCTTCGAGTTCATGCTCCACTCCCCTGGATGAATGTCTTTTCTGCTCAGAAGATCTGCATGATAGTTGTCGGAGCCCCTCAGATGCAGAGCCGATAAGGATAGTAGATTATGCTCCGCCCAGTGGAAGATCCTTTCGGAGATCATCTGTAACCTCCTGTTTCTTGTACTTTCCTGATGTCTCAAGTGGGCTACAGTTGTCATATTGTCCGAGTAGACTCTGACATGCGACCCCTGAAGCACAGTAGTGGCTGCCCATAGGGTTTCTTCCACCACTTTCATTTCTCTTAAGTTTGAGTACTGCTCTGCTATTTCTTGCGACCAGACCCCTTGGAAGGCCACGTGGGAGACTACTGCTCCCATCCCCTTTTGCTTGCGTCTGTTTTGACGGATAACAAGGGAAGTTGAATTCATGCTGAACTTTTCTCCAGATTTCCTGGACAGAGCCACCAATTTAAAGATGCTTTCACCTTCTCTGGCAGATGAATTCTGTTGGAGAGGGAACTTGGAGATCTGTCCCAACAGGAAAGGATGTAGTTTTGAAGGACCCTTGAATGCGCTTGAGCCCAAGGTACCGCCTGAATAGATGAGGTCATGGACCCGAGGACGGACATGGCGAATCTTAATGACACTCCGCTCTGGTTCTTTAGTGCATAAACTTTCGACCTCAACTGAATCTGCTTCTCTTTTGGCAGAAAAGAGGCTTGTTGCTGAGAATCCAGGAGAATTCCCAAGGAGGTCTTCCTGGTGGAGGGAATCAGATCTGACTTTTGGTAGTTTATCAACCATCCCAAGGATTCCAGGATCTGGAGGGTCATCTGGAGGTCTCTTTCCAAACTTGAAACCGAGGGAACCATCACCAAAAAATTGTCTAAATATGGGACGATGCAGATATTCAGTTTCCTTAGATAAACCTACTACCTCTGCCATGATCTTTGTAAACAGGCGGGGTGCTGACGAAATGCCGAAGGGGAGTACATTGAATTGAAAATGAAGTACCTCTCGGTTCTGAGTTACAGCAAATCTGAGAAATTTTCTGTAATCCGGATGAATTGGCACGTGGTAGTAAGCCTCTGGCTGGTCTACTGTTGCCACGACAAATCCTTTTCCAATCAATAAGCTGCCATTGAGGAAGGAAGCTCGCAATTCTGCCTCCTACCTTCTTGGCGTCATTGTCTGTCCTGCCTAGAACCTTGAAAGATATTCCTACCTCTTCCCCCTTTTGTGTAACTCCAGCGACCAGTTTTACCCTTGCCTCTGTACTGAAATGCTTGCTGCTGTTGTTGTTGAGGGAGAAGAAATGGTCTCTTTCTGAAACTTTTTGGGCTATAATAATAAATAATAATTCTTTGGCTCTGGCAGAGACTTCTTCTTGTCGGATGCTTTCTCCAACAACTCGTCTAGGACCGCCCCAAACATATACTCTCCTTTAAATGGAATGGAACAAAGCTTAGATTTTGATGCGTTGTCCCCACTCCACATCTTCAACCACAAAGCTCTTCTCGTAGAATTTGATAATGCTGCCAATCTTGCCGCAATCTTGACCGACTCCGCCAAGGCATCCGCTAGGAATCCAGTGGCCTTCTGCAGAAAAGGAAGAGATGCTAGGAGGTCCTCTTGAGTGGTACCTTTCCAGAGATGTTCCTCTAGTTGTTGGAGCCAGAGGAACATGGAACGAGCTACACAAGTTGAAGCGATATTAGTCTTCAGTGAAGCCGCCGATGTTTCCCATGCCTTCCTTAGAAGGCTTTCCATCTTCCTATCCATAGGATCTTTGAGCTGTGACGAGTCTTCAAAGGGAAGGGTTGTTTTCTTCGCAACCCTTGCCACCTGTACATCAACCTTCGGGACTTCCATCCATAGCTTAGCCGCCTTTTCATCTAGAGGGAATCTATCCTTCATTTCTCCTGCCATACTAAGCCTTTTCTCAGGTGACTCCCATTCATCCAAAATAAGACTCCAAATGTTGTCATGCACAGGGAACACTACCTTCTTCTTGGATTTCAGACCGCCAAACATTTCATCCTGAACTGTACTGGTTTCCTTCTCCTCTTCCACCTGCATCGTGTCTCTCACCTGCGACAACAATTCCTCCATATTCTCAGACGAAAAGTAATATTTCCTATCTTCCTCATGATCTTCACTTAGGACCCCTTCTTCCGGTTCCTCCATAGACCCTAATTCTGAATCAGAGGTCTCCCTAACCGTATATTTTCTCCTTTTGGGGGGAGATGGACCTTCAGCTCTGGCTTGTGAGAAGGAGGCTAGGGAAGATTGTATTTCCTGCCGAACCATTCCCCTGACTTCTTCCATAAGGGAAGGCTGTTCTTCCTTCACAATGTTGTCAGTGCATTTCCAGCAGAGGGGTTTCTTATGCCCTGAAGCTAGCTTTTTTATACAGATGGCACATTTGCGAACTGTAGTGCTTTCTCCCACTGTCGGTGCAGGATCCTTGTCTCCCTAAATTAAAAATAAAAAAAGGGGAGATTTAAAATATATTTAGGATCCTGCTCAAAAGAGAGTGGGGAATAACCTAGGACCTAGTACTTACTGGGGCCGGGTTAGCGCTGGGCTCTGCAGACGCAGGCTTTGGAACAGCACCCTCCATAGTAGCAGAATATTCTGTCCTACCTTAATTGAGTCTTCTCATCTGGGTCTTTTATAGGGGAGACCGAGATCCAGTGCCAAATTTTCACCTATCTAGTGAAGGATCCTCATTTTCAGGGCAAACCGCGGCTTCTCCTTTTGAATTTCCCGCCGCAGCCCCATGCGTTCCACGGTGGAACGCACAAGAAGTGACGTCCCGCTGGCCAAAAGCCTGACTTCCGGCACGCCGCCATGGAGTACAGAGGAGACTCCGGCCGGGGAGCAACAGGAGGCCCCCAGCCCCCAAAACCCTACTCGGCTTTACACGCAGGCGAGTGTGTGTGGGGGGGGTCCCGCTCTCAAGGAGACACGGGAGCTGCAAAGGAAGGAAGGTCGGAGGCGATCGCTCCCTGCAGCCCGGCAGGTAAATTTAATAGGGCCCTGCTTGCCGGCCGCAGGCACCCCAGGTAACCTCTTCATCCCATAGGGACAGGAAAACACTGGGGATTGTTGGGGGAAGGGGCTATTTAACCTCTTGTTTTCCTGTCCCTAATTAGGATGGGGATGCTACCTCCAGGTGTGCTGTCATGGAGGGGATTGGAGAAAATAACATTATACTTACCTTCTGATGGCCCCCGGTCTTTTCTCCACTGCGTCTGGTCTCTTGTATGGCTCGCGGTGGAGTGAAAGGATCTTCCATGACGTCATTTAGTCATTGGACAGGTCACGAGACTGCCGTGACCTGTTGAACATCCGCAACAAGAGCACAGAGAAACAAATCAAGAAGAAACGTCACACTCACCGGAGTGTTGATCAGGTTCAGGAGATATTTCTTTCCCTCGTAAGTGTAAAACAGAGACGCAGTCAGGGCCTTCACCGTAATCCCGCGCTCCCTCTCCACCTGCAGCTTGTCCAGAACTTGCTTATTGGAGGAGGCTTTTGGAATACAACCTGAGGGAAGGAGCGAGACACCAGAATCCACACTGTTAGATCGTAGTGGCAGTGTCTCCCTCCATACTAGTCTGTCAATGGTAGCTTGTTTCTGTGTTTTATATATGTATTTTAGGTGTGTAAACCCTCTTCATGTGTACAGCAGCCTGGAATGAACGCTGCTTAAAAAATAAATAATAGAGTAAGGCCTCATTCAGACTTTCATCAGCTTTGTTTTGCATCCGAGAAACTCTAAACTTTGATTTGGATCAAAATTCGACAGGTCAACGTGTTTCAGTGAAAAATACGCGGTCCGCAGAAATATGTGAACAGCCCTAGACTATAATAGATATGAGTTCTGTGAAAAACAAGGATCGAGCTCATGCGAAATCCAACATTTCATTCTATAAATCTACATAAATTAAGTAACGTGCCAAATTGCTTTTTTTTTGGTTTATGTTTTGCGTGTACGGAGGGAAAGTTCCCAGTGCTAGTGTCTAGCTCACTGATTTTCCTTGCTTGGTGCCTGACGTCCCAAAAAACTGACAGTGAGCTATCAATCAAGATACAGAGGCTGGTGCTGGGCAGGGAAGCAACCTTGGAAGGCTGAGGCTTGGTTAGTGCTCCGTTACACCCAGAGCACTCAGAAATGCAGCAACAGATAAAAGATATAGAGGTGTCTATGGATTTAGCTTTCCAAATCCTGCATGGTCATGAATGGGAATTGGAGGGAGGGGTATATCTGATGGATTCCCTTAAATTGTTAATTGGCAATTGCAGTTCACATAGTTGCATATTACTTAATCATTAGAGCTACAAAAAATTGCACTTCAAGCACCAGTAAAACAGAGGTCAAAAAAGATTCCTTAGAGGCATCTGGTCACTATTAGTGATGATCGAGCGTGTTCTATCAACCCCTTCGGCAAGCACGCTCGGGTGCTCCCCGAGTATTTTGGCATGCTCGGCATTTCTTTTAAGGTCGCCGTGCCTGCAAGTGTCACGGCTGTTAGCGTGCTCGCTGAATGGGTTCATAGAACACGCTCGATCATCACTAGTCACTATACATTAGTATACAATAAAAAAACACATATCGCATAGTGAATAACACAGACACTATTCAATACAGCAGGGTTGAGGTGTACTTTGTGGGACAAAATTACAGCATTTTTGAAAGACGCCATTCACTTTACTGTGCAACATATAGAAAAAAAAGGGCAATGAATTCCAAATAAAGTGAAATGGTGCAGAAGAAAACAAAAACATTTTACTGCTTTTAAAAAATTCTAAACTTTGCAAACAAATTGTTTGGCTTGTGTTCCAATTTTCTAAGACCGTTTTTAATACCATTTTGGGGTACAACTTTTTGATTGCTCCACCAAATGAATAGTCGTAAGTTACTTACCGGTAACGGGATTTTTCAGAGACCATGACAGCACCACGAGAGAGGGGATCCGCCCACCAAGGAGAGGAAACATACAGGCTTAAAAGGGCGCCACCTCTCTCCCGCCTCAGTTTGGATTACAGAGCATTGAGAGGACTGCCAGGTTAATAAACACAGCAAACAATCACAAAATTGCCATACCAGACGAAACCTACTGAGTGTGAGATTATAATTAATAAAACGGGAGTGTTCCCACAAACGTGAAAGGAGGGAATATAAGGGTGCTGTCATGGTCTCCGAAAAATCCCATTACCGGTATGTAATTTAATATTTTATCGGTCGACCATGACAGCACCACGAGAGAATTACAGAGATGAAGTAATCTATTGAAGGACCACAGCCTGGAACACTCTTCTCCCAAAGGTGAGGTCAGCCGATACACCTATATCTAACCTATCATGTCTATGGAATGTAGAGGGACAGGACCAGGTAGCAGCCTTAAATATGTCTTCTATCGAGACACCTGTCTTCTCAGCCCAGGAGGTCGCCACAGCCCAGGTGGAATGAGCCTTCAGCCCTTCTGGCCCTTCCTCGCCGCTAGATGTACAGACCAAAAGTTTGGACACACCTTCTCATTTAAAGATTTTTCTGTATTTTCATGACTATGAAAATTGTACATTCACACTGAAGGCATCAAAACTATGAATTAACACATGTGGAATTATATACTTAACAAAAAAGTGTGAAACAGCTGAAAATATGTCTTATATTCTAGGTTCTTCAAAGTAGCCACCTTTTGCTTTGATGACTGCTTTGCACACTCTTGGCATTCTCTTGATGAGCTTCAAGAGATAGTCACTGGAAATGGTTTTCACTTCACAGGTATGTCTTGTCAGGTTTAATAAGTGGGATTTCTTGCATTATAAATGGGGTTGGGACCATCAGTTGTGTTGTGCAGAAGTCTGGTGGATACACAGCTGATAGTCCTACTGAACAGACTGTTAGAATGTGTATTATGGCAAGAAAAAAGCAGCTAAGTAAAGAAAAACGAGTGTCCATCATTACTTTAAGAAATGAAGGTCAGTCAGTCCGAAAAATTGGGAAAACTTTGAAAGTGTCCCCAAGTGCAGTTGCAAAAACCATCAAGCGCTACAAAGAAACTGGCTCACATCAGGACCGCCCCAGGAAAGGAAGACCAAGAGTCACCTCTGCTTCTGAGGATAAGTTTATACGCGTCACCAGCCTCAGAAATCGCAGTTTAACAGCAGCTCAGATTAGAGACCAGGTCAATGCCACACAGAGTTCTAGCAGCAGACACATCTCTTCAACAACTGTTAAGAGGAGACTTTGTACAGCAGGCCTTCATGGTAAAATAGCTGCTAGGAAACCACTGCTAAGGACAGGCAACAAGCAGAAGAGACTTGTTTGGGGTAAAGAACACAAGGAATGGACATTAGACCAGTGGAAATCTGTGCTTTGGTCTGATGAGTCCAAATTTGAGATCTTTGGTTCCAACCACCGTGTCTTTGTGCGACGCAGAAAAGGTGAACGGATGGACTCTACATGCCTGGTTCCCACCGTGAAGCATGGAGGAGGAGGTGTGATGGTGTGGGGGTGCTTTGCTGGTGACACTGTTGGGGATTTATTCAAAATTGAAGGCATACTGAACCAGCATGGCTACCACAGCATCTTGCAGCAGCATGCTATTCCATCCGCTTTGCGTTTAGTTGGACCATCATTTATTTTTCAACAGGACAATGACCCCAAACACACCTCCAGGCTGTGTAAGGGCTATTTGACCAAGAAGGAGAGTGATGGGGGACTACGCCAGATAACCTGGCCTCCACAGTCACCAGACCTGAACCCAATCGAGATGGTTTGGGGTGAGCTGGACTGCAGAGTGAAGGCAAAAGGGCCAACAAGTGCTAAGCATCTCTGGGAACTCCTTCAAGATTGTTGGAAGACCATTTCCGGTGACTACCTCTTGAAGCTCATCAAGAGAATGCCAAGAGTGTGCAAAGCAATCATTAAAGCAAAAGGTGGCTACTTTGAAGAACCTAGAATATAAGACATATTTTCAGTTGTTTCACACTTTTTTGTTAAGTATATAATTCCACATGTGTTAATTCATAGTTTTGATGCCTTCAGTGTGAATGTACAATTTCCATAGTCAAGAAAATACAGAAAAATCTTTAAATGCGAAGGTGTGTCCAAACTTTTGGTCTATACTGTATATGATAGAGAAATGGCCTCCCAATTCCATCTAGCTATGGTGGACTTCGTGACCTTAGACCGTTCCTAGTCCCTTGGTAGGATATAAACAACGAGTTATCTTTCCTAAAGCTTTTGGTAACTGAATGTTACCTAACCAGACATCTCCTCACTTCTAACGTATGTAACTCCACCTCTTTCTGGTTACTAGGATGTGGACAAAAGGAGGGTAGGAGGACTTCCTGAAGTCTGTTGAAACGAGTAGCTACCTTAGGGAGAGAGAGTGATTTTTAGACCAGATCCTGCCTATCATCCAGAATTTGAGTAAACGGCGAGGCCATAGACAGGGCCTGGATGTCACTAATGCTCCTGGCCGAGGTTAAAGATATTAAAGCGGTCTTAAGAGAGAGGGATTTAAGGGTTGCTGACTATTAGCTCAAACAGCGAGATAGTCAAGGCCTTTAGAACCAAATTTAAATACCAGGGAACCAAGCTGCTTTTAATAATGAGTCTAGATCTAAAAGCTGCCTTAATGAACCGAGAAACCCAGTAGTTACAAGCTACATCACAGCTATATAGGGCACCCAAGGCAGAAATCTGTACTTTAAGGGTGCTGGTGGATAACCCTAGTTCAAGACTTTTTTGTAAAAACTCCAAAGATTTGTCCTATTGGCACCCCCTCCCCATGAACCCCAGAACCAGAGAAAGACAAAAACTTTCTCCAACTTGTGGCATAAATCTGGGTTGTAACAGGTTTTCTCCTGTGCAGGATGGTTACTAGACCTTTGGAAAAACCTTTCTGATTTGGCAGTGTCCTTTCAAGTTCCACACCGTCAAGTGGAGGCCAGTTGCTTGAGGATGGAATATCGGACCCCGGAGAAGGAGATATGGAATCTCTGGAAGAACCCAAGGATCGTAGATGGACACCCTCCTGGGCCAAAAGGGTGCGATCAGCAGAACCCTGGCCTTGTCCTCCCTGATCTTTCTTATTACCATGAGAAGAACAGTCAACCAGGGGGGGAGGAGTCATACGCCAGGCTGAAATACCAACGAATCAGGAAAGCGTCCACAGCTAGGGGATTTAGGGAACACAAGATCTTTGTCTTCCGATTTAGTTTTGTGGCAAACGGATCTACCTGACCGGAGGCCCCCCCATCTTCGGCTATTTGGGTAAAAATTCCTTGATTTAGTTCCCATTCCCCTTGCATCAGAGGATAGCAGCTTGGGAAATCTGCTCTCATGTTTTCTTTTTCCCTTATATAGAGGGCCATCAGGGAAAGGAGGTGACTTTCTGTAATCTGGAAGAGATGATCTGTCACTCTCATCAGCGATCTTGACCATGTATCCCCCTGGTGGTTCACATATGCTACCGCAACTAGATTATCCAAGAGGATCTTTACATTCTGGCCCTGAAGGAAAGGTAAGAAATTATTCACCGCCTTGTCTACCGCCAGAAGTTCTTTTGCATTGGAGGAGAGACCCTTTTCGATATCTGACCAGGTCCCCTGGGCTACCATATCTCCCAGATGGGCTCCCCACCCTCTCGGACTCGCATCTGTGGTAATTGTTCTAGTGACCCTAAGTACCCAGGGAACCCCTCGAGATAGGTTAGGCTCATCCTGCCACCACTATAAAGATTTTACTGACCGGGGTGATAAGGACATCTTCCCTTCCAAGTGCCCCTTAAGAGAAACTTCATTATGTAGCACATCCCACTATAGAACTGTGGCGCCCCTGAAGATTCGACCGCCACAGGGATGCTGCACTTCTGTAATGGAGTGTAGTGTTCCTCCTCCGAGGTAAGAACAGCGTGATGGTCGGGACCCAACCTTTGCATCCAACACCACATTTCTCCACCAGAGGGGGCTAGTATGCACCAGGTGCTGCCCTCCTGGTTACAGGGAGACTGGGGAACCAAGAGTGAGGGGAACCAGTTAGTGGGTGAGGGTGGAGGACTTACAATTTAGTGACACTTTAAATTTCATATTTAATAAAAAGCCATCTTTGGTTTTGGTCTTTGTGCTGTTAATTACTGTGAGGTATTGTGATCTCCCACCCTGAACGTGGATCCTGTGTGAACCTACAGTGGATGGAGACACAGCCCTCATACCCCAGCCTTGGAACGAGGGGCAGGTTGCAGACGAGGAATGTCTCAACCCGGTCAAGGACCACGACCAAGAAGGCCCGGAGCTAAAGAGTGTAGCTCCACAGCAAATGGATCCCGGGGAGGATGCAGATGGAGCAGTGTACGCCACCTGTCCTCACCACCTGATATATTCAGAGGGAGTCCAGCTGCAAGAGGGGTACCGGCCCCCGACACCCGACCTTGCTACTCCATGTCCTGGTTGGTAAAGCCCGGTAGGCCCAGAGGATCCCATCGGGTATCGGAAGGAGCAGAGCTGCCACCCGTGCCCTTGTTCTGAGAGGAGTTCAGAGGGAGATCCGGCCTATCTACACACACACAGACAGGAGAGGATACGGTCTGTAGTTCAGGAACACTCAGGTGCGGGGTCCCGATTGAATGCTGGACTTGCTCGGAGGTTGTCGGACCCCGGTCCCTGGTGACCGCAGGACTCCGTGGGGAGCAGGGAGTCGCCTTCCTTCTGCCATCTCTAATGTGAGTAAAGCCTTGGAAATTCATCCCTATGGCCTCCGGACTGTTCATTACGCGCCATTCCGTGCGACGCCGCGTCCCTACTGCCGCACTACTACCCCCCCTTTATCCTGCTTTACCGGCCCTGAGGCCGCGCTCCGCCTGTAGGGAGCGGCGAGAACTTTAGCCGCCATGACTCCAGGCCTCAGCGGACTGTAGTTGCGCTGGTGGCGCATCACCAGACACCACAGGTGGCGTAGTCGACAATTACCACTCAACCCGGAAAGCCCTAGCATCATTTTCAATGTGACGGCCCTGGGCAAGGAACGGGTCCAGGCCACGACTGCACCCCCGTTCTCAACATCTGACCCGACTCCGAGTACCCCCATCTTCCCAGGGCAGGGCTGAGAGCGTCACATCACCATGTGTAGGGGTGGATTCAGTGAGGAGAAGTGAGAGGAGCAGGGGCTCTGCAGGAGCTCTGCTCGGCAGGCAGGCTCGGCCTGTCATGCCCAAGAAGGAGAGAGGAGTGGGAGCTAGGGAGGAAGGCTCCAGTAACTTAAGGGATCCCAGGGGGTACGGTGAGTGCAGGACGGCACCCGTACGCCCGAATCTGCCAGGTGTCAGAGGGATCAGGCTGCAAGAAGGGAACCGGTCCCTGGACTAGCCGAGTTACTTCAGGTCTCGGCTGGAAAACTTTCATTGTGCAGTTGCCACAACCTCACCTAAGCCGCCGTGAAGGGCACCAAGCAAGGTCCGGGAACTTCAAGTTGCCCAGAGGGATCTCAAGGTAACAGATCGGCACTTTGTGTGGCGGGGCGCATGGCAGGAGGGAGAAGACCCACCGCGGGAAGTCAGCTAAGAAAGGAACATACAGAAAGGGGGTCCCGTTAAGTGCTCTTGAAGTACGTGGGAGAGTGCTGAGCCCCTGCCTGGTAAACGCAGCGCGACATGGGAGGCTGACACCTGTACAGTGCACCTGAGGAAGCTAAAGAACTATGAGTAAACTCGGATGACTGCACCCCATTGTTTCTGTCAGTTATTTCTACAACGCTATCGCTCCTGCACTACAACGCCCAGCATCACCATCTGCATCTACACTGCCCTGGAGCTGTGCTCTGCCTGTGGAGAGCCATGCCAACCCAGCTGCCCTAACATCTGCTTCAGAGGTCTGCAGCAGCGCCGGTACTCATTACCGGGAACCACAGGTGGCGTCACGAGACAAAACTGTTAACAAACCCTTTTTTTTTAAAGAGTGACCCCAGGGTACGGGCCCGTGACATCCGAAGAAGGTAAAGGCCCGGGTACCGAGTCACCCATATTCCCCCTGGGCGAGTCATACTACACCACACAGGAGAGCCGACAGATCCTCTATATACTACACCACACAGGAGAGCTGACAGATCCTCTATATACTACACCACACAGGAGAGCTGACAGATCCTCTATATACTACACAATACAGGAGAGCTGACAGATCCTCTATATACTACACCACACAGGAGAGCTGACAGATCCTCTATATAGTACACCACACAGGAGAGCTGACACATCCTCTATATACTACACCACACAGGAGAGCTGACAGATCCTCTATATACTACACCACACAGGAGAGCTGACAGATCCTCTATATACTACACCACACAGGAGAGCTGACAGATCCTCTATATACTACACCACACAGGAGAGCTGACAGATCCTCTATACACTACACCACACAGGAGAGCTGACAGATCCTCTATATACTACACCACACAGGAGAGCTGACACATCCTCTATATACTACACCACACAGGAGAGCTTACAGATCCTCTATATGCTACACCACACAGGAGAGCCGACACATCCTCTATATACTACACCACACAGGAGAGCCGACAGATCCTCTATATACTACACCACACAGGAGAGCTGACACATCCTCTATATACTACACCACACAGGAGAGCTGACAGATCCTCTATATACTACACCACACAGGAGAGCTGACACATCCTCTATATACTACACCACACAGGAGAGCTGACAGATCCTCTATATACTACACAATACAGGAGAGCTGACAGATCCTCTATATACTACACCACACAGGAGAGCCGACAGATTCTCTATATACTACACCACACAGGAGAGCTGACAGATCCACTATATACTACACCACACAGGAGAGCTGACAGATCCTCTATATACTACACCACATAGGAGAGCCGACAGATCCTCTATATACTACACCACACAGGAGAGCTGACAGATCCTCTATATACTACACCACACAGGAGAGCTGACAGATCCTCTATATACTACACCACACAGGAGAGCTGACAGATCCTCCATATACTACACAATACAGGAGAGCTGACAGATCCACTATATACTACACCACACAGGAGAGCTGACACATCCTCTATATACTACACAATACAGGAGAGCTGACAGATCCACTATATACTACACCACACAGGAGAGCTTACAGATCCTCTATATACTACACCACACAGGAGAGCTGACACATCCTCTATATACTACACCACACAGGAGAGCCGACAGATCCTCTATATACTACACCACACAGGAGAGCTGACACATCCTCTATATACTACACAATACAGGAGAGCTGACAGATCCACTATATACTACACCACACAGGAGAGCTGACAGATCCTCTATATACTACACCACACAGGAGAGCTGACAGATCCTCTATATACTACACCACACAGGAGAGCCGACAGATCCTCTATATACTACACCACACAGGAGAGCTGACATATCCTCTATATACTACACCACACAGGAGAGCTGACATATCCTCTATATACTACACCATACAGGAGAGCTGACACATCCTCTATATACTACACCACACAGGAGAGCCGACACATCCTCTATATACTACACCACACAGGAGAGCTGACACATCCTCTATATACTACACCACACAGGAGAGCTGACACATCCTCTATATACTACATCACACAGGAGAGCTGACAGATCCTCTATATACTACACCACACAGGAGAGCTGACAGATCCTCTATATACTACACCACACAGGAGAGCCGACAGATCCTCTATATACTACACCACACAGGAGAGCTGACACATCCTCTATATACTACACCACACAGGAGAGCTGACAGATCCACTATATACTACACCACACAGGAGAGCCGACAGATCCTCTATATACTACACCACACAGGAGAGCTGACACATCCTCTATATACTACACCACACAGGAGAGCTGACAGATCCTCTATATACTACACCACACAGGAGAGCTGACACATCCTCTATATACTACACCACACAGGAGAGCTGACAGATCCACTATATACTACACCACACAGGAGAGCCGACAGATCCTCTATATACTACACCACACAGGAGAGCTGACACATCCTCTATATACTACACCACACAGGAGAGCTGACACATCCTCTATATACTACACCACACAGGAGAGCCGACAGATCCTCTATATACTACACCACACAGGAGAGCTGACACATCCTCTATATACTACACCACACAGGAGAGCTGACAGATCCACTATATACTACACCACACAGGAGAGCCGACAGATCCTCTATATACTACACCACACAGGAGAGCTGACACATCCTCTATATACTACACCACACAGGAGAGCTGACACATCCTCTATATACTACACCACACAGGAGAGCCGACAGATCCTCTATATACTACACCACACAGGAGAGCTGACACATCCTCTATATACTACACCACACAGGAGAGCTGACACATCCTCTATATACTACACCACACAGGAGAGCTGACAGATCCTCTATATACTACACCACACAGGAGAGCTGACAGATCCTCTATATACTACACAATACAAGAGAGCTGACACATCCTCTATATACTACACCACACAGGAGAGCTGACAGATCCACTATATACTACACCACACAGGAGAGCTGACAGATCCTCTATATACTACACCACATAGGAGAGCCGACAGATCCTCTATATACTACACCACACAGGAGAGCTGACAGATCCTCTATATACTACACCACACAGGAGAGCTGACAGATCCTCTATATACTACACCACACAGGAGAGCTGACAGATCCTCCATATACTACACAATATAGGAGAGCTGACAGATCCACTATATACTACACCACACAGGAGAGCTGACACATCCTCTATATACTACACCACACAGGAGAGCTGACAGATCCTCTATATACTACACCACACAGGAGAGCTGACAGATCCTCTATATACTACACCACATAGGAGAGCCGACAGATCCTCTATATACTACACCACATAGGAGAGCCGACAGATCCTCTATATACTACACCACACAGGAGAGCTGACAGATCCTCTATATACTACACCACATAGGAGAGCCGACAGATCCTCTATATACTACACCACACAGGAGAGCTGACAGATCCTCTATATACTACACCACACAGGAGAGCTGACAGATCCTCCATATACTACACAATACAGGAGAGCTGACAGATCCACTATATACTACACCACACAGGAGAGCTGACACATCCTCTATATACTACACCACACAGGAGAGCCGACAGATCCTCTATATACTACACCACACAGGAGAGCTGACACATCCTCTATATACTACACAATACAGGAGAGCTGACAGATCCACTATATACTACACCACACAGGAGAGCTGACAGATCCTCTATATACTACACCACACAGGAGAGCTGACAGATCCTCTATATACTACACCACACAGGACAGATCCTCTATATACTACACCACACAGGAGAGCTGACAGATCCTCTATATACTACACCACACAGGAGAGCTGACAGATCCTCTATACACTACACCACACAGGAGAGCCGACAGATCCTCTATATACTACACAATACAGGAGAGCTGACACATCCTCTATATACTACACCACACAGGAGAGCTGACAGATCCTCTATATACTACACCACACAGGAGAGCTGACAGATCCTCTATATACTACACCACACAGGAGAGCTGACAGATCCTCTATATACTACACCACACAGGAGAGCTGACAGATCCTCTATATACTACACCACACAGGAGAGCTGACACATCCTCTATATACTACACCATACAGGAGAGCTGACAGATCCTCTATATACTACACCACACAGGAGAGCTGACACATCCTCTATATACTACACCATACAGGAGAGCTGACAGATCCTCTATATACTACACCACACAGGAGAGCTGACAGATCGTCTATATACTACACCACACAGGAGAGCTGACACATCCTCTATATACTACACCACACAGGAGAGCTGACACATCCTCTATATACTACAGCACACAGGAGAGCTAACAGATCCTCTATATACTACACCACACAGGAGAGCTGACAGATCCTCTATATACTACACCACACAGGAAAGCTGACAGATCCTCTATATACTACACCACACAGGACAGCTGACAGATCCTATATATACTACACCACACAGGAGAGCTGACAGATCCTCTATATACTACACCACACAGGAGAGCTGACAGATCCTCTATATACTACACCACACAGGACAGCTGACAGATCCTCTATATACTACACCACACAGGAGAGCTGACAGATCCTCTATATACTACACCACACAGGAGAGCTGACAGATCCTCTATATACTACACCACACAGGAGAGCTGACAGATCCTCTATATACTACACCACACAGGAGAGCTGACAGATCCTCTATATACTACACCACACAGGAGAGCTGACAGATCCTCTATATACTACACCACACAGGAGAGCTGACACATCCTCTATATACTACACAATACAGGAGAGCTGACAGATCCACTATATACTACACCACACAGGAGAGCTGACACATCCTCTATATACTACACAATACAGGAGAGCTGACAGATCCACTATATACTACACCACACAGGAGAGCTGACACATCCTCTATATACTACACCACACAGGAGAGCCGACAGATCCTCTATATACTACACCACACAGGAGAGCTGACACATCCTCTATATACTACACAATACAGGAGAGCTGACAGATCCACTATATACTACACCACACAGGAGAGCTGACAGATCCACTATATACTACACCACACAGGAGAGCTGACACATCCTCTATATACTACACAATACAGGAGAGCTGACAGATCCTCTATATACTACACCACACAGGAGAGCTGACAGATCCTCTATATACTACACCACACAGGAGAGCTGACAGATCCTCTATATACTACACCACACAGGAGAGCTGACAGATCCTCTATATACTACACCACACAGGAGAGCCGACAGATCCTCTATATACTACACCACACAGGAGAGCTGACATATCCTCTATATACTACACCACACAGGAGAGCTGACAGATCCTCTATATACTACACCACACAGGAGAGCTGACAGATCCTCTATATACTACACCACACAGGAGAGCTGACAGATCCTCTATATACTACACCACACAGGAGAGCTGACAGATCCTCTATATACTACACCACACAGGAGAGCTGACAGATCCACTATATGCTACATCACATAGGAGAGCTGACAGATCCTCAATATACTACATCACACAGGAGAGCTGACAGATCCTCTATATACTACACAATACAGGAGAGCTGACAGATCCTCTATATACTACACCACACAGGAGAGCCGACAGATCCTCTATATGCTACATCACATAGGAGAGCTGACAGATCCTCTATATACTACACAATACAGGAGAGCTGACAGATCCACTATATACTACACCACACAGGAGAGCCGACAGATCCTCTATATACTACACCACACAGGAGAGCTGACACATCCTCTATATACTACACAATACAGGAGAGCTGACAGATCCACTATATACTACACCACACAGGAGAGCTGACAGATCCTCTATATACTACACCACACAGGAGAGCTGACAGATCCTCTATATACTACACCACCCAGGAGAGCTGACAGATCCTCTATACACTACACCACACAGGAGAGCTGACACATCCTCTATATACTACACAATACAGGAGAGCTGACAGATCCTCTATATACTACACCACACAGGAGAGCTGACAGATCCTCTATATACTACACCACACGGGAGAGCTGACAGATCCTCTATATACTACACCACACAGGAGAGCTGACAGATCCTCTATATACTACACCACACAGGAGAGCTGACAGATCCTCTATATACTACACCACCCAGGAGAGCTGACAGATCCTCTATACACTACACCACACAGGAGAGCTGACACATCCTCTATATACTACACAATACAGGAGAGCTGACGCATCCTCTATATACTACACCACACAGGAGAGCTGACAGATCCTCTATATACTACACCACACAGGAGAGCTGACAGATCCTCTATATACTACACCACACAGGAGAGCTGACACATCCTCTATATACTACACCACACAGGAGAGCTGACAGATCCTCTATATACTACACAATACAGGAGAGCTGACACATCCTCTATACACTACACCACACAGGAGAGCTGACAGATCCTCTATATACTACACCACACAGGAGAGCTGACAGATCCTCTATATACTACACCACACAGGAGAGCTGACAGATCGTCTATATACTACACCACACAGGAGAGCTGACACATCTGTAGCACCCTGAGGACTCGGCTGCTACAGGGGTATTACACCTCAAGCCAGAGGTGTGGTATTCCACTCCCGGGTAAGGATGGAGTGTGGGACTGAGCTCAGATAGCTGCATACACTACACACATCCCATTTCCGGGGGACAGACCGACGGTACTCCCACCAGTATATGTGCAGGTACGACAGTGTCTGTCCCTGGCTGGAGTGGGAGGGGGTGGAACATCCCAGTAGTGTAGGGGCAGATAGGGGGAGCAGTCTGGGTAAGGCTAGGAGCTCATTGGGTGCTGGTCACCTGAGCTCACACATAGAGGGAGTATATAAGGTGGGCACCATCTTAGATCAGGGTCAGTCTTCTGTAGAGGGTCAGTCAGTCCTGAGAGAGGTCCAGGTGCGCCTGCAGAGAGAAGAGAGAGAGGAGAAGAGAAGGACCCAGAGGGGGAGAAGAAGGAACCCCAAGAACCCAGTATACAACCAGAAGGGTGAAGGGTTGGCACGCAAGGGAACCGGATCCCAAATTAGTGGAGGAGAGAAACAACCCTCAACTAAGAACCGGAGGCTGCGACATTACATGTGGAGCAGCCCCTCACCAAGTCCACTAAGAAGGCACACCGAGCATAGGGTCAGGGAAGCCAAAGAAGGTTCACCCAATAGGAGACCCGAGGGAGCCGGACATAAGTGGACCCCTGGTGGAGAGCTGACAGATCCTCTATATACTACACCACACAGGAGAACCGACAGATCCTCTATATACTACACCACACAGGAGAGCTGACAGATCCTCTATATACTACACCACACAGGAGAGCTGACAGATCATCCATATACTACACCACACAGGAGAGCCGACAGATCCTCTATATACTACACCACACAGGAGAGCTGACAGATCCTCTATATACTACACCACACAGGAGAGCTGACAGATCCTCTATATACTACACCACACAGGAGAGCTGACAGATCCTCTATATACTACACCACACAGGAGAGCTGACACATCCTCTATATACTACACCACACAGGAGAGCCGAGAGATCCTCTATATACTACACCACACAGGAGAGCTGACACATCCTCTATATACTACACCACACAGGAGAGCTGACAGATCCACTATATACTACACCACACAGGAGAGCTGACAGATCATCTATATACTACACCACACAGGAGAGCTGACAGATCCACTATATACTACACCACACAGGAGAGCTGACAGATCCTCTATATACTACACCACACAGGAGAGCTGACAGATCATCTATATACTACACCACACAGGAGAGCTGACAGATCCACTATATACTACACCACACAGGAGAGCTGACAGATCCTCTATATACTACAGCACACAGGAGAGCTGACAGATCCACTATATACTACACCACACAGGAGAGCTGACAACTCTCTGGTATCTTCCAGTCACCTCCAGAGCTGCAGTCACTATTCTGGTGTTACATCAGGTCTTATCCTCCAGAGCTGCAGTCACTATTCTGCTGTTACATCGTGTCTTATCCTCCAGTCACCTCCAGAGCTGCAGTCACTATTCTGATGTTACATCAGCTCTTATCCTCCACTCACCTCCAGAGCTACACTCACTATTCTACTGTTACATCGTGTCTTATCCTCCAGTCACCTACAGAGCTGCACTCACCATTCTGCTGTGATATTATGTCTTATCCTCCAGTCACCTCCAGAGCTGCAGTTACTATTCTGATGTTACATCAGCTCTTATCCTCCAGTCACCTCCAGAGCTGCACTCACCATTCTGCTGTTACATCGTGTCTTATCCTCCAGTCACCCACAGAGCTGTAGTTTCTATTCTGCTGATACATCAGGTCTTATCCTCCAGTCACCTCCAGAGCTGCAGTCACTATTCTGCTGTTACATCATGTCTTGTCCTCCATTCACCTCCAGAACTGCAGTCACTATTCTGCTGTTACATCATGTCTTATCCTCCAGTCATCTCCAGAGCTGCGATAACTATTCCGCTGTTATATCAGGTCTTATCCTCCAGTCACCTGCAGATCTGCACTCTCTATTCTGCTGTTACATCATGTCTTACCCTCCAGTCACCTCCAGAGCTGCAGTCTCTATTCTGCTGTTACATCATATCTTATCCTCCAGTCACCTCCAGAGCTGCAGTCACTATTCTGCTATTACATCGTGTCTTATCCTCCAGTCACCTCAAGAGCTGCAGTCAATATTCTGCTGTTACATCATGTCTTGTCCTCCAGTTACCTCCAGAGCTGCACTCACTATTATGCTGTTACTTCATGTCTTATCCTCCAGTCACCTCCAGAGCTGCACTCACTATTCTGCTGTTACATCGTGTCTTATCCTCCAGTCACCTCCAGAGCTGCAGTCACTATTCTGCTGTTACATCGTGTCTTCTCCTCCAGTCACCTCCAGAGCTGCAGTCACTATACTGCTGTTAGTTCGTGTCTTATCCTCCAGTCACCTCAAGAGCTGTAGTCACTGTTCTGCTGTTACATAGTGTCTTAACCTCCAGACACCTCCAGAGCTGCACTCACTATTCTGCTGTTACATCGTGTCTTATCCTTCAGACACCTCCAGAGCTGCACTCACTATTCTGCTGTTACATCGTGTCTTATCCTTCAGACACCTCCAGAGCTGCAGTCACTATTCTGCTGTTACATCGTGTCTTATCCTTCAGACACCTCCAGAGCTGCAGTCACTATTCTGCTGTTACATCGTGTCTTATCCGCCAGCCACCTCTAGAGCTGCACTCAATATTCTGCTGTTACATCATGTCTTATCCTCCAGACACCTCCAGAGCTACACTCACTATTCTGCCGTTACATCGTGTCTTATCTTCCAGTTACCTCCAGAGCTGCAGTCACTATTCTGCTTTTACATCGTTTCTTCTCCTCCAACCACCTCCAGAGCTGCAGTCTCTACTCTGCAGTTACATCATGTCTTATCCTCCAGTCATCTCCAGAGCTGTAGTCACTATTCTGCTGTTACATCGTGTCTTATCCTCCAGTCACCTCCAGAGCTGCAGTCACTATTCTGATGTTACATCGTGTCTTATCCTCCAGTCACCTCCAGAGCTGCAGTCACTATTCTGCTGTTACATCATGTTTTATCCTCCAGTCACCTCCAGAGCTGCACTCACTATTCTGCTGTTACATCGTGTCTTATCCTCCAGTCACCTCCAGAGTTGCAGTCACTATTCTGCTGTTACATTGTGTCTTATCCTCCAGTCACCTCCAGAGCTGCAGTGACTATTCCGCTGTTAGTTCGTGTCTTATCCTCCAGTCACCTCAAGAGCTGCAGTCACTATTCTACTATTATTTCATGTCTTATCCTCCAGTTACCTCCAGAGCTGTAGTCACTATTCTACTGTTACATCGTATCTTATCCTCCAGTCACCTCCAGAGCTGCAGTCACTATTCTGTTGTTACAACACGTCTTATGCTCCAGTCACCTCCAGAGCTGCACTCACTATTCTGCTGTTACATCATATCTTATCCTCCAGTCACCTCCAGAGCTGTAGTCACTATTCTGCTGTTACACCATGTAATATCCTCCAGTCACCTCCACAGCTGCACTCACTATTCTGCTGTTATATCATGTTTTATCCGCTAGTCACCTCCAGAGCTGCACTCAATATTCTGCTGTTTCATCGTGTCTTATCCTCCTGTCACCTCCAGAGCTGCAATCACTATTCTGCTGTTACATCAGGTCTTATCCTCCAGTCACCTCCAGAGCTGTAGTTTCTATTCTGCTATTACATCAAGTCTTATTCTCCAGTCACCTCCAGAGCTGCACTCATTGTTCTGCTGTTACATCATGTCTTATCCTCCAGTCACCTCCAGAGCTGCAGTCGCTTTTCAGCTGTTATATCGTGTCTTATCCTCCAGTCACCTCAAGAGCTGCAGTCTCTTTTCAGCTGTTACATCGTGTCTTATCCTCCAGTTACCTCCAGAGCTGCAGTCACTATTCTGCTGTTACATCGTGTCTTATCCTCCAGTCACCTCCAGAGCTGCACTCACTATTCTGCTGTTACATCATGTCTTATCCTCCAGTCACCTCAAGTGCTGCACTCACTATTCTGCTGTTACATCGTGTCTTATCCTCCTGTCACCTCCAGAGCTGCTGTTACACCATGTCTTATCCTCCAGTCATCTCCAGAGCTGCAGTCACTATTCTGCTGTTACATCGTGTGTTATCCTCCAGTCACCTCCAAAGCTGCACTCAATATTCTTCTTTTACATCACGTCTTATCCTCCAGTCACCTCCAGAGCTGCAGTCACTCTTCTGCTGTTGCAACCTGTCTTATCCTCCAGCCACCTCCAGAGCTGCAGTCACTATTCTGCTGTTACATCAAGTCTTATCCTCCAGTCACCTCCAGAGCTGCAGTCACTATTCTGCTGTTACATCGTGTCTTATCCTCCAGTCACATCCAGAGCTGCACTCACTATTCTGCTATTATTTCATGTCTTATCCTCCAGTCACCTCCAGAGCTGCAGTCACTATTCTGCTGTTACAACACGTCTTATCCTCCAGTTTCCTCCAGAGCTGCACTCACTATTCTGCTGTTACATCGTGTCTTATCCTCCAGTCACCTCCAGAGCTGCAGTCACTATTCTGCTGTTACATCGTGCCTTATCCTCCAGTCACCTCCAGAGCTGTAGTCACTATTCTGCTGTTACATCAGGTCTTATCCTCCAGAGCTGCAGTCTCTATTCTGCTGTTACATCGTGTCTTATCCTCCAGTCACCTCAACGGCTGCACTCACTATTCTGCTGTTACATCGTGTCTTATCCTCCAGTCATCTCCAGAGCTGCAGTCACTATTCTGCTGTTAAATCGTGTCTTTTCCTCCAGCCACCTCCAAAGCTGCACTCAGTATTCTGCTGTTACATCATGTCTTATCCTCCAGCCACCTCCACAGCTGCAGTCACTATTCTGCTGTTACATCAAGTCTTATCCTGCAGTTTCCTCCAGAGCTGCAGTCACTAATCTGCTGTTAGTTCGTGTCTTATCCTCCAGTCACCTGAAGAGCTGCAGTCACTATTCTGCTGTTACATGGTGTCTTATCGTCTAGTCTCATCCAGAGCTGCACTCACTATTCTGCTATTATTTCATGTCTTATCCTCCAGTCACCTCAAGAGCTGCACTCACTATTCTGCTGTTACATCGTGTCTTATCCTCCAGTCACCTCCAGATCTGTAGTCACTGTTCTGCTGTTGCATCTTATCTTTTCCTCCAGTCACGTCCAGAGCTGCACTCACTATTCTGCTGTTACATCATGTTTTATCCGCCTGTCTCCTCCAGAGCTGCACTCACTATTCTGCTGTTACATCCTGTCTTATACTCCACTCACCTCCAGAGCTGCAGTCACTATTCTGCTGTTACATCGTGTCTTATCCTCCTGTCACCTCCAGAGCTGCCCTCACTGTTCTGCTGTTACATCAGGTCTTATCCGCCAGCCACCTCCAGAGCTGCACTCCCTATTCTTCTGTTACATCGTGTCTTATCCGCCAGCCACCTCTAGAGCTGCACTCAATATTCTGCTGTTACATCATGTCTTATCCTCCAGACACCTCCAGAGCTGCACTCACTATTCTGCCGTTACATCGTGTCTTATCTTCCAGTCACCTCCAGAGCTGCAGTCACTATTCTGCTGTTACATCGTTTCTTCTCCTCCAACCACCTCCAGAGCTGCAGTCTCTACTCTGCAGTTACATCATGTCTTATCCTCCAGTCATCTCCAGAGCTGTAGTCACTATTCTGCTGTTACATCGTGTCTTATCCTCCAGTCACCTCCAGAGCTGCAGTCACTATTCTGATGTTACATGCTGTCTTATCCTCCAGTCACCTCCAGAGCTGCAGTCCCTATTCTGATGCTACATCCTGTCTTATCCTCCAGTCACCTCCAGAGCTGCAGTCACTCTTCTGCTGTTACATCGAGTCTTATCCTCCAGTCACCTCCAGAGCTGCAGTCACTCTTCTGCTGTTACATCAGGTCTTATCCTCCAGTCACCTCCAGAGCTGCAGTCACTCTTCTGCTGTTATATCGTGTCTTATCCTCCAGTCACCTCCAGAGCTGCTGTCACTATTCTGCTGTTACATCGAGTCTTATCCTCCAGTCACTTCCAGAGCTGCAGTCACCGTTCTGCTGTTACTTCCTGTCTTATCCTCCAGTCACCTCCAGAGCTGCAGTCACTATTCTGCTGTTACATCCTGTCTTATCCTCCAGTCATCTCCAGAGCTGTAGTCACTATTCTGCTGTTACGTCATGTCTTATCCTCCAGTCACCTCCAGAGCTGCACTCACTATTCTGCTGTTACATCGTGTCTTATCCTGCAGCCACCTCCGGAGCTGCACTCACTATTCTGCTCTTACATCATGTCTTATCCTCCAGTCACCTCAATAGCTGCGCTCACTATTCTGCTGTTACATTCTGTATTATCCGCCAGCCACCTCCAGAGCTGCACTCACTATTCTGCTGATACATCTTGTCTTATCCGCCAGTCACCTCTAGAGCTGCACTCACTATTCTGCTGTTACATCGTGTCTTATTCTCCAGCCACCTCCAGAGCTGCAGTCACTATTCTGCTGTTACATCAGGTTTATCCTCCAGTCACCTCCAGAGCTGCAGTCACTATTATGCTATTACATCAGGTCTTATCCTCCAGTTACCTCCAGAGCTGCAGTCACTATTCTGCTGTTACATTCTGTATTATCCTCCAGTCACTTCCAGAGCTGCACTCACTATTCTGCTGTTACATTGTGTCTTATCCTCCAGTCACCTCCAGAGCTGTAATCACTATTCTGCTGTTACATCGTGTTTTATCCTCCAGTCACCTCCAGAGCTGCAGACACTATACTGCTGTTACATCGTGTCTTATCCTCCAGTCACCTTCAGAACTGCACTCACTATTCTGCTGTTACATCGTGTCTTAACCTCCAGTCACCTCCAGAGCTGCACTCACCATTCTGCTGTTACATTGTGTCTTATCCTCCAGTCACCTCCAGAGCTGCAGTCACTATTCTGGTGTAACATCATGTCTTATCCTCGAGCCACCTTCCAGAGCTGCGGTCACTATTCTGCTGTTACATTATGTCTTATCCTCCAGTTACCTCCAGAGCTGTAGTCACTATTCTGCTGTTACGTCATGTCTTATCCTCCAGTCACCTCCAGAGCTTCAGTCTCTATTCTGCTTTTACATCATGTCTTATCCTCCAGTCACCTCCAGAGCTGCAGTCACTTTTCTGCTGTTACATCGTATCTTATCCTCCAGTCACCTCCAGAGCTGCAGTTACTATTCTGCTGTTACATCATGTCTTATCCTCCAGTCACCTCCAGAGCTGCACTCACTATTCTGCTGCTACATCAGGTCTTATCCTCCAGTCACCTCCAGAGCTGCGGTCACTATTCTGCTGTTACATCTTGTCTTATCCTCCAGTCACCTCCAGAGCTGCAATCACTATTCTGCTTTTACATCATGTCTAATCCTCCAGTCACCTCCAGAGCTGCATTCACTCTTCTGCTGTTACATTGTGTCTTATCCTCCAGTCACCTCCAGAGCTGCAGTCACTATTCTGCTGTTACATCGAGTCTTATCCTCCAGTCACCACAAGAGCTGCACTCACTATTCTGCTGTAACATCGTGTCTTAACCTCCAATCACCTCCAGATCTGCACTTACCATACTGCTGTTACCTTGTGTCTTATCCTCCAGAGCTGTAGTCACTATTCTGCTGTTACAATGTATCTTATCCGCCAGCCAACTCCAGAGCTGCACACACTATTCTGCTGTTACATCGTGTCTTATCCGCCAGCCACCTCTAGAGCTGCACTCACTATTCTGCTGTTACAAACGTGTCTTATCCTCCAGTCACCTCCAGAGCTGCAGTCACTATTCTGCTGTTACTTCATGTCTTATCCTCCAGTCACCTCCTGAGCTGCACCCACTATTCTGCTGTTACATCGTGTCTTATCCTCCAGTCACCTCCAGAGCTGCAGTCACTACTCTTCTGTTACATCATGTCTTATCCTCCAGTCATCTCCAGAGCTGTAGTCACTATCCTGCTGTTACATCATATCTTATCCTCCAGTCACCTCCAGAGCTGCACTCACTATTCTGCTGTTAAAATGTGTCTTAAACGTCAGTCACCTCCAGAGCTGCACTCACTATTCTGCTGTTACATTGTGTCTTATCCTCTTGCCACCTCCGGAGCTGCAGTCACTATTCTGCTGTTACATCAGGCCTTATCCTCCAGTCACCTCCAGAGCTGCACTCACTATTCTGCTCTTACATCATGTCTTATCCTCCAGTTACCTCCAGAGCTGCAGTCACTATTCTGCTATTACATCAGGTCTTATCCTCCAGCCACCTCCAGAGCTGCACTCACTATTCTGCTCTTACATCATGTCTTATCCTCCAGTCACCTCAATAGCTGCTCTCACTATTCTGCTGTTACATTATGTCTTATCCTCCAGTCACCTCCAGAGCTGCATTCACTATTCTGCTGTTACATCGTGTCTTATCCGCCAGTCACCTCCAGAGCTGCAGTCACTACTCTGCTGTTACATCATATCTTATCCTCCAGTCATCTCCAGAGCTGTAGTCACTATTCTGCTGTTACGTCATGTCTTATCCTCCAGTCACCTCCAGAGCTACACTCACTATTCTGCTGTTAAAATGTGTCTTAAACGTCAGTCACCTCCAGAGCTGCACTCACTATTCTGCTGTTACATTGTGTCTTATCCTCTTGCCACCTCCGGAGCTGCAGTCACTATTCTGCTGTTACATCAGGCCTTATCCTCCAGTCACCTCCAGAGCTGCAGTCACTATTCTGCTATTACATCAGGTCTTATCCTCCAGCCACCTCCAGAGCTGCACTCACTATTCTGCTCTTACATCATGTCTTATCCTCCAGTTACCTCCAGAGCTGCAGTCACTATTCTGCGATTACATCAGGTCTTATCCTCCAGCCACCTCCAGAGCTGCACTCACTATTCTGCTCTTACATCATGTCTTATCCTCCAGTTACCTCCAGAGCTGCAGTCACTATTCTGCTGTTACGTCATGTCTTATCCTCCAGTCACCTCAATAGCTGCTCTCACTATTCTGCTGTTACATTATGTCTTATCCTCCAGTCACCTCCAGAGCTGCATTCACTATTCTGCTGTTACATCGTGTCTTATCCGCCAGTCACCTCTAGAGCTGCACTCACTATTCTGCTGTTACATCATGTCTTATCTTCCAGTCACCTCCAGAGCTGCAGTCACTATTCTGCTGTTACATCAGGTCTTATCCTCCAGTCACCTCCAGAGCTGCAGTCACTAATATGCTATTACATCAGGTCTTATCCTCCAGCCACCTCCAGAGCTGCACTCAATATTCTGATCTTACATCATGTCTTATCCTCCAGTTACCTCCAGAGCTGCAGTCACTATTCTGATCTTACATCATGTCTTATCCTCCAGTTACCTCCAGAGCTGCAGTCACTATTCTGCTGTTACATCCTGTCTTATCCTCCAGTCACTTCCGGAGCTGCACTCACTATTCTGCTGTTACATTGTGTCTTATCCTCCAGTCACCTCCAGAGCTGTAATCACTATTCTGCTGTTACATCGTTTTTTATCCTCCAGTCACCTACAGAGCTGCGGTCACTATTGTGCTGTTACATTTTGTCTTATCCTCCAGTTACCTCCAGAGCTGCAGTCTCTATTCTGCTTTTATATCATGTCTAATCCTCCAGTCACCTCCAGAGCTGCATTCACTATTCTACTGTTACATGACATCTTATCCTCCAGTCACCTCCAGAGCTGCATCACTGTTCTGCTGTTACATGACATCTTATCCTCCAGTCACCTCCAGAGCTGCAGTCACTGTTCTGCTGTTACATGACATCTTATCCTCCAGCCACCTCCAGAGCTGCTGTCACTATTCTGCTGTTACATTATGTCTTATCCTTCAATTACCTCCAGAGCTGCAGTTACTATTCTGCTGTTACATCAGGTCTTATCCTCCAGTCACCTCCAGAGCTGCAGTCACTATTCTGCTGTTACATCGTGTCTTATCCTCCAGTCACCTCCAGAGCTGCATTCACTATTCTACTGTTACATGACATCTTATTCTCCAGTCACCTCCAGAGCTGCACTAAGTATTCTGCTGTTACTTCGTGTCTTATCCTCCTGTCACCTCCAGATCTGCACTCACTATTCTGCTGTTACATCTTGTCTTATCCTCCAGTCACCTCCATAGCTGCACTCAATATTCTGCTGTTACATCGTGTCTTATCCTCCAGTCACCTCCAGAGCTGCACTCACTGTTCTGCTGTTACATCGTGTCTTATCCTCCAGTCACCTGCAGAGCTGCAGTCACTATTCTGCTGTAACATCGTGTCATATCCTCCATTCAATTCCAGAGCTGCACTTACCATTCTGCTGTTATATTGTGTCTTATCCTCCAGTCACCTCCAGAGCTGTAGTCACTATTTTGCTGTTACATCATGTATTATCCTCCAGACACCTCCAGAGCTGCAGTCACATTTCTGCTGTTACATCGTGTCTTATCCTCCAGTCACCTCCAGAGCTGCAGTCACTATTCTGCTGTTACATCATGTCTTATCCTCCAGTTACTTCCAGAGCTGCACTCGCTATTCTGCTGTTACATCGTGTCTTATCCTCCAGTCACCTCCAGAGCTGCAGTTACTATTCTGTTGTTAAATCATGTCTTATCCTCCAGTCAACTCCAGAGCTGTAGTCACTATTCTGCTGTTACATCGTGTCTTATCCTCCAGTCACCCCAAGAGCTGCACTCACTATTCTGCTGTTACATCTTGTCTTCTCCTCCAGTCACCTACAGAGCTGAAGTCTCTATTCTGCTGTGACATCATGTCTTATCCTCCATTTACCTCCAGAGCTGCACTCACTATTCTGCTGTAACATCATGTTTTATCTGCCAGTCACCTCCAGAGCTGCAGTCACTATTCTGCTGTTACATCATCTATTATCCTCCAGCCACCTCCAGAGCTGCAGTCACTATTCTGCTGTTACATCGTGTCTTATCCTCCTGTCACCTCCAGAGCTGCAATCACTATTCTACTGTTACATCCTGTCTTATCCTCCACTCACCTCCAGAGCTGCACTCACTATTCTGCTGTTACATCATGTCTTATCCTCCAGCCACCTTCAGAGCTGCACTCACTATTCTGCTCTTACATCATGTCTTATCCTCCAGTCACCTCAATAGCTGCTCTCACTATTCTGCTGTTACATTATGTCTTATCCTCCAGTCACCTCCAGAGCTGCATTCACTATTCTGCTGTTACATCGTGTCTTATCCGCCAGTCACCTCCAGAGCTGCAGTCACTACTCTGCTGTTACATCATATCTTATCCTCCAGTCATCTCCAGAGCTGTAGTCACTATTCTGCTGTTACGTCATGTCTTATCCTCCAGTCACCTCCAGAGCTACACTCACTATTCTGCTGTTAAAATGTGTCTTAAACGTCAGTCACCTCCAGAGCTGCACTCACTATTCTGCTGTTACATTGTGTCTTATCCTCTTGCCACCTCCGGAGCTGCAGTCACTATTCTGCTGTTACATCAGGCCTTATCCTCCAGTCACCTCCAGAGCTGCAGTCACTATTCTGCTATTACATCAGGTCTTATCCTCCAGCCACCTCCAGAGCTGCACTCACTATTCTGCTCTTACATCATGTCTTATCCTCCAGTTACCTCCAGAGCTGCAGTCACTATTCTGCGATTACATCAGGTCTTATCCTCCAGCCACCTCCAGAGCTGCACTCACTATTCTGCTCTTACATCATGTCTTATCCTCCAGTTACCTCCAGAGCTGCAGTCACTATTCTGCTGTTACGTCATGTCTTATCCTCCAGTCACCTCAATAGCTGCTCTCACTATTCTGCTGTTACATTATGTCTTATCCTCCAGTCACCTCCAGAGCTGCATTCACTATTCTGCTGTTACATCGTGTCTTATCCGCCAGTCACCTCTAGAGCTGCACTCACTATTCTGCTGTTACATCATGTCTTATCTTCCAGTCACCTCCAGAGCTGCAGTCACTATTCTGCTGTTACATCAGGTCTTATCCTCCAGTCACCTCCAGAGCTGCAGTCACTAATATGCTATTACATCAGGTCTTATCCTCCAGCCACCTCCAGAGCTGCACTCAATATTCTGATCTTACATCATGTCTTATCCTCCAGTTACCTCCAGAGCTGCAGTCACTATTCTGATCTTACATCATGTCTTATCCTCCAGTTACCTCCAGAGCTGCAGTCACTATTCTGCTGTTACATCCTGTCTTATCCTCCAGTCACTTCCGGAGCTGCACTCACTATTCTGCTGTTACATTGTGTCTTATCCTCCAGTCACCTCCAGAGCTGTAATCACTATTCTGCTGTTACATCATTTTTTATCCTCCAGTCACCTACAGAGCTGCGGTCACTATTCTGCTGTTACATTATGTCTTATCCTCCAGTTACCTCCAGAGCTGCAGTCTCTATTCTGCTTTTATATCATGTCTAATCCTCCAGTCACCTCCAGAGCTGCATTCACTATTCTACTGTTACATGACATCTTATCCTCCAGTCACCTCCAGAGCTGCATCACTGTTCTGCTGTTACATGACATCTTATCCTCCAGTCACCTCCAGAGCTGCAGTCACTGTTCTGCTGTTACATGACATCTTATCCTCCAGCCACCTCCAGAGCTGCTGTCACTATTCTGCTGTTACATTATGTCTTATCCTTCAATTACCTCCAGAGCTGCAGTTACTATTCTGCTGTTACATCATGTCTTATCCTCCAGTCACCTCCAGAGCTGCAGTCACTATTCTGCTGTTACATCGTGTCTTATCCTCCAGTCACCTCCAGAGCTGCATTCACTATTCTACTGTTACATGACATCTTATTCTCCAGTCACCTCCAGAGCTGCACTAAGTATTCTGCTGTTACTTCGTGTCTTATCCTCCTGTCACCTCCAGATCTGCACTCACTATTCTGCTGTTACATCTTGTCCTATCCTCCAGTCACCTCCATAGCTGCACTCACTATTCTGCTGTTACATCGTGTCTTATCCTCCAGTCACCTCCAGAGCTGCACTCACTGTTCTGCTGTTACATCGTGTCTTATCCTCCAGTCACCTGCAGAGCTGCAGTCACTATTCTGCTGTAACATCGTGTCATATCCTCCATTCAATTCCAGAGCTGCACTTACCATTCTGCTGTTATATTGTGTCTTATCCTCCAGTCACCTCCAGAGCTGTAGTCACTATTTTGCTGTTACATCATGTATTATCCTCCAGACACCTCCAGAGCTGCAGTCACATTTCTGCTGTTACATCGTGTCTTATCCTCCAGTCACCTCCAGAGCTGCAGTCACTATTCTGCTGTTACATCATGTCTTATCCTCCAGTTACTTCCAGAGCTGCACTCGCTATTCTGCTGTTACATCGTGTCTTATCCTCCAGTCACCTCCAGAGCTGCAGTTACTATTCTGTTGTTAAATCATGTCTTATCCTCCAGTCAACTCCAGAGCTGTAGTCACTATTCTGCTGTTACATCGTGTCTTATCCTCCAGTCACCCCAAGAGCTGCACTCACTATTCTGCTGTTACATCTTGTCTTCTCCTCCAGTCACCTACAGAGCTGAAGTCTCTATTCTGCTGTGACATCATGTCTTATCCTGCAGTCACCTCCAGAGCTGTAGTCTCTATTCTGCTGTTACATCAGTACTTATCCTCCATTCACCTCCAGAGCTGCACTCACTATTCTGCTGTAACATCATGTTTTATCTGCCAGTCACCTCCAGAGCTGCACTCACTATTCTGCTGTTACATCGTGTCTCATCCTCCAGTCACCTCCAGAGCTGCAATAACTATTCTGTTGTTACATCATGTCTTATCCTCCAGTCACCTCCAGAGGTGCAGTCACTATTCTGCTGTTACATCATGTCTTATCCTCCAGTCACCTCCAGAGCTGCACTCACTATTCTGTTGTTACATCATGTCTTATCCTCCTGTCACCTCCAGAGCTGCAGTCACTATTCTGCTGTTACTTCATGTCTTATCCTTCAGTCAACTCCAGAGCTGTAGTCTCTATTCTGCTGTTACATCAGGTCTTATCCTCCATTCACCTCCAGAGCTGCAGTCACTATTCTTCTGTAACATCACGCCTTATCTTCCAGTCACCTCCAGATCTGCACTCACTATTCTGTAGTTACATCGTGTCTTATCCTCCAGTCACCTCCAGATCTGCACTCACCATTCTGCTGTTACATTTTGTCTTATCCTCCAGTCACCTCCAGAGCTGCTCTCACTATTCTGCAGTAAAATCAGGTCTTATCCTCCAGCCACCTTCAGAGCTGTTGTCACTATTCTGCTGTTACATTATGTCTTATCCTCCAGTCACCTCCTGAGCTTCAGTCACTATTCTGCTTTTACATCGTGTCTTATCCTCCATTTACCTCCAGAGCTGCAGTCACTATTCTGCTGTTACATCATGTCTTATCCTCCAGTCACCTCCAGAGCTGCACTTAATATTCTGCTGTTACATCATCTCTTATACTCCAGTCACCTCCAGAGCTGCATTCTCTATTCTGCTCTTACATCATGTCTTATCCTCCAGTCACCTCCAGAGCTGCAGTAACTATTCTGCTGTTACATCGTGTCTTATCCTCCTGTTACCTTCAGAGCTGCAGTCACTATTCTGCTGTTACATCATGGCTTATCCTCCACTCACCTCCAGAGCTGTGGTCACTATTCTGCTGTTACATCAGGTCTTATCCTCCAGTCACCTCCAGAGCTGTAGTCACTATTCTGCTGTTACATCAGGTCTTATCCTCCAGTCGCCTCTAGAGCTGCAGTCTCTATTCTGCTGTTACATCATGTCTTATCCTGTAGTCACCTCCAGAGCTGCAGTCACTTTTCTGCTGTTACATCGTGTCTTATCCTCCAGCCACCTCCAGAGCTGCACTCACTATTCTGCTGTTACATCGTGTCTCATCCTCCAGTCACCTCCAGAGCTGCAATAACTATTCTGTTGTTACATCATGTCTTATCCTCCAGTCACCTCCAGAGCTGCACTCACTATTCTGTTGTTACTTCATGTCTTATCCTCCAGTCAACTCCAGACGTGCAGTCACTATTCTGCTGTAACATCACGCCTTATCCTCCAGTCACCTCCAGAGCTGCACTCACTATTCTGCTTTTACATTGTCTTATCCTCCAGTCACCTCCAGAGCTGCAGTTACTATTCTGCTGTTACATCGTGTCTTATCCTCCAATCACCTCCAGAGCTGCATTCACTATTCTACTGTTACATGACATCTTATCCTCCAGTCACCTCCAGAGCTGCAGTTACTATTCTGCTGTTACATCATGTCTTATCCTCCAGTCACCTCCAGAGCTGCAGTCACTATTCTGCTGTTACATCGTGTCTTATCCTCCAGTCACCTCCAGAGCTGCATTCACTATTCTACTGTTACATGACATCTTATTCTCCAGTCACCTCCAGAGCTGCACTAAGTATTCTGCTGTTACTTCGTGTCTTATCCTCCTGTCACCTCCAGATCTGCACTCACTATTCTGCTGTTACATCTTGTCTTATCCTCCAGTCACCTCCATAGCTGCACTCAATATTCTGCTGTTACATCGTGTCTTATCCTCCAGTCACCTCCAGAGCTGCACTCACTGTTCTGCTGTTACATCGTGTCTTATCCTCCAGTCACCTGCAGAGCTGCAGTCACTATTCTGCTGTAACATCGTGTCATATCCTCCATTCAATTCCAGAGCTGCACTTACCATTCTGCTGTTATATTGTGTCTTATCCTCCAGTCACCTCCAGAGCTGTAGTCACTATTTTGCTGTTACATCATGTATTATCCTCCAGACACCTCCAGAGCTGCAGTCACATTTCTGCTGTTACATCGTGTCTTATCCTCCAGTCACCTCCAGAGCTGCAGTCACTATTCTGCTGTTACATCATGTCTTATCCTCCAGTTACTTCCAGAGCTGCACTCGCTATTCTGCTGTTACATCGTGTCTTATCCTCCAGTCACCTCCAGAGCTGCAGTTACTATTCTGTTGTTAAATCATGTCTTATCCTCCAGTCAACTCCAGAGCTGTAGTCACTATTCTGCTGTTACATCGTGTCTTATCCTCCAGTCACCCCAAGAGCTGCACTCACTATTCTGCTGTTACATCTTGTCTTCTCCTCCAGTCACCTACAGAGCTGAAGTCTCTATTCTGCTGTGACATCATGTCTTATCCTCCATTCACCTCCAGAGCTGCACTCACTATTCTGCTGTAACATCATGTTTTATCTGCCAGTCACCTCCAGAGCTGCAGTCACTATTCTGCTGTTACATCATCTATTATCCTCCAGCCACCTCCAGAGCTGCAGTCACTATTCTGCTGTTACATCGTGTCTTATCCTCCTGTCACCTCCAGAGCTGCAATCACTATTCTACTGTTACATCCTGTCTTATCCTCCACTCACCTCCAGAGCTGCACTCACTATTCTGCTGTTACATCATGTCTTATCCTCCAGCCACCTTCAGAGCTGCACTCACTATTCTGCTCTTACATCATGTCTTATCCTCCAGTCACCTCAATAGCTGCTCTCACTATTCTGCTGTTACATTATGTCTTATCCTCCAGTCACCTCCAGAGCTGCATTCACTATTCTGCTGTTACATCGTGTCTTATCCGCCAGTCACCTCCAGAGCTGCAGTCACTACTCTGCTGTTACATCATATCTTATCCTCCAGTCATCTCCAGAGCTGTAGTCACTATTCTGCTGTTACGTCATGTCTTATCCTCCAGTCACCTCCAGAGCTACACTCACTATTCTGCTGTTAAAATGTGTCTTAAACGTCAGTCACCTCCAGAGCTGCACTCACTATTCTGCTGTTACATTGTGTCTTATCCTCTTGCCACCTCCGGAGCTGCAGTCACTATTCTGCTGTTACATCAGGCCTTATCCTCCAGTCACCTCCAGAGCTGCAGTCACTATTCTGCTATTACATCAGGTCTTATCCTCCAGCCACCTCCAGAGCTGCACTCACTATTCTGCTCTTACATCATGTCTTATCCTCCAGTTACCTCCAGAGCTGCAGTCACTATTCTGCGATTACATCAGGTCTTATCCTCCAGCCACCTCCAGAGCTGCACTCACTATTCTGCTCTTACATCATGTCTTATCCTCCAGTTACCTCCAGAGCTGCAGTCACTATTCTGCTGTTACGTCATGTCTTATCCTCCAGTCACCTCAATAGCTGCTCTCACTATTCTGCTGTTACATTATGTCTTATCCTCCAGTCACCTCCAGAGCTGCATTCACTATTCTGCTGTTACATCGTGTCTTATCCGCCAGTCACCTCTAGAGCTGCACTCACTATTCTGCTGTTACATCATGTCTTATCTTCCAGTCACCTCCAGAGCTGCAGTCACTATTCTGCTGTTACATCAGGTCTTATCCTCCAGTCACCTCCAGAGCTGCAGTCACTAATATGCTATTACATCAGGTCTTATCCTCCAGCCACCTCCAGAGCTGCACTCAATATTCTGATCTTACATCATGTCTTATCCTCCAGTTACCTCCAGAGCTGCAGTCACTATTCTGATCTTACATCATGTCTTATCCTCCAGTTACCTCCAGAGCTGCAGTCACTATTCTGCTGTTACATCCTGTCTTATCCTCCAGTCACTTCCGGAGCTGCACTCACTATTCTGCTGTTACATTGTGTCTTATCCTCCAGTCACCTCCAGAGCTGTAATCACTATTCTGCTGTTACATCGTTTTTTATCCTCCAGTCACCTACAGAGCTGCGGTCACTATTCTGCTGTTACATTATGTCTTATCCTCCAGTTACCTCCAGAGCTGCAGTCTCTATTCTGCTTTTATATCATGTCTAATCCTCCAGTCACCTCCAGAGCTGCATTCACTATTCTACTGTTACATGACATCTTATCCTCCAGTCACCTCCAGAGCTGCATCACTGTTCTGCTGTTACATGACATCTTATCCTCCAGTCACCTCCAGAGCTGCAGTCACTGTTCTGCTGTTACATGACATCTTATCCTCCAGCCACCTCCAGAGCTGCTGTCACTATTCTGCTGTTACATTATGTCTTATCCTTCAATTACCTCCAGAGCTGCAGTTACTATTCTGCTGTTACATCATGTCTTATCCTCCAGTCACCTCCAGAGCTGCAGTCACTATTCTGCTGTTACATCGTGTCTTATCCTCCAGTCACCTCCAGAGCTGCATTCACTATTCTACTGTTACATGACATCTTATTCTCCAGTCACCTCCAGAGCTGCACTAAGTATTCTGCTGTTACTTCGTGTCTTATCCTCCTGTCACCTCCAGATCTGCACTCACTATTCTGCTGTTACATCTTGTCCTATCCTCCAGTCACCTCCATAGCTGCACTCACTATTCTGCTGTTACATCGTGTCTTATCCTCCAGTCACCTCCAGAGCTGCACCCACTGTTCTGCTGTTACATCGTGTCTTATCCTCCAGTCACCTGCAGAGCTGCAGTCACTATTCTGCTGTAACATCGTGTCATATCCTCCATTCAATTCCAGAGCTGCACTTACCATTCTGCTGTTATATTGTGTCTTATCCTCCAGTCACCTCCAGAGCTGTAGTCACTATTTTGCTGTTACATCATGTATTATCCTCCAGACACCTCCAGAGCTGCAGTCACATTTCTGCTGTTACATCGTGTCTTATCCTCCAGTCACCTCCAGAGCTGCAGTCACTATTCTGCTGTTACATCATGTCTTATCCTCCAGTTACTTCCAGAGCTGCACTCGCTATTCTGCTGTTACATCGTGTCTTATCCTCCAGTCACCTCCAGAGCTGCAGTTACTATTCTGTTGTTAAATCATGTCTTATCCTCCAGTCAACTCCAGAGCTGTAGTCACTATTCTGCTGTTACATCGTGTCTTATCCTCCAGTCACCCCAAGAGCTGCACTCACTATTCTGCTGTTACATCTTGTCTTCTCCTCCAGTCACCTACAGAGCTGAAGTCTCTATTCTGCTGTGACATCATGTCTTATCCTGCAGTCACCTCCAGAGCTGTAGTCTCTATTCTGCTGTTACATCAGTACTTATCCTCCATTCACCTCCAGAGCTGCACTCACTATTCTGCTGTAACATCATGTTTTATCTGCCAGTCACCTCCAGAGCTGCACTCACTATTCTGCTGTTACATCGTGTCTCATCCTCCAGTCACCTCCAGAGCTGCAATAACTATTCTGTTGTTACATCATGTCTTATCCTCCAGTCACCTCCAGAGGTGCAGTCACTATTCTGCTGTTACATCATGTCTTATCCTCCAGTCACCTCCAGAGCTGCACTCACTATTCTGTTGTTACATCATGTCTTATCCTCCTGTCACCTCCAGAGCTGCAGTCACTATTCTGCTGTTACTTCATGTCTTATCCTTCAGTCAACTCCAGAGCTGTAGTCTCTATTCTGCTGTTACATCAGGTCTTATCCTCCATTCACCTCCAGAGCTGCAGTCACTATTCTGCTGTAACATCACGCCTTATCTTCCAGTCACCTCCAGATCTGCACTCACTATTCTGTAGTTACATCGTGTCTTATCCTCCAGTCACCTCCAGATCTGCACTCACCATTCTGCTGTTACATTTTGTCTTATCCTCCAGTCACCTCCAGAGCTGCTCTCACTATTCTGCAGTAAAATCAGGTCTTATCCTCCAGCCACCTTCAGAGCTGTTGTCACTATTCTGCTGTTACATTATGTCTTATCCTCCAGTCACCTCCTGAGCTTCAGTCACTATTCTGCTTTTACATCGTGTCTTATCCTCCATTTACCTCCAGAGCTGCAGTCACTATTCTGCTGTTACATCATGTCTTATCCTCCAGTCACCTCCAGAGCTGCACTTAATATTCTGCTGTTACATCATCTCTTATACTCCAGTCACCTCCAGAGCTGCATTCTCTATTCTGCTCTTACATCATGTCTTATCCTCCAGTCACCTCCAGAGCTGCAGTAACTATTCTGCTGTTACATCGTGTCTTATCCTCCTGTTACCTTCAGAGCTGCAGTCACTATTCTGCTGTTACATCATGGCTTATCCTCCACTCACCTCCAGAGCTGTGGTCACTATTCTGCTGTTACATCAGGTCTTATCCTCCAGTCACCTCCAGAGCTGTAGTCACTATTCTGCTGTTACATCAGGTCTTATCCTCCAGTCGCCTCTAGAGCTGCAGTCTCTATTCTGCTGTTACATCATGTCTTATCCTGTAGTCACCTCCAGAGCTGCAGTCACTTTTCTGCTGTTACATCGTGTCTTATCCTCCAGCCACCTCCAGAGCTGCACTCACTATTCTGCTGTTACATCGTGTCTCATCCTCCAGTCACCTCCAGAGCTGCAATAACTATTCTGTTGTTACATCATGTCTTATCCTCCAGTCACCTCCAGAGCTGCACTCACTATTCTGTTGTTACTTCATGTCTTATCCTCCAGTCAACTCCAGACGTGCAGTCACTATTCTGCTGTAACATCACGCCTTATCCTCCAGTCACCTCCAGAGCTGCACTCACTATTCTGCTTTTACATTGTCTTATCCTCCAGTCACCTCCAGAGCTGCAGTTACTATTCTGCTGTTACATCGTGTCTTATCCTCCAGTCACCTCCAGAGCTGCATTCACTATTCTACTGTTACATGACATCTTATCCTCCAGTCACCTCCAGACCTGCACTCACTATTCTGCTGTTACATCGTGTCTTATCCTCCAGTCACCTCCAGAGCTGCACTCACTATTCTGCTGTTACATCGTGTCTTATACTCCAGTGCTGCAGTCACTGTTCTGCTGTTACATCGTGTCTTATCCTCCAGTCACCTCCAGAGCTGCACTCACTGTTCTGCTGTTACATGACATATTATCCTCCAGCCACCTCCAGAGCTGCTGTGACTATTCTGCTGTTACATTATGTCTTATCCTCCAATTACCTCCAGAGCTGCAGTTACTATTCTGCTGTTACATCGTGTCTTATCCTCCAGTCACCTCCAGAGCTGCATTCACTATTCTACTGTTACATGACATATTATCCTCCAGTCAGCTCCAGAGCTGCACAAAGTATTCTGCTGTTACTTCGTATCCTATTCTCCAGTCACCTCCAGAGCTGCAGTCACATTTCTGCTGTTACATCGTGTCTTATCCTCCAGCCTCCTACAGAGCTGCACTCACTATTCTGCTGTTACATCTTGTCTTATCCTCCATTGCTGCAGTCACTGTTCTCCTGTTACATCGTGTCTTATCCTCCAGTCACCTCCAGAGCTGCAGTCACTTTTCTGCTGTTACATCGTGTCTTATCCTCCAGTCACCTCCAGAGCTGCAGTCACTTTTCTGCTGTTACATCGTGTCTTATCCTCCAGTCACCTCCAGAGCTGCAGTCACTATTCTGCTGTTACATCATGTCTTATCCTCCAGTTACTTCCAGAGCTGCACTTGCTATTCTGCTGTTATATCGTGTCTTATCCTCCAGTCACCTCCAGAGCTGCAGTTACTATTCTGCTGTAACATCATGTTTTATCTGCCAGTCACCTCCAGAGCTGCACTCACTATTCTGCTGTTACATCGTGTCTCATCCTCCAGTCACCTCCAGAGCTGCAGTCACTATTCTGCTGTTACATCGTGTCTTATCCTCCAGCCTCCTACAGAGCTGCACTCACTATTCTGCTGTTACATCTTGTCTTATCCTCCAGTGCTGCAGTCACTGTTCTCCTGTTACATCGTGTCTTATCCTCCAGTCACCTCCAGAGCTGCACTCACTGTTCTGCTGTTACATCATGTCTTATCCTCCAGTCATCTGCAGAGCTGCAGTCACTATTCTGCTGTTACATTGTGTCTTATCCTCCAGTCACCTCCAGAGCTGTAGTCACTATTTTGCTGTTACATCGTGTCTTATCCTCCAGTCACCTCCAGAGCTGCAGTCACTTTTCTGCTGTTACATCGTGTCTTATCCTCCAGTCACCTCCAGAGCTGCAGTCACTATTCTGCTGTTACATCATGTCTTATCCTCCAGTTACTTCCAGAGCTGCACTTGCTATTCTGCTGTTATATCGTGTCTTATCCTCCAGTCACCTCCAGAGCTGCAGTTACTATTCTGCTGTAACATCATGTTTTATCTGCCAGTCACCTCCAGAGCTGCACTCACTATTCTGCTGTTACATCGTGTCTCATCCTCCAGTCACCTCCAGAGCTGCAATAACTATTCTGTTGTTACATCATGTCTTATCCTCCAGTCACCTCCAGAGGTGCAGTCACTGTTCTGCTGTTACATCATGTCTTATCCTCCAGTCACCTCCAGAGCTGCACTCACTATTCTGTTGTTACATCATGTCTTATCCTCCTGTCACCTCCAGAGCTGCAGTCACTATTCTGCTGTTACTTCATGTCTTATCCTTCAGTCAACTCCAGAGCTGTAGTCTCTATTCTGCTGTTACATCAGGTCTTATACTCCAGTCACCTCCAGAGCTGCACTCACCATTCTGCTGTTACATTTTGTCTTATCCTCCAGTCACCTCCAGAGCTGCTCTCACTATTCTGCAGTAAAATCAGGTCTTATCCTCCAGCCACCTCCAGAGCTGTTGTCACTATTCTGCTGTTACATTATGTCTTATCCTCCAGTTACCTCCTGAGCTTCAGTCACTATTCTGCTTTTACATCGTGTCTTATCCTCCAGTTACCTCCAGAGCTGCCGTTACTATTCTGATGTTACATCATGTCTTATCCTCCAGTCCCCTCCAGAGCTGCACTTAATATTCTGCTGTTACATCATCTCTTATCCTCCAGTCACCTCCAGAGCTGCATTCTCTATTCTGCTCTTACATCATGTCTTATCCTTCAGTCACCTCCAGAGCTGCAGTAACTATTCTGCTGTTACATCGTGTCTTATCCTCCTGTTACCTCCAGAGCTGCAGTCACTATTCTGCTGTTACATCGTGTCTTATCCTCCACTCACCTCCAGAGCTGTGGTCACTATTCTGCTGTTACATCAGGTCTTATCCTCCAGTCACCTCCAGAGCTGCAATAACTATTCTGTTGTTACATCATGTCTTATCCTCCAGTCACCTCCAGACGTGCAGTCACTATTCTGCTGTTACATGATGTCTTATCCTCCAGTCACCTCCAGAGCTGCACTCACTATTCTGTTGTTACTTCATGTCTTATCCTCCAGTCAACTCCAGACGTGCAGTCACTATTCTGCTGTTACATCACGCCTTATCCTCCAGTCACCTCCAGAGCTGCACTCACTATTCTGCTTTTACATTGTCTTATCCTCCAGTCACCTCCAGAGCTGCAGTTACTATTCTGCTGTTACATCGTGTCTTATCCTCCAGTCACCTCCAGAGCTGCATTCACTATTCTACTGTTACATGAGATCTTATCCTCCAGTCACCTCCAGACCTGCACTCACTGTTCTGCTGTTACATCGTGTCTTATCCTCCAGTCACCTCCAGAGCTGCACTCACTATTCTGCTGTTACATCGTGTCTTATACTCCAGTGCTGCAGTCACTGTTCTGCTGTTACATCGTGTCTTATCCTCCAGTCACCTGCAGAGCTGCACTCACTGTTCTGCTGTTACATGACATCTTATCCTCCAGTCACCTCCAGAGCTGCAGTTACTATTCTGCTGTTACATCGTGTCTTATCCTCCAGTCACCTCCAGTGCTGCATTCACTATTCTACTGTTACATGACATCTTATCCTCCAGTCACCTCCAGAGCTGCACTAAGTATTCTGCTGTTACTTCGTATCCTATCCTCCAGTCACCTCCAGAGCTGCAGTCACTTTTCTGCTGTTACATCGTGTCTTATCCTCCAGCCTCCTACAGAGCTGCACTCACTATTCTGCTGTTACATCGTGTCTTATCCTCCAGTGCTGCAGTCACTGTTCTCCTGTTACATCGTGTCTTATCCTCCAGTCACCTCCAGAGCTGCACTCACTGTTCTGCTGTTACATCATGTCTTATCCTCCAGTCATCTGCAGAGCTGCAATCACTATTCTGCTGTTACATTGTGTCTTATCTTCCAGTCACCTCCAGAGCTTCAGTCACTTTTCTGCTGTTACATAGTGTCTTATCCTCCAGTCACCTCCAGAGCTGCAGTCACTATTCTGCTGTTACATCATGTCTTATCCTCCAGTTACTTTCAGAGCTGCACTTGCTATTCTGCTGTTATATCGTGTCTTATCCTCCAGTCACCTCCAGAGCTGCAATAACTATTCTGTTGTTACATCATGTCTTATCCTCCAGTCACCTCCAGAGCTGCACTCACTATTCTGCTGTTACATCATGTCTTATCCTCCAGTCACCTCCAGAGCTGCACTCACTATTCTGTTGTTACATCATGTCTTATCCTCCAGCCACCTCCAGAGCTTCAGTCACTATTCTGCTTTTACATCGTGTCTTATCCTCCAGTTACCTCCAGAGCTGCCGTTACTATTCTGCTGTTACATCATGTCTTATCCTCCAGTCACCTCCAGAGCTGCACTTAATATTCTGCTGTTACATCATCTCTTATCCTCCAGTCACCTCCCGAGCTGCATTCTCTATTCTGCTCTTACATCATGTCTTATCCTTCAGTCACCTCCAGAGCTGCAGTAACTATTCTGCTGTTACATCGTGTCTTATCCTCCTGTTACCTCCAGAGCTGCAGTCACTATTCTGCTGTTACATCATGGCTTATCCTCCACTCACCTCCAGAGCTGTGGTCACTATTCTGCTGTTACATCAGGTCTTATCCTCCACTCACCTCCAGAGCTGTGGTCACTATTCTGCTGTTACATCAGGTCTTATCCTCCAGTCGCCTCCAGAGCTGCAGTCTCTATTCTGCTGTTACATCATGTCTTATCCTGTAGTCACCTCCAGAGCTGCAGTCACTTTTCTGCTGTTACATCGTGTCTTATCCTCCAGCCACCTCCAGATCTGCACTCACTATTCTGCTGTTACATCGTGTCTCATCCTCCAGTCACCTCCAGAGCTGCAATAACTATTCTGTTGTTACATCATGTCTTATCCTCCAGTCACCTCCAGACGTGCAATAACTATTCTGCTGTTACATCAGGTCTTATCCTCCAGTCGCCTCCAGAGCTGCAGTCTCTATTCTGCTGTTACATCCTGTCTTATCCTCCATTCACCTCCAGAGATGCAATCACTGTTCTGCTATTACATCAGGTCTTATCCTCCAGTCACCTCCAGAGCTGCACTTTGTATCTGCTGTTACTTCGTGTCTTATCTTCCAGTCACCTCCAGATCTGCACTCACTATTCTGCTGTTACATCGTGTCTTATCCTCCAGTCTCCTCCAGAGCTGCAGTCGCTGTTCTGCTGTTACATCGTGTCTTATCCTCCAGTCACCTCCAGAGCTGCACTCATTGTTCTGCTGTTACATCGTGTCTTATCCTCCAGTCACCTCCAGAGCTGCAGTCACTATTCTGTTACATCAGGTCTTATCCTCCAGTCACCTCCAGAGCTGCACTCACTATTCTGCTGTAACATCGTGTCTTATCGTCCAGTCACCTCCAGATCTGCAATTACCATTCTGCTGTTACATTGTGTCTTATCCTCCAGTCACCTCCAGAGCTGTAGTCACTATTCTGATGTTACATCGTGTCTTATCCTCCAGTCACCCCAAGAGCTGCACTCACTATTCTGCTGTTACATCATGTCTTATCCTGCAGTCACCTCCAAAGCTGCAGTCTCTTATTCTCCTGTAACATCATGCCTTATCCTCCAGCCACCTCCAGAGCTGCAGTCAGTATTCTGCTTTTACATCGTGTCTTATCCTCGTCATCTAAAGGGCTGCACTCACTATTCTGCTGTTACATCGTGTCTTATCCTCCAGTCACCTTAAGAGCTGCACTCACTATTCTGCTGTTACGTCACGTCCTATCCTCTGAGAGGATGATAGGAGTTATACTTCACCCAAGACTACGATGTAAGACACAGATGAAGTTATTCTTCCCTTATCTGGACATTTGGACTGACGCCCAGAAATTAGATTTTAACTTGTTTTTAGCTGTCTCAGCAACCTTCTACTGCTATGAATTATCACTTTTCTGTTTATGAAACTTTCTTATCAACATTCCACTGTTATGAATCATCACTTCACTGCTTGTGAAACAAAGGCATTTTACTGCGCATGAGTGACAAAAAAAAAAAAAACTATGATTATTAGTATAAATAAAGGGACAGCACCTATAGAGGCAGACGCGCTCAGGGGCTTCCCAGTACTTGATTATACACTACGTGTCTGTGTATTTCTTGTTACGGGGATACCCCGACTCCAACAAGGACCCTCCATGGCTGAATGATCCTAACAATTCCTGGCGCCCGAAACAGGGACCTGAGGTCTGCGTATTCCTTCAAGTTCATCGACCGGCACGAGTAACCGCTGAGATTGGGACATCGGAACAGCAGATGACAAACCTGGCCAGGTAAGAGACACTGTTAGTTCTCTTACATCTGCTCTGCGATAGTCCGTAAATTTCATGCATATCTTGTGTTGGGATTGAGGAACTAGTAGAGAAGGATACCTATAGCTCGGGTCATTCATGTATATACTGTAGGATCTGCCGAAGGAGAGGTCAGAGAAGGTTATGAAACGGATGGTATGAAAGAGATGTGGATGTCGGGAATAGCCTCATAAGCCGCACTAAGGTAGATGACATAAGTATTACGGAGATTGCCTAACTGAGTCATAAGGTTGTGTCCTTTCGGGGAAACCTTCGCTCACGCTTAACTCCCGAACCTTTGTCCTCCTTTTTGACGGATAAGAGATTGACAGAATGAGCCCATGGAAGTAATGATAATACTCCAGGGACACGATATATAATGGAGACTGTATGGTTCATTTTATGTATTGTTGGTCTTGCCCTTGTTGCCATATATATGTGTGTTAGAATTACTCTACACTTCAGACAAAACGGTCCAGAGAAACCGTTTCAGATACTGGCTCCTTAGGACAGAATAGGTAACGAGGAAAGGTAGAATATAGAATATATTTTATCTAACCCAAAAAGCCTCCTAAGGTAGGAATAGTCAGGAAAAATGGGCAACAAGATACTGGCTCCTTAGGACAGAATAGGTAACGAGGAAAGGTAAAATATAGAATATATTTTATCTAACCCAAAAAGCCTCCTAAGGTAAGAATAGTCAGGAAAAATGGGCAACAAACAGACTAAGACCACAAATGATGAACAAGATGTCTATACAATCGTGAAAGAAAGGTGTGGTGTAGAAGCAACTAAGAATTTAGGGAAAGTTTGCAAAACTTTTCAGGTAGCAAGGCATGACAGGTTTAACAGGAAACTATGGGAGGACATTCGGGTTAGAAAAGCAGGAGTGATAAGAGACAAAGGATGGTAGAGTCCAAATTTTGGTGCCTGATGACCAAGAGTCTCTAGAAAACATTGTAAAAGTCCAAGCCTTAGAGGATGAGAAAGATCCTGCCCCTACCCAAATTATTTTAGATCTTTCTGAGGTACCAGAAAAATTATGGGCACAACATGACACCGATGTAGGACTAATGCCAATAGCTCCAGTAAAAGTCACTCCTGTTCCAGGTGTGACACTACCCCAATTGAGACAGTATCCTATTAGTGCCCAACAAGAACACGCCATAGGAGAACAGATAAAAGATTATCTAAAAACTGGAGTACTGATAGAAGTAAAGTCACCAGCCAATACACCGTTGTACCCCGTAAAAAAGAAATCTACTGAGGGGTCAGCTGCTAGATACCGGATGGTACATGATCTAAGAGAGATAAATAAAATTTTGGAACCTATTACTCCTGTTGTGCCAAATCCACACACGTTGCTATCACAGATCCCAGCAACAGCACGAGTATTTTCTGTCATAGACTTATCAAATGCATTTTTTTCAGTACCATTACACCCAGACTGTTACAAACTGTTTGCATTTACATTTAAGAATAGACAATTAGCATGGACAAGATTACCACAGGGTATGATACATTCACCTACCTTGTACTCAGAAGCTATGAGATCAGTTCTTCAAAATTTCAAACCTACGGATGAGGTTGTAATTCTCCAATATGTTGATGACCTATTGTTATGTGCCCCTGCTCAAGAGTCCGCAAACAGCAACACAATAAGGTTGTTAATATTTCTAGCAGACATGGGCTGTAAAGTTAACAAGAAAAAAGTACAACTTTGTATGACTACGGTAGTATTTCTAGGACACTGCATTTCACAAGGTATTCGGCACCTCACCGCCGACAGACTAAAAATCATTAGAGATCTTGTTCCTCCCAAGAACTACAAAACATTAAGAGCATTTTTGGGAATAGTATCACACTGCAGACAATGGGTTATACATGCTAGTCAGCTTATGCAACCTCTATATGATTGTTTAAAAATCGAACCTTTCCAGTTAACTGAATTAGCACTCATAGCCTTTCAAGACCTCAAGAAAGGTCTCATGTCAGCCCCGGCCTTGGGAATCCCAGACTACGCCAAACCATTCCAATTAATGGCTGCGGAAATGTCTAATCATGCTACAGGAGTACTAAAACAGAAACATGAAAATAAACAAAGACCTGTCGCATACTATTCTGCTCAATTAGATAATGTTACCAAAGCTGCACCATCATGTGTCAGAGTAGTAGCAGCTGTCTCTCTTTTGGTAGAAAAAGCCTCAGAAATAGTACTAGACCATGCCCTAATAGTACAAACTACACATGATGTACATGGCATACTGAATCAGGTATTGCCAAAACACATTTCAATGGCTAGACATCTTAGATTACAATGCTCCTTACTAATGCCACCAAACCTCACTTTTCGCCGCATATTGTCTCTAAATTTAGCCACTCTGTTACCACTAGAGACAAAGGGGGGAGTGGAAGGAGGTCAGGAAGACGAAGATGAAAATTTTTTACAATACCACGAACAAGACAATATAATACATGATTGCTTACAGTGTATAGAACAAGAAACACAAGGGCTACCTAATGTACAGGACACCCCTCTTGACAATCCAGACCTACATATGTATATAGATGGTAGTAGGTATGCAGATGAAACTGGTAACTTTCACACAGGTTATGCCATTGTATCAGATTATGATGTTATTGAAGCTGAGCCAATGCAGGCCAGCTGTTCAGCCCAGGAAGCTGAACTATTAGCTCTAATACGAGCATTACAGTTAGCAAAAGAAAAAACCGCTAATATTTTTACCGATTCTAGATATGCATATGGTATTGTACATGATTTTGGATGTATATGGAGAGCTAGAGGTTACATGACAGCTTCAGGTCAACCAGTAAAACATGGACAAATGATTAGACAAATCCTAGAATCAGCTGCCTCAACCAAACAAGTAGCAGTAATAAAAGTACCTGCACATGTAAGACTCGACACCGAGATAGCTAGGGGTAATGACCGAGCCGACAAGGCTGCTAAGCGAGCTGCAGTAAAACCTCTGACAACTGACCACACTATTAGTGCAGTATCAGAATTTGACTTAATTACACGGCTCAAAGAAGCCCACCAGCAGGTGAGTAGAGAAGAAAAAGAAGAGTGGCAGAAACAGGGGGCAGAAGAAAAAGAAGGACTATGGAGAAAAGGAGATGAGCTTTGTCTCCCCCGAGCATGGTACCCTGTTGTGGTCAGTGAAGCCCACGGACCTACACATGTGTCTGCAAACGGTATGATACAGAGGGTCAGACAGAAGTGGTTAGCCCCAGGGTTCGGCCAGGTAGCTCGAGCAAAATGTGGTTCTTGTGAAATCTGTTTAGCCCACAATCCAGATGCAGGATACTGTAGTCCATTAGGTCAAAAACCCCCTTGGTGTATACTTCAGAATGTATCTAAATTTTTAGATTTGGTACATAGGTTGGTGCTCCAACACTCTGCAATATGGGATCTGCCTGAAGGAACCTTCTGGATTTGTGGAAATGGAGCATACAAATGGCTCCCAGTAGGAATAAAAGGTACATGTACTCTAGGACGCTTAACACCGGCCACATTTATAGTTTAGAATCAGCAGGTAGACATGCAAGCAGTACCTAAACACACACTATACAAAAGAGCAGCCGACAACTCGCCTAGACCTTCAGGTAGGCCACATGTGGTCCAAATGGGAATTCCTAATAAAATATTCAGCACTTTTTTTGTGTATCCAATGTTGATGCAGATGTGGGATGAATATGACAGACACAATGACCAAAATAAAGATAGCTGGTGGTCAGACACCTTCTCCTTTCTCAACCCAAAGAACTGGTTTAAGGGTATTGGAGGTTGGGTGGCTGGAATTCTGCAAGGTATATTACAGATTGTGCTAATTATAGTAGTCATATATGTAGTGTTTAAAATAGGATTAAAAATTATTTTAATATGCATAAATAAGCTTTGTAACACGGACTCAAGAATATGAAAGAAAAGAAATCCCGGACCAGGTCTTCTACCAAAAGTCCATAAGGAAGAATCAAAGGGGGGACTGAGAGGATGATGGGAGTGATGCTTCACGCAAGATTACGATGTAAGACACAGATGAAGTAATTCTTTCCTTATCTGGACATTTGGACTGACGCCCGGAAACTAGATTGTAACCTGTTTTTAGCTGTCTCAGTAACCTTCTACTGCTATGAATTAACACTTTTTATGAAACTTTCTTATTAACATTCCACTGTAATGAATCATTATTTCGCTGCTTGTAGAACAAAGGCATTTTACTGCGCATGTATGACAACAAACTAAGATTATTAGTATAAATAAAAGGGACAGCTCCAATAGAGGCAGACGCGCTCAGGGGCTTCCCAGTACTTGATTATACACTACGTGTCTGTGTATTTCTTGTTACGGGGATACCCCGACTCCAACAAGGACCCTCCATGGCTGAATGATCCTAACACCTTTGAAGCACAGCTTTCAATTATTCCTGTCGTAAACAAGGTAAAAAGCTTAGAGCCGAGCACTATCAGACTCCTTCAGTCCCGCAGCAGGTAAATCTGTGAACATCGCCGGCACTCCTGCTGTTCCTAGCACCGATCCCTCTATGAGCGGCTGTGCAGTAATGAAGGCAGGATTCACCCCAAACTTGCTCGTCTTTTTTTTCGATTTCCAGTTCTGGTAATTAGTTATACACATGTGTATATCCAGTGGTCAACTCACAACCTGTGTATGGAAAATGAATTGTTTGCTGTATGCATCGCATTTGTAGGATGCACACTGTTCATTTCATTATGGAGCGGAGTAGGAGGAGACTTTCATTACTGTTCCCTTTACTTCCTCCCTGCTGATAGGAAATGCCATGCTGTTTGCTTGTGTCCTGTGATTACAGCAGCCTGCAACAGTTTTCAAGCGTGCACTTCCCGGCTCAGGCATCAAGCAGTAAATGATAAAATTAAAACGCTGCTATCCCTTTGTTAGTTACTTTTTTATCTTCTTCCCCCTTCTACGAATGCTGTAGTCCATTATTCTAGAACTGCTCTGAAAATGGTTCTCTCTAGAGTGTTGGGATTTGGGTTTAGGGTGGGTTAGGGAATTGAAGTTCAGATACTTTGTTCATGTTTTATACTATGGAATTACTATGTCATGTATGTTATTTGAAAGATGGAAAATTTGTATTTGGAGTTTTTCAATAAAAATTATTTGATTAAAAAAAAATCATGAAATTAAAATTCCTCCCGTTCTTGAGAAAGAATAGGATTTTTACTAAGAGGTAAATTGCACGTTCCTTGTTTTACAGGCACTTTACATTTTTGCTAGTTTTGTGCGATTACACAATCCCTTTTAAAGGCCAGTGCCAGTTGTACATCTCTCCCTAAACTCTTGTTCAGCACTATATTTTATGCCAGTTTTATTATATGGTTTCTAGATTTTGTCCAGCTTTGATAAATAATTAGTATTTATACTTTTGCTTTTAGGCTGCGTGCCCACGTTGCGGATTACAAGCGTTTTTGATGCGGAATTTCCGCAGCGGAAATGCTTGTAAAACGCATGGTAATCCGCACCCCATGGTCCCCAAGGGGATTCCGCAAGTTCTATGCACATGCTGCGGATTTTTCCGCAGCTTTTATGCTGCGTTCAAAAATCCGCAGCATGTCAATTAATTTTGCGTTTCCGCAAGCGGAATTGCCTTGTGCAATGCATTAAAAACGCAAGGCAATTCCGCATGTGGAAAACGCGAGATAAACGCATGAAAAACGCGCGATAAACGCGTGCGGAATTCCGCATGCGTTTTTCCGGGAGAGGACTTGCAGAAATGAAGCAGAAATTTTCTGCTTCATTTCTGCAACGTGGGCACATAGCCTGAGGCTGAGTTCACACGATGCGCTTTTCATGCGTTTCCGCGGCGTTTTTGCAGTTGCGTAAATGCCGCGGAAACGCATGAAAAACGCTTGGTAGAAGGGCAGCAATGTTCCCCAATTGAAATCCGCATGTGCAGGTTTGCCTTGGTTAAAACTGCACAATCCTTTACTGGACTGGTCTACTAATGAGATTAAGTCTTGGAGTCCTAAGTGCTATGATAAATGTTGTAATGGTCGCATTGCGGCTGTGGAAAAAGGGGAATTACCTGTACCTATTCAGGATTTTTGGAAGGTTTTTTCAGAGGAGGAGTCGCAAGTTTTACCTCCTCATAAGAACTATGATTGCACCATTGAGTTTGTTTCTGGAGCTACTCTTCCCAAGAGTCGCTTATTAAATCTGACTATCCCTGAAAGAAAGGCCTTGGAGGAATACATACAGACGAGCTTGGCTGCTGGTCACATTAGACCTTCTAAGTCGCCTGTGGCCGTTGGATTTTTCTTTGTTAAAAAAAAAGATGGTGGTTTACGTCCATGTCTGGACTTTCGTGAAATTAATAAGATAACCGTACGCAATTCCTACCCATTGCCGTTAATTCCAGACTTGTTTAACCAGTTAGTGGGGACCAAGTGGTTCTATAAAATTGATCTCCGGGGGGCATACAATTTGTTACGAATGAAGGAGGGTGATGAATGGAAAACTGCTTTTAACACTCCGGTAGGTCATTTTGTGAATCTGGTGATGCCCTTCAGTCTTACCAATGCACCCGCGTTTTTTCAGAACCTTATTAATGACATCCTGAGACCTTTGATTGGCAAGAATGTGGTTGTGTATTTGGATGACATTCTGATTTATTCACCAGATCTGGATTCCCATTGGCAGAGCGTACGTGAGGTGTTGCAGTTATTGAGTGATAATTCGCTTTATGCTAAGCTGGAGAAATGTGAGTTCGCTGTGCAGAGAATTAGTTTTTTGGGCTACATTATCTCCAGCGAGGGCTTTGAGATGGACCCGGTGAAAGTTCAGGCTGTGCAGGAATGGCCTAGGCCTATTGGTTTGAAATCGATACAGAGATTTTTGGGTTTCGCCAATTATTACAGGAAATTCATTAAGAATTTTTCTATAATTGTTAAGCCACTGACTGATCTCACCAGGAAAGGTGCGAATACGGTCCAGTGGACTACTGAGGCCATTGAAGCTTTTGTGTATCTCAAGGAGAGGTTCAGTTCTGCACCCATCCTTATGCAGCCTGATGAGACCAAGCCTTTTTTGGTCGAGGTTGATGCTTCTTCGGTGGGGTCGGTGCAGTTTTGTCTCAGGAGAACAAGGATGGAGTACATCCCTGTGATTTTTTTTCAAAAAAATTTTCAGAAACCGAACTTAATTACGATGTTGGTAATCGGGAATTGTTGGCTATTAAACTTGCGTTTGAACATTGGCATCATTTCTTGGAAAGTGCTAAATTTCCTGTTCACAGATCATAAGAATTTGATCTATCTTGGATGCCGCCAAACGCTTGAATGCCCGTCAAGCTAGGTGGGCACTTTTTTTTTCTCGGTTTAATTTTTCTGTTACCTATATCCCTGGTACTAGGAATGTTAAAGCCGATGCTTTATCTCGCAGCTTTTCCCCCATGGTTGGTACCGAGGAGGAGGAGAGCATTTTACAGGAAGGAGTTGTGGTAGCAGCATTAGACTCTGTTTTGGAAGAAGGGATTCTGAAAGCCCAAGAGGATGCCCCATCTAACACTCCTCATGGGAGATTGTTTGTGCCTAGAACCTCTAGGAGAGATTTGTTTGTGGGGTATCATGAGTCTTGGTTGGCAGGTCATCCAGGAATTTCTGGGACTAAGAGACTTATCAGTCGCAGTTTTTGGTGGCCCGGGTGGCAGAAGGAAGTCATCAAGTGGGTGCGTCAGTGTACGGTGTGTGCTAGGTCAAAGGCTTCCCATACCCCTGCTGCGGGGTTGCTTTGACCTCTGGAGGTTCCTAGTGCGCCTTGGACGCATTTGGCAATGGATTTTATTACTGACCTTCCTGTGTCCGAGGGTTTCACTGACATCTGGGTGGTCGTGGACCGTTTTAGCAAGATGTGTCATTTGGTTCCATTCATTAAGCTACCCTGCGCTAAGACACTCGCTAAGGCGTTTGTTAAGGAAATTGTCAGGCACCATGGCGTTCCCACCAACATTGTTTCTGATAGGAGACCTCAGTTTGTGGCTCGCTTTTGGCGTGCTTTTTGTGACAGGTTGGGAGTCCATTTGTCATTTTCGTCTGGTTGTCATCCTGAGTCTAATGGACAGACTGAAAGAAAGAACCAGGATGTGGAACAGTTTTTGCGTTGATTTGTGGCAGACAATCAAGAGGGGTGGTCTGAGTTTCTGCCACTCGCAGAATTTGCTCTTAACAACCATACATCCTCCTCTGCTGGGTGTTCTTTTTTTGTTGTACTGGGAGACATCCGTCTTTTGGTTCGTTCTCCAAATTGCGGTCGGCGGTGCCGGAGGAGTAGAATTTTTCCGGTGACTTGGAGAGAGTTTGGACTAATGTACGTTGTAACCTTCAAGAGGCTAACAAAAAGTCCAAGAAGTATTTTAACAGGAAATGTAAAGAGGTTTTGTTTACTGTTGGTGACATGGTTTGGTTGTCCTCAAAGAATCTGCGATTGAGGATTTCCTCTAAAAAATTGGGTCCGAAGTTTGTGGGGCCTTTTAAGGTGCTTCAGGTGGTTAACCAGTCTGCTGTTAGGTTGGAGGTTCCCTCCTCCTGGAAGATTAATCCTGTGTTTTCATGTTTCCTTGTTGAAAAAGGTTGATGTATCGGATAGGGAGGCCACTGTCACAGTTCCTCCGGTAGTGGAAGACGGCGAATATGAAATTTCTCGTATCCTGAATTCCAGAGAGCATAGAGGGAGATTGCAGTATCTCGTTGCTTGGAAAGGTTTCGGTCCCGAGGAATAACTCCTGGGTTAAGGCGGATGATGTCTCTGCCCCTAGACTTGTCAGAGCTTTCCACAGGAGATTTCCAGATAGGCCTGGGCCTGGAGGATCCGGAGGATCCTCATAAAAGAGGGGGTACTGTTAGAACCCTCCTGTTTGTTTTTGTTTCTATCTTGTGTTTTGCGGTCACGTGACCATCTTCCTATTTATTCCAGCTCCACCCTTCTGGCCTTGCTAGACTTCAGTGTTGTTTAGACTGTCTTTCTAGCCAGGTGCTTTTGTGCCTATCTATCTCTAGTTTGCTTGGTCCTCTGGACCTCTAGTACTTTTGTCAGTTTTTCTTTTGCTCTGCAACAACTTCTGTTAGGAGGTGTCCCATTTTTGTCCCAGTCCTTAGTTCTTTTAGGGACCCCTTCCTTTCTCTATAGGTCTCCGTTCAGACTAGCCGAGGACGAAGGCGGGTCTGTTCACAAGGAACAGGTTGCCTGCTACAACGTAGGGACTCAGCTTAGTCTTACTGTGGGGACAGCTCTCCCCTTCTTTCCCTAGTTTATGTTGCAGATCATAATAATCTTGGATCTACTCATACTTAACAGACAGAACCTTCAGTGTTTCTCACTCACACACCACCTCCTCATCTCGCATCCTATCTGTCAGTGTTCCCCAAGGTTAAGTCATAGGACCCCTGCTCTTCTCCATCTACACCTTCGGCCTGGGACAGCTCATAGAGTCCCACGGCTTTCAGTATCATCTCTATGCTAACGACACACAGATTTACCTCTCTGGACCTGATATCACCTCCTTACTAACCAGAACCCCAAAATGTCTGTTCGCTATCTCATCCTTCTTCTCTGCTAGATTTCTAAAACTTAACATGGATAAAACAGAATTCATCATCTTTCCCCCATTTCACTCAGCCTCCCCATCTGACCTATCCATCAAAATCAATGGCTGTCCACTTTCCCCAGTCCCACAAGCTCGCTGCATCAGAGTAACCCTGGACTCTAACCTCTCCTTCAAGCCACATATCAAAGCCCTTTCCTCCTCCTGCCGACTCCAACTCAAAAACATGGATCCGCATATTCCTCAACCATGAATCTGCAAAAACACTAGTGCACGCCCTCATCATCTCCCGCCTCGACTACTACAACCTCCTGCTCTGTGGCCTCCCCGCTAACACTCCCATACCCCTCCAATCTATCCTAAACTCTGCTGCCCGACTAATCCACCTGCCTTCCGCCTACTCCCCGGCCTCTCCTCTCTGTCAAATGCTTCACTGACTCCTCATTGCCCAGAGACTCCAGTTCAAAACCCTAACCGTGGCATACCAAGCCATCCACTACCTGTCTCCTCCATACATCTGTGACCTAGTCTCCCGGTACACACCTACACGCAACCTACGATCCTCACAAGATCTCCTTCTCTACTCCCCTCTTATCGTTTCTTCTCACAATTGCATACAAGATTTCTCCCGTGCATCCCCCCTACTCTAGAACTCTCTACCCCAAAACATCAGACTCTCGCCTACCGTGGAAACCTTCTAAAGGAACCTGAAAACCCACCTCTTCCGAAAAGCCTACAACCTGCAGTAATCATTGCTCCACCACACCGCTGCATGACCAGCTCTACCCTCACCTACTGTATCCTCACCCATCCCTTGAAGATTGTGAGACATCGCAGGTAGGGTTCTCTCTCCTCCAGTACCAGTTTGCCATTGCGTTTTTGTTCAAGATTTTTGCAATTGTGTTTGCTATGTATACCCCCTTTTTCACATGTAAAGCACCATGGAATAAATGGAGCTAGAATAATAAATAATAATAATAAAGTGCCACACACAGTGTCCTGGTATCTCATCCATGCTCTTTCTATTTTATCTTTCATTTGCAGAGATATTAGCAATGAAAGTATTTGGCGCCTAATGAGTTAAAAAAAATTAAGTCCAAGTAGATGTTATCAGAGTTTTCACTGGGGGTGCGAAATTCTTCTCCCTGCATGATGCTGACCAATTATAAGCAGACGACAACACTGAAAAGAAAGATGATCACATCCCCACCATAGCTTAGAGCAGATTTCTCAGTGTCTAAGATGTAAGGATACAGACCTGGTCTCCTGGGCTAACCTCCTGCATGATTAGAGCACACAACTGACTAATACCTTTCAGTTAAGGTCTCTGTGGGTGAAGGGGCAGCACAAGAGAGTTTAGTTGTGCAACATTACAAACCTTTCTAACAGCTTTCCTCCTCTTATGGCACTCTCACCTCTGCTGTTCTGCACCTATCCCAAACTGCCTGTCCAGAAATGAGAGCACAGTGTCAGTATCACACTTAGATCCGTTGTGCTCAACTTGTACTCATTCTGCAGTGAGATTAGAGCAGACTGTCATTGCATTTCACCATAGAAGTAACCCAGAACACACTGCTCCTGTGTGAGGTGTAATAACAGCCTAATATCACTGCAGAAAGAATACAAGTTGCTTGAGCACAGAAGACATAAGTGTGATACTGGCACACTCCATAATCAGGAGAGTCAATAAAAGGGTTTGTAATGTGACACAGAGAAACTCAGCTGTGCGGCTCCTTACTTGTCTAAGAGCTGTTACCTCTGCTTTCTAATCATGCAGAAGGTTAGACCAGGAGATCAGGACTCTCCATCATTACACATCTTAGGCTAGGTTCCCACGATGAGCTTTTGGTGAGTTTTTGATGTTGCAGAATTTCTGCACCCATTAAGATAGGTTACTTGCATTATTTCTAAAATATGCAGCGTAAAAACTCACTAAAAACTCATAGTGAGAACGTAGCTTTATACCCTAAGAAACCCGCTTTGAGCTATGGTGGGGGCGTGTTCTTCTTTTCTTTGAGTGTTGCTGCTTGCTTATGATTGGGCAGCATCATACAGGAGAAATCTGCAGCATATTTCAGGATTTCTCACAAGCCTCATTCGGGTAAGGCTGGGTGCCCACGTAGCGTTTTTCAAGCGTTTATGCTGCGGAATTTCCGCAGCATAAACGCTTGTGAAACGCTAGGTAATCCGCACCCCATGGTCCCCAAGGGGATTCCGCATGTTCTATGCACATGTTTCGGATTTTTCCGCAGCGTTTATGCTGCGTACAAAAATCCGCAGCATGTCATTTAATTTTGCAGAAGCGCAGCGGAACTCCCGCCATTGACTTGCATTGAGACGCATAGAAACAGCGACTGTACATTTTTACAAGCGGCTTCTATGCGTCTCTATGTGCGGATGGTACCCAGTTCTGGAGGAGAGGAGACTCTGATCCAGACCTGGGTACCATTGTACCTGTAAAAAAAGAATAAAAAAACAAATAAAGTTTATATTCACCTGTCCGGCGGCTTCTCTCTGAATGCCGGCATCGCTTGAGGACCTGCGGTGACGTCACAGTCATGTGACCGCAGGCCCTTCACCGCTCTGTCTCGCGATATGCCGGCATCCAGGAACCAGACAGGAAGCAGCGCTGCAGCCACGTCGGGCATCAGGGGTGAGTATAGCTTTATTTGTTTTCATTTTTACGGTTCACACTATATAAATCCATGCTGTTTCCATGAATTTATACAGTGTGACCTAGTTGTGAAGCACTTTCCAAGTGATGCTAAAATCGCCTGGAAAGCGCTTGTCAATCTGCATGCGTTTTTTCTGCCAGGGAGATGCAGAAATGCTGCAGAAATTTTCTGCTTCATTTCTGCATTGTGGGCACATAGCCTAAATGCAAAAAGGTAAATAAAATTACCAAAATTTCCACAACAAAAGTGTAGCTCTACCTACAGCATATTCACACCCAGACTATAAGATTATGGCAGGTCTCTGGGTGGGTGTTTTTTTACACAGTAGTCAGAACCTACAACATTGTGGTGCCGTGCATTACATGGGCTATACTAAGGGAGCGCCTGTCAGCATAGAGCGAATACGTCCATATACCGACCAGCAGAAAGTGTAAGAGAAGAACTATAGAAGGATGGACCATAGTGGAGCATTCCGGACTGGAGCAACATAAGGAGCCAGAAGGCTTCCCCCCGGTATTCCATGCTATGTGCTCCTTATAAAGTGACATCTCTCCATAGACCCCTCTGTGAAGACCACCCCCTTATCCAGATGATACATTCTCACTTCCACCATATATAATGCATACTGGCCATTTTATTTTTTTTTTCAGAAAATCCCCAATTTTGGGTCGTCAGCTGTAAAAGAAGAAATGCTTTACACCAGTGCTGGGAACCTATGGCAGCGTGCAGAGGGGGCAGCAGAGCCCTCCTGGGGGGCATCATGGCCGCAGCACTAGCGCTACTGGATCGGGCCGGCGGGGAGAACTCTGAGCCGCCGAGTGCCGGCACCAGCTCCGCTACTGCAGCTAGATGTGCGATCTCTCTCGGACGGAAACACATCGAGCTGAAGTGTATTGCAGCGCACGAACTAGCCAGGCCCGTACGCTGCAATACACGCTGCCGGCCAATCAGAGGCCAGCGGCTGCCGGCCAATCAGAGGCCAGCATGACGTCGGCCGGTCAATCAGAGGCCAGCGGCTTCCTTCCAATCAGAGGCCAGCATGAATTCGGCCGGCCAATCAGAGGCCTGCGGCTTCTGGCCAATCAGAGACCAGCATGACGTTGGCCGGCCAATCAGAGGCTAGCGACTTCCGGACAATCAGAAGCGGCTGCCGGCAAATCAGAGGCCAGCATGACGTCGGCTGGCCAATCAGAGGCCAGCGGTCGCTGGCCTCTGATTGGCCGGCAGCGTGTACTGCAGCGCGCAAGGACCTGGCTAGTACGTGCGCTGCAATACACTTCAGCTAGATGTGCCGACTACAGGAGAGGATGCTGCGCGGGAGAAGAAGGAAGGTGAGGAGGAGGGTTTATTATGTGTTTTTTTTTTTTTTTTAATATGGGATGCACAATGGCTGGGGGGGAGAGGGAGCATGTATACCAGGACTGAGGGGAGGGCCAGCATATATACCAGGATTGAGGGGAGGGCCAGCATATATACCAGGATTGAGGGGAGGGCCAGCATATATACGAGGATTGAGGGGAGGGCCAGCATATATACCAGTATTGAGGGGAGGGCCAGCATATACACCAGGATTGAGGGGAGGGCCAGCATATATACCAGGATTGAGGGGAGGGCCAGCATATATACCAGGATTGAGGGGAGGGCAGCATATATACCAGGATTGAGGGGAGGGCCAGCATTTATACCAGGATTGAGGGGAGGGACAGCATATATACCAGGATTGAAGGGAGGGCCAGCATATATACGAGGATTGAGGGGAGGGCCAGCATATATACGAGGATTGAGAGGAGGGCCAGCATATATACCAGGATTGAGGGGAGGGCCAGCATATATACCAGGATTAAGGGGAGGGCCAGCATATATACCAGGATTGAGGGGAGGGCCAGCATATATACGAGGATTGAGGGGAGGGCCAGCATATATACGAGGATTGAGGGGAGGGCCAGCATATATACCAGTATTGAGGGGAGGGCCAGCATATACACCAGGATTGAGGGGAGGGCCAGCATATATACCAGGATTGAGGGGAGGGCCAGCATATATACCAGGATTGAGGGGAGGGCAGCATATATACCAGGATTGAGGGGAGGGCCAGCATTTTTACCAGGATTGAGGGGAGGGCCAGCATATATACCAGGATTGAGGGGAGGGCCAGCATATATACCAGGATTGAGGGGAGGGCCAGCATATATACCAGGATTGAGGAGAGGGCCAGCATATATACCAGGATTGAAGGGAGGGCCAGCATATATACCAGGATTGAGGGGAGGGCCAGCATATATACCAGGATTGAGGGGAGGGCCAGCATATATACCAGGATTGAGGGGAGGGCCAGCATATACACCAGGATTGAGGGGAGGGCCAGCATATATACCAGGATTGAGGGGAGGGCAGCATATATACCAGGATTGAGGGGAGGGCCAGCATATATACCAGGATTGAGGGGAGGGCCAGCATATATACCAGGATTGAGGGGAGGGCCAGAATTTATACCAGGATTGAGGGGAGGGCCAGCATATATACCAGGATTGAGGGGAGGGCCAGCATATATACCAGGATTGAGGAGAGGGCCAGCATATATACCAGGATTGAAGAGAGGGCCAGCATATATACCAGGATTGAGGGGAGGGCCAGCATATATACCAGGATTGAGGGGAGGGCCAGCATATATACGAGGATTGAGGGGAGGGCCAGCATATATACGAGGATTGAGGGGAGGGCCAGCATATATACCAGTATTGAGGGGAGGGCCAGCATATACACCAGGATTGAGGGGAGGGCCAGCATATATACCAGGATTGAGGGGAGGGCCAGCATATATACCAGGATTGAGGGGAGGGCAGCATATATACCAGGATTGAGGGGAGGGCCAGCATTTATACCAGGATTGAGGGGAGGGCCAGCATATATACCAGGATTGAGGGGAGGGCCAGCATATATACCAGGATTGAGGAGAGGGCCAGCATATATACCAGGATTGAAGGGAGGGCCAGCATATATACCAGGATTGAGGGGAGGGCCAGCATACATACCAGGATTGAGGGGAGGGCCAGCATATATACCAGGATTGAGGGGAGGGCCAGCATATACACCAGGATTGAGGGGAGGGCCAGCATATATACCAGGATTGAGGGGAGGGCAGCATATATACCAGGATTGAGGGGAGGGCCAGCATATATACCAGGATTGAGGGGAGGGCCAGCATATATACCAGGATTGAGGGGAGGGCAGCATATATATCAGGATTGAGGGGAGGGCCAGCATTTATACCAGGATTGAGGGGAGGGCCAGCATATATACCAGGATTGAGGGGAGGGCCAGCATATATACCAGGATTGAGGAGAGGGCCAGCATATATACCAGGATTGAAGAGAGGGCCAGCATATATACCAGGATTGAAGGGAGGGCCAGCATATATACCAGGATTGAGGGGAGGGCCAGCATATATACCAGGATTGAAGGGAGGGCCAGCATATATACCAGGATTGAGGGGAGGGCAGCATTTATACCAGGATTGAGGGGAGGGCCAACATATATACCAGGATTGAGGGGAGGGCCAGCATATATACCAGGATTGAGGAGAGGGCCAGCATATATACCAGGATTGAAGAGAGGGCCAGCATATATACCAGGATTGAAGGGAGGGCCAGCATATATACCAGGATTGAGGGGAGGGCCAGCATATATACCAGGATTGAGGGGAGGGCCAGCATATATACCAGGATTGAGGGGAGGGCCAGCATATATACCAGGATTGAGGGGAGGGCCAGCATATACACCAGGATTGAGGGGAGGGCCAGCATATATACCAGGATTGAGGGGAGGGCAGCATATATACCAGGATTGAGGGGAGGGCCAGCATATATACCAGGATTGAGGGGAGGGCCAGCATATATACCAGGATTGAGGGGAGGGCAGCATATATACCAGGATTGAGGGGAGGGCCAGCATTTATACCAGGATTGAGGGGAGGGCCAGCATATATACCAGGATTGAGGGGAGGGCCAGCATATATACCAGGATTGAGGAGAGGGCCAGCATATATACCAGGATTGAAGAGAGGGCCAGCATATATACCAGGATTAAAGGGAGGGCCAGCATATATACCAGGATTGAGGGGAGGGCCAGCATATATACCAGGATTGAAGGGAGGGCCAGCATATACCAGGATTGAGGGGAGGGCCAGCATATATACCAGGATTGAAGGGAGGGCCAGCATATATACCAGGATTGAGGGGAGGCCCACCATATATACCAGGATTGAGGGGAGGGCCAGCATATATACCAGGATTGAGGGGGGCAGCATATATACCAGGATTGAGGGGAGGGGCAGCATATATACCAGGATTGAGGAGAGGGCCAGCATATATACCAGGATTGAAGAGAGGGCCAGCATATATACCAGTATTGAAGGGAGGGCCAGCATATATACCAGGATTGAGGGGAGGGCCAGCATATATACCAGGATTGAAGGGAGGGCCAGCATATATACCAGGATTCAGGGGAGGGCCAGCATATATACCAGAATTGAGGGGAGGGCCGGCATATATACCAGGATTGAGGGGAGGGCCTGCATATATACCAGGATTGACAGGAGGGCCAGCATATATACCAGGATTGAGGGGAGGGCCAGCACATATACCAGGATTGAGGGGGGGGGCAGCATATATACCAGGATTGAGGGGGGGCCAACATATATATCAGGATTGAGGGGAGGGCCAGCATATATACCAGGATTGAGGGGAGGGCCAGCATATATACCAGGATTGAGGGGAGGGCCAGCATATATACCAGGATTGAGGGGAGGGCCAGCATATATACCAGGATTGAGGGGAGGGCCAGCATATATACCAGGATTGAGGGGAGGGCCAGCATATACACCAGGATTGAGGGGAGGGCCAGCATATATACCAGGATTGAGGGGAGGGCAGCATATATACCAGGATTGAGGGGAGGGCCAGCATATATACCAGGATTGAGGGGAGGGCCAGCATATATACCAGGATTGAGGGGAGGGCAGCATATATACCAGGATTGAGGGGAGGGCCAGCATTTATACCAGGATTGAGGGGAGGGCCAGCATATATACCAGGATTGAGGGGAGGGCCAGCATATATACCAGGATTGAGGAGAGGGCCAGCATATATACCAGGATTGAAGAGAGGGCCAGCATATATACCAGGATTAAAGGGAGGGCCAGCATATATACCAGGATTGAGGGGAGGGCCAGCATATATACCAGGATTGAAGGGAGGGCCAGCATATACCAGGATTGAGGGGAGGGCCAGCATATATACCAGGATTGAAGGGAGGGCCAGCATATATACCAGGATTGAGGGGAGGCCCACCATATATACCAGGATTGAGGGGAGGGCCAGCATATATACCAGGATTGAGGGGGGCAGCATATATACCAGGATTGAGGGGAGGGGCAGCATATATACCAGGATTGAGGAGAGGGCCAGCATATATACCAGGATTGAAGAGAGGGCCAGCATATATACCAGTATTGAAGGGAGGGCCAGCATATATACCAGGATTGAGGGGAGGGCCAGCATATATACCAGGATTGAAGGGAGGGCCAGCATATATACCAGGATTCAGGGGAGGGCCAGCATATATACCAGAATTGAGGGGAGGGCCGGCATATATACCAGGATTGAGGGGAGGGCCTGCATATATACCAGGATTGACAGGAGGGCCAGCATATATACCAGGATTGAGGGGAGGGCCAGCACATATACCAGGATTGAGGGGGGGGGCAGCATATATACCAGGATTGAGGGGGGGCCAACATATATATCAGGATTGAGGGGAGGGCCAGCATATATACCAGGATTGAGGGGAGGGCCAGCATATATACCAGGATTGAGGGGGGGGCCAGCACATATACCAGGATTGAGGGGAGGGCCAGCATATATACCAGGATTGAGGGGAGGGCCAGCACATATACCAGGATTGAGGGGAGGGCCAGCATATATACCAGGATTGAGGGGAGGGCCGGCATATATACCAGGATGTGGGCGAGCACATTCTTTATTTCTGCAGTCTCTTACCCCTGCTCCTGTCTGTGGCTGCTCTATGCTGCCCTCGCCTGCTCTTTGTATCAGTTGTTTGTATCAGTAAAACCTCAATATTTAGGATAAATTGCCGTGTTGGCACTTGGCGATAAATAAGTGGGTTTTGGATTGCAGTTTGGGCACTCGGTCTCTAAAAGATTCGCCATCACTGTTTTAAACCAATCAATGTGCAAATATCAACATTTTTGAGAAAATACAATACATTTGATCAGATGTCAAAAAATATTCCAGAAAAAAAAAATTGTGATCAGAAATCATAAAGAAAAATTAACTCTTTAATACCATTTTTACCAAAAATACATTGTAAAAAAAAAGAAGTGTAATTTTCTACAGTACAATATTTATTTCTATTTTTCTCAAATGAATTTTCATTTTAGGCCCCCCAAAAATTGAAAATCAATGTAAAAAGTGTATTTTAATACAATAAAAAAAATCAGGGTAATTGTTCAGTTGTATTGCCAGTTTTACAGCACGACCCGTAGCGATTTACGATCCCACAGTCCGATGAGCTACAATCTTCCTGAGAAAGGATTCATCAATGTATCAGATGCTTTCTTGCATGTTTCTACATGGAGCAATGTTATGCACACGCCCGGGCTAAGCGGCGTGTGCGTGTGATTGGTAGTGATTCCACTGGACCGTGCCGGAGAGTGAATGCCTGGAGGGGCGTGACTAAGTATTCACCCGATCCGACCAGGGTCGCACGACGGCATACGACGCCAGTGCACCAAGGAGGAACCGAGCAGAGGGACCAGGTGCTACTCCAGGACAGACCCCGGACACGGCTGTTGACCCACACAGGGGAATACAGGAACAGGCTGGTAGGCTGGCACACAGACTGGTGGGTATAGGCAGGCACGACTGGTATGCAGGCAGGCGGGTATGCAGGCAGGGGGGTAAAGGCAAGCACAGCTAGAGTGCAGACAGGGAGGCACTAGCAGGTAGGAACACAGGCGGGATAGGACCCAGTAAACACCGGGACTCAGGAACATTACAGGCAGAGGGTTACAGGCAAGCACAGCTAGAGTGCAGACAAGGCTGAGCAGGGAGGACAGGGCTCTGTTCACACGGAACAGACAGGAAGGGAAAGACAGAGCCAGACACCCACAGGGTACTTGCAGTGAAGTAGCGAGTGGACCACAAACTCACAAACGGGAGTACAGAGACAACAAGCAGGAGTTAGGTACGAGTTCAGACTCTGCAGAAAAAGGAAGGGAACGGACATAGAGGAAAAACAGGTAAAGGATAGGAGAGAGTTCAGACTGGAACTGAGTGTACGGAGGAGACCGACACTGCAGAGGGATACAGGAGCGGGTCTGGGAATACGGCCCCCAGAGAGGCGGAACGAACAGGCAAGGAGCGTGTTCAGACAGGACAGACCAGACACAGGAGCGGGTCTAGGAAATCGGCCACTAGAAGGCGAGAGGAACAGGCTAGGAGCGTGTTCAGACAGGTCAGACAAGATACAGGAACAGGTCTAGGTAATCGGCCCCTAGAAGGCAGGAGGAACAGGCTAGGAGCGAGTTCAGACAGGACAGACAAGAGAACACAGAAAGGACTCAGTTCAGACACGGGAGCTGATACCGCAAAGCAGGAGACATACAGGACACAGTTCAGACACGGGAGCTGATACCGCAAAGCAGGAGACATACAGGACACAGTTCAGACACAGGAACTGATACAAAAAGCAGGAGACAAGAGACGGGACCTGGCACCTTCAGAGTGCAAGCACACACTGAAGGAAACACTATGCTCAGGCAGGGATAGAAGGGAGCTGCTGAGCTATATACCAAGTGTCAGACAGCAATAGGCTGAGGACGCACAAGGGGCGTGACCCACAGCAGGTACAAAAAGCAGGAAGTGATCGGGCGCCGCCCTTAAGCAGCAGAAACAGACACAAACAGACAGCATGGAGGGAAGCCAGAGAGACATTCTGGACAGGAGATCAAGTGCGCTCTCTTGCACAGTGGGAGATGGACCACCATGCAAGGACGCCGCCAGGTATGTTACAGTACCTCCCCCCTTACGCCCCCTCTTCTTCAGGCCTGCCAGAATCTTCCGCAGGGAATTCGAGGACCAGTCGTTCACTGGGTTGGAGGGGGACAGAGACTTGAGGGTAATCTCTGCTTCGAGGTACATCTTGTCAAGCTCACAGGAAAAAATAGACGGGTTATCAGGTACATAATGAGGAAAAGTCACTGTCTCTTTGTTATCTGGTGGTACCCCGGAGGATTCAGGAAACAACTGGAGGTCCTCCGCCGGGTCAGAAGAGTGCAGAGGCTCAGAGAAAACAACTGCTTCAGAGTACACTAGGTCGGACTCACTGGAGGAAGCAGGCGAGGTATCGGGTACCGAGTATAGGAAAGTCTCTGTCCATTCACCACCAGGTGGCACCCCGAAGGGTTCTGGAGACAGCTGGCGGTCCTCCGCCTGGTCAGAGGGGTGTAGAGACTCACGGGTAACCTCTGCTTCAGAGTACACTAGGTCGGACTCACTGGAGGAAGCAGGCGAGGTATCGGGTACCGAGTATAGGAAAGTCTCTGTCCATTCACCACCAGGTGGCACCCCGAAGGGTTCTGGAGACAGCTGGCGGTCCTCCGCCTGGTCAGAGGGGTGTAGAGACTCACGGGTAACCTCTGCTTCAGAGTACACTAGGTCGGACTCACTGGACGAAGCAAGCGAGGTATCAGATCCAGGATATAGGAAAGTCTCTGTCCATTCACCACCAGGTGGCACCCCGAAGGATTCTGAACACAACTGGAGGTCCTCCGCCTGGTCGGAGGGGTGTAGAGACTCAGGAGTAACCTCTGCTTCGGAGTACACTAAGTTGGACTCACTGGACGAAGCGAGCGAGGTATCAGGTACAGAGTATAGGAAAGTCTCTGTCCTTTCGCTACCAGGTAGCACCCCGAAGGGTTCAGGAGACAACTGGAGATCCTCCGCCTGGTCGGAGGGGTGTAGAGACTCGGAGGTAACTACCACTTTGGGGTACCCATTGTCAGGCTCACAGGACGAAGCGGACAAAGTATTGAGTACCGGGTGTAGAGAAGTCTCTCTCCATTTGTCATCGAGTGGTATCCCGGAGGGTTCAGGAGGCAACAGGGGATCCTCCGCCAGGTAGTAGAGGTGCACAGACTCTGAGGTAACCACAGCTTTGGAGCATCCTTGGACATGCACACCGGTTAAAGAGAAAGAAGCATCTGATGGTGGGTGCAGGAAGTTCTCCTGTGTGGAGTCTGGATGGGCAGAAGTCTCTTCGGCCAGGAGAACTGGTGCACTACCCACGCACATTACCCATTGGGGTTTCTCCGGGATACAGGGAGATGAAGCTTCAGTAGGGACTTCAAGGTTGGGGTCAGGAGGTCTCAGGGAGGACAGACCCTGGCGTGACGGCTTGCCTCTAAGTCTAGCACGTCTGGGCTGCCTCTTGAGGTTGAGAGAAGTATTCCGGAAAGCGTAGTCACCCTGTGAGGATTCTGGGTGGGCAGTAGTCTCATTGGGCTGGAGGACTATTGCGCTACCCACACACATTACCCGTCGGGGCTGCTCCGGGATATTGGGAAGTGAAGCTTCAGCAGGGGCTTCAGAGTTAGGGTCCTCGAAGACCATACGAAAGGCCACCAGGAAGGCCTGCAGGTCAAGGATGACAGGATCCCATGCTTCCCATAGGGGAGTGACCCATTTCAAGGCATCACCCGCTAGGTAGTCAATCATAAAGGCCACTTTAGCCCAATCGGAAGGAAAATAGAGAGGGTAGGCCTTAAAGTGTAGCATGCATTGCTCCACAAATGCACGACACTGTCTTGGATCCCCATAGTAACGTGGCGGATCCGCAGGAACGAGGGCTGATAGATCCATCTGGACGGGTGCGTAACCCGCCTGGAACTCAGCTAAAGGGGGAAAAAAAAAATTATTTATTTTATTTTAATGCATGTATTCGCTGGAAAAACTTCTCAAAGAGCGAAGGCCGTGGGGCTCAACGGGAACCATGGCCTGAGCATGCTGTTATGCACACGCCCGGGCTAAGCGGCGTGTGCGTGTGATTGGTAGTGATTCCACTGGACCGTGCCGGAGAGTGAATGCCTGGAGGGGCGTGACTAAGTATTCACCCGATCCGACCAGGGTCGCACGACGGCATACGACGCCAGTGCACCAAGGAGGAACCGAGCAGAGGGACCAGGTGCTACTCCAGGACAGACCCCGGACACGGCTGTTGACCCACACAGGGGAATACAGGAACAGGCTGGTAGGCTGGCACACAGACTGGTGGGTATAGGCAGGCACGACTGGTATGCAGGCAGGCGGGTATGCAGGCAGGGGGGTAAAGGCAAGCACAGCTAGAGTGCAGACAGGGAGGCACTAGCAGGTAGGAACACAGGCGGGATAGGACCCAGTAAACACCGGGACTCAGGAACAATACAGGCAGAGGGTTACAGGCAAGCACAGCTAGAGTGCAGACAAGGCTGAGCAGGGAGGACAGGGCTCTGTTCACACGGAACAGACAGGAAGGGAAAGACAGAGCCAGACACCCACAGGGTACTTGCAGTGAAGTAGCGAGTGGACCACAAACTCACAAACGGGAGTACAGAGACAACAAGCAGGAGTTAGGTACGAGTTCAGACTCTGCAGAAAAAGGAAGGGAACGGACATAGAGGAAAAACAGGTAAAGGATAGGAGAGAGTTCAGACTGGAACTGAGTGTACGGAGGAGACCGACACTGCAGAGGGATACAGGAGCGGGTCTGGGAATACGGCCCCCAGAGAGGCGGAACGAACAGGCAAGGAGCGTGTTCAGACAGGACAGACCAGACACAGGAGCGGGTCTAGGAAATCGGCCACTAGAAGGCGAGAGGAACAGGCTAGGAGCGTGTTCAGACAGGTCAGACAAGATACAGGAACAGGTCTAGGTAATCGGCCCCTAGAAGGCAGGAGGAACAGGCTAGGAGCGAGTTCAGACAGGACAGACAAGAGAACACAGAAAGGACTCAGTTCAGACACGGGAGCTGATACCGCAAAGCAGGAGACATACAGGACACAGTTCAGACACGGGAGCTGATACCGCAAAGCAGGAGACATACAGGACACAGTTCAGACACAGGAACTGATACAAAAAGCAGGAGACAAGAGACGGGACCTGGCACCTTCAGAGTGCAAGCACACACTGAAGGAAACACTATGCTCAGGCAGGGATAGAAGGGAGCTGCTGAGCTATATACCAAGTGTCAGACAGCAATAGGCTGAGGACGCACAAGGGGCGTGACCCACAGCAGGTACAAAAAGCAGGAAGTGATCGGGCGCCGCCCTTAAGCAGCAGAAACAGACACAAACAGACAGCATGGAGGGAAGCCAGAGAGACATTCTGGACAGGAGATCAAGTGCGCTCTCTTGCACAGTGGGAGATGGACCACCATGCAAGGACGCCGCCAGGTATGTTACAAGCAATACACATATGTTCCATGTCCCTTCCTCTAAGAAACCTTCAATGAACCCTGATAGGATCTACAGAGAATAGACAAGACGTCCTTTACAGTGTTACACACTTACTCGATACTCAGTCTAATTTCATCATTCATTTTACTTTCTGCTTATAAATGCATTCATTAAAATAATGAATATCTGCATTGAGGACAGTAGAAGAACGAGTTTGTGTTTGTTCATCAAGATGCATTATCTTGGTTTCGTCTTGGCACTGTTAACTGTTGGTAGGTAGGCAGAGTACTGGAGAGGTTGCTCCCGTCGTTCAGAGAGTTGCTCCGGTGCGGTGTTCTGTTGGTAGACTGACCGCTTTGTTGGTTTGCTATCAGGTGGTGAATCATATCGGTTATGAGATTGAGTTTATGATCCATTTGAGTTACCTACAAATATATAAAAAAAAATTCAAACAAAGAAAATAGCATAGATACAGACCACACTCCATACACATTTTACACTACCCATGAGCGCTGCCTGATATTGTAGCTTATCCCTAACCAAATCAATGGGGCACTGAGTTGCAATACCAGACACACCCCATGGACAAGAGAGGCACAGTTTTGGGGAGAAATAAAGTAGATAGATCCTTTAATGCAATATTGGTTAGCCATTTAGACATTGTTGTTTTATTTGAAAACTAGAGTTGGTGCGATTCGTTTCGCAGCACTGGGTCCATCAGCCACGTCAGTAATCTTTGGATGCTGGACAGGAGCCTCAAGACCTGCCTTCTACCTTCCAAGATCCCTGCTTCTCTTCTGATTAGCTGCATCTTTATGGTTACAGCATGATGCATATGTGACATTGCATCAGGCCGGCTAATCAGTAGAACAGCTGTGGATGCCGGGATGTAGGAGGTGGTTCTCAGGGCTCCGATGCAGCCGTCACAGATTATGGATGTGGCTGATGGACTGGGTCCTGCGAATTGACTCGCACCAACTCTATTGGAAACCTTTGTCAGATTGAACTACTTAATGAACTCAGAAAGAGCTTTCTGTCCACATCCATGAAAGTAGTAGCCAACACTTAAAGGGGTTTTCTACTACTCGGACATCTCCTTCTCCATATATATATTTTTGCCCTCAGTAAAATAATAACACCTATACTCCCTTCCAGTATTCCAGCCGTGTCGGCATTGGCTCTCCTTGGGATCACGTGACATTGTTATGTCAAGTGATCCCTGCTGCCAATCAGCGCTGGCTTCACTCTTCCTGCCTCCAGTTATAGCACATACCTGTACATCCGGAGGAAGTAAGAGCAGCAACATCTCTCACTTCCTCTGGATGTATGCAAGTTGGCCAAAGGCGGGGAGAGTAAAGTCAGCACTGATTGCCCCTAGGAATCATGAGACATAATGTCATGCTGTCACGCAAGGTGTGGGAAAGACTAAGTGCAACACAAAGGGAAAACGGAAAGGGAACCCAGACTAGGGAAAGTGGGGAGTGGAGAACTCCTAGGCTGATCTAGTGTCACCCTGTCTCCACTAATGTCCCTTTATTGGTTCTTCACCAATCGCCGCACGCATACCTCAGCCTGTCTATCCCTGGCATTAGGCTCAGGCTAGGGAGCAGAAAGGATGAGCACTAGTTGATCCCCACTGAACACTAAAGACAACAAGGGGGGACAAACAAGGGAAAATCGCTTAGCTTTACTCGACTCCAGACAAATGCGCACACGTTCTCTAGCACCAGAGAGATAGAAGTACTGCTCTTGCTCAAGCCTTCACAAGGGGCAATGAATATCGCTGGCACCTCCCTCTGGCTCACAACAGGTATTTATACATCCAGGCCAGGGTGTTAATTAGCCCGAGGAAGCTAGCCCCTGGGTCCTAGAGATACATATTCTAAGAAGTTGTCTGTAAGGCCAAATGAAGAGATCTCCTGCAACCAACTGCAGGATGACTGTCTGTCACTTCTGACACACCCATGACACACGCAATCCCCAGGAGAGCCAGTGCAGACACCGCTGGAATAGTGCTGGCACTGGAGGTGAGTATAGGTGTTATTATTTTACTGGGGGACACACATATGGATTGAGAAGGAGTTGTCTGAGTAATGGAAAACCCCTTTAAGCCTCCATACACAATAGACTAAGCTAATAGTCTAAGGGGACATCCAGACTCTTCCCTGACAGATGAGGTCAGAGGAGGTAAAATTCAAACTGCCTGACCCTTAATGCCTGACCCTTTTGTTATTCAGGTGATAAGCTGCTGCCAGAGCCGTTTGGCAGTGATTTTCACAGTTCTCCACTTTGAAAACACATGAACATTTAACCAAGCCAAACCTTCTCGTGTATGAGAGTTGGGAGAGGTAGTGGACGGCCGAACCAGCAATCAACTTTCAGTTATTGTGTGTGGCCACCTTAACTTGTATGTGCAAGTCACAGATGACCACAGGTATTTAGACTCTCTGCAGTGTATGAGCAGCGCTGTAGAATTGGTGTCTGGATGCACCATTATGTATTTTACACTTTTTCAGAGAGTGAGGAATATTCTGTATGTAGTATGTGGTAATTGTCTGTATATCCTGTACTCCATGTGTGTATGTGTAAGTAGTAGCTGTGCATAATATAAATATATATGGTTTTATCTTATTTTCTTACCTTGTCCTCGACACGGTTCAATCTTGACCCAATTGTATTAGTGCCTCGATCTTTCACTTTATCTGGAAATAAATAAAAGTAAAAAAAAGTCATTTTTAAATTTACTATTAGAAATTAGCATTTTTTTGGGTCCACTGGCATTCAACCAAATTTGTGAAACTGTTTACGATTTACAGTTCAGAGAATATAACATGAGAAACGATTTACCTATTTTTCCACAAAGCGATGAAATATGGCATCCTTATTCTGGACAACCTCTTAAAAAAAGGCTTTCCCATTGTTACAAATGACGGCATGTTGCTTGGATTTGCTATCATATGGTGTCAGATTATTACCATTACTATTGTTAATTTCTCTAAAACATAGCATTTATTCCATTTCATAGTGGTAGGAAGTGGAATCTATCCAGAAAGAAACAGTGAGGGCTTCCCCAATGACTGGTCCAGTCTGTAAGAAAGGAAAAAAATCACTGGTGTAATCAAAAAGTATTTTTATTGAAGAGAAATTCTACCCAAAACTTGCAAACTGTCTCTTCCAGTGCCACCTATTGGAAGTAGCAATCCTAAAAGTCAATATCAACCTTTTAACAAGCCTTTCCACATGATTTAGGATAAATGGGAAACTAGAATCTCAATTTGCAGCCATGGTGTTTCGGGGTGTTGCCCCTCAGCAGTGCAAAGCATGAGATCTGATTTAGCTGTGTGAGAGACTTCAGAAGGAAAAACTTTACCCCTTAGATCCTAGTGAGGAGAGTGAAATGCCAGAGTAAGGAGGCTTATAAACCATGCAATGGCTCCCCGGGGAGCTTACGAGCCTCCTTACACTGGCATTTTTTAGACAAATCATCTTACTTTTCCTCTAAGGATTCAATTTTCTTCCTTTTTTTCTATTATTTTATCACTGTTGATGACTCCCACTGATTTGCTATAGCAATGAGATGTGCACATATATACATATATACAGTTGAAACCAGAAGTTTACATACACTATATAAAAAGACACATATGCATGTTTTTCTCAAAATCTGACATGAAATAAGAATAAACCTTTCCCGTTTTAGGTCAATTAGGATTACCATAATTTTTAATATTTGCCAAATGTTAGAATAATAAGAAAGATAATGTTTTAACCACTTCGCTCCAGAGCCTGTTTTTGCCTTCGTGACCGGGCCAATTTTTTCAATTCTGACCACTGTCACTTTATGAAGTAATTACTCTGGAACGCTTCAACGGATTCCCCTGATTCTGAGATTGTTTTTTCGTGACATATTGTACTTCATGATAGTGGTAAAATTTCTTTGATATCACTTGTGTTTATTTGTGAAAAAATCGGAAATTTGGCAAAAATTTTGAAAATTTTGCAATTTTCAAACTTTGAATTTTCATGGCCTTAAATCAGAGAGATATGTCACACAAAATAGTTAATAAATAACATTTCCCACATGTCTACTTTACATCAGCACAATTTTGGAACCAAAATTTTTTTTTTGTTAGGGAGCTATAAGGGTTAAAAGTTGACCAGCGATTTCTCATTTTTCCAACAAAATTTACAAAAACATTTTTTTAGGGACCATATCATATTTGAAGTCACTTTGAGGGGTCTTTATGACAGAAAATACCCAAAAGTGACACCATTCTAAAAACTGCACCCCTCAAGGTGCTCAAAACCACATTCAAGAACTTTATTAACCCTTCAGGTGCTTCACAGGAATTTTTGGAATGTGGAAGAAAAAAATTAACATTTAACTTTTTTCACAAAAATGTTACTTTAGACCTAATTTTTTTTATTTTCACAGGGGTAACAGGAAAAAATGGACCCCAAAATTTTTTGTGCAATTTCTCTTGAGCGCGCTGATACCCCATATGTGAGGGAAAACCACTGTTTGGGCGCACTGCAGGGTTCGGAAGGGAAGGAGCGCCATTAGACTTTTTGAATGTAAAATTTGTCTGAATAATTAGCAGACGCCATGTTGCGTTTGGAGAGCCCCTGATGTTCCTAAACAGTGGAAACCTCCCACAAGTGACACCATTTTGGAAACTAGACCCCTTAGGGAACATATCTAGATGTGAGGTGAGCACCTTGAACCCCAAGGTGCTTCACAGAAGTTTATAATATTGAGCTGTAAAAATAAAATTTTCACATTTTTCCCACAAAAACGTTTTATATCCCTTAATTTTGCATTATCATAAGGGTAATAGGATAAATTGCACCATGAAATTTATTGTGCAGTTTCTCCTGAACACGCCGATACCCCATATGTGGAGGCAAACCACTGTTTGGGCGCACGGCAGGGTTTGAAAGGGAAGGAGCTCCATTTGACTTTTTGAATGTAAAATTTGTTTGAATAATTAGCGGACGCCATGTTGCATTTGGGGAGCCCCTGATGTGCCTAAACAGTGGAAACCCCCCACAAGTGACACCATTTTGGATACTAGACCCCTTAGGGAACTTATCTAGATGTGTGGTGAGCACCTTGAACCCCAAGGTGCTTCACAGAAGTTTATAATATTGAGCTGTAAAAATAAAATTTTCACATTTTTCCCACAAAACCGTTTTTCATCCCTTAATTTTGCATTATCATAAGGGTAATAGGATAAATTGCACCATGAAATTTGTTGTGCAATTTCTCCTGAACACGCCGATACCCCATATGTGGAGGCAAATTACTGTTTGGGCGCATGGCAGGGTTTGAAAGGGAAGGAGCGCCATTTGACTTTTTGAATGGAAAATTTGTTTGAATAATTAGCAGACGCCATGTCGCATTTGGGGGGCCCCTAATGTGCCTAAACAGTGGAAACCCCCCACAAGTGCCACCATTTTGGAAACTAGACCCCTTAGGAAACTTATCTAGATGTGTGGTGAGCACCTTGCACCCCAAGTGCTTCACAGAAGTTTATAATATTGAGCCGTAAAAATACAATTTTCACATTTTTCCCACAAAAAATGTTTTTCATTCCCTAATTTTGCATTATCATAAGGGTAACAGGATAAATTGCACTGAGTACGCCGATACCCCATATGTGGGGGAAAACCACTGCTTTGGTGTACGGCAGGGTTCGGAAGAGAAAGGAGCGCTATGTTGGCTGGGATAGGTGGCAGACACCATGTCACATTTGAAGAGTCGCTGACATGCCAAAACAGCAGAAACCCCCACAAGTGACCCCATTTTGTAAACTACATCTCTCAAGGAATTCATCTAGGGAAGTAGTGAATATTTTTTAATTTTTAAATTTATACCATTGGGCAGTGAAAAAAGCATAATTATATTTTTACCACAAAAAAATGTTTTACCCTCAGATTTTACATTTTCACACAGGGCAATGGGTAAAAATGGTGCCGAAATGTGTCACACAATTTCTACTAAAAGTGGCAATACCCCATATGTGGCTGTATTGTACCGCTCAGCCATACGGCGAGATCTGGGGGGACGGAGTGCTATTTGACAATTGGAGAACAAATTATTGTAGAATAGGCATTTGAATTTGGGAGCACAACATTTTCTGAATTTCTTTTGGGGGGCAAGGGCCATTTCGCTTTTCCAGAGCCTTTCTGCTACCAGTAACTTGGAAGTCCCTTATATTTTTAACAGATGACGGACCTGAGTGGGGGCTAGCTTTTTTTGAGGACTGAGTTGAAGCTTTTATTGGGAACATTTTACGTAACATTTATCCGGCGCTCTAGGCTGAGCACTTACATCGGGGTTTCCATCTAAATTTCCAAGTGATGTAATTCAGATGAAACCCCTGCGGGATCCATTCACTATAATGAGGCAGCAGAGTTACTCTGGACTCCGTCTGGCCTCTGTTTAGCGGTGTCCTTTTTTTCAGAAGTGCACAAAACTGTGGCCAACCGCACTTTTATGCACGCCTAAAACAAATGACACCGTGGGATCCCAGGCCAGACGGCATCCACAGTGGCCTATATCTGCCTCATTAGAGGGAATCTTCCGTCATGGGTTTTGTCTGAATCACGTATTTCAGAGATTTACACGGAAACTCTTGTGTAAGCGCTCAGCGCAGAGCGCAGGATAAATGTGGGCAGAGCCTTACTGCGATCTTTGGGAGACATAATAAACAAATCAGTAGCCGGTGAAGAATTGGTTTTATTTATTTTTTACTCCTTTCCTCGTGTGATATAACTGATTAGATTACTTTATTCTTCGGGTCGGTGTGATTACAGCGATACCAGAATCATATCGGGTTTTTATGATTGACAGCTGTCACAGACTAAAAGACGCTTTTTTTTGCAAAATCTAGTTTTTGCATCACCTATTTTGAGAGCTATAATTTTTCCATATTTTGGCTGACAGAGTCATGTGATGGCTTGTTTTTTGCGGGACGAGTTGACATTTTTATTGGTACCATTTTTGGGTACGTGACATTTTTTGATCGCTTTCTATTCCGTTTTTTGGGAGGTAAAATTAACAAAAACCAACAATTCAGGAATTGTTTTTTGAGGGTTTTTTTTTATGCCGTTCTGCGTGTGGTAAAAGTGATCAGGCAGCGTTATTCTTCGGGTCAGTACATTTACAGCGATGCTACACTTACTGTATTTTTTTTATTTTTTGGCGCTTTTACACAATAAAACAATTTTATGCTTTATTCTGAGCGCTATAACTTTTTTATTTTTCGGCTGATGGAGCTGTATGGCGGCTTTTTTTTTGCGGAACAAGATGACGTTTTCAGCGGTACCATTTTTATTTCTATTTTGCTTTTTGATCGCATTTTTTTCCACTTTTTGTTTGGCGATATGATGAAAAAGCATATTTTTTTGCCACGTTTTTTATTTATTTTTATTACGGTGTGCACAGAAGGAGTTAATTAGTGTGACACTTTTATAGCTTGGGTTGTTTCAGACGCGGTGATACCAAATATGTGTACTTTTTTTGGTTTTGTAAAAATATACGGATTTATTGGTTTAATATTTTATTTATTTTTTATTTATTTTGTGATTTTTTTTAAACAGTTTAAAAACTTTTTTTTAACTTTTTTTTTACATTTTTACTTAGTCCTTGTATGGGACATTAATTTTTATTTTTCTGATCACTGATCTCATGTAATGTAATAGACATGTATTACATTACATGAGATCTTTGCTGACTGTTTCACACCGTGTCTCCTGCCAGGCTTCAGCTGCAGGCTGAGCCAGGCAGGACACCATATATGGCAGATCTGGAGGTGGTCATGTGACCTCCAGCTGCCATAGCTACCCCAGGTCCTGGAAGGTATCAGGGGTCGTCGGAGAGGTAAGTAAGACGACCCCCTCTCCTCTGTCTATCTTCTATATGCCGCGATCACTATAGATCGCGGCATATAGAACATAGCAAAGGGTTAACATCACTGGGACCTGATCCAATCAGGTCCCGATGATGTCCCCTGTCAGAGCTAACGCTCTGCACCGGAATCGCAGCGCTTGCAGGACCCTGGGGGTCCTGAGCGCTGCGAGACCACCCACCGTTTTTAAACGTCGGCGCTGCACAGAGCCCAGCAAGCGCCGACGTTTATCTACAGTGGGCGGTCGGGAACCGGTTAAATAATTTGCCTGCTCCAGTGGTTTTGGGGTTACCTTGGTTAAAATTGCACAATCCTGTACTGGACTGGTCTACCAATGAAATTAAGTCTTGGAGTCCTAAGTGTTATGATAGATGTTGTAACGGTCGCATTGCTGCTGTGGAAAGAGGGGAATTACCTGTACCTATTCAGGATTTTTGGAAGGTTTTTTCAGAGGAGGAGTTGCAAGTTTTGCCTCCTCATAGGGACTATGATTGTACTATTGAGTTTGTCCCTGGAGCAACTCTTCCCAAGAGTCGCTTATTTAATCTTACTATCCCTGAGAGAAAGGCCTTGGAGGAATACATACAGACAAGCTTGGCCGCCGGTCACATTAGACCTTCTAAGTCACCTGTGGTTGTTGGATTTTTTTTTGGAAAAAAAAAGGACGGCGGTTTAAGTCCATGTCTGGACTTTCGCGAAATTAATAAAATTACAGTACGCAATTCCTACCCACTGCCATTAATTCCTGACTTGTTCAACCAGTTAGTGGGGGCCAAGTGGTTCTCTAAGATTGATCTCCGGGGGGCATACAATTTGTTACGTATGAAGGAAGGTGATGAGTGGAAAACTGCTTTTAACACTCCAGTGGGTCATTTTGAGAATCTGGTTATGCCCTTTGGTCTTACCAACGCACCAGCTTTTTTTCAGAACCTTATTAATGACATCCTAAGACCGTTGATCGGTAAGAATGTGGTGTTGTATTTGGATGACATTTTGATTTTTGCGCCGGATCTGGAGTCTCATTGGCAGAGCGCACGTGAGGTATTGCAGTTGTTAAGCGACAATTCACTTTTTGCTAAGCTGGAGAAATGTGAGTTCGCTGTGCAGAGAATTAGTTTTTTGGGCTACATTATCTCCAGTGAGGGCTTTGAGATGGATCCGGTGAAGGTTCAGGCTGTGCAGGAATGGCCTAGACCTATTAGTTTGAAACCAATACAGAGATTTTTGGGTTTCGCCAATTATTGCAGAAAATTCATTAAGAATTTTTCTATAATTGTTAAGCCGCTGACCGATCTCACCAGGAAAGGTGCGAATACGGTTCAGTGGACTACTGAGGCCATTGAAGCTTTTGTGTATCTCAAGGAGAGGTTCAGTTCTGCCCCCATCCTTATGCAGCCTGATGAGACCAAGCCTTTTTTGGTCGAGGTTGATGCTTCTTCGGTGGGGGTCGGTGCTGTTTTGTCTCAGGAAAACAAGGATGGAGTACATCCCTGTGCCTTTTTTTTCAAAAAAATTTTCTGAGACCGAACTTAATTCCGATGTCGGTAATCGGGAATTGCTGGCGATTAAACTCGCATTTGAACATTGGCGTCATCTCTTGGAAGGTGCTAAATTTACCATTCAGGTTTTTACTGATCGTAAGAATCTGATCTATCTTGATGCTGCCAAGCGCTTGAATGCCCGTCAAGCTAGGTGGGCACTTTTTTTTTCGCGGTTTAATTTTTCTGTTACTTACATCCCGTGTACCAAGAATGTAAAAGCTGATGCTTTATCTCTCAGTTTTTCTCCCATGGTTGGTAGCGAGGAGGAGGAGAGCATTTTACAGGAAGGTGTTGTGATAGCAGCATTGGACTCCGTTTTGGAAGATGGGATTCTGAAAGCCCAGGAGTATGCCCCATCTAACACTCCCCATGGAAGGTTGTTTGTGCCTTGGAACTTTATGAGAGATTTGTTTGTGGAGTGTCATAAGTCTCGGTTGGCAGGTCATCCAGGAATTTCGGAGACTAAGAGACTTGTAGGTCGCAGTTTTTGGTGGCCTGGGTGGCAGAAGGAAGTCATTAAGTGGGTGCGTCAATGTACTGTGTGTGCTAGATCTAAGTCTTCACATGCTCCTGCTGCGGGGTTGCTTTGCCCTCTGGAGGTTCCTAGTGCTCCTTGGACGCATCTTGCTATGGATTTTATTACTGACCTTCCTGCCTCTGAGGGTTTCACTGTTATCTGGGTGGTCGTGGACCGTTTTAGCAAGATGTGTCACTTGGTTCCCTTCATCAAACTGCCCTTCGCCAGGACACTCGCTAAGGCTTTTGTTAAAGAAATTGTCAGGCTCCATGGCGTTCCTTCCGACATTGTTTCCGATAGGGGACCTCAGTTCGTGGCTCGTTTTTGGCGTGCCTTTTGTGACAGGTTGGGAGTCCATTTGTCATTTTCGTCTGGTTATCATCCTGAGTCTAATGGACAGACAGAAAGAAAGAACCAGGATGTTGAACAGTTTTTGCGTTGTTTTGTGGCTGACAATCAAGAGGGGTGGTCTGAGTTTCTGCCACTGGCTGAATTTGCTCTTAACAACCATACATCCTCTTCTGCTGGGTGTTCTCCTTTTTTTTGTTGTACTGGGAGACATCCGTCGTTTGGGTCATTCTCCAAATTGGTATCGGCTGTGCCGGAGGAGGAGAATTTTTCTGATGATTTGGAGAGAGTTTGGACTGATGTACGTCGTAACCTTCAAGAGGCCAACAAAAAATCCAAGAGGTACTTTGACAGGAAACGTCAAGAGGTTTTGTTTACTGTTGGTGACATTGTTTGGTTGTCCTCTAGGAATCTGCGGTTGAGGATTCCTTCTAAGAAATTGGGCCCGAAGTTTGTAGGTCCGTTTAAGGTGCTTCAGGTAGTTAACCAATCTGCTGTTAGGTTGGAGGTTCCTACCTCCTGGAAGATTAATCCGGTGTTTCATGTTTCCTTATTGAAAAAAGCTGATGTTTCTGATAGGGACGCCACTGTCTCTGTTCCTCCGGTGGAGGAAGAAGGTGAATATGAAATTTCTCGCATTCTTAATTCTAGATGGCATAGAGGGAGATTGCAGTATCTCGTCGCTTGGAAGGGTTTCGGTCCCGAGGATAACTCCTGGGTAAGGGCGGATGATGTCTCTGCTCCTAGACTTGTCGGAGCGTTTCACAGGAGGTTTCCTGATAGACCTGGGCCTGGAGGATCCGGAGGATCCTCATTGAAGAGGGGGTACTGTTAGAACCCTCCTGTTAGTTTTTTCTATTTTGCTGGTCACATGACTTTTTGCCTATATAATCCAGCTCCGCCCTCCTGGCCTTGCAGGACTTCAGTGTTACATTTACTCTTAAGCTAGCCAGGTGCCTTGTACCTTACTCTGTAGTTTGCTTGGTCTTTTGACCACTAGTACTTCTGTTTGTTTGTTTGTCTTTGCTCTGCTACAATTTCTGCTAGGAGGTGTCCAACTATATCCCAGTCCTTAGTTCTTGTAGGGACCCCTCCCTTATATCTATAGGTCAGCGTTCGGACTAGCCGGGGACTTAGGCGGGTCTGTTCACAAGGAACAGGTCCCCCGCTGCATCGTAGGGAATCAGCTTAGTCCTATGGTAGGGACAGTTTTCCTTTCTTTCCTTAGTGTTTGTAGCAGTTCATAACAGCTCCCTGCATTCCACCGGTATGGGGCCACTCAATATTCCCACCGCGTGAAGGAGGAAGACTTAACAACCATCATGATCAATCCCCTACCTCATCACAGCTGGGCCAAGACCCAAGATAGTGACCCTGCAGTCCGCATGGTGAAAGACCTGCTGACCCGAGAAGACGTCCGTCTAGATCCGGATGCCCCAAAGGAAGCCAAGCAGCTATGGAAAGAGAAGAGCAGGCTGTTCCTCTATGAAGGTAAGCTGTGCAGAAGACTCGTCAACCACCGGACGCACGAGCTGACCTGGCAAGTCGTCCCAAGGCGAGATGCAGCTATGGTCCTGGAGGCTTACCATGACAGAGCGGGGCACTTCGGCTGGAAGAAACTGGAGTTCCTGCTAAGAGGACGGTTCTTCTGGATCAGCATGAGAGGGGCTGTAGAGAAGTGGTGCAGAGACTGTGGCCCTTGTAATCTAAGGAGGAAGGACCGCACCAGCCAGAAGACACCCTTGAGGCCCATCGTCACCAAGCAGCCTCTTGATCTGGTAGCTCTGGACCACGTCAAATTGGCTCCAAGCCGGTCAGGATACGTTTATGCCCTGACAATCATGGACCACTATTCCCGATTTCTAGTGGTGGCCCCGGTAAAAGACTTGACAGCTCAAACGGCGGCCAGAGCCTTCCAGCAAACCTTCTGCCACCCACACGGGTATCCAGAACAGGTCCTGACAGACCAAGGTCCTGGATTCGAGGCCAAAATCTTCCAAGAGTTCTGCAACCTCTATGGCTGTAAGAAGATTCGGACAACGCCTTACCACCCACAAACCAAAGGGATGTGTGAGAAAATGAACAATATAGTCATTGATCTCATGAAGACGTTGCCCCTGGAGGAATGCAGCCTGTGGCCAGAAAAACTGCCGGACCTGATAGACTTATACAACCATATCCCGGTGAATGCTACAAACTGCACCCCGGCTTACCTGATGAGAGCCAGACCAGGTAAGCTGCCCATAGACCTGGAGATGGGAGTCCTAACACCCAAGGACACCTCCCCAGATGCGGACTGGGATACGGAAAGGCGACTGCAGTACAAGAAGGTACAGGAGAGTGTGGAGAAGAGCCTGGCCCAGGCGAGACAAAAGCAAGAGAGGCTCTTCAACCAACACGTCCCTGCTTGTCCCCTGGAACCTGGTGAGCAGGTTCTGAAGCGAAAGAGAAGGCTACATAAGCTGGATGACCAGTGGGAAAGGGAACCCTACACAGTACTGCAGTCTGATCACGACAACCCGAAGGTGTGCGTGGTCACTAAGGATGGAGGAGAAACCACTAGTACCGTCTCCAGAGACCACCTAAAAATGTGCCCCGAGCAACTCCGGAGTGCAGAAGAGGATCAAAGTGACCTTGAACCCGCAGAGGACAAGGAAGAAATGATCAGCACCATTCTCGGAGAATTCCCTCAGTCCTGGACTCGAATAAACGGTGCCATAGTGGTACCCGTCCTGCATTTCCTGCAACCGGCTCAGCAACAACCTACACCAGAGCAGGAAGGTGGAGAAGAACAAGCAGTTCCAGAGGCAGAAGGGCCTGTACCAGCAGCCCAGGAGAGTCAACCCTCTGCTGACAGTGAGCCTGCCATGCCTGCGGTAAGCCAGAGGACCCGCAGACAGCTGCCTGCCCTGCCTGTAAGTTTAGCCAGTGACTGCACCCCGAGCGCTAGTGAGAAAAACCAGGTTAGACCACCACCAGACAGTGGGTTACGTAGGTCAACCCGAAGCACTAAGGGGCAAATGCCAGCTCGCTGGAAGATCTAAGTGGATAATGTATGTATTTAATGTGTTATGTTGTACCCTGGTTATTAATTATGTTTTTCTAGTTTTTCTAGCTCATGGACTGACAGGTTATGGACGATGAATAACCGGAACTATCATGTAGATAGTTGCAGTTGGTGCCTCTTGCGAAGACGGCCACGGAAGAAAAACCTGTCTGGCGTGGCCCCGTGTGGTCCAAAGTAGGTAGTTTTGCCTTGCAGCCACGCCCAACGTTTGGGGTTTGCTTTGGACAGGTCCCCACATCGCTCAAAGACTTCGCCTTGTTGGGTGAAATGGACACCCGGTCGCGGAAGCGCCGTTTCCTTAAGGACAAAATGCACTTGTACATATGTTATGTTGTTGTTTATAACCTATATTTGTGTTTCCTGTTAGTCCCGGAGTACTAAGTTTTACTAGGGGGGAATGTGTCACCCTGGCCTGGATGCCACAAATGTATAATAAAGCTGTGTCTGAGAGCAAGGGGGAGGTTCTCTGGTCAGGGACCATTAGCATGCAGCACCTCCTGTCCCAAGTCAGTAGGGGGAGCAGGCTGACCCTATAAAAGCTGGAACTGGGGGCAGGGTTAGAGAGTTCTGGACGACCTGTCTCTGGAGTGAGAGGTGTCCCAGAGAAGGGAGAGCCAGTTCAGCTGAAGCTGAGGAGGTCGTGTGGCAGTAGAGGAGCCACGAGCCAGGGACGGAAGGCGAGGAGAGCCTGTCCTGGCTGAGAGAGAAACTGATCTACCGGACTTGGTGTCCGAGGCTGTTAGGAATCCAAGTCCTATAGCAAATAACCAGCCCGCAGGGGACTGTATGTTCCTTGGCCTAAGAAGCCCGGAGGTTCCGCCACAGCAGAAGGGACCAGCAAAGCTGCACCAGGCCAAGAGTAGAAAGGGACCCAAGTTGCAAGCCATACGGGCGAGAAGACACGGTGAGCTCAGGAACGTGGGCTGTTACACCACAAGGAGGGAAATAGCCAGAAAGAGCGCAGAGAGCATGGTAGGCCTTCACCCTCACCCTGACCAGGGCCAGCTTCCCACTTGTTCTCAGACATCCAGGCCCCCTCCTAGCCGGGACTGTTTTTGGGTCGTCTCACCTGTTCTAATAAAGACCCTGAACTGTTTAAGAGGCCTCCGTTTCCTGGCTATTGCGGTCAGAATCATCCCCTCCATCATCCATCTATATACTGCCCTGGGGCCACACTCCTCCCGTGCGGAGTTATACTACTTAGTGCTGCACACCTACATCTGCCCCAGCGGTCTGCACTGCAGCGGCGGTTAACCCTGACCGCAATCCACGGGTGGCGTAGTCGGACATTTAAAACCCTACAAATAGACTGCCACAACATTTGGTATGACCACCCTGAGCCATGGACCGGGTTGCCACTACTACCCCCATTATTGCCCTATTGCCCGGTTCCGGGTAACCCACGGCCCAGGGGGCGAGTCATATCCATAAGATAGGGCATCAATGTATGATCGGCCGGGGTCCTGCACGCAGCACCCCTGCCGATCAGAAGTTATCGGTGCTGGCGGCGGCGGCCACCGGCCGGAAGTACTTGCCTGCGGTGTTTGGCCATCCATCTGTAGTGGCCGCCGCGGGGTACTGCACATCCGCCTCCCATTCAATTGAGTGGCAGTTTGATGTGCACTAACAAGTGCCGACCACTACAACATGGCGACGAGTCACCGGAAGGTAAGCACTTCCGGCCGGCGGCCACCGCCGGCACCGATAACAGCTGATGGCGGGGGTGCTGTGTGCGGGACCCCGGGCAAACATAAATTGATGCCCTATCCTATGGATATGGCATCAATGTGAAAGTAGTGGACAACCCCTTTAAAGCACAGTGGCCATGAGGTTTCTATAAAATCCCATCCACTTTGCTTGAACTGCAAAACACTCTGTTTTTGCCACAGCAAATAAATATTGTCAAAAACAAACCGAAAGCTCATTGTGGGAACATAACCCACAAGAGTACTATGGGGCCTGTGACTTCCTCCTCTATCATTCTTCCTCAGCGTCTGACGTCTCAGCACAGCGGGCCTGATGACATCACTACATGGCACCCACTGCCCTGAGATGTGCAGGCGCTTCAGAATGCTTGCTGCATAGACCGGAGCAGCGGGGAACAAGGAGGAGAGGTGAGTATTTTTTTTTTTTAAATCAATGAGCACATTTTGGTAGTCATAGTAATGTATAGAGGACCATGGGGAATTCATTATACTGTATGGAGGACGATGGAGGTGCATTATACTATATGGAGGACTATGGGGAGTGTATTATACTATATGGAGGACTATGGGTAGTGCATTATACTGTATGGAGGGCTATGGGTAGTGCATTATACAATATGGAGGACTATGGAAGTGCATTATACTACATTGAGGACTATGGGGAGTGCATTACACTACGTGGAGGACTATGGGAGTGCATTATACTATGTGGAGGACTATGGGGAGTGCATTATACTATATGGCGGAATATGGGGTGCATTATACTATATAGAGGTCTATGTGGAGTGCATTATACAGTATGGAGGACTATGTGGATTGCACTATACTATATGCAGGACTATGTATGTGCGTTTTTACCTGCAGATTTTCGGCATCTAATGAAAATCTATGGGGAAAATCCACACATAAAACTCAGCATACTCACAAGAGAAATTGACATGATGTGGATTTGATACACACACCGCAGCTCAGTTTACGCTGAATAAAATTAAAGCACAGTGGCCATGAGGTTTCTATAAATTCCATCCACTTTGCTTGAATTGTAAAACACTCAGTTTTTGCCACAGAAAATAATTAGTGTCAAAAGCAAACCAAAAGCTCACTGTTGGAACATAGGCCACGCGAGTACTATGGGGCCTGTGACTTCCTACTTCGTCATTCTTCCTCAGCATCTGACGTCTCAGTACAGCGGGCCCTATGACATCATTACATGGCATCCACTGCCCTGAGATGTGCAGGCACTTCAGAATGCTTGCTGCATAGACCTGAGCAGCGGAGAACATGGAGGAGAGGTGAGTATTTTTTTTTTAAATCAATGAACACATTGTGGTGGTCATAGTACTGTATAGAGGACTATGAGGAGTGCATTATACTGTATGGACTATATAGGACCATGGGGAGTGCATTATACTATATGGAGGACTATGGGGAGTGTGTTATACTATATGGAGGACTATGGGAGTGCATTATACTATATGGCGGATTATGGGGAGTGCATTATACTACATGGAGGACTATCGGCAGTGCCATATACTGTATGGAGGACTATGGGGAGTGTATTATACTATATGGAGGACTATGAGGAGTGCATCTTACTGTATGGAGCACTATGAGGAGTGCATTTTACTATATGGAGGAGTGCATTATGCTATATGGAGGACTATGGAGAGTGCATTATGCTATATGGAGAACAATGGGGAGTGCATTATACTATATGGAGGATTATGGGAAGTGCATTATAGTATATGGAGGAATATGGGGTGCATTATACTGTATGGAGGACTATGTGGATTGCATTATACTATATGCAGGACTATGGCGAGTGCATTATACTATATGGAAGACTATGGGGAGTGCATGATACTATATCGAGGACTATAGGGTTCAGCACACTATATAAAAGATTATGATTTTGCATTATACAATATGGAGGAATATGGGGCCCATTATAGTATATAGAGGGCTATGTGGGGGCTATTATAATATTTTGAGGGCTATGTGGGAGCCTTTATACTTTGTGGAGGGCTATGTGAGGGCCAATATACTGTATGCAAGCAATTATACAGTGTGAAGGTTTGAGTGGGGACCATCATACCATGTGGAGGGCCGTGAGGGTCATTGCACTGTTTGGTTGTACTGTTTGGAGAGCTAGTGGGGGCCATTATACAGCATGGCGAGGTGTGGGGCCATTATACTGTATGATGACCTATTATACTTTATAGAGGGCTGTGTGGGGGCCAAAGCTGGGGGATCACACTGTGTCACGGTCACCATACTTTGCCGGGGGAGTTGAAGTCGAGTACAGTAGGGTCATCATTATGTGCATGTCCAGGGTACTGTGAAAGAATTCACATACTGTGTTTGTTGGGCACTTTTGTTGGTATCATACTTTAAACATGCAATGAAAGAGGAATCTGGGGCTTCAGTAGGAGGAAAATTACTTTCTAAAGGCTGGAAAGCTGTGAGATATGCTCTTCTGTGACCCCGTCGAATGTTATTTTTTTTGTTGGGTGGGGGGCAACTAGCACTTCTGCTATGGGATCCCATGATTTCTATGTACACCCATGTCTATGGGCCTGTTTACATGCCAGTGTATTTTCACAGTCTTGGGGCTCATTCACCTGTTAGTTTCTGTGCTATTTTTTATTTTTTTCACAGGCAGCATGTGTACCTATGACAGTCTATGGGGATGCTCACATGTCCATGATTTTTCATTGAGATATGTTTTATATTGATTCAAGTGTCAGATCAAATTCATCAATGAAAGTGTCCGGGTCTGTTAAAAGATGGGCCAGAACTCGGATGAAGTTTGTCCGTGTTTGACTGACCGATGGGAAAAGTACTGATGTAATTCTGACCAACCTAAGGTAAAAATCACTGATTAAACTCGCTCCATTTTTCTCGTACATGAAAAAACCTGATGTCTGAATGAGGCCTAAGTGGTCCACACAAAATTATATACGGTATCACCAATGCAAGTCTATTAGGCCGCAAAAAATGTGGACAGCATTTGGATGTCATCTGTGTGCCAGTCATGAAATGGACTGTTGGTTATGAGAAGGGGGAGAAACATTCATCAGTTTTATTTTCAGCTGAGAAAAGCTAATGAACCCTGACCAAACTGTGATGAAACTGATCAAAAACACTCATCATACTTACACCATTTTTGTGAGTAGAAGACATATCACTGTTGTATAATTCAGCACTTTACACACTACAGGGTTAACCCAACAGATTAGCTATGTAGCATCCAGAAGGCGGGAGGAGAAGAGTTAATATAAAGCTCAGTCCCAGGTTTGCCTTTAGAGTAATTAGCTTGGAGGAGCAGAGCAGCATGGAGCAGGGTGATGGCTCCACATTCCCTCTTATCCCTCAAGGAGGAGGATAGGAATTTGTCCTGATCCTCCTCCGCTGCAGCCGGCTGTGCAGGATGGGAAAGCATGAAGATGATGGGAATGTGCACTACATGGAAGGAAGATGTGTAAGGTAACTGGAACAATGAGGCCCACAGGGGAGTTATTGCCCTGTATGGAGGGGAACATACTATAGGTAAAACTGCCACCAATGGATAATGACCGATCAGTAAAGATGAGCAAGACTTTTGAAACTTACATTTGCAGAGTTTTCCCAGGAAATTCCATTCTCTGCAAATGTCTTCCAAAGCCTCTACTTGCCCTGAAAAACATGTATGACGCCATTCCCTTTTTTCCTTAACACACTAATCCCCTTCACTGCATTGATGTCGCCCTCTCTCTCTGTCTGTTTTCTATCATGTTTCATGGCTTTCTATCCCTATTTCTATGGCTAGGCTGTGAGCTGTGATGTACTTTTCTCTATCCAGGTTCACCACAAAATGGCTGCTTCCTTTCCTGCTTCTGCTTTTATACTTGCTATAATAGTCCTTCTTAATTGTCTGATCTATACTATGTTAGGCCTCATTCACATGTGCAGGGTTTAAACCTGTACGTGAAAAAATGGTACCGGTGTCCTCAGTTTTCGATCAGTGTTTTTCACCGATGGATAAAGAAATTACAAAGCTTCTCCTATACAATGTTAAACTTGTACAGGACACTGATGGCACACTGACCGACCCATAGACCACTATTGGACCTCCGTGTCATCCGTGCTGCCGGAAAAAAAATGGACATGGCTCTGTGTGTTCTGTATGGACACAAGGGGTGTGTAAAAAAACACTGGTGTGTGAATAGCACCATACATTGAGTACACGTTCTATCCATTAAAACTGCTACAACTCGTGCGTGCAATGCAGATGAGACCTAATATGATGGCAGCAAGGCATTCTGGGAAAGCCCGTCTTCTCTGACTGATGCAATCTTCTGCAATGTCTCAAAAGGTGACATTCATTTTAGGCACAAAAATTCAACATGAACTTGATTCCCGTTGAATGGATTCGCTCAGATCTAGTCATCAGAAAATGTTTAAATTAGTTTGTTTTCCGTGTTTTTTTTTAATGTTTTCATACTTTCTTCTCACAATCTTGCAGTTCTCACACTGGCCACCAGGGCTATTTTAGACATTTACTTCTGTCCTTTCAGGAAGAATTTTCAGCAAAGCTTTTTATCAGAGGACGGATTACAATGACCGGTAACATACAGCTGATAACGCAGGTTCCACCAATCACAGTTGATGTCACACCTGACCTTACTCCCCTTCACCCAATGATCTTTGTACAAGCTCATTGGACGCTTCAATGCAAAACAGAGGCCCTGACTTCCGACCAGTGGTGTTCATGCTAATCTTGATGAGGTCGGTGTGCTAGAGTCATGCAGAGGTCAATGAATCAGGACTATCAGAGAACTAGCGAGCGCCTTGTGTGTCTCCATGTGTGCCTTGCCAATAATCTTACTCCAGTCAGTGACTGGAGTAAGATATGTCGCACAGAGAATGCCACAGCTTATAAAATTTTGCTGGTGCCACTTTATCAGGGCTGGGTGAAAATGGAGTGTGAACGCTAAAAAGTCACAATTTCAGCCCAGCTTCGAGTTGCGCTAAAACTTTGTGACTTTTCAAAGCTTTTTACACTAGTATTCTGGCTTTGAATGAGGCCCATAGTGTCTAAGTGAGTTTATTGCTGTTAATGTAGATTTCCTGAAAGAACAGGACATATGAACATAGAATAGCCTCAGGGGTCAGTGTAAAAAATTCTAAGATTTCTAATTTTAAATATAAATTTTGATATGGGAAAATATCGCCAACTTTTTTGAATGCATTTAAAGAAAACTTTTTTTATGATGCCTCCCCTTTAATTTTGCTTATGAAAATTTGGAGCTCTGAATCTGAAAAACTGAGCACCAACTACTATGAGGATTTACTGTTAGAAATGAATGAAAGGCAGATAAATTCAGAATAACACTTAATGTTTTATATGAATTTGACCCCTTTGCATATATGGGCGTAACTGTACGTCCGCGCTGAGGTGAACGCATGTGGAGGCGGCTCAGGAGCTGAACTCCTTCCACACGTGTCTGATGCAGACTGAAATAAAGGGGTTGTCCATTACTCAGACAACCCCTTCTTAATTACGGTTTCAATCATGTGAAATAGCAGCTATGCTCTCCTCTGGTGCGGGCGCCATTCCAGTGATGTCGGCGTCTGGTCTCCTGGAGCATGCATGACATATCACGGGAACCCTGCAGCCGACGCCATTCCAGTGATGTCGGCGTCTGGTCTCCTGGAGCATGCATGACATATCACGGGAACCCTGCAGCCGACGCCATTCCAGTGATGTCTATGTCTGGTCTCCTGGAGCATGCATGACATATCACGGGAACCCTGCAGCCGACGCCATTCCAGTGATGTCTGTGTCTGGTCTCCTGGAGCATGCATGACATATCACGGGAACCCTGCAGCCAACGCCATTCCAGTGATGTCTGTGTCTGGTCTCCTGGGGCATGTGTAGCACCCCGAGGGTTCGGTTGCTACAGGGGTATTGCACCTCAACCAGAGGTGTGATATTCCACTCCCAGGTAAGGATGGAGTGTGGACCAGGGCTCAGTTAGCTGCACACGCACACTCCCCATTTCCGGGGGAAAGCTCGATGGTGCTCCCATTTTTGCAGGCACAACTGACCATGTCCCTGGCTGGAGTGGGGAGGGGGTAGAGAACCCAGTGGTGTAGGAGCAGAAGGGGACGGTTTCTGGAGCATAGGAAGGAGCGCATTGGGTGCAGGTCACCTGAGCTCAGCACAGAGAAGCAGATATAAGGTGGGAGCCATCTCAAGTCTAGGAGAATAGTAGGAGTAGTAAGAGAGAGAGCTGACAGGGAGCAGCAGCTCAGCCTGAGCTCAGCTCCATGAGGCAGGCCTAGAGAGAAGGCCGGGGCCAGAGAGAAGAAGAGAAGAAGGAAGGAAGGAGAAGAGACAGAGGAGTGGAAGGGTTCCAGAAACAAGAAGGCAGGAGGGATCCTAAGAGTGCAGAACGGCCAGCAACCATTGCAAACCCCATTATACCGGGTGAAAGGGTCAGGCCGTGGAAAGGTACCGGATCCCTAAGTTGGTGGAGGCGAATCTACCCTCAGCCAAGAACCGGAGGTTGTGACCATTTATTGGTGCGACCCCCTGCTAAACCTGCTAGGGAGGCACCATATAGGATAGCGGGAAGTGAAGGCCAATGCTTACCCGACACGGTCCGCGGTAGCCGGACAGAAGTCAGGACACTGGTGGGGCACGAGAGGCCAGAGAAAGGACAGAAGGGGGTCCTGTGCCATACTCCTGAATTGCCTGGGGGTTGACCGAGCTCCTCACCTGGTGGACACAGCACGGCTCGGGCAGTCCTTGCTGACAGAAGTGACTTGGATATCAACTGTGAGTAAAACACCCTGGACTGCATCATTGGACTCTGTGTGATTTATGCTGCGCCTGCACCATCACCCCCAGCATTCACTTTCACTGCCCTGAGGCTACACTTTTCCCATGGGGAGTTATCCTATCCCTGTGCTGCACACTAATACCAGCCTCAGCGGTCTGCCTCGCAGCGGCGGTTATCTCTGACCGCAATCCACGGGTGGCGTAGTCGGACATTCACAAAACTATAAATAGACTGCCACAGCATTTGGTCTGACCACCCTGAGCCACGGGATCGGGTTGCCACTACTACCCCCATCAGCACCGTACACTAGAAGGCCTAGTTCCGGGTACCCCACGGCTCAGGGGGCGAGTCACATGCATGACTAATCATAGGATCCCTGCAGCCAATCAGTGACTGTGACTCACCCCCTGGGCCGTGGGGCACTTGGAACCGGGCTTCAGTGTGATGATGGGGGTAGTAGTGGCAACCTGATCCCGTGGCTCAGGGTGGTCAGACCAAATGTTGTGACAATCTATTTGTAGGGTTTTGAATGTCAGACTACGCCACCCGTGGATTGCGGTCAGGGAGGACCGCCGCTGCAAGGCAGACCGCTGAGGCTGATGTAGATATGCAGCACAGGGATAGGATAACTCCCCACGGGAAGAGTGTAGCCTCAGAGCAGGTAATAGGATGCTGGGGGTGATGGTGCAGGCCGCAATAATAAAGGTCCAGAGTCTACTTCAAACAGTCCAGGGTCTTTATTGTAGGTGGTACTTATGACCCAACAGGAGTACAGGGTAGGAATGGGCCTGGGTGTCTGAGAACATTCAGGCGAGCCCCACTGGTCAGGGTGAGTGGGTAGGCCTACCGTTCTCTCTGCCCTTGCTGACTATCTCCCCCTTTAGTGGTGTGATAGCCCACGTCCCTGAGCTGGCCGTGTACTACGCCTGTATGGCTTGCGACTCGGGCCTTAGGTACCTGTTGCTTCTCTGTGCTGTACCAGTCCCTCTGTGTGGCGGAGCCTCCAGGCTTCTCAGGCCCAGGGATCTAAAATCCCTCGCAGGTAGGTTATCTGCTGCCGGGCTTGCAACCCTGACAGCCACGGATCCCAGTGTCCGGTTATGTAGTTCTCTCTCTCAGGGTCCCTTCTGCCTTCTTGTTTCTGGAGCCTTTCTACTCCTCTTTCTCTCCACCTTTCTTCCTTCCTTCTCCTTCTCCTCTTCTCCTTCCTGGCCCCGGCCTCTTCTCTAGGCCTGCCTCGTGGAGCTGAGCCCAAGCTGAGCCTCAGCTCCCTGTCAGCCCTCTCTGGCTGAACTTCTTCCCTCTCTGAACTAACCGACTGAACACTCTCCTAAGATGGCCCCCACCTTTTATCTGCTTCACTGTGTCTGAGCTCAGGTGACCTGCAACCAATGAGCTCCTTCCTATGCTCCAGAAACCGTCCCCTTCTGCTCCTGCATCACCGGGTTCTCTCCCCCCTCCCCACTCCAGCCAGGGACATGGTCAGTTGTGCCTGCAATAAATGGGAGCATCTGCGAACTGTCCCCCGGAAATGAAGAGTGTGTGTATGCAGCTAACTGAGCCTTGGTCCATACTCCATCCTTACCTGGGAGTGGAATATCACACCTCTGGTTAAGGTGCAATACCCCTGTAGCGACCGAACTCTTTGGGCGCTACAACTGCATCACTCTTTCATCCTTTGAACAGAACTGACAGCCAGAGAGCAGCAGCAGATTACACTTCTTTAGGGTGTCCCTTTCGTCTGAAGGAAGTGAGAGTGAAATGGCTACTGACTGCGTGATATGAGGTCACTCGAGTCCTGGGAGACTAAGCGCAGACTTGGGTAGAACAGCAACAGCACAAAAGGTGATTATAGCTGTTTTATATGTAGGAAATATTGTGATTGAGAGCTGTTTGAGTAGTGGACAACCCTTTCTATATAGCTGACATTTTATCTCTAACAGTCGCAGTCAGAGCTTCGTTTCGGCCGCAGCTGTTAACCATTTAAATGCCGCTGGCTCCCATTTGCGCTCTGGGATGAGGCCGATGAGTTAAAATGAAAGCTGGTGGCATGCTGAAGGTCCCTGTCTCGACTATATTTGAACTGATCTGAATCAGAGCTTTGAAGGAAACTGGTATTTTCACTATATAGTATAATAATGTGGTATTGCACCGTGTCATAGAAAATATTGCAATTTCTGAAGCCACTAGTAAAGGAGCATTCCTTCACCCCTCTCACCTCCTCTTTTGCAATAGGACAAAAGAGGGCAATCTAAGCAGCCCATATGCAGAATGCCCAGTTGACAAGTAGGAAAATTAGATGTAGCTGGATAGTGAACTATGGGGGAAGGCATCGGCGAGATCTTACAATATCCCACCGCTGCCACCAATTTGTCAGGGATTTGCACACACAGACTATCCTGATTACTCACTATGTAGTTACCGGCAAGCAAGCCGTGAGCGTATGGCGTACACGCCTCCGAATTTCAACGCATTGAATGTGTATATGCCCCCATACGATTATTGCCAGCTTCACGATAACCCAATTAATAGTATTCACTGCCACCACCGATCAGTTCTAAATACAGGCCTGATCGGACTCCTGCTTTCTGGTAGCGTATGGCTTCGGGGGAGGAACGATTACAGAACAGAAGAAACAGGACTAATACATTTTATATTTAATCCAAAGGGAGGCAGGGTTTATGAAAAAATATACAAAGGATTTTACAAAGAGGGACAGTACAATACATATACAGTTACACAAAATAAAAGGTATTAATGGAAGAACTTACTAGACAGATCAGAGACTATTCAATTTACCTGGAGGAGAGGTGCTCCAATGGACTGTTATGGAGCAGGACCTGTGCTTACAAATATGTATCTCACGGCATGAGTATAGACCCATATTCAGCTGGATCTTTTATGTTGAAGGGGTGGCCCTGCCCACACACTCCCCTGTGATGACCTCACGTGGGCTCATCTCTGTCCTTCATGGTTTTATGAAATCTATAATTTCTGCAATAACTTCTCACTGGTTGATCACAGAAGTTAGCAAGTGATGCCATCTTTTTTTATTGTGATTTTGCCTTGAGAAGAATATTGAAAATTTAACCCCATGTCAATCATTGTGCCCTGTTTGGCGGGATTATAGAGGTCTACAGCATACAGTTGTAACTGGACACTTCTGCAGCTAAGAAGGGAGGGGGCAGAGAGGCAGCGAGTGACAAATGTCTCACAGCAGCTCTCAGCCAAGAAGCTGCCACAGCAAGACCCCCTTTGGACCCCAGCCATGCAGCATGCCCTTTGTGTCAGATACAGTATTCCCATAACTCTGTATTGAATTATAGCATGTCCTAGTTATTCATAATCTAGATTTTCGAGATCCCAAGAGAATGGGAAATGTCACGGTCATAGAAATATTGAGAATCTTTCTCCCCCTCCGAAATCCCACTCACTCTTCCCTCCTCCCCTATCTACCATTTGTCAAAGGAGCAAGAGCTTACACTCTTCCCAATTGCCCATATGCAAATAGCGGGATCCACCAAGTGTTCAGGCTAATCACCATATAAAATGGAGACAGGAGTGATGAATTGACACCTGGGTGAAAAGGATACAGCTCCTAGAATTCCTTTGAAGCTTAGCTCATCTCCATTTGCACATGTATTCAAGCTGCAGTCTGGTAGGCACTGAAATGAAATATGGAATATCAGAGTTTCTATAACGCTGATTGTGATAGGATACATATTTTTAGTGGCAGGGTTAGCTAAGGAACAATATACATATTTTTCCTTATCTGAGAACAGTACGGGTGCGCTATGATGCAAGAAGGAAGATATGTCATGTCTAGTCTCTAAAGAAAGGTAAATTTGTAATAAGAAATGTGATATTACATGGAAACTTCTGCGATCAACCAGCGAGGAGTTATTGTGGAAGTTAGAGATCTTAATAAAACCATGAAGTGGTGCCAAGCCCACAGTGAGGTCATGACAGGGGAATGTGTGGGCAGGGCCCCTTTCAGCATAAAAGTTCCAGCTGTAGTTGAGAATATAGTCATGCCGGGAATTATATATTTTATAAGCAGAGGTCCCATTGTCTGTGTAGAACTGTACCAATCTGACCTTACACGTCCTCGAGGGGGTGCGGAATGTCACGATGGTGCAAATAACAGATCCGTACCACGTGCTCCATCTCACGTAATTGTGACGTCAGGCAGGTGGTGGGGTGTGGATTCATCAGTTCCGACAGTGGTAGGATTCTGTGGGGTCCCTCCTGCTGCCAATTTCTTTGCATTGGTGGCAAGCGGTGGGATCAAGATAATAGTGTGTGTGTGTAACGCATACTCAGACACTTAAGATCAGCTCAGCACTAGACAGTCCGAGTGCAAATACTGTAAGGGGTGTGTGGGTGCATCAGGTGGCAGTTCGGTGTCACTGACCATAGAGTGCAAGGATGGCCAGTGGCACCAGGGCCAAAACCAAGGAGATGGCCAATGCACTATATGGTGTTGAGGAGGTGGAAGACCACGTTACTCTAAGAGAAGGGGAGTCCAACTTAGGCCCCCCAGAGAGAGATTCACCAGTGGTCGGTCCCGCAGTGGGCTACCCACCACCTGACCCCCTCATACAAGTTTCCCTAGCGAGTCTCCAGGTTGGAGACAGGGCCACCTATGAGACCCTCATGGCAGAACGTCAGCGGGAGCACGAGCACCAGAAAGATGTGTTCCAGCTCCAACTGCAGGCCCCAGTCAGTCGCAAGTCCCCTGAGATCCGAGTCCCGAAGCTATGGACGAATGACTTCTCCCTTCTGCACAAAGGAGGGGGCTTGGACACTTTCTTGCTGGCATTTGAAAAAAACTGCCATCAGTACCATCTGCCTGAGGAACAGTGGGTCCGGTTCCTAACCCCTCAGCTTAGGGGTAAGGCCCTGGAAATCTTTGGGTACTTGCACAGTGAGACCACCCTGAGCTATGAGGACTTCAAGCAGGCTCTGGTCTGGCAGTACAACTTGACTCCTGAGTCATACCGGAAGAAGCTCCAGAGTATGCAGTGGTGTCCTGCAGACTGCTGGGTCGATCACATGTGGGCCCTAATGAGAGCAGTTGATCCTCGTCCCAGAATCTGTCCACTGTTTTGTGTGTGAGTGGGGGTGGTGGGAGGTCCCTTGACAACTTTCAGACTGTTACCATAGGCCACGCCAGAGCAATGGGACTGTGAGACACCGGTGCTGAGATGACCCTTGTGCGGCCCGAACTGGTGTCACCCTAGGATTTGATACCTGATAAAACTTTCGCCGGCTCCGGGATTGGAGGCATCAAGCCGGCGCTGTCCATCGCCAAGGTGTATGTGATCAATGCTGCATGCTGTATGAAGTTGTATTCAAACGTTCAAGTAAAGTTCTTTTTTATAAAATGGAGTGGAAGTTCCCTAATGTGTGTGCGGTGGTTCCTGAGGTGGAAGAACCGAAGACAGCAGAGATCTGCGACCAAAACGTGAGTGTTACACACCACATACAGAGCACAGGAGAATTGGGACATGTGTCTTTATCAGGGAGCCAGAGTGTGGGAACACAGCAGCCCCTCACCACAACTACCACCCTGAGCCCCTCACACCTCTCTCCCCATGGGGGACGAGATCAATCAAGTCAGCTGTGATGAGGCCTCAGAATGTGGCCATACGGCAGGCTGGAGAAATTTGTCCTGTGAGGTTGTTGCAGAGGGGGCAGACAAGGGGCAAACAGCTGCAGAGGGGGAGCATGCCATGGAGGGCGGGGCAGTTCCAGGAGAGATAGGGCTCCCAGGTAAGGCCGCATGGTAGGGTTCCTCCACAACCAGGATGTTAGAGGGCCAGGGTAGTCCTTTTAGACCAGATGCTTGGTCAGAAGCAGAGGAGAAACTGGCGCTACCCGCGGTCTCAGCGGCCGTAGCCACTGTTGCTTGCAGTGGCGGCACCCGGGCCCTAGTGGCCCCTCGGGAGTCCGACGGCTTCTCCCCTTCCGACCAAGTGGCTGCCGGGTCATACGGAGGCCAGGAGACGTGGCAGGTTTGTCTATTCTGGCCATGTCCAGTCGGGTTTCAGGTGGCGTTAGAGACTGACAGCCTGAAGCCTCGTGAGGAGCGGGCGACACAGCCTCCCTCGAACTCGGTCCTCCAGTGGGTGGTCTGGGACGAAGGATGGCTATACCGGGTAACAGTCCAGCGAGGCTCACCGGAGGCGTGGCCCAGGGATCGACAGTTAGTGGTACCCTATCCGTTCAGGGTGGAGTTTGTTGCAGATGGCACACGAAATTCCGATGGCTGGACATCTAGGGATCCATAAGACCAAGGCCAGGCTAGCCCAGCATTTCTAATGGCCAAGGTTGGGGGCTGAGGTAACTGTCTACTGCCGTTCGTGTTACACCTGTCAGAGGGTGGGGAAGGTGGGGCGGTGGCCCAAAGCCCCACTGGTAACTCTGCCCATCATCGAAGAGCCTTTCAGGAGGGTGGCTGTGGATTTGGCTGGCCCGATGGCCACTCCCAGCAGCTCCAGGAAACTCTTCATACTGATGGTAGTAGACTATGCCACCCGGTACCCAGAAGCGGTAGCCTTGTCATCCATTCGGGCAGACAAGGTGGCTATCGCCTTACTGAAGATGTTCTCCCGAGTGTGTTTTCCCCAGGAAATGCTCACCGACCGGGGAACCCAGTTCATGTCGCAGCTGATGGAGACCCTCTGTAAGCAAATACAGGTGCAAAATCTGGTGACCAGCCCATACCACCCACAGACCAATGGCCTGTGCGAACTGGCACTCTGAAGCAGATGCTTAAGATGTTGGTTGACTCCTAGGGGCACGACTGGGCACGGTACCTCCCACACCTGCTCCTTGCCTACCGGGAGGTTCCACGGGCCTCAACGGGGTTCTCCCTTTTGAGCTCCTGTACGACTGGCGTGCGCGGGGCACCTGGCTCTGGTGAAGGAGGTCTGGGAAGGGGACTTGGCCTCCCCTGGAGTGTCAGTCATTGAATGTCTTACGCTTCCATGACAAAATGCAGGCCTTGGCACAGCTGGTGCACGACAATGACGCGAGCCCAGGCCGACCAGAAGCGACAGTACGACCAAAATGCTTGTGAAAGGACCTACCAGCCCTCCATGTGCTCGCCAGAGGTAGCCTGACCGCCATTATGTACCGAGTTGAGATCCTCAGACCCCTTGTGAGACCTTATGCTGGTGCCCTGGGTGAAACCTAATGCAGGACAATGCCAGACCTCATGTGGCTGGAGTGTCAGCAGTTCCTGCAAGATGAAGGCATTGAAGCTATGGACTGGCCCGCTCATTCCCCAGACCGGAATCCGATTGAGCACATCTGGGACATCATGTCTGGCTCCATCCACCAACGTCACGTTGCACCACAGACTGTCCAGGAGTTGGAGGATGCTTTAGTCCAGGTCTGGGAGGAGATCCCACAGGAGACCATCCGCAACCTCATCAGTAGCATGCCCAGGCGTTGTAGGGAGGTCATACAGGCACGTGGAGGCCACACACAATACTGAGCCTCATTTTGACTTGTTTTAAGGACATTACATCAAAGTTGGATCAGCCTGTAGTGTGTTTTTCCACTTTAATTTTGGGGGTGACTCCATATCCAGGCCTCTATTGGTTAATAAATTTGATTTCCATTGATGATTTTTGTGTGATTTTGTTGTCAGCACATTCAACTTTGTACAGAACAAAGTATTCAATGAGAATATTTCATTCATTCAGATCTAGGAGGTGTTATTTGAGTGTTCCCTTTATTTTTTTGAGCAGTGTAGTATAAATATGCTCCAAGATAATTCTGCAGTATTTCAGTCAAATCCAATGGGAGTAAAATATAAAAAATAACCTTTATTCAATATTTTAAAAATTTTTTAAGTGTCCAAAATCCGTCACAAATTTCCTAAAATTATCCTAAACATAGGACTATTGTGAATGGTTTTAATTTATCTCACCAGCTAACCATTTATATATATGGTCTTGTTGGGAGGCCAGGGATTAGTCACAATTCCTAGGGGTATCTCTTTATTTATATGTATAACTCCCTTTTCAATTTGGCCTCTGGCTATTAGAAATCATGCCATCTCATTTCTCCTCATTGTGAGTCTGCAGTCTGATAATGGCATTAATAATCTTCATTTTACCATGTCCTGTGCTATTCTCTTCAGAACGGCTTTATAGTGCTGCCGTCATATCCAGGTGCGGTGCTTGTTTCTCCTGATCTAGGAGCTTTATATTGAGGTAGCCTGGCTAATCATCTCTTGTAGTACTTTCTATAGAAATGCTCAGCCCTACGCGTTTCATCATTCTTATATGAGACTCTCATGGTCATCAGGGGCTCACAGTCTATGATCTTTTTTGGTTTGATAGTACGATAGTTTTGTAATAAACTTATTGGCAGGTTTGCCGGCAGCGTCTGGCAGCTAAACCAGCGTGACTTTATAGGAAAGTTGGTGCCCCCTCTTGTGCGCCCCCCCTTCTGTCATCCAATCGAGTGACTCGGGTGCGTTGCAGGCGTATCATGTTGCGATCATATAATCATGCAGGGACTCGTCTCATTCTTCCAGTAGGATCTTTTTCTCACAGAGATGTCTTGGCTGCGCTGCGATCTCACAGTATTAATATGTCTTTTATATCTAGGGAAGGAGACTGGTATATTGCATTGCATCTTATAATGTCGTCTCTATGAGTTTGTTGCGATATGAGTTGTTAATAGTGTTTGTTCGTAGTTTGTCATTTGTTTTATTTACAGACAGATCTGCCTGTTTCATGTGCTACCTCGTCCCACCTACACTTAGATCGATGCAGAACTTCCTTTCATCGTGACAAATGCCATCTGGCTATGTCACTGCTTCCGCACCAGCAAACGCTTGCGGACGTCTATTTCCTCAAAGTTCATTTCATTTGATCGTATCAATATGTCCATAATAATAGACATTGGGATGACTTTTATTCTGATTGTATCAGTGTGTCTGATTGTATTGATGTATCTGTATTATTAAGTCTTCAGATGAGTATTTTATAATCTAAAAACAAAGGAAGAAATTCTGATGAAATTTGTCCAATTGTTATCAAAGTTCAATTTGTTCAAGAGGTCATTTTGTGATTTTAAAGTATAATAACTTTAATAGTTTTGGTCCTATATGGCGCTGATTTGATAGTTATGTGGACCAATATCCTTTATGAAGAACATGGACTGGATTCTACATATTATATTTTAGAGAGGTTTTAGGTCTAGTGAGGTTCAAGAGGTTTCATAGGGGGTGAAAATGTTATTATGTGTCAATGAAACATGAGAAGGACAATGTTTCATTTATGTAGTGTGGGTTATAGGATTTCATTCTATGGATCCATCTACTTTCTTTCTGAAGCAGCAGTTGGTCCCAATTACCTCCTCTCGGGGGGCGTATTACTTCGATGGCTTGAAAGTATAAAGAAAACGGGTCCAAGGTGTGTTTCTCAAGCATGTGTCTCGAGAGAGTTGTGTCCTCCCTACGTCTGACATAACCGATATGGTGCAATATCCGTCTCCGGAACTCTTTTGGTTTTGCCGATGTAGTTCATCGGACATTGGCGAGTTGCCATATAGATTACTCCTTGCGTCTTGCAGTTTGTGAATTCGTGATTTTGGTCTTCTAGTTTGGTTGTGGCACTGATGCATTTCTTGCTTTTACAGATGTATTTGCAGGCTTTGCAGTCACCACATCTATAAGTCCCCGTGGTGTCACTGCTCAGCCACGTTGTTTTGCCGTGTTGTCCTCCACAAAGTGGCTGCGCACAAGGTGATCTCTAAGGTTCCTGCCTCTCCTGTATGTGACCCTGGGGCTCTCAGGGACCACATCTTGCAGATCTTTATCTGATCTCAAAATTGCCCAAAGATCATAGAGTATGTTCATCACCCCCTGATTTCGGTCATCGTAGGTTCCTATTAGATGGATCTCATTGTCTTGTTGTTCTCGTGCTTTAGGGGTCAATAGAGAATTTCTGTCTCTTGTAAGGGCGTTGGCCTAGCACTTTTTTAGGATATCCCTTTTGTAGGAAGCGTTTTTGTAATTCCCTCGATTTTATCATGTACTCATTCACCGTTGAGCAATTTCTCCTTAGGCGTATATATTGGCTTTTCGGTATTCCTCTACGTAGGGGAGCCGGATGGTAGCTCTGCCAGGATAGTAACCCACTTGTGGCTGTCAGTTTTCAGTGTTGTGGTAACCGGCCTTGGTTGGTATTTATTATTGTAATGTCAAGGAAGTTTAAATTGTGTCTTTGAATCTCACTGGTAAAATACAAGCCTAACTGGTTCTGCTCTCACTGTTCTACTTCAATACATCTACATTTGGCTGTGGAGATCTATGAATGATTACTTGAGTCAGGTAACCTAATGACTAGTAGATTCACAGCCATCTGGATAAAAAATCCTGTTATGTGACGTTGTGCTGCCACCTAGTGGCTTCCCATTCTTTTACATAACCGTCTACACCAAAGGTCTCAAACACGCGGCCCGCGGGCCACATGTGCACAAAGGAAGCAGAGGGAACGGAGGACAGGTGAGAGGAATCTTTTTTTTCTTTTTCTTAATCTTTGTGTGTGTGAAGAACAGCGCAGAGGACAATTCTACCAGATGGGGACCTGGATGGGGCCCATTACTGCAAGATGGGGACCACAAGAATGAGGCTTATTACTGCAAGATGGGGACCACCAAGATGGGGCATATTACTGCAAGACGGGGACCACCAGGATGGGGCATATTACTGCAAGACGGGGACCACCAGGATGGGACATATTACTGCAAGACGGGGACCACCAGGATGGGGCATATTACTGCAAGACGGGGACCACCAGGATGGGGCATATTACTGCAAGACGGGGACCACCAGGATGGGGCATATTACTGCAAGACGGGGACCACCAGGATGGGGCATATTACTGCAAGACGGGGACCACCAGGATGGGGCATATTACTGCAAGACGGGGACCACCAGGATGGGGCATATTACTGCAAGACGGGGACCACCAGGATGGGGCATATTACTGCAAGACGGGGACCACCAGGATGGGGCATATTACTGCAAGACGGGGACCACCAGGATGGGGCATATTAATGCAAGACGGGGACCACCAGGATGGGGCATATTACTACAAGATGGGGACCACTGGGATGGGGCACATTACTACAAGATGGGAACAACTAGAATGGGGCACACTGCTACAAGATGGGGACCACCAGGATGGGACACATTACTGCAAGATGGGGACCACCAGGATGGGGTACATAACTGCAAGATGGGGACCACCAGAATGGGGCATATTACTACAAAATGGGGACCACCAGAATGGGGCATATTACTACAGGATGGGGACCACCAGGATGGGGCATATTACTACAAGATAGGGACCACTAGAATGGGGCATATTACTACAAGATGGGGACGACTAGAATGGGGCACATTACTGCAAGATGGGAACAACTAGAATGGGGCACACTGCTACACGATGGGGACCACCAGGATGGGACACATTACTACAAAATGGGGACCACCAGAATGGGGCATATTACTACAAGATGGGGACCACTGGGATGGGGCACATTACTACAAGGTGGGGACCAGAATGGGGCACATTACTACAAGATGGGGACCACCAGAATGGGGCACATTACTACAAGATGGGGACCACCAGGATGGGGCACATTACTACAAGGTGGGGACCAGAATGGGGCACATTACTACAAGATGGGTACCACTATGATGGGGCACATTACTGCAAGATAGGGACCACTAGAATGGGGCACATTGCTACAAAATGGGGACCACCAGGATGGGCCACATTACTGCAAGATGGGGACCACCAGGATGGGCCACATTACTGCAAGATGGGGACCACCAGGATGGGCCACATTACTGCAAGATGGGGACCACCAGGATGGGCCACATTACTGCAAGATGGGGACCACCAGGATGGGCCACATTACTGCAAGATGGGGACCACCAGGATGGGCCACATTACTGCAAGATGGGGACCACCAGGATGGGCCACATTACTGCAAGATGGGGACCACCAGGATGGGCCACATTACTGCCAGATGGGGACCACCTGGATGGGCCACATTACTGCCAGATGGGGACCACCTGGATGGGCCACATTACTGCCAGATGGGGACCACCTGGATGGGCCACATTACTGCCAGATGGGGACCACCTGGATGGGCCACATTACTGCCAGATGGGGACCACCTGGATGGGCCACATTACTGCCAGATGGGGACCACCTGGATGGGGCACATTACTGCCAGATGGGGACCACCTGGATGGGGCACATTACTGCCAGATGGGGACCACCTGGATGGGGCACATTACTGCCAGATGGGGACCACCTGGATGGGGCACATTACTGCCAGATGGGGACCACCTGGATGGGGCACATTACTGCCAGATGGGGACCACCTGGATGGGGCACATTACTGCCAGATGGGGACCACCTGGATGGGGCACATTACTGCCAGATGGGGACCACCTGGATGGGGCACATTACTGCCAGATGGGGACCACCTGGATGGGGCACATTACTGCCAGATGGGGACCACCTGGATGGGGCACATTACTGCCAGATGGGGACCACCTGGATGGGGCACATTACTAGATGTTTGACAGAATTACTATATATGGTGCTAATTGTGAAACTATATTACTCTGTGGCCAAAAGAGGGAAACAAAATTGTAAAATTAAAAATAAAGCATGAAAAAATATTTTGCCACTAAAAATGCTGCTTTATATATAAACTAAAGTAAACACAAAAAGTGCACATTTATTATCGCCACATCCGTAACGACCCAAGCTATAAAAAAATAAAATAAACACAGCAAAAATGTTCAGACGGTGTATACAAAAAAAGATGGTATCCCTAAATTCTAACTTTTTCCATATGCGGCCCATATACCCAGCCGAGTTTGAGACCCCTGCTCTACACTGTCCGTGTGGAATGTCCATTGGACGCACACATTTTTGGATGTCGTTATATTTACAATGTGATTGGACATTTTTGCTAATATTTATAAGCTGTATGTAGAAACAGGAGGTCCGTTTTCCTTGTATGAGTCATAAGTCACTGCAAAAGTCCCTGGCAGGGGGATGAGAGCGGCTGGGTCAGGAGGGGACCCAGCTAATTCTACAGAGAGCAGAGAAAAGAGAATAATTAGCCCAGTAGAAAGGTATAATGAGCAGCTGTAAGTGCAGTGCTGTATAATCTGATTACAATATAGTAAGAGGATAAGCTCTGATGGGAGAGGGTCTTTAAGCCGGTCATGTATTGGGTAATGAGTTGGGGTGTCAGTCTCCATCAGTGCTGGCTGAACACTGACTATCCTGCTCAGATTACTACACATGGCGCTGCTCCTCCTCCCTGTAGTATGGGCTCCGCAGGACGGTGCCGAGGCTCCAGATTCTACCTGCACAGCAACAAGGTCCCAACACTTCTACCTCTATAACTTGCCTAATGCAGACGCAAACCTGCAGCCTTTCCACTGAGATCTTGTCGGTCTTCTGCACTGCCATGGCTTTGTCTGCACAATGTAGCTTAAAGGGAATGTCCACTTCTTAAGCATCCTAGAAGTCTACAATATAAGGTCGGTATTCCTCTAACCCTCTGCCTTATTTGGCTGCCATTGAAGGCAGTCAGCGAAATGGGTTCAATTTTCTATAGAAGTGGCAGAATTTAACCCCTTCCTGACCATGCTATTTCCCGTCTCTGCATTTTTCTTATTCTTCTAAGAGCAGTAGCTTTATTTTTCTGTCCATACAGCCATATGAGGGTTTTGGTTTTTATGCCGTTCACTGATCAGGTTAATTATTTTTATATTTTGATTGGATAACGCCCATATGTTTTATTTTAAAATTGGTCATAGAGGGGCAGGAGTGATTTGAATGTTCAGATTAAACTTTTTCCCTTATGTCCCCTTAGGCTGTGTGCCCACGATTCCTTTTTAAGTGTTTCCGCAGCGGCAAAAACGCTGCAGAAACGCTTAAAAACCGCATGGTAGAAGGCCTGCCATGTTCCCCAATGATAATCCGCATGTGCTGTGCACATGCTGTGGAAATTTCCGCTGCGGATTATCATTGCGGAAAAAAAACCCAGCACTACCAATTATTTTGTGGAAGTGCTGCGTTTTCGCTGCCATTGACTTGCATTAGAACGCATGGACTATGCATCACTGTATATGTAGATGCGCAATCCACGTGTTCCAATGTGCGGATGGTACCCAGGTGTAGAGGAGAGGAGACTCTCCTCCGGACCCAGGTACCATAAAAACTGTGAAAAAAAGAATAAAATAAAAAATATGATACTTGCCTTCTGGCAGCCCCCATTGCGCTCCTCCTCTCATGCTGGCAAATCGCGATGGACTGAAGCACCTGCGCTGACGTCATATTCTTGTGACGGGTCACGCGACGCTGATGTCGGCAGGTCCTTCAGCGCAGTGTACCGCGATCTGCCGGCAGTCAGCACCGAGTGAAGCAAGTAGTTCCCATGAGCGCCCACGCGGGGTAGTTCCCATGAGCGCCCACGCGGGGTAGTTCCCATGAGCGCCCACGCGGGGTAGTTCCCATGAGCGCCCACGCGGGGTAGTTCCCATGAGCGCCCACGCGGGGTAGTTCCCATGAGCGCCCACGCGGGGTAGTTCTATGAGCGCCCACGCGGGGTAGTTCTATGAGCGCCCACGCGGGGTAGTTCTAGAACTGCAAACTAGGAGTATTTCTAGAAGCTCCCACCGGCACCAGGGGTAGTTCTTGAACTGCTCACTGGAAGTACTTCTAGAACCACCCACCAGGAGCAGTTCTTGAACTGCTCACTGGAAGTACTTCTAGAACCACCCACCAGGAGCATTATTAGAACTGCACACTAGAAGAAGTTCTAGAACCACTTACGGCACCAGGAGTAGTTCAAGAACTGCACACTAGGAGTAGCTGTAGAAGCACCCAAAATGGGTAGTACTAGAAGCGTCCACCGGCAACAGGGGTAGTTCTAGAACCGCAACCAAACACAAGGAGTAGTTCTAGAAGCGCCCACCAGGAACGTTATTAGAACTGCAGACTAGTAGAAGTTCTAGAACCGCCCACCAGGGGTAGTTTCAGAACCGCCCACCAGGGGTAGTTTCAGAACCGCCCACCAGGGGTAGTTTCAGAAGCGCCCGCCTGGGGTAGCTATAGAAGCACACTATGACACCAGGGGTGGTTCTAGAAGCGCCCACCAGGGGTAGTTCTAGAACCGGCCACCGTTCCCAGGGGTAGCTCTGACTGCCTACCTGGGGTAGTTCTAGAACCGCCCGTCGGAGTAGTATTAGAACTGCACACCAAGGGTTTTCTACAAGCACACACCAGGGGTAGTTCTAGAAGCGCCCATCGGCACCAGTAGTTTCAGAACCACCCACCAGGGGTAGTTCTAGAAGTGCCCACCAGCACAATGGGTAGTACTAGGACTGCCCACCAGGGGTAGTATTAGAACCGCCCACCACGGGTAGTTCTAGAAGCGCCCACCAGGAGCAGTATTAGAACCGCAAACTAGAAGAAGTTCTAGAACCGATCATGGCACCAGGGGTAGTTCTAGAACCACCCACCAGGGGTAGTTCTAGAAGCGCACACCGGCACCAGCGGTAGTTCTAGAGCCGTACACTAGGAGTACTTCTAGAAGCGCCCACCGGGGGTAGTTCTGTAAGCGCCCACCGGAGGTAGTTCTATAAGCGCCCATCGGCACCGGGGGTTGTTCTAAAAGTGCCCACCAGGAGCAGTATTAGAACTGCACACTAGAAGTTCCAGAACCGCTCACGGCACTGCAGGTAGTTCTAGAACTGCACACTAGGAGTACTTCTAGAAGCGCCCATGAGGGGTAGTTCTAGAAGCGCCCATCGGCACCGGGGGTAGTTCTAGAACTGCAAACTAAGAGTACTTCTAGAAGCGCTCACTATGGGTAGTTGTAGAACCCCCAAGGGCACAAGGGGTAGTTCTAGAACTGCATATTAGCAGTAGTTCTAGAATCGCCCACCTGCACCATGGGCAGTTCTAGAACCGCACACGAGGAGTACTTCTAGAAGCGCCCAATGACACCAGGGGTGGTTCTAGAACTGCATACTAGGAGTACTTCTAGAACCGCTCACCAGGGGAAGTTCTAAAAGCGCCCACCAGGAGCAGTACTAGAACTCCACACTAAAAGAAGTTCTAGAACTCCTCACGGCACCAGGTGTAGTTCTAGAACCGCCCACCAGGAGTAGTTCTAGTACCGCTCACGGCACCGGGAGTAGGTCTAGAACTGCACACTAAGAGTACCTCTAAAAGCGCCCACCATGAGCAGTATTAGAACTGCACACTAGAAGTTCTAGAACCGCTCATGGCACTGCGGGTAGTTCTAGAAGCGCCCACCGGGGGTAGTTCTAGAAGAGTCCACCGGCACCAGGGGTATTTCTAGAACTGCTCACTAGAGTACTTCTAGAACCACCTACCAGGAGCATTATTAGAACTGCACACTAGTAGAAGTTCAAGAACCACTCACGACACCAGGGGGTAGTTCTAGAACCGCCCACCGGCACCAGGTGTAGATCTAGAACCACCCACCAGGGGTAGTTCTAGAACTGCATACTAGGAGTACTTCTAGAACCGCCCACCAGGGGAAGTTCTAAAAGCGCCCACCAGGAGCAGTATTAGAATCGCACACTAGAAGAAGTTCTAGAACCGCTCACGACACCAGGTGTAGTTCTAGTACCGCTCACGGCACCGGGGTAGTTCTAAAACTGCACACTAAGAGTGCTTCTAGAAGCACCCACCAGGGGTAGTTCTAGAACCCCCCCACGGGCACCAGGGGTATTTCTAGAACTGCATATTAGCAGTAGTTCGAGAACTGCACAATAGAGGTAGTTCTAGAACCGCCCACCTGCAGCAGGGGTAGTTCTAGAACTGCACACTAGGAGTACTTCTAGAAGCGCCCACAAGATGTAGTTCTAGAAGCGCCCACCTGGAACAGTATTAGAACCGCACACTACACTGTGGGTAGTTTTATAATCGCCCACCAGGGGTAGGTCTAGAAGCGCCCACGCTGGGGCTAGTTCTAAAAACGCCCACCAGGAGCAGTATTAGAACTGCCCTCCAGGGGTAGTTCTAGAAGCGCCCACCTGGAGTCGTTCTAGAAGTGCACACTAAAAGAAGTTCTAGAACTGCTCACGGCACCAGGGGTAGTTCTAGAACCCCCACGGGCACCAGGGGTAGTTCTAGCACTGCATATTAGAAGTAGTTCTAGAACTGCACACTAGAGGTAGTTCTAGAACCGCACACTAGGAGTACTTCTAGAAGCACCAACAAGATGTAGTTCTAGAAACGCCCACAATGGGTAGTTCTAGAAGCACCCACCGGTACCAGGGGTAGTTATAGGACTGCATACTAAGAATACTTCTAAATCCGCCCACCAGGGGTAGTTCCAGAAGCGCCCACCAGGGGTAGTTCCAGAAGCGCCCACCGGCACCAGGGACAGTTTTAGAACCGCACAAAGGGGGGGGGGGGGGGGGGGGAGTTCCAGGAGCACCCACCAGCACCAGGGGTAGTTCTAGAACCGCACACTAAGAGTACTTTCAAAAGCTGCCACCGTGTTGACGGGCCCCGATCACCTGTCCCGGTGGGCAGACGGGCCCCGATCACCTGTCCCGGTGGGCAGACGGGCCCCGATCACCTGTCCCGGTGGGCAGACGGGCCCCGATCACCTGTCCCGGTGGGCAGACGGGCCCCGATCACCTGTCCCGGTGGGCAGACGGGCCCCGATCACCTGTCCCGGTGGGCAGACGGGCCCCGATCACCTGTCCCGGTGGGCAGACGGGCCCCGATCACCTGTCCCGGTGGGCAGACGGGCCCCGATCACCTGTCCCGGTGGGCAGACGGGCCCCGATCACCTGTCCCGGCGGAAGTATCATTTAATCCAATCGCCATATAAAAATGTTAAATTATTGAACCCATAATAGCACCATAACAAGTATTTACCCTTTTAATAACCATATAACCTACCCAAATAATGATTTAAAAAAACAATCAAAATCTTCTATGTTCCCCAAACTTTTGTCAATAAAAACATGAGCTTCACTCACACAAACTAAATCCTCATTTTGCTTTACCAATAGGAAAATATTTGGCCACAGAAAACAATGGGAAACGAGGAATTTTCTTTGTTGCAAAATGAAATAAAATAAAATGTTTTCACCACTAAGATAAAAACAAGCTATACAACTATATATTTATCATATGTCTGAAATGTGGAGAGAAACAAAATCTGTGTTGGGATGAAATAATGAGATAAAAGCAATTCCACTATTGTCTTGTAAGGATTTGTTTTTAGAATATAATATAATTCTCCAGGTCATTGAGATAAAACACCTTGAGTTTGGTATTGTGGTTATCTCCCACGGTGGTTAAACAACGATGTAACAACACTAAAGAAATTGGTTTGGGTCACCATATTCTGAGACCTTTTTACATTTTTTTTTCTATTGATGGACCTTTGTGAGGGCGTGATTTTGCGTAGCTTTTATTGATACAATTTTGGGGTATACTAAAAGGTTTGCCCAGGTTTGGGGCGCCATCTGCAGTCAGACTTGTGGCTCCTTAAAGTGCACAGTGTGCGAGCGGTCAGAATTACTCTAGTACTGGCGCCGCAAGATTGCAATTTGCATACACGCTATCACGTGCCGACTGGATGTGTTCGGCCTCTCTCAATACAAGTGAATTGACCTGTTTTTGATACCTTTTTGGGTTGCATTAAATGTCATTGATTTTGATTGTGTTTTTTGTGAAGAAGAGCATTTCATTTTTTGTTTTGGGGCGAATTTTAACATAATGGTTGAAGTATAATTTAAACGTTCATATTTTTCAAAACTTTTTCAATTTTTACTTTATTTTTAAGTTAACTTAGTGGACTTATGTGATCATTTAACCCCTTATACTATATTTTGTATTATTGCAGTATATACATGTAGTTTAATTGACATTCTCTTGTGAAGCCGAGCTTTATAGGAGTACTAAGATGGCAGTGATTGAATCCTTCTTTAAGGCCCCTGACTGCCATGGTAAATCTTCGACAATCACTTCTATGGGGCAATGGGAAGAGGTACATGAGTGAAGTAGCTACCAGGACACTTAAATGCCCCTGTTAGTGATTAACCATGGTATTGACTGACGGCAGCATTTAATGCTCCCTCCCTCCTGCATCTGACACAGTGGGCACGATGACGACACTTCATCGCACTCCATGCTGTGTCAGATAGTGTAGCTGCTGAGGTGAGTATATGCGCTGCAGAGACTGAAGCAGTGGGGGAACAAGGAGCGGTGAGTATTGTATTTTTCTTAAAAAAATTCAGTGAGCACGTGGTGCCCATAATACTGGAAAACTGTGGGCTGCGTTTTACCCTATGGAGGGGTGGATATTACTGTGTGGAGGACCATGGGGAGTGTATTATACTGTGAGGAGGACCATGGGGAAGTGAATTATGCTCTGTGGAGGACTATAGTGAGTATTTTATTGTATGGAGGATTATGGTGGCGTGTTATACTATATGGGGCCATTATAATATTTGAAGGGTTATGTGCGGGGCCATTATATTTGAAGGGTTATGTGCGGGGCCATTATACAGTATGCAAGCAATTATACAGTGTTAAGGATTGTGTGGGGTCCATCATGCTTGGATTGAAGTGAATATCCAGCTCCAGTAAAAAAACAAATGGATTGTTGTGACACCATTTAGCTGTAGTTGGGGGTTTGGAAGGTGCAGAAAATGTGCAACACCGAACGCGTTTCGAACACTCTGCATGTTCTTAGACTCATATTTTCTGCACCTTCCAAACCCCCCAACTACACCTAAATGGTGTGTCACAACAATGCCATTGTTTCAATCATTCTTATAAAGACTTTTTTTGTACTGGATTTGGATATTCACTTCAATTCGTGCACCTTGCTTCTACATCTGGCAGAGACTGGATCCTGTGCTTCGTTATATGGAACCCACTGGGAATCCTTCAAGGGTGAGCTGAATATTACTCTGACCTATGTGGTGTCCATCATACTGTTTGGAGGGCTAGTGCAGACGATTATACAGTGTGGGGCCATTATACTGTATGTAGGCCCATTACACTGCATGGAGGGCTGTGTGGGGGTCACAGTTGGGGGATTACTGTGTTGTGGTCACCTTACTTTGCCTTGGGAGTTGAGGGGGAGGGGGGAAAGTTTGATGACCCTACTGTACATGTGGAGGCTAAGGTAGAGTAATTCACCATGGGGGGTATCATACTGTTTTTGGGGGCACTTTTGTTGCCATCATACGTTATGGTGGGAATGAGAGGGGAATCTAGGACTTCAGCAGGGGGAAAATTACTATGTAAAGGCTGGAAAGTTGTGAGATCTGCTCTTCTGTGACACTGACAAATATAATTTTTTTTTACATTTCTTCTGCTATGGGCCCGATGATTTCTATGTACGCCCCTGCCCCACAGCATCAATATACGCGCACAGCACTGCTACAGCAATACACAGAATTAACAAAATGAAGGTGAGTGACCCCCTAACCTATTAGCCCCCTGTGCAGCTGCTCTGGTTGCACCAATGATATCCACTTAGTCTAGTAAAATCTGTCATCCCTTATCAAAGCTGAACAACAAACTCTCCTAGTTACCCATAGCAATCAGAGATTAAAAGGGTATTCCCATCTCCAAGATCCTATCCCAATATGTAGTAGGTGTAATAATAATATTAGCAAAAACCTCAATTAGAAATGTAGAATAGTTTTTCTGCTTCGCTGTCTCTTCCCTCATGTGCAGGCATTGCAGGACCTTAGGTATCCATGGTTACAACCACTAGCAACTAGATAACTGGTGGTTGTAAGCATGGATATCTAATATTATTATTATTACACCTACTACATATTGGGAGAGGATTTTGGAGATGGGAATACCCCTTTAATAAAAGCTGAGCTCTGACTGGTTGCTATGGGTAACGAGAATAGTTGTAATGCTGCTACATAATCTACATAATTTCTCCCCTTTCTCATCAGTCAGGTGGATGTGATGGGGTCCTGGGTCTCCTCCTCCGCTTCCATCCGCTCAGTCTTGTCATGGCTCAGTGAAGGCTAAGAAGCGGGTTATTCTGTTCTTCTTGGCTTCTCCTGTCCCTATTCTCCAATCGATGCTTCTTGTCTTCCTTGTGGTTTGTGAGCTCCCGTGTGTCTCCTCTCACCTGCGCTCCTGTGATGTCATCGCTATGTCATAGATTCCACATTCCGGCACCTGCCATTGTGATGTCATCGCTGTCATGGATTCCACATTCCGGCACCTGCCATTGTGATGTCATCGCTATGTCATAGAATCCACATTCCGGCACCTACCATTGTGATGTCATCGCTATGTCGCCATGCTTCCACATGCTGGTATGTGCCTCTGCGATATCACAGCTTTGGCCAATATGGCTGTAGTCCTGGGGCAGCATAAGTCACATGACTGGTACAAGTCGTATGGTTCAGGACATTGCAGTCCAATTGAAGAAATCATTGCTTGATTACAATCCGGTTTTCCACACAATTTACCTCACACACATTATTTACACCAGTGCATTATTAATGGCCGTACAGAACTAGGCCTCAAAAAGGCTGGGTTTATTGAGGTCCTGACAAGACCAGGTAATGAAGGGTTTATTACAGGGTTTGATATGGAGGTTGGATGTGGAACTAGGAATGTGATAGGCTGGTGGTGGAGTTCTAGTGAGATTTATATAATAGGAGGGCAGCCATCTTTGGCGTGACATTCAGCGCTGGCTTCACTTTCCTCTCCTACAGACATCATTGACATCTGGAGGAAGTGGGAGAGCAGCTGCAGCGGTCAATTCCTCCAAAGTACGAGAGAGTGAAGACACCTCTGATTGGCCGCAGGGATCGCGGACCCCGGGAGAGCCAGTGCTGACACTGCTGGAATGGCACAGAGTAGAATAGTTATTATTTTACTCAGGGGAAACAGTGATTGAGAAGTTGTCTGAATAGTGGAAAAGCCTTTTAAGTTTGGGGGTGGCGCGTTCTCATGAAGCCTCAGCACCTCCTGATGGTGTTTAGGTTTTCTACAATAGGGGGCTAGTTAATGTTGTGACTTCGTTGCCACCTGCTGGTCATTCGGTGCAATGCAGCGTTTACTTTTTTATTATTATTATTTTTCATTATTGCAGACTTCATCAGAGGTCGTTAATCCAGAAGATACTTTGCATCATGTCCTCAGAGTGCCCAGAGTCAGTTAGGATGGACCATTAGTGGGTTGTGGTGATGACCTCCGGTGAGACATGCCAGTTACACGCTTTCACACCTCACGTACGGTGACCTGGGTACATCTTTTAGGCCACCGGGTGTTGAAGTTGGGACCACAGTGTGAGGGGCCTGTAGCAGCATGGTCTGTTAGGGTTGATGATGCAGAAGGATGTGTTGGGACTTGGCCAGTGGCAGCAGAGACGGTTACCAAAAATAGGCTTGTCCGTCTGCAACAAAGTCTGACTTGGGAGCGTGTGTGTATGCTTTCAAGGACCATTAGGGCCTCATTTAAAAAATGGAAGTTAAAAATATTTGGAAAAGGAAAACTGCAGCTTTATCTACTTTACTGCCACTTGAGTGTTTTGTCACTGAAATGTGGGAGCAGGGAAAAAGCATAGGGAGGTGAAGGGTGAGCAATGTAGGAGGGACTTTTGGAAATTGGCTACAGGCATTTATTATTCTCGGCAGGGTGCTAGGTGAGGAGAATCCTGAGCACTGTTCAGATCTGTTCTGTAGTGATAAGCTAACGTGCTCCGATAAGGCGTTATCTGAGTATTCTCGGGTGCTAAGAGTATCTTCGCCGTGCTTGAAAAATATGTTTGCGTCACCGCGGCTGCATGTCTCACGGCTGTTAGACCGCCGCAATACATGCAGGGCTTGCCAGTTTGTGTGGAGCCGCGGCGGTGTGAACATATTATTAGAGCACGCAAAAGATAATTTGTTAGCACCCGAGCATGCTCAGATGACACCTTATCCAAGCACGTCTGCGCAACACTACTGTTCTGTTATCTTGATGCCAATTGGGAGGCTTATAGTGTGTATAATAATGATGATGGCCACTGGATGCCATACCATAATGATACTGGCCACTGGATGCCGTACCATAATGATACTGGCCACTGGATGCCGTACCATAATGATACTGGCCACTGGATGCCGTACCATAATGATACTGGCCACTGGATGCCGTACCATAATGATACTGGCCGCTGGATGCCGTACCATAATGATACTGGCCGCTGGATGCCATACCATAATGATACTGGCCGCTGGATGCCATGCCATAATGATACTGGCCGCTGGATGCCATGCCATAATGATACTGGCCGCTGGATGCCATACCGTAATGATACTGGCCGCTGGATGCCATACCATAATGATACTGGCCGCTGGATGCCATACCATAATGATACTGGCCGCTGGATGCCATACCATAATGATACTGGCCACTGGATGCTATACCATAATGATACTGGCCGCTGGATGCCATACCATAATGATACTGGCCACTGGATGCCGTACCATAACGATACTGGCCGCTGGATGCCATACCATAATGCTACTGGCCGCTGGATGCCATACCATAACGATACTGGCCGCTGGATGCCATACCATAACGATACTGGCCGCTGGATGCCATACCATAACGATACTGGCCGCTGGATGCCATACCATAACGATACTGGCCGCTGGATGCCATACCATAATGATACCGGCCACTGGATGAGCTTGAGAGCAGAAGTCGGTGCAGACTTCTGGACAAACCAGGTCTTCATAGGTAATTGAATAAAATGGAGGTTAATTTAGAATAAACTTACAATTAAAAAAGGTATAGATAAGGCTAAGATATAAAAACACTTATACAGAAACCTCTATGAATGAGGAGTGGGTCGGCCTTCTTGCAAAAGGATGAAATATTTAAATGTAAATTTCTCTCCTGCATGGAGTTTCCACGCACGCCCAGACAATATAATGAAATGACATGGAAATCTGTATTCCAAGCAAAACATCCATATTCACAGGTGATTAGAATGAGAGAAAAATGTATTTTGAATAATAGTTACAGTTCAGAGATGGAGATGAGACATAAATTGTGTATACAGGACCCCTATGAATGAGAGAGGGACCTACTCTGTTACAGAAGAGTGCAGTATCTAAACCAAAGTTCTGGCTCACAGTAACAAAGTTTCCATGCATGTTCAGATTAAACATTACAATTCTTAGTTCTCAAGGATAAGTCTGTTGCAGGAGACCTCCAGACGCCTGGTTTCTGTGAGTACATTTTATCTATAGAATAACATGGTACAGAAATTTCTAACAATATCTGCAGGCTCAGCCTTGATTTCCTTTACAGAAACAAAACATGATTTAATAAAGCTAGACTATATCAGACGTATCACAAGTAATATAACATATTGGAATATTATGGATTATAATTACTGTATTGATTATTTTCTTTATTAGAAATATTTAAAGTAAAATATAATTAGTTCTTAAGCATAAATCTGACAAGGAGGCTTCCAGGCGGTTTGTTTCTGGAAGAATATCTGATCTATAGAGCAATGTCTTACAGAACCTTCTGACCATATCTGCAAGCTTAGCACAGAGGCAGATCTGTTTTCCGGCACCCGGAGCAGGAATTCAGTTTGGCGCCCCCCACACACACCGCTCATGCAGTTTGAATAGTAGTCATGTGACCGCTCATATACGATTTGCTTTTTGACAGTCACGTGACTAGCTACTCTTCCTAATTCTCTCAATTTCAGTCAAAAACTACAGCTCCTATTTCATAAAGAGAAGCAGGATTAAAGGCTAGTTGTCACATAACCGTAAGTATGAAAATCACATACGAGTGGTCATGTGGTGTCTGCTGGACCCAGGTAGCAGAGCTGAATCCTGACATTGAGTATATTACACGCTCTTAGGATTGGGCATGCTACAGTACTTGATTGTATAATTAAAAGGGTTGTCCAGGTTTGTGATTAAAGTCGGAAGAACTCTAGGTGACTGCAGACTTCTGAATACTCGCAGCGCATGCACTGCACACTTTCACCTTTCCTCCAGTACAGGAGAATCCTGAAAGGTCATGTGCGTGCAAGTATGAGATTTTCATACTTCTGGCCACATTCCAACTAAACGTGACCAGCCTCACTCAAGTAATTTGTATAGAATGAGGCCATGCATGTCTAGTCGGCATGTGATCATGTGTATGCAATTCGCATAATTGTGGTTTCAAGACTTCCTGCTCTCACCATTAGCACCAGAGAATCCTGACCGCATGCAGTGCACATGCACACGGTGAAAATTCAGAGGTATGCTGTCAGTGATTGCAGACTTTCATCACAAACTTGATCTAACCCTTTAATTTTCCTAAAACAAATAAAAACAGTAACTCTTCTCAGACAGCACAACACTTTATTAACATGGCCATGTATCATGTAATCTTACAAGTTATGGACTGTTCCATGTGTACAGGATCAGAACCAATAGCTGCACAAAAATACATCAATAGAACTACCAGCAGTATGCAGAAATACAGCATCACAACCCTCATCAGTACAGTACAACATCACCAGAACCACCATCAGTACATGTACTGTCTCCTCTTTGGTATGCCCTCACACTGTCTCTTCATGTTACCCCTTTCTCCACATTACCCAGTCTCTATTATGTGCCCGCACAAACTTTTCTCCCCCTACTCTGTCTCCTGACACATTACCCCGCTGTTCCTTATATTTCCACACACACATTCCCCCTTGCTCCTCACCCCCGCTCACTATGCTGGGGGTAAGGAAAGGGCAGCAGTGTTTACCTGGCCTGATCTTCAAAGCCAAATGCACTACCAGGATGCAGCAGGCCCACATAAAGATAGCAGATGTGTGACGCTGGAAGCCCTACCCTGGGGGATGGGGGACTCGGAGCCGGGTCCTATGTTGTCGATGGGGTGCAGCCATGGCCCAGACCCGCTTCGTGCCCAGGGCCGGATACTGTGCACTACCCTAGTGTGAACAGCACCCTATACAAGCCTATCTTTGTGCAATTCTAATACTAGGCAGTCACCCCCTCCATGAAATTGTAGGTTGTGAGTGATTGTTTCATCAGTATTTTGCACCTGTGTATCCGCCATCTTAAAATGGGGGACCCAAAAAAAAATGACGTGGGTTCCCCCTATTTTAATAGCTAGCAAAGGCTAGGCAGACAGCTGGGGGCTGATATTAATAGCCCAGGAAGGGTGCCATGAATATTGGCCGCCTCACAGGCTAGAAACACCAGCCGTCAGTCGCCCCAGAAATGACACATCCATAGGATACGCCAATTCTGGCACTTAGCCTCGCTCTTCCCACTGCCCTGTAGCGGTGGCACTGGAGTAATAGGGCTGGGGTTGATGTCAGCTTATAATGCCAGCTGACATCAAGCCCAGGTTAGTAATGAGGAGGTGTCTATAAGACGCGCCCATTACTTACCCCATAGTGAAAGTGAATAAAACACCAACACCCAGAATAAAATCTTTTAATTGAAATAAACACACAATACTTTAATATCCTAAATTAAACCATACTTACCATCACGCCCATTCCAGCTGAAGCCAATGTCTCCTGCAATAGAAGTAAAATAATTAACAAACCTCATCTTTACCTTTCTATGGTTCCCACGACGGCTCCAGCTCTGCTACATTGAGATGGCAGGCTGGATCGTAGCAGAACGCTGCCATCCAGCCTGCCATGCCGCAGACACTGAGAAGCCTATCCAGAGTAATATGGAAACTACTAAACCAATATTGACCCCTCACTGTTTTATATAGTATAAATATGCTCCAAGATAATTCTGCAGTATTTCACAGTCAAATCCAATGGGAGTAAAATATAAAAAATAACCTTTATTCAATATTTTAAAAAGGATTTTTTTTTAAGTGTCCAAAATCCGTGACAAATTTCCTAAAATTATCCTAAACATAGGACTATTGTGTATGGTTTTAATTTATCTCACCGGCTAACCATTTATATATATTGTCTTGTTGGGAGGCCAGGGATTAGTCACAATTCCTAGGGGTATCTCTTTATTTATATTTATAACTCCCTTTTCAATTTAGCCTCTGGCTATTAGAAATCACGCCATCTCATTTCTCCTCATTGTGAGTCTGCAGTCTGATAATGGCATTAATAATATTCATTTTACCATGTCCTGTGCTATTCTCTTCAGAACGGCTTTATAGTGCTGCCGTCATATACCGGTGCGGTGCTTGTTTCTCCTGATCTAGGAGCTTTATATTGAGGTAGCCTGGCTAATCATCTCTTGTAGTACTTTCTATAGAAATGCTCAGCCCTACGCGTTTCATCATTCTTATGAGACTCTCATGGTCATCAGGGGCTCACAGTCTATGATCTTTTTTGGTTTAATAGTACGATGGTTTTGTAATAAACTTATCGGCAGGGTTGCCGGCAGCGTCTGGCGGCTAAACCAGCGTGACTTTATAGGAGAGTTGGTGCCCCCTCTTGTGCGCCCCCCCTTCTGTCATCCAATCGAGTGACTCGGGTGCGTTGCAGGCGTATCATGTTGCGATCATATAATCATGCAGGGACTCGTCTCATTCTTCCAGGAGGATCTTTTTCTCACAGAGATGTCTTGGCTGCACTGCAATCTCACAGTATTAATATGTCTTTTATATCTAGGGAAGGAGACTGGTATATTGCATTGCATCTTATAATGTCGTCTCTACGAGTTTGTTGCGATATGAGTTGTTAATAGTGTTTGTTCGTAGTTTGTCATTTGTTTTGTTTACAGACAGATCTGCCTGTTTCATGTGCTACCTCGTCCCACCTACACTTACATCGATGCAGAACTTCCTTTCATCGTGACAAATGCCATCTGGCTATGTCACTGCTTCCGCACCAGCAAACGCTTGCGGACGTCTATTTCCTCAAAGTTCATTTCATTTGATCGTATCAATATGTCCATAATAATAGACATTGGGATGACTTTTATTCTGATTGTATCAGTGTCTGATTGTATCGATGTATCTGTATTATTAAGTCTTCAGATGAGTATTTTATAATATAAAAACAAAGGAAGAAATTCTGATGAAATTTGTCCAATTGTTATCAAAGTTCAATTTGTTCAAGAGGTCATTTTGTGATTTTAAAGTATAATAACTTTAATAGTTTTGGTCCTATATGGCGCTGATTTGATAGTTATGTGGACCAATATCCATTATGAAGAACATGGACTGGATTCTACATATTATATTTTAGAGAGTTTTTAGGTCTAGCGAGGTTCAAGAGGTTTCATAGGGGGTGAAAATGTTATTATGTGTCAATGAAACATGAGAAGGACAATGTTTCATTTGTGTAGTGTGGGTTATAGGATTTCATTCTATGGATCCATCTACTTTCTTTCTGAAGCAGCAGTTGGTCCCAATTACCTCCTCTCGGGGGGCGTATTACTTCGATGGCTTGAAAGTATAAAGAAAACGGGTCCAAGGTGTGTTTCTCACGCATGTGTCTCGAGAGAGTTGTGTCCTCCCTACGTCTGACATAACCGATATGGTGCAATATCCGTCTCCGGAACTCTTTTGGTTTTGCCGATGTAGTTCATCGGACATTGGCGAGTTGCCATATAGATTACTCCTTGCGTCTTGCAGTTTGTGAATTCGTGATTTTGGTCTACTAGTTTGGTTGTGGCACTGATACATTTCTTGCTTTTACAGATGTATTTGCAGGCTTTGCAGTCACCACATCTATAAGTCCCCGTGGTGTCACTGCTCAGCCACGTTGTTTTGCCCGTGTTGTCCTCCACAAAGTGGCTGCGCACAAGGTGATCTCTAAGGTTCCTGCCTCTCCTGTATGTGACCCTGGGGCTCTCAGGGACCACATCTTGCAGATCTTTATCTGATCTCAAAATTGCCCAAAGATCATGGAGTATGTTCATCACCCCCTGATTTCGGTCGTCGTAGGTTCCTATTAGATGGATCTCATTATCTTGTTGTTCTCGTGCTTTAGGGGTCAATAGAGAATTTCTGTCTCTTGTAAGGGCGTTGGCCTAGCACTTTTTTAGGACATCCCTTTTGTAGGAAGCGTTTTTGTAATTCCCTCGATTTTATCATGTACTCATTCACCGTTGAGCAATTTCTCCTTAGGCGTATATATTGGCTTTTCGGTATTCCTCTACGTAGGGGAGCCGGATGGTAGCTCTGCCAGGATAGTAACCCACTTGTGGCTGTCAGTTTTCAGTGTTGTGGTAACCGGCCTTGGTTGGTATTTATTATTGTAATGTCAAGGAAGTTTAAATTGTGTTTCTGAATCTCACTGGTAAAATACAAGCCTAACTGGTTCTGGTCTCACTGTTGTACTTCAATACATCTACATTGGGCTGTGGAGATCTATGAATGATTACTTGAGTCAGGTAACCTAATGACTAGTAGATTCACAGCCATCTGGATAAAATATCCTGTTATGTGACGTTGTGCTGCCACCTAGTGGCTTCCCATTCTTTTACATAACCGTCTACACCAGAGGTCTCAAACATGCGGCCCGCGGGCCACATGTGCACAAAGGAAGCAGAGGGAACGGAGGACAGGTGAAAGGAATCTTTTTTTTTTTTTTTTTTTTTTTACTTTTTTGTGTGTGTGAAGAACAGCGCAGAGGACAATTCTACTAGATGGGGACCTGGATGGGGCATATTACTGCAAGATGGGGACCACCAGGATGGGGCATATTACTACAAGATGGGGACCACCAGGATGGGGCATATTACTACAAGATGGGGACCACCAGGATGGGCCACATTACTGCAAGATGGGGGCCACATTACTGCAAGATGGGGGCCACATTACTGCAAGATGGGGGCCACCAGGATGGGCCACATTACTGCAAGATGGGGGCCACCAGGATGGGCCACATTACTGCAAGATGGGGGCCACCAGGATGGGCCACATTACTGCAAGATGGGGGCCACCAGGATGGGCCACATTACTGCAAGATGGGGGCCACCAGGATGGGCCACATTACTGCAAGATGGGGACCACCAGGATGGGGCAAATTACTAGATGTTTGCCAGAATTACTATATATGGTGCTAATTCTGAAACAATATTACTCTATGTGGCCAAAAGAGGGAAACAAAATTGTAAAAATAAAAATAAAGCATGAAAAAATATTTTGCCACTAAAAATGCTGCTTTATATATAAACTAAAGTAAACACAAAGTGCACATTTATTATCGCCACATCCGTAACGACCCAAGCTATAAAAAAATAAAATAAACACAGCAAAAATGTTCAGACGGTGTATACAAAAAAAATGGCGTCACTAAAAATGTCACTTTGACCTGCAAAGAATGTGGCCCCCCAAATTCCAATTTTTTCCATATGCGGCCCATATACCCAGCCGAGTTTGAGACCCCTGCTCTACACTGTCCGTGTGGAATGTCCATTGGACGCACACATTTTTGGATGTCGTTATATTTACAATGTGATTGGACATTTTTGCTAATATTTATAAGCTGTATGTAGAAACAGGAGGTCAGTTTTCCTTGTATGAGTCATAAGTCCCTGGCAGGGGGATGAGAGCGGCTGGGTCAGGAGGGGACCCAGCTAATTCTACAGAGAGCAGAGAAAAGAGAATAATTAGCCCAGTAGAAAGGTATAATGAGCAGCTGTAAGTGCAGTGCTGTATAATCTGATTACAATATAGTAAGAGGATAAGCTCTGATGGGAGAGGGTCTTTAAGCCGGTCATGTATTGGGTAATGAGTTGGGGTGTCAGTCTCCATCAGTGCTGGCTGAACACTGACTATCCTGCTCAGATTACTACACATGGCGCTGCGCCTCCTCCCTGTAGTATGGGCTCCGCAGGACGGTGCCGAGGCTCCAGATTCTACCTGCACAGCAACAAGGTCCCAACACTTCTACCTCTATAACTTGCCTAATGCAGACGCAAACCTGCAGCCTTTCCACTGAGATCTTGTCGGCCTTCTACACTGCCATGGCTTTGTCTGCACAATGTAGCTTAAAGGGATTGTCCACTTCTTAAGCATCCTAGAAGTCTACAATATAAGGTCGGTATTCCTCTAACCCTCTGCCTTATTTGGCTGCCATTGAAGGCAGTCAGCGAAATGGGTTCAATTTTCTATAGAAGTGGCAGAATTTAACCCCTTCCTGACCATGTTATTTCCCGGCTCTGCATTTTTCTTATTCTTCTAAGAGCAGTAGCTTTATTTTTCTGTCCATACAGCCATATGAGGGTGGTTTTTGTTTTTATGCCGTTCACTGATCAGGTTAATTATTTTTATATTTTGATTGGACTTTTACAGAAGTAACGCCCATATGTTTTATTTTAAAATGGGTCATAGAGGAGCAGGAGTGATTTGAATGTTCAGATTAAACTTTTTCCTTTTTGTCCCCTTAGGCTGTGTGCCCACGATTCCTTTTTAAGCGTTTCCGCAGCAGCAAAAACGCTGCAGAAACGCTTAAAAAACGCATGGTAGAAGGCCTGCCATGTTCCCCAATGATGATCCACATGTGCTGTGCACATGCTGTGGAAATTTCCGCTGCGGATTATCATTGCGGAAAAAAAACAGCACTACCAATTATTTTGCGGAAGTGCTGCGTTTTCGCCACCATTATATAGTAACATAGTTTTTAAGGTTGAAGGAAGACTAAGTCCATCTAGTTCAACCCATAGCCTAACATCTTGATCCAGAGGAAGGCAAAAAAAAACCATGTGGCAAACACCAAGCTCCACATTGGGGAAAAAAATTCCTTCCCGACTCCATACGACAATCAGACTAGTTCCCTGGATCAACGCCCTATCAAGGAATCTAGTATTTATAACCTGCAATATTATACTTTTCAAGAAAGGCATCCATGCCCTTCTTAAATTTTAACAGTGAATCACTCGTTACAACATCATGCGGCAGAGAGCTCCATAGTCTCACTGCTCTTACAGTAAAGAATCCCCGTCTGTGATTATGATTAAACCTTCTTTCTTCCAGACGTAGAAGATGCCCCCTTGTCCCCGTCTCAGGCCTCAGAGTAAAAAGATCAGTAGAAAGGCCTTTGTACTGTCCCCTCATATACTTGTACATAGTAATAAGATCACCTCTAAGCCTTCTTTTTTCCACAGTAAATAACCCCAAGTGTAATAACCTGTCTTGGTATTGCAGACCCCCCAGTCCTCTAATAACCTTGGTCGCTCTTCTCTGCACCCGCTCTAGTTCAGCTATGTCTTTCTTATATACCGGAGACCAGAACTGTACACAGTATTCTAAGTGTGGTCGCACTAGTGACTTGTATAGAGGTAAAATTATGTTCTCCTCATGAGCATCTATGCCTCTTTTAATGCATCCCATTATTTTATTTGCCTTTGCAGCAGCTGCCTGACACTGGCCACTAAACGTGAGCTTGTCGTCCACCAATACACCCAGGTCTTTTTCAGTTCCAGTTTTGCACAGTGTTTTACAATTAAGCATATAATTATTCATTTTATTTCCTCTGCCCAAGTGCATTACCTTACATTTATCCCCATTAAAGCTCATTTGCCATTTATCAGCCCAAGCTTCTAGTTTACATAGATCCTCCTGTAATATAAAATTGTCCTCCTCTGTATTGATTACCCTGCAGAGTTTAGTGTCATCTGCAAATATTGAAATATTACTCTATATGCCCCCTACAAGGTCATTAATAAATGTTAAAAAGAAGGGGGCCCAATACTGACCCCTGTGGTACCCCACTGTTAACTGAGACCCAGTCTGAGTGTTTTCCATTAATAACCACCCTTTGTTTCCTATCACTGAGCCAATTCTTAACCCACATACATATATTTTCCCCTATCCCCAATGTTCTCATTTTATGTATCAACCTTTTGTGTGGAACCGTATCAAAAGCTTTTGAAAAGTCCATATACACAACATTCACTGCATTTCCTTGGTCCAGTCCAGAACTTGCCTCCTCATAAAAACTGATCAGATTAGTTTGACAGGAACGGTCCCTCATAAACCCATGTTGATATTGGGTCATGAGGTTATTCTTCTTCAGATACTCTATCATAGCATATCTTAGGAAACCCTCCAGGATTTTACCCACAGTAGAGGTTAAGCTTACTGGCCTATAATTTCCAAGTTCAGTTTTTGTCCCCTTTTTGAATATTGGCACCACATTTGCTATACGCCATTGACTGGCATTAGAACGCATGGACTACGCATCACTGTATTTGTAGATGCGCAATCCACGTGTTCCAATGTGCGGATGGTACCCAGGTCTAGAGGAGAGAAGACTCTCCTCCAGACCCAGGTACCATAGAAACTGTGAAAAAAAGAATAAAATAAAAAATAAATATGATACTTACCTTCTGGCGGCCCCCGTTGCGCTCCTCCTCTCATGCCGGCAAATCGCGATGGACTGAAGGACCTGCGCTGACGTCATATTCTTGTGACCTGCGCTGACGTCGGCAGGTCCTTCAGTGCACTGTACCGCGATCTGCCGGCAGTCAGCACCGAGTGAAGCAAGACTCCGGGCGCCATCGCAAGGTAAGTATAGATTTATTTTTTATTTTTTTGACATTCTCTCGGGTCACACTCCATTTGCATGGATTTATATAGTGTGACCAAGTTGACAAGCACTTTCCAAGTGATGCTAAAATCGCTTGAAAAGCGCTTGTCAACCCGCATGCAGAAATGCATGTGAAGAACGCTTCACATCCGCATATCCCTGGCAGGAAAAACGCATGTACAATCCGCATGCGTTTTGTCTGCCAGGAGAGATGCAGAAAGGCTCAGGAAAAATCCGGAGCATTTCTGCATCGTGGGCACATAGCCTTAGGGGACGTGAACATGCAATCATCTGGTTTCTTGTGTTATGTACAGCAATACTGCAGTATATAGCTAGCATTCACAGATCTGTCATGACAGGCATGGGTCTTTTCAGCAGACTCCTTCCTGGCAGTGATGGCATCCCACGATCGTGTTACAGGGGCACAGTTGGGTACATGGCATGACTCCCTTCTCAGTTCGCTGTTAATGCTGCTGTCCATCTCTAACAGGTGGAGCTCTGCTCTACATGTGGCTATTAAAGGCAGATGATGGCTAAATATCACAGCCATCATCTTCCAGGCAAGAAGTCAGAGCTGGCATATGATGTAACTGCAAATCATGTTGGTAAGGGGTTAAAGTGCCACTTCAGTGGGGTTTTGACACGTGAAATACTTTTAGTACAAAAATGACGTAGTCCTTTTGGGCATGAGGGTTGGGTGCTGGGATTACTAGTACACCTGACATCCAGGTGGGCATAATTCTGTTCCTTGTGTATTGGAAGACTTTTGCCTCTGCAGCTTTGGTGTTGGCAATCTTTCACTTTCATGCCCATTGATGCTCCACATGGTTGGCTCAGGAACCGTCCTCACATGATCTATATTTCCCTAAAGTAAAGTCACTTGTCAAAAGCCACCAGGACAAAGTGCGCGGTTCTGTATCATGTGGGAAAACATCAAGAAAAGCTCTAGGAAATGGCAACAAGCAAGTAATGACCCAGAAGAACGGGCAGCCTCTGAAAGGAGACCGGAAAGTGCCAAAGCCTGCGCCAATTGTTATACAGGTATAATGTATTACCGCAGCTCGGATCATACACCGCTCTTGTGTTCTCCCCTGTACTGATGTACAGACTTGTATCTACATAAAATTTGTTGTGCAATTTCCCCTGGGCACGCAGATACCCCATATGTGGGGAAAAAACACTGTTTGGGCTCACGGCAGGGCTCGAAAGGGAAGGAGCGCCATTTGACTTTTTGATTGTAAAATTTGCTTGAATAATTAGCGGACGCCATGTTGTGTTTGGAGAGCCCCTGATGTGCCCAAACATTGGAGCTCCCCCACAAAGTGACCCCATTTTGGAAACTAGACCCCCCAAGGCACCTATCTAGATGCATAGTGAGCAGTTGGAACCCCCAGGTGCTTCACAAATTGATTTGTAAAAATGAAAAAGTGGAAAAAAAATACTTTTCCATTTTTACAAATCAATTTGTGAAGCACCTAAGGGTTCCAAGTGCTCACTATGCATCTAGATAGGTGCCTTGGGGGGTCTAGTTTCCAAAATGGGGTCACTTGTGGGGGAGCGCCAATGTTTGGGCACACAGGGACTCTCCAAATGCAACATGGTGTCCGCTAACAATTTGAGCCGACAATTTGTTAGTGGACACCATGTTGCATTTGGAGGTACGACACAGAATTTGATAACATTAGGTCATCATATTGAATAAGTTGTCATTAGTCTTGAGCGCAAGTGCTCGCTACTTGAGTTTGCATCGGGTACTCAGGTATGCACCATGTACTGCGTGTGCTCGAGTGAAATGCTCGAGTCCCCGCCCGGATGTTTCACGGTTATTAGACACCCAAAAAAAAACATGCAGGGATCGCTCGTGCATGGCAGGCAATCCCCGCAAAGTTTTTTGGGCCGTGAAGCATATGGGGCGGAGACTCGAGCATGTCACTCAAATACCCACGATACTCAATGCATACCAGAACACCCGATGCAAACTCAAGTAGCGAGCACTTGCGCTCAACACTAGTCGCCATATCGTCATCTTTTTTTCTTACTTTTGAAAAAAATCCCAACCCCATCACAACCCTAACCCTAACCGTAGCACAACCCTAACCGTAGCACAACCCTAACCCTAGCACAACTCGAGAGTTTATTTTTTATGCCGTTCTTCATGCGGTATAAGTGATTAGATGACCTTATTCTTCAGGTCGGTGTGATTACAGAGATACCAGAATCATATGGGGTTTTTATGACTGACAGCTGTCACACACTAAGACGCATTTTTAGTAAAATCTAGTTTTTGCATCGCCATATTTTGAGAGCTATAATTTTTCCAGATTTTGGCAGACAGTCATTTTGACGGCTTTTTTTTTGCGGGATGAGTTGACGTTGTTATTGGTGCCATTTTCAGGCACGTGACATTTTTTGATCGCTTTCTATTCCGATTTTTGGGAGGCAGAATAAACGAAAACCAACAATTCATGAATTGTTTTTTTTTTTTTTTTTTTATTCTGTTCCGCGTGTGGTAAAATTGATAAGGCAGCTTTATTCTTCGGGTCAGTACGTTTACAGCGGTACCACATTTATATCGTATTTCTATGTTTTGCACTTTTACATAATAAAAGCAATTTTATATAAAAAATTATTTTTTAGCATAGCTTTATTCTGAGAGCTATAACTTTTTTATTTTTTGGCTGATGGAGCTGCATGGCAGCTTGTTTATTGCGGGACGAGATGACTTTTTCAGCGGTACCATTTTTATTTATATTTGTCTTTTTGATCGCGTGTTATTCCATTTTTTGTTGGGCGGTATGGTGATAAAGCATTGTTTTTTGCTTCGTTTTTTATTTTTATTTTTTAACGTGTTCACTGAAGGGGTTAACTAGTGGGACAGTTTTATAGGTCAGGTTGTTCCGGACGTGGCGATACCAAATATGTGTACTTTTATTGTTTTTTTTTTTTTTTTATATAATGATATTCATTGATGGGTACATTATATTTTTATTTTTGGTGGATTATTTTTTAAAATTTTTTTTTTATATATATTTTTACAACTATTTTTTTTTTTTTTTCACTTTCTGATAGTTTTTATACTTTATTACTTTGTCCCACTATGGGACTTTCACTTTTTTTTCTCTGATCGCCTGCATGGCACAGGAATGCAGCACCATCCCTGTGTCATGCAGGCTGTCAGCGCTGGACAGGGAGAAGATTTTTGGAGATGCACTGCGCATGTCCAAAAAATCTTCCTGCTGTCTGGTGACCCGGATGTTGTCATGGCAACATCCTGGAAGCCACGGCAGACAGCGCTGGAAGCCGGAAGAGGAGGTGAGTATCTGCGATCACCTCCCCTTGCCACCGCAATGCTGCGATCGACTTGCATCGCGGGGGTTAATGTGCTGGGAGCGGTGCGTGACCGCTCCCTGCACATAGTACCGGGTGTCAGCTGTGACAATCAGTTGACACCCGGCGGCGATCGCGCCCGCACAGCCTGTGTGCGCGCGCGATCGCTATGACATACTAATACGGGTCTGGCTCTTAAGTCCCAGGGCACAGACGCGTATTAGTACGTCAAATGTTAAGGGGTTAACAATGCACATGACTGTCACAAACACATGGACCACATTTTTGGGATGCTCACCTTTTTCCAGTTATGATGTTGTATCTTTCATAACTGGGAAACCACCAGAAACCTAGGAAATGGGTTCTGAGCTTCTGAACATCATAGAAATATCAAATTTGATATCAATCTCCGTGAATATTGGTGACGGCAAACATTATGTATCCATCTTGGATGTGGGCCCCCCCATACCAAGATATGGAAGATGAAGGATTTTTATGTCTTGTGCAGCTGGGTGGGTTCACAAAACCGAGCCCCCGTGTGAGGTAAACAACATGGGTGTGTCCTAGTGTTTTGCCTCCTTACTAAAAACCAGAACGTCCATGTTGGCTCATTCCAACCCAGGGACGTCGGATGCAAGCACTCCTAGCTGCGTGGAGGAATCACACCTAATTTCCGGGGAGCCGTCCCCCCCCCCCCCCCCACAGAATCTGAGACCATCACCTCGTGGCGCAGGTTTTGCTATTATTTACCCCTTTTATTTTAATAACTGTTTTGTGCATATATGTAAATTGTCTTTTATAATATCTTGTATATCTTTTGCAAACACTGCCAACTTTCAGGAGTAAATTATTATTTACTAGCTTCGTTCTTCTTGTCCTATGTTGAGCAAACCCGGTCCTCACCCGCTAATTCACGTTACCGAACGGGTACCCGATCCACCTGGTAAGAGATCGGTGGTGGCAGCATACGGTGTATTTATGTGATATTGTGGTTGAGGGTGGTGGGATTGAGGTATATATACGTTCCTGGACGGAACTGGTGGTATATATACATCCTGTCACATCACGTGCCGCAATAGTCGACATAAATGAGAGCAGCTGCGCCCTGTTGCTTATCCTCGGTCAATACCGTGTTTCACCAGCAGGATAAGGGGGTGCCAGAGTGCTGCAAGGTCTGACCAAGTTTTCCTGACAATTGGTGGCAAGCGGTGGGATCATAGGACATTAGTGATCTGGTTTGAGCAATCATTCCTCTCACTAAAAACTTGCACGGTTCTTACCTGGACCCTGCACAAAAGTTTTGAAGATTGAACTCAGTGTTTATTAGATCTGAGACAATACTGTATGTGCAGCAGTCACCCCTACCCTTCTTCGTTTTTTCTTTCTATTTGATCACCAAAATACAAGGTCATTGTTGGGGAGTTCTGGTACAGCCAGCAGAAAATGGACACTCTTATTGGAATATGTATAACCAAAGGCATGGACCCCCTCGGCAAAAACAAAGAACAAATGGCTGCTGCGCTGGCGCAACTGGAGGCAGAGCAAGCCCTTCTCCAGACCTCAGCAGGGCCAGGGGTCAGCCAAGATATGGACAGTACTGCTGCAGGGGTCCCACCTGTAGACGCATGCCGCGTCAGCGACCAGGGCAGCCTGGACCCTTATCTGCAGATGGCTCTAGAGCAACTTCCTGCAGAGGATCATGAAGGACGGCTGAAAGTAATTCAGCAGCACCAGGAGGCTGACGAGCGGAGGCCCAAGCCCAGTGAGAGGCAGAGAGAGCCGAGCGGCAGGCCCAAACTCAGAAGGCCCATGAACTGCAGATGGCCCAGCTCAGGATCTCACCATCCACCTCACGGCTGTTTAAACCCCGTCCAGAGCATTTTCCTGTGATGTTAAAGGACAGCGACCTCGACACCTTTCTGAGGGGTTTTGAAAAGACTTGCAGACAGTACCAGCTGCCTGTGGACCAGTGGGCCCGGTACTTAACTGCAGGGCTGCGAGGCAAAGCTCTGGATGTGTTTGTGGCTCTTCCTCAGGGCCTAGATGGGAACTATGATGCCATTAAGCAGGCCCTAATCCAGAGGTTCCAACTGACTCCTGAGGTGTACTGTAAAAAGTTCCGGAACCTCCAACGTGGACCGCACGACAGTTACAGCGATGTGGTGCATGGGCTCAGAACCAACTTCAAGCAGTGGATCCAAGGACTGTCAGCGACCACCTTTGAGCAGTTAAAGGACCTGATGGTGAAAGACCAGTTCCTGCATCTGTGTCCGACTGAGGTAATGGATCGGGAGCCACCAGATGCCAATAAAGCAGCGCAGATCGCAGACACCTACAAGGCCAACTGGAGGTGCGGAAGCCGGGCGTTGCCAGCTGGAAAGGGGGTAAGCCATCAACCGCCATCCCTGCCCCAGCATCCGACCTTCTGGAGGCCTTGTCCCCGTTACCAACCCCCGGCCTGCATCTGATGCCCGCAAGTGTTATTTCTGCAACCAGACTTGTCATCTCAGTGCCACTTGCCCAGAGAAGCAGAGGAAGAACCCCCCCATCCAAGGTCCCAGGGCCTAATGCATCAATTCTTTTGGTGGGTGAGCCGGTTGGGAGGGCCTGTGAAAACTTGCAGTCTGTCACTGTGGTGGATACTGTCACTGTAGGCCTCAAGGACACTGGGGCCGAACGAACCCTCATCCGACCCGAAATGGAGTCCGCTGAAGAGCTTATTCCAGGAAAGACCCTGACTGTCACCGGGATTGGTGGTGTCCGATGCCCCTTGCCCAGGTTTTTATTGATTAGGGTGCGGGGAGTGGGGTGAAGGAAGTGGGAGTATCTGAAAACCTGCCTGCAAATGTTTTGTTGGGATCTGATTTGGGGAGGATATTTGCTTATTATATCCCTGACACCAAGCCCGATCTGATACAGTTGTTAAGGTTAATGCTGATAATGTGAATGTCAAAGCTTTACCTGATGATGATGTATTTGAAGGTACAGGAGAACTCAGCCATGTCACGCTGCAGGGTGATATTGCTGAAGATCCCCTAGCAGGAGCAAGTGTCAGTGCTATGGGTAATGGAGAGACGCACGGGGACCATGAAGCAGGTGGTGCTGTGCCAGCGACCAGTGTCACAACAGACGGTGATCTGGCTGATGGTAGCTGCCCCATAAGTAGCACTGCGCCTGAGGTAATGGGGGAGGATGGGGAAGTGGCACGCATAGCCGCGCAGGCTGATGGGACGGTGTTATTCCCCGGGGAGACGGCCCATATAGCCGCTGTTACCCGCAGTCAGAGTGCCCAGAACGCAAGTAACGCCCTGCCTTCTGGACCCTCCTCGGACAGAGGAATAACGGAATCAGTTAGGGACCCAGAGCCGGTCCCAGTGAGGACGTGGCCTTAACCTCACTTCTGGCTTCCTCCAGCCAGGAGTTTCAAGCAGCTCTGCACTCAGATGCTAGCCTAGAGGCGTTAAGGAGCCTTGCTGAGAAACCCACCTCCGAGTCGGATAAGGAGAGGGTATTGTGGGACCATAGGAGGTTGTACTGGGAGACAGTTCCCTGTACACCCCAACAGGAGTGGCTGAGGGGAAGACAGCTGGTCGTCCCCTACCAATTCAGGGGTGAGTTGTTGCAGATCGCCCATGAGATTCCACTTGCTGGACACTTGGCGGTCAGCAAAACCAAGGCCCGGCTGTCTCACTACTTTTATTGGCCCAAAATGAGGACAGATGTGGTGAACTACTGTCACTCCTGTACCACGTGTCAAAGAGTGGGAAAGTCAGGGCCGGCTCCCAATGCCCCCCCTGATATCTTTGCCAGTGATAGAGGAGCCTTTCCAGAGGATTGTTGTGGACATTGTGGAACCACTGGCCATACCCAGCAGCTCTGGAAAACGTTTCATCCTTACTGTGATAGACTATGCTACCCAGTATCCGGAGGCAGTAGCCCTGTCCTCAATTAGGGCGGATAAGGTGTCGGACGCCCTCTTGGCCATCTTTTCGCGAGTAGGCTTCCCCAGTGAGATGCTTACCGACCAGGGGACCCAGTTCATGTGTTGCTTAATGGAGGCCCTATGTAAGAAAATGCAGGTGCAGCATCTGGTATCGAGCACGTATCAGCCCCAAACCAATGGTTTGTATGAGCGATTCAACGGTACCCTCAAACGGTTCTAGGAAGTTTCGCCCCCAGGTACATTTCGCCCCCGCACATTTCGCCCCCAGGATGTTTCGCCCCCAGATGTTTTGGCCCCAAATTAGGCAGGGAATTTCGGCCTTGTGTTTTAGCCCTATGACCTCTTTCACAGTAGGCACTTTCCCAAGTGCTAAGCACTGGAAAATTGCTAAGAAGATTGCCAATTTTGAATATATAAGTCAATGGCTGGAAAAGCGAGGTGTTGTTTCGGCCAGCTCTTTTTATTTTATTACAGGAGCTATTTTTGAGCACTTAGCGTTCATCAATAGCCTGTATCTTATGGGTCATTACCGAGAGCGCTCACAAAAGTGCTCTTAAAAATGCTAGTAAAGCACGTGCTTTGGAGTTCTAAAACAGTGGCAGCATAAGGGTGCTTTCACACTTCCACTACATATGTACTACAGGCCTCCTGTTCGCTTCTGTAATGCCGCCGTTCCGCTAAATGCTTTTCTTTTTGTTCTGACACTGATAGCGGAATGCGGTATTACGAAAGCGAACGGGCGGCTGCAGATCGCGGAACCCAGCCGTTCACATCTATGGGCAATGCAAGCAGAAAGCCAGCATTCTGCCAGCATTGCCCCGGGGTCAGCTGGATGTCAGATCCAGAGCGGATCGACCTCTGGCGGCCCCAAACACAAGTGTGAAACCACTCTAAAATTACAGTGTGCAAGAGGCCTAAAATCAAAATAATTTTCAACTTTTACCTGACCCAGCACAGGCCTGTTTTGTTGCAGATGTAACAAGTAGCAGGTCAGGTGTCCTGCAAGTTACATTAGACTAGCTTTTATTCCATTTGTACATCAGAATATAGCAGTGTCTGAAATCTCCACAAAGAGAGAAGTGTACTGCCACAAAAAATCAGTCCGCTTCCACAGCAATTCACTTTCTACAACTATGAATTCAGTTCTGTCCAAACGTGGAAGGAGGAAGTTGGTCCATGAGAATCACATTTACTTATTTTCCAAACGAACCGCTGATGATGTCCATTCCATCTGGGTATGTGAAAAACGGTCGACTTGCATGGGACGTGTTTGGACCAATGAAGAATCTGGCAAAGTTGTGAAAGTAGTCAATCTTCACAGTCACGCAGCACCAGCTGCAAGACCTGAAGCAATCCGACTTGTTAATGTGGCAAGACCAGGACAAGGACAACACGGGAGTCACCACAACAGATTCTCACAGACGTCGTTTCAGGAGCCCATTCTAATGTTGTAGCACTTCTCCCAAGGAAAGCATCACTGAAGAGAACAATACGATTAGCAAGGCAGTTTAGCAATATCCCAAGGTTCCCTCAAACCCTTGATCAACTTGCTATCCCCCAGGAGTTTCAGGAGATCAGTATTGATGGTGTCCAGCAGCAGTACCTTCTGCATGACTCTGGTAAGCTACTTAACTATTTAACATTGTATTAAAACAATTCCATTATGCATAATTTTTTTTTTAAAACAAAAATATATCATTTTCCACTGGGACAATATATGTTGTCAAAAAGTATTGGTTGGCCCCTTTACACTAGATTTTGCTTCAGTTATGAAATCAGAAAATCTGGAGCAAAATGTGAGTTTTTAATGTGAGATATGAACAGAGGATTCTGATTAGGATATTTTTTTTTGTGAATTCATCCCAAAATTATCTGTTTGATGCTTGTTACACTTTTTCTGTTATTTCCTCTACTAATACTTTCATTTTAAATTAGGAAATGGACACAGCTGTATGTTGATATTTGGAACAAGAGACAATCTCCATCTACTGGCACAAACTAAAGAGTGGTTTGCTGATGGCATGTTTTTCACTACACCAGCCTTGTTTAAGCAGCTTTACACAATCCATGTAGTCCATAGCGGCCTTGTTGTTCCGCTAGTGTGCACCTTGCTGACAGACAAGAGCTGTTCTACATACCAGAGGTTGCTGCAAGAGCTGAAGAACTTGCAGCCTGGACGGCAGCCAGACAACCTGATGTTGGATTTTGAACTAGCTGCAATACAGGCATTTGAAAGTGAATTCCCCAACCTTGAGAAGACTGGTTGCTTTTTCCACCTATCACAGTCGGTTTGGCGTAAAGTTCAAAATGAAGGACTCAAGATGCAATACCAAGGTGACCATGAATTTGCCCGTTGGATACGCATGATACCTGCCCTGGCCTTTATACCACCACAGAATGTTGTGCAATCATTTGAAGAATTGGTGGAAGATCCTGACTTTCCACAAGAAGCAATACCTATCGCCAACTATTTTGAAGACAGCTATATCGGTCGAATGAATCGCAGAGGACGTCAAGCACCTTTGTTTCCAGTTCAACTCTGGAATGTGTATGAACGAACATTGAATGATCAACAGCGAACAAATAATGATGTCGAAGGATGGCACCGTAGCTTTCCAGAAACATGTGGTACTCTTTTCCAAAATATATACCGGTTCATTAACTGTCTGAAACATCAGCAAGAGCTCCATAGTTTTGAAATTATTCAGATAATAGCAGGAAATCCCATCGCTGCAAGAAACAAAAAGTATGCTGCAATTTCAGCAAGGGTTAAACGTATCGAGCAAGATTTCAATAATAGAAGCGTGATGGATTATCTGAGAGGCATTGCCTACAGCTTTGGATTTTAGTTCATGGTCACATATTGTATGTTTTGAGAGCAGTGTTTTTAGCTGTAAAATCATTCAAGCATTATAACCTGTAATTTGTCTTTTCTCTTTTTCTCTAATCCTTCCCCTCTATACCTTTTTATGTTTCTTGTTACAACAGTTTTGATATATACAGTTAAAGCAGAACTCTCCAAAAAACATAAGTTCTGTTATAGTACCTGTGCCCATGATATTCATTTCCAAAGGAGACCTTCCAGCAGCTTCACTTCTGTGAGAAAAGTCTCCTCCAAGTTAAAGCTCCATGTGCTGCAGGATTTCAGTGGTGGCTAAGGAGGTTGTTTCTCCTTAGTAGCAGAACTTGTGGATGGATTCTAGAGGCTGTGGCTGCACAGGAGCATGCAACTACCGTAACAATAGATTCCCTATGATGTATAAAGGGCTGCTGGTTTACAGCCTTCTGCAGAGCCCCCCCCTATGTGTTCCGTCCTGTAACGGCTTTACACAGGCGGGGGGGAGCCCTCCTCTTGTCCAGGACAGAGCACATGAGCGGAGGGTGAAGGGGAGCTTTGCAGAGGGCTGTGAACAAGCAGCCCTGAATGTATCACAGGGAGCCAGGATCCGTTCTGCTACCAAGGGGGCTCGACCTCCTTAGTAACCAATGAAATCCTACTATTTTCCTGTCTGTTTGTAAAATGACTTATCTAGAAAACAATGTTTTAGAATAAAAAAAACTCATTTGATCAGAATTCTATATCTTAGACTCATATGGTGTATTATTAGTGATAAGCGAACCTGCCAAAGTTCAGTTCAGGCAGGTCTTTCCCGTATGCGAAAGATCCAGGAGCAAATTGCTAGAGACAAAACATCCAGGGATGAAATGCTGGGGGCGAAATGTTCGGGGCGAAACATCCTGGGGGCGAACTGCTGGGGGCGAAATGTTCGGGGCGAAACATCCTGGGGGCGAAACATCCTGGGGGCGAACTGCGCGGGGGCGAAATGTACCCGGGGGCGAATTGCTGGGGGCGAAACATCCAATTCCCGGCCCCCACATAGTCCTCCATACAGAATTATGGGCACCACAAAGTCCTCTATAAAATGTAATGGGCCCTACATAGTCCTCTATACAGAATAATGGCCCCACATAGTCCTCCATACAGAATAATGGGCCCCACATAAACCTCCATACAGTATAATGGGCCCCATAGATTGTTCCATACTGAAATGGCCCCATAGATTGCTCCATACTGTAATGGCCCCATAGATTGCTCCATACTGTATAATGACCCCATAGATTGTTCCATGCTGCATAATGGCCCCATAGATTGCTCCATACTGTATAATGGCCCCATAGATTGCTCCATGCTGTAATGGCCCTATAACTTGCTCCATGCTGTAATGGCCCCATAGATTGCTCCATAAGTATAATGGCCCCCTAGATTGCTCCATGCTGCATAATGGCCCAATAGATTGCTCCATATTGTATAATAGCCCCATAGATTGCTCCATGCTGTATAATGGCCCCATAGATTGCTCCATATTGTATAATAGCCCCTAGATTGCTCCATACTGTAATGGCCTCATAGATTGCTCCATGCTGCATAATGGCCCCATAGATTGCTCCATGCTGCATAATGGCCCCACATGATGCTGCATAATGTATAATGGCCCCATATAGTGCTCCATACTGAATAATGGCCTCATATATTGCTCCATACTGTATAATGGCCCCATATATTGCTCCATACTGTAATGGCCCCATAGATTGCTCCATGCCATAATGGTCCTATAGATTGCGCCATACTGTAATGGCCCTATAGATTGCTCCATAAGTATAATGGCCCCATAGATTGCTCCATGCTGTAATGGCCCCATAGATTGCTCCATCCTGTAATGGCCCCATAGATTGCTCCATCCTGTAATGGCCCCATAGATGGTTCCATACTGTAATGGCCCCATAGATTACCCCATACTGTATAATGGCCCTATAGATTGCTCCATGCTGTAATGGCCCTATACATTGCTCCATGCTGTGATGGCCCCATAGATTGCTCCATGCTGTGATGGCCCCATAGATTGCTCCATGCTGTGATGGCCCCATAGATTGCTCCATGCTGTGATGGCCCCATAGATTGCTCCATGCTGTAATGGCCCCATAGATTGCTCCATGCTGTAATGGCCCTATAGATTGCTCCATGCTGTGATGGCCCTATAGATTGCTCCATGCTGTGATGGCCCTATAGATTGCTCCATGCTGTGATGGCCCTATAGATTGCTCCATGCTGTGATGGCCCTATAGATTGCTCCATGCTGTGATGGCACCATAGATTGCTCCATGCTGTGATGGCACCATAGATTGCTCCATGCTGTAATGGCCCCATAGATTTCTCCCTACTGTATAATGGCACCATAGATTGCTCCATGCTGTATAATGGCCCCATAGATTTCTCCCTACTGTATAATGGCCCCATAGATTGCTCCATGCTGTATAATGGCCCCATATATTGCTCCATGCTGTAATGGCCCCATAGATTGCTCCATAAGTATAATGGCCCCATAGATTGCTCCATGCTGTAATGGCCCTATAGATTGCTCCATAAGTATAATGGCCCTATAGATTGCTCCATAAGTATAATGGCCCCATAGATTGCTCCATGCTGTAATGGCCCTATAGATTGCCCCATGCTGTATAATGGCCCCATAGATTGCCCCATGCTGTATAATGGCCCCATAGATTGCCCCATGCTGTATAATGGCCCCATAGATTGCTCCCTGCTGTATAATGACCCCCCATAGACTGCTCCATACTGTGTAATGGCTCCATACTGTGTAATGGCCCCATATATTGCTCCATGCTGTAATGGCCCCATAGATTGCTTCATGCTGCATAATGGCCCCAAAGATTGCTCCATACTGTATAATGGCCCCATAGATTGCTCCATGCTGTAATGGCCCTATAGATTGCTCCATAAGTATAATGGCCCCATAGATTGCTCCATGCTGTAATTGCCCCATAGATTGCTCCATAAGTATAATGGCCCCATAGATTGCTCCATGCTGTAATGGCCCCATAGATTGCTCCATGAGTCTAATGGCCCTATAGATTGCTCCATGAGTCTAATGGCCCTATAGATTGCTCCATACTGTATAATGGCCCCATAGATTGCTCCATGCGGTAATGGCCCCATAGATTGCTCCATAAGTATAATGGCCCCATAGATTGCTCCATGCTGTAATGGCCCTATAGATTGCTCCATAAGTATAATGGCCCCATAGATTGCTCCATGCTGTATAATGGCCCCATAGATTGCGCCATGCTGTAATAGCCCCATAGATTGCTCCATAAGTATAATAGCCCCATAGATTGCTCCATAAGTATAATGGCCCCATAGATTGCTCCATGCGGTAATGGCCCCATAGATTGCGCCATGCTGTAATGGCCCCATAGATTGCTCCATAAGTATAATGGCCCCATAGATTGCTCCATGCTGTAATGGCGCTATAGATTGCTCCATAAATATAATGGGCCCATAGATTGCTCCATGCTGTATAATGGCCCCATAGATTGCTCCATGCTGTATAATGGCCTCATAGATTGCTCCATGCTGTATAATGGCCCCATAGATTGCTCCATGCTGTAATGGCCCTATACATTGCTCCATGCTGCAATGGCCCTATAGATAGCTCCATGCTGTATAATGGCCCCATAGATTGCTCCATGCTGTATAATGGCCCCATAGATTGCCCCATGCTGTATAATGGCCCCATAGATTGCTCCATGCTGTATAATGGCCCCATAGATTGCTCCATAAGTATAATGGCCCCATAGATTGCTCCATGCTGTATAATGGCCCCATAGATTGCTCCATAAGTGTAATGGCCCCATAGATTGCTCCATGCTGTATAATGGCCCCATAGATTGCCCCATGCTGTATAATGGCCCCATAGATTGCCCCATGCTGTAATAGCCCCATAGATTGCTCCATAAGTATAATAGCCCCATAGATTGCTCCATGCGGTAATGGCCCCATAGATTGCGCCATGCTGTAATGGCCCCATAGATTGCTCCATAAGTATAATGGCCCCATAGATTGCTCCATGCTGTAATGGCGCTATAGATTGCTCCATGCTGTATAATGGCCCCATAGATTGCTCCATGCTGTATAATGGCCCCATAGATTGCTCCATGCTGTATAATGGCCCCATAGATTGCTCCATGCTGTATAATGGCCCCATAGATTGCTCCATGCTGTATAATGGCCTCATAGATTGCTCCATGCTGTATAATGGCCCCATAGATTGCTCAATGCTGTAATGGCCCTATACATTGCTCCATGCTGCAATGGCCCTATAGATAGCTCCATGCTGTATAATGGCCCCATAGATTGCTCCATGCTGTATAATGGCCCCATAGATTGCCCCATGCTGTATAATGGCCCCATAGATTGCTCCATGCTGTATAATGGCCCCATAGATTGCTTCATGCTGTAATGGCCCTTTAGATTGCTCCATAAGTGTAATGGCCCCATAGATTGCCCCATGCTGTATAATGGCCCCATAGATTGCCCCATGCTGTATAATGGCCCCATAGATTGCTCCATGCTGTATAATGGCCCCATAGATTGCTCCACGCTGTAATGGTCCCATAGACTGCTCCATAAGTATAATGGCCCCATAGATTGCTCCATGCTGTAATGGCCCCATAGATTGCTCCATGCTGTATAATGGCCCCATAGATTGCTCCATGCTGTATAATGGCCCCATAGATTGCTCCATGCTGTATAATGGCCCCATAGATTGCTCCATGCTGTATAATGGCCCCATAGATTGCTCCACGCTGTAATGGTCCCATAGACTGCTCCATAAGTATAATGGCCCCATAGATTGCTTCACGCTGTAATGGTCCCATAGACTGCTCCATAAGTATAATGGCCCCATAGATCGCTCCATACTGCATAATGGCTCCATAGTTTGCTCCATACTGTATAATGGCCCTATAGATTGCTCCATAAGTATAATGGCCCTATAGATTGCTCCATAAGTATAATGGCCGCATAGATTGCTCCATGCTGTAATGGCCCCATAGATTGCTCCATGCTGTAATGGCCCTATAGATTGCTCCATAAGTATAATGGCCCCATAGATTGCTCCATGCTGAATAATGGCCCCATAGATTGCCCCATGCTGTATAATGGCCCCATAGATTGCTGTATAATGGCCCCATAGATGGCTCCATAAGTATAATGGCCCCATAGATTGCTCCATGCTGTATAATGGCCCCATAGATTGCTCCATAAGTATAATGGCTCCACAGATTGCTCCATGCTGTATAATGGCCCATAGATTGCTCCATAAGTATAATGGCCCCATAGATTGCTCCATGCTGTATAATGGCCCCATAGATTGCTGCATGCTGTATAATGGCCCCATAGATTGCTCCATGCTGTATAATGGTCCCATAGATTGCTCCATAAGTATAATGGCCCCATAGATTGCTCCATGCTGTAATGGCCCTATAGATTGCTCCATGCTGCATAATGGCTCCATAGATTGCTCCATACTGCATAATGGCTCCATAGATTGCTCCATACTGTATAATGGCCCTATAGATTTCTCCATAAGTATAATGGCCCTATAGATTGCTCCATAAGTATAATGGCCGCATAGATTGCTCCATGCTGTAATGGCCCCATAGATTGCTCCATGCTGTAATGGCCCTATAGATTGCTGTATACTGGCCCCATAGATTGCTCTATGCTGTAATGGCCCTATAGATTGCTCCATGCTCCATAATGGCCCCATAGATTGCTCCATAAGTATAATGGCCCTATAGATTGCTCCATAAGTATAATGGCCCCATAGATTGCTCCATGCTGTAATGGTCCCATAGATTGCTCCATAAGTATAATGTCCCCATAGATTGCTCCATACTGTAATGGCCCTATACATTGCTCCATACTGTATAATGGCCCCATAGATTGCTCCATACTGTATAATGGCCCCATAGATTGCTCCATAAGTATAATGGCCCCATAGATTGCTCCATGCTGTATAATGGCCCCATAGATTGCTTCATGCTGTAATGGCCCCATAGATTGCTCCATAAGTGTAATGGCCCCATAGATTGCTCCATGCTGTATAATGGCCCCATAGATTGCCCCATGCTGTATAATGGCCCCATAGATTGCTCCATGCTTTATAATGGCCCCATAGATTGCTCCATGCTGTAGAATGGCCCCATAGATTGCTCCACGCTGTAATGGTCCCATAGATTGCTCCATAAGTATAATGGCCCCATAGATTGCTCCATAAGTATAATGGCCCCATAGATTGCTCCATGCTGTAATGGCCCTATAGATTGCTCCATGCTGCATAATGGCCCCATAGATTGCTCCATACTGTATAATGGCCCCATAGATTGCTCCATAAGTGTAATGGCCCCATAGATTGCTCCATAAGTGTAATGGCCCCATAGATTGCTCCATAAGTGTAATGGCCCCATAGATTGCTCCATAAGTGTAATGGCCCTATAGATTGCTCCATAAGTATAATGGCCGCATAGATTGCTCCATGCTGTAATGGCCCTATAGATTGCTCCATGCTGAATAATGGCCCCATAGATTGCTCCATGTTGAATAATGGCCCCATAGATTGCCCCATGCTGTATAATGGCCCCATAGATTGCTCCCTGCTGTATAATGGCCCCATAGATTGCTGTATAATGGCCCCATAGATGGCTCCATAAGTATAATGGCCCCATAGATTGCTCCATGCTGTAATGGCCCCATAGATTGCTCCATGCTCCATAATGGCCCCATAGATTGCTCCATAAGTATAATTGCCCCATAGATTGCCCCATGCTGTATAATGGCCCCATAGATTGCCCCATGCTGTATAATGGCCCCATAGATTGCTCCATGCTGTATAATGGCCCCATAGATTGCTCCATGCTGTATAATTGCCCCATAGATTGCTCCACGCTGTATAATGGCCCCATAGATTGCTCCACGCTGTAATGGTCCCATAGATTGCCCCATAAGTATAATGGCCCCATAGATTGCTCCATGCTGTAATGGCCCTATAGATTGCACCATGCTGTATAATGGCCCCATAGATTGCTCCATAAGTATAATGGCCCCATAGATTGCTCCATGCTGTATAATGGCCCCATAGATTGCTTCATGCTGTAATGGCCCCATAGATTGCTCCATGCTGTATAATGGCCCCATAGATTGCCCCATGCTGTATAATGGCCCCATAGATTGCTCCATAAGTATAATGTCCCTATAGATTGCTCCATAAGTGTAATGGCCCTATAGATTGCTCCATAAGTATAATGGCCCCATAGATTGCTCCATGCTGAATAATGGCCCCATAGATTGCCCCATGCTGTATAATGGCCCCCTAGATTGCTCCCTGCTGTATAATGGCCCCATAGATTGCTGTATAATGGCCCCATAGATGGCGCCATAAGTATAATGGCCCCATAGATTGCTCCATGCTGTAATGGCCCTATAGATTGCTCCATGCTGTAATGGCCCTATAGATTGCTCCATAAGGATAATGGCCCCATAGATTGCTCCATGCTGTATAATGGCCCCATAGATTGCTCCACGCGGTAATGGCCCCATAGATTGCGCCATGCTGTAATGGCCCTATCGATTGCTCCATAAGTATAATGGCCCCATAGATTGCTCCACGCTGTATAATGGCCCCATAGATTGCTCCACGCTGTAATGGTCCCATAGATTGCCCCATAAGTATAATGGCCCCATAGATTGCTCCATGCTGTAATGGCCCTATAGATTGCTCCATGCTGCATAATGGCCCCATAGATTGCTCCATACTGTATAATGGCTCCATAGATTGCTCCATACTGTATAATGGCCCCATAGATTTCTCCATAAGTATAATGGCCCTATAGATTGCTCCATAAGTATAATGGCCCTATAGATTGCTCCATAAGTATAATGGCCCTATAGATTGCTCCATAAGTGTAATGGCCCCATAGATTGCTCCATAAGTGTAATGGCCCCATAGATTGCCCCATGCTGTATAATGGCCCCCTAGATTGCTCCCTGCTGTATAATGGCCCCATAGATTGCTCCCTGCTGTATAATGGCCCCATAGATTGCTGTATAATGGCCCCATAGATGGCGCCATAAGTATAATGGCCCCATAGATTGCTCCATGCTCCATAATGGCCCTATAGATTGCTCCATAAGTATAATGGCCCCATAGATTGCTCCCTGCTGTATAATGGCCCCATAGATTGCTCCATGCTGTATAATGGCCCCATAGATTGCTCCATAAGTATAATGGCCCCATAGATTGCTCCATGCTGTATAATGGCCCCATAGATTGCTCCATGCTGTATAATGGCCCCATAGATTGCTCCACGCGGTAATGGCCCCATAGATTGCGCCATGCTGTAATGGCCCCATAGATTGCTCCATGCTGTAATGGCCCCATAGATTGCTCCATGCTGTAATGGCCCCATAGATTGCTCCATGCTGTAATGGCCCCATAGATTGCTCCATAAGTGTAATGGCCCCATAGATTGCTCCATAAGTGTAATGGCCCCATAGATTGCTCCATAAGTGTAATGGCCCCATAGATTGCTCCATAAGTGTAATGGCCCCATAGATTGCTCCATAAGTGTAATGGCCCCATAGATTGCTCCATAAGTGTAATGGCCCCATAGATTGCTCCATAAGTGTAATGGCCCCATAGATTGCTCCATAAGTGTAATGGCCCCATAGATTGCTCCATAAGTGTAATGGCCCCATAGATTGCTCCATAAGTGTAATGGCCCCATAGATTGCTCCATAAGTGTAATGGCCCCATAGATTGCTCCATGCTGTAGAATGGCCCCATAGATTGCTCCATGCTGTAGAATGGCCCCACAGTTTGCATTATACTTATGGATTGCTAGATAAGACAGAGGGCGCACGGTAGTGACGACAGACTCCGAAGACGCTGAAGACACAGGAGTTGCTGGGAACGGGAGAGGTAAGTATTTGAGGAGGGGGCCCCGATGCCAGCGCGCAGGGTAGGACTGGCCTGGTGTGATAGCTGGAAAAATTCCCGGTGGGCCCCGATGAGAGAGTGAGAGAATTGGTAGCGGGGGCTCTTAAAAAGTGCGGGCCCTTTAAAAGCGCAGCCGAAGGAAATGTAGCGTCGCGTGCGGCGCTCATACTATTCAGTGGTGACAGCGGGTGACGCGCATAGTCACATGACTGAGGACGTGTTCTTGGTGGGCGGTGACACGCACCGCGCTCTGCTTTGCCGCTGGTGGCTGGCAGTGGTGTGTTGTCAGGTGACACGCTGACGTCGCGCTCTCCTCTCCCTGCTCCTCTGCCGGCTTTTGATACGCCGACGCCGCGCTCTGCTCTCCAGTCCCGGCTCCTGCTCCCTTGGAATTGGCCTTGTAACACCGGCTCCCGTCCGGGTATGGAACACCGCACCAGCACCGCGCACCGCCCTCTTCTCTCCTGCTCTCTTGCCTTTTAAGCCGGCTCCTGGGCTGAGTATGCGGTGACCAGCACTCTGCTCTCACCATAACCCTGGAAACAAGGCTGCAGGTCTGGCTACAGCTCTCCCTGCTTCAACTTCAAGTCAAGTGCAATATCCACGTTTTTCTGGGAGAGTGTTCCCAGCATTGGTCATCATCCATATATGGAGGGGTCGCAGGCTGGTCACATGGGGACATGGATGGGGACATGGGGCTGAAGGGGGGGCTGGTTGGACCCATGGGGACATGGATGGGGACATGGGGCTGAAGGGGGGGCTGGATGGACCCATGAGGACATGGATGGGGACATGGGGCTGAAGGGGGGGCTGGCTGGACCCATGGGGCTGAAGGGGAGGGGGCTGGCTGGGCCCATGGGAACATGGATGGGGACATGGGGCTGAAGGGGGGGCTGGCTGGACCCATGGGGACATGGGGCTGGCTGGCTGGACCCATAAAGACATGGATGGGGATATGGGGCTGAAGGGGGGGCTGGCTGGACCCATGGGGCTGAAGGGGAGGGGACTGGCTGGGCCCATGGGAACATGGATGGGGACATGGGGCTGAAGGGGGGGGGGCTGGCTGGACCCATGGGGACATGGGGCTGGCTGGCTGGACCCATAAAGACATGGATGGGGATATGGGGCTGAAGGGGGGGCTGGCTGGACCCATGGGGATATGGATGGGGACATGGGGCTGAAGGGGGGGCTGGCTGGACCCATGGGGACATGGGGCTGAAGGGGGGGCTGGCTGGACGCATGGGAGACATATGGATGGAGGCACGGGGCTGAAGGGGGGGCTGGATGGACCCATGAGGACATGGATGGGGACATGGGGCTGAGGGGGGGGGCTGGCTGGACCCATGGGGACATGGGGCTGAGGGGGGGGGCTGGCTGGACCCATGGGGCTGAAAGGGAGGGGGCTGGCTGGGCCCATGGGGACATGGATGGGGACATGGGGCTGAAGGGGGGGGCTGGCTAGACCCATGGGGACATGGATGGGGACATGGGGCTGAAGGGGGGGGCTGGATGGACCCATGGGGACATGGATGGGGACATGGGGCTGAAGGGGGGGCTGGATGGACCCATGGGGACATGGATGGGGACATGGAGCTGAAGGGGGGGCTGGATGGACCCATGGGGACATGGGGCTGAAGGGGGGGCTGGATGGACCCATGGGGACATGGGGCTGAAGGGGGGGCTGGATGGACCCATGGGGACATGGGGCTGAAGGGGGGGGGGGGCTGGCTGACTGGACCCATGGGGACATGGATGGGGACATGGGGCTGAAGGGGGGGCTGGCTGGACCCATGGGGACATGGATGGGGACATGGGGCTGAAGGGGGGGCTGGCTGGACCCATGGGGACATGGATGGGGATATGGGGCTGAAGGGGGGGCTGGCTGGACCCATGGGGATATGGATGGGGACATGGGGCTGAAGGGGGGGCTGGCTGGACCCATGGGGACATGGGGCTGAAGGGGGGGCTGGCTGGACGCATGGGGGACATATGGATGGAGGCACGGGGCTGAAGGGGGGGCTGGCTGGACCCATGGAGACATGGATGGGGACATGGGGCTGAAGGGGGGGGCTGGCTGGACCCATGGGGAGACATATGGATGGAGGCATGGGGCTGAAAGGGGGGGCTGGCTGGACGCATGGGAGACATATGGATGGAGGCACGGGGCTGAAGTGGGGGCTGGATGGACCCATGAGGACATGGATGGGGACATGGGGCTGAGGGGGGGGGGCTGGCTGGACCCATGGGGACATGGGGCTGAGGGGGGGGGCTGGCTGGACCCATGGGGCTGAAAGGGAGGGGGCTGGCTGGGCCCATGGGGACATGGATGGGGACATGGGGCTGAAGGGGGGGGCTGGCTAGACCCATGGGGACATGGATGGGGACATGGGGCTGAAGGGGGGGGCTGGCTAGACCCATGGGGACATGGGGCTGAAGGGGGGGGCTGGCTGGACCCATGGGGACATGGATGGGGACATGGGGCTGAAGGGGGGGCTGGATGGACCCATGGGGACATGGATGGGGACATGGAGCTGAAGGGGGGGCTGGATGGACCCATGGGGACATGGGGCTGAAGGGGGGGCTGGATGGACCCATGGGGACATGGGGCTGAAGGGGGGGCTGGATGGACCCATGGGGACATGGGGCTGAAGGGGGGGGGGCTGGCTGACTGGACCCATGGGGACATGGGGCTGAAGGGGGGGCTGGCTGGACCCATGGGGACATGGATGGGGACATGGGGCTGAAGGGGGGGCTGGCTGGACCCATGGGGACATGGATGGGGATATGGGGCTGAAGGGGGGGCTGGCTGGACCCATGGGGATATGGATGGGGACATGGGGCTGAAGGGGGGGCTGGCTGGACCCATGGGGACATGGGGCTGAAGGGGGGGCTGGCTGGACGCATGGGGGACATATGGATGGAGGCACGGGGCTGAAGGGGGGGCTGGCTGGACCCATGGAGACATGGATGGGGACATGGGGCTGAAGGGGGGGCTGGCTGGACCCATGGGGAGACATATGGATGGAGGCATGGGGCTGAAAGGGGGGGCTGGTTGGACGCCTGGGGAGACATATGGATGGAGGCACGGGGCTGAAGGGGGGGGCTGGATGGACGCATAAGGGGACACATGGTGGTGAAGGGGGCCAAGTTGGGGACCTGGATGGACACATGGAGGTGAAGGGGGGCAAGCTGGACACATTGGGACCTGGATGGACACATATAGGTGAAGGGCAGCAAGCTGGACACATGGGGACCTGGATGGACACATGGAGGTGAAGGGCGGCAAGCTGGACACATGGGGTCCTGGATAGATATATGGGGTGGGGTGGGATGCATATATGAGTGGGACAGGATGGATATATGAAGGGGGGCAGGCTGGACACATGGAGGCCCGGATGGATATATGGGAGGGGCAGACTGGACACATGGAGACCAGAATGGATATATGGCGAGTGGGGAACATTATTACTTTAGAGTCCAATTAGGGACATTATTACTTCTGTAATATAATTTTATTTTTAGGAAACTGTTTTCCGTAAGAGGGGACAAAAGGGGGTCCTGTTACTGTGCAGGGCGCCACTATGTCGCTTTATTTCTTCAACTGGTGTAGTGTAGAAGCCTGGGGAAAAGTGGGAATGTGCTCTAAAAGATCAGTTATTGATAACTGTGTTATTTTCTGCAGAGATGATTCCTGGCTGGAAGAAGTGATGGTGGACTGTGCCAGATGAGGAAAAGCGAAGATGAAGAACTTCACCTAGAGACATCACTGGTGAGTCAGTGTATTACTGTACACATACACAGGAGCTCTGTATATACTATATAGTGTATGTCACTGGTGACCAGTGTATTACCTATACACTATATACAGAGCTCCTGTGTATAATGTCACTCGTGATAACTGTATTACCTGTACACTACATACAGAGCTCCTGTGTATAATGTCACCGGTGATTACTGTATTACATGTACACTGACACTATATACAGAGCTCATATGTATAGTGACAGTGTTAGTATTGTGGTTTGTATTCCTGATCAGTATTGTATTATTTGGTCACTATGTGGTGGTAATATGTGGTCTGGTCATGGTGTGGTGATTTGTCCCTTTTGTATGTGATATTATTGGTGTTGTTATAGTGGATTATGTTGTGTATGGCGGTCATTTGTTCTCGCTGAGATTAACTAGGAAAAGATTTTTTTCCATGAGGCCACGGCTTCACTATCAGTATTTGGTCAGTATTTTTTCTCAGTAGTGAGAGCCAAAATCAGGAGTGGGTGATAAATACAGAATTGGTGACTTGTTTCTATTCTACCTTTTCTCTGATTGTTCCTCACCTGGTTTTGGCTCCCACTCCTGAGAAAAAATCCTGACTGAATACTGATAGTGGGGCTGTGGCCTTAGAGATGAAATACTTGGAGCAGAGCGTCAGAGATGCACTCACAGGGGTTCTCCGGGGAGAACAAGTAATCCCCTCTCCACAGGATAAGTGATAACTTATTGATTGGTGGGGGTCTGACTACTGGGACCTGCAGCGATCGGCAGACTGTGGAGCTTTTCTCCCCATTACACTGGAGCTCATGTGCGACTCGACCACTGATTCATTCATTCCCTCAGGGGCTGTGAGCGCTGCTCATTTTTGGAAGCCCCCAAGAGAAAGAATGAGGCTGTGGTCAGACGTCCCACCTGTCGCTGCATTTTAAAATGGGGATAAGTGTCCTGTCAGGGATAAAACTTCCCCATTCTTCCAATCAATAAGTGATCACCTATCCTGTGTAGCCCATGAATCTGTGATGACTTGTTTTAACCAAAGAAACCCTTTCATGTAAACTACAGAAATTGTCCATCCCTGTTGTAGTCTGTGCAGAGTAGATGTGAGGAGCCGCCGGTCACTGCTCCACTATAACAGGGAGAGCAGAGAAGAGAGATCTGCATATTGCTGGAGGTGGCCCCTAGAGTCAATGTCCCCTGTGGGCCCCAGACACCTCAGTCCGACCCTGCTGACATCTGATTAAGGCCTAAGGCCCCGTTCACATGTCAGGTTTTAATCAGTGTTTTTTTTTGTCAGTTTTTCTCCTCAGTGGGGCATATTTTTTTATATGTAAAGTAAAAAGCTAAAGGTTTCCTCGCCTCGCTTGCCCGGCCTATAGACACTGGAAAACAAGCAGTACAGGCAACATGGTTGGTTCTGGCCATTTTTCTGACAGACTCGTTGACTTCAATAGATGATCTTTATCTACAAATCGGATGAAAATCGGACCGGTCTCAGTTCTGATTTGCAGATCAATCGTCCACAATAAATAGAGCTGTAAACCTGTCCACGGTCTATAACGGAGCATATTCTACCTGCTAGAAGAATAACCAGACGTGAAAAGAGCCATGTGCTATTCTTACAGGGAAGGGGCCACGATTTTATGTTTTGTATTAATAATTATGTAATCAATTATTTTTAATACAAAATTAAATGTACCACTTTATTAGTTTTTTATTTATTTTTACATTGGCCACTAGGGGCTGCCATTTTTATTTGGGGGGTGTGTAAGAAGCGCTCTTACACACCTCATTTACGGCAGCCCTGGCCATAAGAGACAGTAGTCTGTCACCGACCCTTTCTCTAACATTACAGGCCGCTCCTCCTGCCTCTAGCTGTGACCTGGGCACGCCCCCTTGGCTGTTCAGGTCGCAGCCGTGGGAGGAGATTTCAGCCATCTTTGTGGAGCCTGCAGTGTAAGCTGTACATTCCCCCTGTCGTCGCACGCACTGCTCAGTCAGAGCATGCCATGACAGGAACTGCCGGGGAGGAAATGCCTAGGAGTGGACGTCCCGAGTGAGTATCTGCAGCGGCGCCGTGCGGTGATCTCAGCCTCTCAGCTGTTATCACCGCCGACATCTTCAGGCAACACAGACACAGCGCTGCGTGGGAACGTGGAAGGTGAGTAGAAGCGTTTGTTTTGGTTTTTTTCCCTTCGCATTGAATATATGGGGGCATATACCCACCTGGATGGAGGGGGGGGGGGGCATATACTCACCAGGATGGATGGATGGAGGGGGGGGGCATATACTCACCAGGATGGATGGATGGAGGGGGGGGCATATACTCACCAGGATGGATGGATGGAGGGGGGGGGCATATACTCACCAGGATGGATGGATGGAGGGGGGGGGCATATACTCACCAGGATGGATGGATGGAGGGGGGGGGGCATATACTCACCAGGATGGATGGATGGAGGGGGGGGGGCATATACTCACCAGGATGGATGGATGGAGGGGGGGGGCATATACCCACCAGGATGGATGGATGGAGGGGGGGGGCATATACCCACCAGGATGGATGGAGGGGGGGGGCATATACCCACCAGGATGGATGGAGGGGGGGCATATACCCACCAGGATGGATGGATGGAGGGGGGCATATACTGACCGGGATGGATGGATGGAGGGGGGCATATACTGACCGGGATGGATGGAGGGGCATTTACACCTAACCAGGATGGATGGATGGATGGATGGATGAAGGGGCATTTGCATTTACCCAGAATGGATGGATGGAGGGGCATATACATCTACCCAGGATGGATGGGGGGTGTGTGACGCCTAGCTGCGCTTGGTATCACAGATCTTAGCAGGGTGTATTGATGGATTCCTCCACAAGAGGCCCCCATAACCATTCACACATCTCCACCTTCCACCTCAGACCATCAGAGGGAGCCAGTTAGGGATAGATATATAAGGGAAGGTGGAGCCAGGCAGCAGTTAGTCTAGACTGGAGTCGACAGAAAGCAAACCTGTTGAGAGAGTTCCTGCAGTGCAAAAGCCTGAGAGAGGTCAGTCTGCAGTGGAGCACGTTCTAGACTCAGTTGTAGCTCAGAGAGGTGAGCTTTAGGTGTGCCGGCGCCATAAGATCGGTGAAGCGCGGCAAGCTGCCGTTAGTGTGTATAGCCTAGTGAGGGCCCGAGTAGGCCGAAGGCGAGTGGAGAGTTAATACATAGGGGGCAGAGGAGCTTAACTAGCTCAGCCCGAAGAAGCAGTTACCGGACATCGGGTCCGAAGCTTACCGGGATCTCCACGACCCAGTAAGATATAACCAGAATCCCTGGAGAACTACAAGTCCCAGTATCGCAAAAGTGCTGATACGTAATAGAGCCAGGAGATACATAGGCCCCTTAAGTCGGGAGCGTGTAATCCAAGAAAAGGCCCTACCACAAGGTCAGCCAGCGCAGGACAGAGACAAAGTTAGGCCTTGCTCCAGAAAGGTCAGAAACTTACTACGCAGAGGCAAGAAACAGGAGGCCCAAAACCCGCTCATTGGGGAGGATCCTGACGTGCACCCTTCACCCTACAGTGCTCTGGGACGTGCCTGAATTTCCATCAGTAAAAGGTACTGAAGTGACAATCGTGTCTGTCCCTGTTCTTGCTCTGACCCGGCTGGGTCTCTCCGTCCTGCTTTCCCCGTCCATACGCTGCCCTGAGGCCTAGCTCCACCTGTGGGAAGCTAAACCATCGAGCTGCCTTATCACCGGCCTCAGTGGACTGCGCAGCGCTGGTGATCCTCACCAGAAACCACAGGTGGCGTCACAAACTCTTTTATAAACTTCACAAATCACCAACCCTTTTAAAGGAGCGACCCCAGGGTACGGGCCCGGGAGCCGACCACCGCGACATCCCTAAAGGCCCGGGTACCGAGTCATACCCATTCCCCTGGGCTAGTCAGGGGCATATAAACCTACCCAGCATGGATGGATGGAGGGGCATTTACACCTACCCAGGATGGATGGATGGAGGGGCATATACACCTACCCAGGATGGATGGATGAAGGGGCGTATACACCTACCCAGGATGGATGGATGGATGGAGGGGCATCTACACCTAACCAGGATGGATGAATGGAGGGGGCATCTACACCTAACCAGGTTGGATGGAGGGGCATATACACCTACCAGAATAGACTACCCAGGATGGATGGAGGGGCATCTACACCTACCCAGAATGGATGAAGGGGCATATACACCTACCCAGGATGGCTGGAGGGGCATATACAGCTACCCAGGATGGATGGATGGAGGGGCCGATACACCTACCCAGGATGGATGGAGGGGCATATACACCTACCCAGGATGGATGGAGGGGCATATACACCTACCCAGGATGGAAGGGCATATACACCTACCCAGGATGGATGGATGGAGGGGCATATACACCTACCCAGGATGGATGGAGGGGGCATATACACCTACCCTGGATGGCTGGAGGGGCCGATACACCTACCCAGGATGGATGGAGGGGCCTATACACCTACCCAGGATGGATGGATGGAGGGGAATATACACCTACCCAGGATGGATGGATGGAGGGGAATATACACCTACCCAGGATGGATGGATGGAGGGGCATATACACCTACCCAGGATGGATGGAGGGGCAAATACTCCTACACTGGATGGACGGAGGGGCATATACACCTACCCAGGATGGATGGATGGATGGAGGGGCATATACACCTACCCAAGATGGATGGATGGAGGGGTATTCGCATCTACCATGGATGGATGGAGGGGCATCTACACCTACCCAGGATGGATTGATGGATGGAGGGGCATCTACACCTACCCAGGATGGATGGATGGATTAAGGGGCATATACACCTACCCAGGATGGATGGATGGATGGATGGAGGGGCATCTACACTTAACCAGGATGGATGGATGGAGGGGCATCTACACCTAACCAGGATGGATGGAGGGGCATATACACCTAGCAGAATAGACTACCCAGGATGTATGGATGGATGGAGGGGCATCTACACCTAACCAGGATGGATGAATGGAGGGGGCATCTACACCTAACCAGGTTGGATGGAGGGGCATATACACCTACCAGAATAGACTACCCAGGATGGATGGAGGGGCATCTACACCTACCCAGAATGGATGAAGGGGCATATACACCTACCCAGGATGGCTGGAGGGGCATATACAGCTACTCAGGATGGATGGATGGATGGAGGGGCCGATACACCTACCCAGGATGGATGGATGGATGGAGGGGCCGATACACCTACCCAGGATGGATGGAGGGGCATATACACCTACCCAGGATGGATGGATGGAGGGGCATATACACCTACCCAGGATGGATGGAGGGGCAAATACTCCTACACTGGATGGATGGAGGGGCATATACACCTACCCAGGATGAATGGAGGGGCATATACACCTACCCAGGATGCATGGATGGAAGAATGGATGGAGGGGTATTCGCATCTACCATGGATGGATGGAGGGACATCTACACCTACCCATGATGGATTGATGGATGGAGGGGCATCTACACCTACCCAGAGTGGATGGATGGAGGGGCATATACACCTACCAGAATAGACTGCTCAGGATGGATGGATGGATGGATGGAGGGGCATCTATGCTTACCCAGATTGGATGGATGGAGGTGCATATACACCTACCCAGGATGGATGGATGGAGAGGTATCTACGCCTACCCAGGATGGATGGAATGAGGGGCATATACACCTACCCAGAATGGATGGATGGAGGGGCATCTACCCCTACCCACGATGGATGGATGGAGGGGCATCTACACTTACTCAGTTTGAATGGATGGATGGAAGGGCGTCTACACCTACCCAGGATGGGTGGATGGATGGAGGGGCATCTAGACCTACCCAGGATGTATGGATGGATGGAGGGGCATATACACCTTCCCAGAGTGGATGGATGGAGGGGCATATACACCTACCAGGATGGATGGATGGAGGGGCATATACACCTACTCAGGATGGATGGATGGAGGGGCATATACACCTACTCAGGATGGATGGATGGAGGGGCATATACACCTACTCAGGATGGATGGATGGATGGAGGGGCATATACAGCTACCCAGGATGGATGGAGAGGCCGATACACCTACCCAGGATGGATGAAAGGGCATATTCACCTACCCAGGATGGATGGATGGAGGGGCATATACACCTACCCACTATGGATGGAGGGGCAAATACTCCTACCCAGGATGAATGGAGGGGCATATACACCTACCCAGGATGGATGGAGGGGCATATACACCTACCCAGAATGGATGGATGGAGTGGTATCTACACCTACTATGGATGGATGGAGGGGCATCTACACCTACCCAGGATGGATTGATGGATGGAGGGGCATCTACACCTACCGAGAATGGACGAATGGAGGGGCATCTACACCTACCGAGAATGGATGGATGGAGGGGCATATACACCTACCCAGGATGGATGGATAGAGGGGCATATACACCTACCAGAATAGACTGCGCAGGATGGATGGATGGAGGGGCATCTACGTCTACCCAGAATGGATAGATGGATGAAGGGTCATATACACCTACCCAGGATGGATGGATGGAGGGGGAAATACACCTACTCAGGATGGATGGAGGGGCATTTACACCTACCCAGGATGGATGGATGGATGAAGGGGCATATACACCTACCCAGGATGGATGGATGGATGGAGGGGCATCTACACTTAACCAGGATGGATGGATGGAGGGGCATCTACACCTAACCAGGATGGATGGAGGGGCATATACACCTACCCAGGATGGATGGATGGGCATATACACCTACCCAGGATGGATGGATGGATGGAGGGGCATATACACCTACCCAGGATGGATGGATGGAGGGGCATATACACCTACCCAGGATGGATGGAGGGGCAAATACTCCTACACTGGATGGATGGAGGGGCATATACACCTACCCAGGATGAATGGAGGGGCATATACACCTACCCAGGATGGATGGATGGAAGAATGGATGGAGGGGTATTCGCATCTACCATGGATGGATGGAGGGGCATCTACACCTACCCAGGATGGATTGATGGATGGAGGGGCATCTACACCTACCCAGAGTGGATGGATGGAGGGGCATATACACCTACCAGAATAGACTGCTCAGGATGGATGGAGGGGCATCTATGCTTACCCAGATTGGATGGATGGAGGTGCATATACACCTACCCAGGATGGATGGATGGAGAGGTATCTACGCCTACCCAGGATGGATGGAATGAGGGGCATATACACCTACCCAGAATGGATGGATGGAGGGGCATCTACCCCTACCCACGATGGATGGATGGAGGGGCATCTACACTTACTCAGTTTGAATGGATGGATGGAAGGGCATCTACACCTACCCAGGATGGGTGGATGGATGGAGGGGCATCTAGACCTACCCAGGATGTATGGATGGATGGAGGGGCATATACACCTACCCAGAGTGGATGGATGGAGGGGCATATACACCTACCAGGATGGATGGATGGAGGGGCATATACACCTACTCAGGATGGATGGATGGAGGGGCATATACACCTACTCAGGATGGATGGATGGATGGAGAGGCCGATACACCTACCCAGGATGGATGGAAGGGCATATTCACCTACCCAGGATGGATGGATGGAGGGGCATATACACCTACCCACTATGGATGGAGGGGCAAATACTCCTACCCAGGATGAATGGAGGGGCATATACACCTACCCAGGATGGATGGAGGGGCATATACACCTACCCAGAATGGATGAATGGAGTGGTATCTACACCTACTATGGATGGATGGAGGGGCATCTACACCTACCCAGGATGGATTGATGGATGGAGGGGCATCTACACCTACCGAGAATGGATGGATGGAGGGGCATATACACCTACCCAGGATGGATGGATAGAGGGGCATATACACCTACCAGAATAGACTGCGCAGGATGGATGGATGGAGGGGCATCTACGTCTACCCAGAATGGATGGATGGATGAAGGGTCATATACACTCACCCAGGATGGATGGATGGAGGGGGAAATACACCTACTCAGGATGGATGGAGGGGCATTTACACCTACCCAGGATGGATGGATGGATGAAGGGGAATATACACCTACCCAGGATGGATGGATGGATGGAGGGGCATCTACACTTAACCAGGATGGATGGATGGAGGGGCATCTACACCTAACCAGGATGGATGGAGGGGCATATACACCTAGCAGAATAGACTACCCAGGATGTATGGATGGATGGAGGGGCATCTACACCTAACCAGGATGGATGAATGGAGTTGGCATCTACACCTAACCAGGTTGGATGGAGGGGCATATACACCTACCAGAATAGACTACCCAGGATGGATGGAGGGGCATCTACACCTACCCAGAATGGATGAAGGGGCATATACACCTACCCAGGATGGATGGATGGAGGGGCATATACAGCTACTCAGGATGGATGGATGGATGGAGGGGCCGATACACCTACCCAGGATGGATGGAGGGGCATATACACCTACCCAGGATGGATGGATGGGCATATACACCTACCCAGGATGGATGGGCATATACACCTACCCAGGATGGATGGATGGAGGGACATATACACCTACCCAGGATGGATGGATGGAGGGGCATATACACCTACCCAGGATGGATGGAGGGGCAAATACTCCTACACTGGATGGATGGAGGGGCATATACACCTACCCAGGATGAATGGAGGGGCATATACACCTACCCAGGATGGATGGATGGAAGAATGGATGGAGGGGTATTCGCATCTACCATGGATGGATGGAGGGGCATCTACACCTACCCAGGATGGATTGATGGATGGAGGGGCATCTACACCTACCCAGAGTGGATGGATGGAGGGGCATATACACCTACCAGAATAGACTGCTCAGGATGGATGGAGGGGCATCTATGCTTACCCAGATTGGATGGATGGAGGTGCATATACACCTACCCAGGATGGATGGATGGAGAGGTATCTACGCCTACCCAGGATGGATGGAATGAGGGGCATATACACCTACCCAGAATGGATGGATGGAGGGGCATCTACCCCTACCCACGATGGATGCATGGAGGGGCATCTACACTTACTCAGGATGGATGGAAGGGCATCTACACCTACCCAGGATGGGTGGATGGATGGAGGGGCATCTAGACCTACCCAGGATGTATGGATGGATGGAGGGGCATATACACCTACCCAGAGTGGATGGATGGAGGGGCATATACACCTACCAGGATGGATGGAGGGGCATATACACCTACTCAGGATGGATGGAGGGGCATATACACCTACTCAGGATGGATGGATGGAGGGGCATATACACCTACTCAGGATGGATGGATGGAGGGGCATATACAGCTACCCAGGATGGATGGAGAGGCCGATACACCTACCCAGGATGGATGGAAGGGCATATTCACCTACTCAGGATGGATGGATGGAGGGGCATATACACCTACCCACTATGGATGGAGGGGCAAATACTCCTACCCAGGATGAATGGAGGGGCATATACACCTACCCAGGATGGATGGAGGGGCATATACACCTACCAGAATAGACTACCCAGGATGGATGGAGGTGCATCTACGCAAACCCAGAATGGATGGATGAAGGGGCATATACACCTACCCAGATTGGATGGATGGATGGATGGAGGTGCATATACACCTACCCAGGATGGATGGATGGAGGGGCATCTACCCCTACCCAGGATGGATGGATGGAGGGGCATATACACCTACCCAGAATGGATGGATGGAGGGGCATATACACCTACCCAGAATGGATGGATGGAGGGGCATCTACCCCTACCCAGGATGGATGGATGGAGGGGCATCTACACTTACCCAGGATGGATGGATGGAGGGGCATCTACACCTACCCAGGATGGATGGATGGAGGGGCATCTACACCTACCCAGGATGAATAGATGGAGGGGCATCTACGCCTACCCAGAATGGATGGATGGAGGGGCATATACACCTACCCAGGATGGATTGATGGATGGAGAGGCATCTACACCTACCCAGAGTAGATGGATGGAGGGGCATATACACCTACCCAGGAAGGATGGATGGAGGTGCATATACACCTACTCTGGATGGATGGATGGATGGATGGAGGGGCATATACACCTACCCAGGATGGATGGAGAGGCCGATACACCTACCCAGGATGGATGGAAGGGCATATTCACCTACCCAGGATGGATGGATGGAGGGGCATATACACCTACCCACTATGGATGGAGGGGCAAATACTCCTACCCAGGATGAATGGAGGGGCATATACACCTACCCAGGATGGATGGAGGGGCATATACACCTACCCAGGATGGATGGATGGAGTGGTATCTACACCTACTATGGATGGATGGAGGGGCATCTACACCTACCCAGGATGGATTGATGGATAGAGGGGCATCTACACCTACCGAGAATGGACGAATGGAGGGGCATCTACACCTACCCAGGATGGATGGATAGAGGGGCATATACACCTACCAGAATAGACTGCGCAGGATGGATGAATGGATGGAGGGGCATCTATGCCTACCCAGAATGGATGGATGGATGAAGGGTCATATACACCTACCCAGGATGGATGGATGGATGGAGGGTGAAATACACCTACCCAGGATGGATGGAGGGGCATATACACCTACCCAGGATGGATGGAGGTGCAAATACTCCTACCCAGGATGGATGGATGGATGGAGGGGCATATACACCTACCAGAATAGACTACCCAGGATGGATGGAGGTGCATCTACGCAAACCCAGAATGGATGGATGGAGGTGCATATACACCTACCCAGGATAGATGGATGGAAAGGTATCTACGCCTACCCAGGATGGATGGATGGAGGGGCATATACACCTACCCAGAATGGATGGATGGAGGGGCATATACACCTACCCAGGATGGATGGATGGAGGGGCATCTACCCCTACCCAGGATGGATGGATGGAGGGGCATCTACACTTGCCCCTCCATCCATCCATTCATCCTGGGTAAGTGTAGATGCCTGTCCATCCATCCATCCTGGGTAGGTGTAGATGCTCCTCCATCCATCCATTCATCCTGGGTATCTACACCTACCCAGGATGGGTGGATGGAAGGAGGGGCATCTACACCTACCCAGGATGGATGGATGGAGGGGCATCTACACCTTACCCAGGATGGATGGATGGAGGGGCATCTACACCTTACCCAGGATGGATGGATGGAGGGGCATCTACACCTACCCAAGATGAATGGATGGAGGGTCATCTACGCCTACCCAGAATGGATGGATGGAGGGGCATATACCCCTACCCAGGATGGATTGATGGATGGAGGGGCATGTACACCTACCCAGAATGGATGGATGGAGGGGCATCTACGCCTACCCAGAATGGATGGAGGGGCATATACACCTACCCAGAATGGATGGATGGAGGGGCATCTATGCCTACCCAGAATGGATGGATGGATGGATGGATGGAGGGGCATATACACCTACCCAGAATGGATGAATGGAGGGGCATATACACCTACCCAGAATGGATGGATGGAGGACCATATACACCTACCCAGGATGGATGGAGGGGCATCTAAACCTACCCAAGATGGATGGATGGCGGGGCATATACACCTACCCAGGATGGATGGAGAAGCATATACACCTACCCAGGATGGATGGAGGGGCATGTACACCTACCCAGGATGGTTGGATGGAGAGGCATCTACACCTACCCAGGATGGATGGATGGCGGGGCATATACACCTACCCAGGATGGATGGATGGGGACGCATGGATTCCACTCAGTATCAGCAGATTCTTGACAATAATGTTCAAGAATCAGTGATAAAGTTGAAGTTACGCAGGGGATGGATCTTTCAGCAAGACAATGATCCAAAACATGGCTCCAAATCTACTCAGGCATTCATGCAGAGGAACAATTACAATGTTCTGGAATGGCCATCCCAGTCCCCAGACCTGAATATCATTGAACATCTGTGGGATCATTTGAAGAGGGCTGTCCATGTTCGGCGACCATCAAACTTAACTGAACTGGAATTGTTTTGTAAAGAGGAATGGTCAAAAATACCTTCATCCAGGATCCAGGAACTCATTAAAAGCTACAGGAAGCGACTAGAGGCTGTTATTTTTGCAAAAGGAGGATCTACTAAATATTAATGTCACTTTTCTGGTGAGGTGCCCATACTTATGCACCTGTCAAATTTTGTTTGAATGCAGATTGCACATTTTCTTTTAGTACAATAAACCTCATTTCAAGGCAGAAACATTACTGTGTCCAACAGTTATAACATATATCAAACTGAAATAGCTGTTGCAAAAACACCAATTTTTATAAAACATTAAGCTTAAGATTAATAGGGGTGCCCAAACTTTTTCATATAACTGTATGTTCTAATTATTTTTTTAATATGAACTATTGGCACAATAGTCAATGAATGTGACCTTTTTTCAGTCTCTATAACTATATAATGGAATCTTACTTATGGGCTATCTACTTTGTTTTAGGTTTTAAGCGCCACTTCTCTGACCGGACTTCTGGAAAAACTTCAGGACAGCAATGTGCTTCTGGATAAAATCATGAAAGGGCTGAATGCCTATCTGGAGAAGAAGAGGCTTTTTTCCCACGGTATAGTCCTTTCACTTGTTGCAATGATTCTATATACTCCTTAAAGAATTTTTTTTTTCTTATTTAAACGCATTGAAATCATTTTTGTAATTGGATTTCATTAATAATTTTGCACTGTTTGCCTTCTATTGGCTCTGTGCTGCGCTGGCTATTGGACTTATTTTTAATCTGTCTTTTTTCAGCTCCTCTTAGCCGATTTATGACCACAGATCACATCAAAGCTGAATGTGCAGGAAACAAAAAGCCGAACGGTGCAGCATTTTTAATGAAACTGAATTGTCGCAAATACTCGCAATTAAATGGGTATTCCCATCTCCAAGATCCTATCCCAATATGTAGTAGGCGTAGTAATAATAATATTAGCAAATACCTCCAATTAGAAGTGTAGTATAGTTCTTCTGATTCGCTATGTCGCTTTCCCCATGTGCAAGGCATTGCAGTAGCTTCGGTATCCATGGTTACGACCACTCATATAGTGACAGTTATTTGCTAGTGGTCGTAACCTAAGCTACTGCAATGCCCTGCACATGGGATAAGCGACAAAGCAAATCAGAAGAACTATACTACACTTCTAATTGGAGGTATTTGCTAATATTATTATTATGACGCCTACTACATATTGGGGTAGAATCCTGGAGATGGGAATACCCATTTCAGTTAAATAAAAAAAGTTCCCAAAACTGGATAGCCCCTTTAACCACTTAACCCCCGGGGACGTATTAGTACGCATATTTGCGTACCCTCCGTTCAGTGAGGGCTGCTGCGCTGAGCCCTCACTGAACGGAGCACATGTCAGCTGATTCTTACAGCTGACATGTGCCCGCAACAGCCGCGGGTGGAATCGCGATCCACCCGCGGCTGTTAACCAGTTAAATGCTGCTGTCAATCTCCGACAGCAGCATTTAACGCGCGCTTCCGGGTAGCGCGTCATAAGCCCCACCCACCGGCGACCCCGTCACGTGATCGCCGGTCGCCGATGGGCGTGCATGACAACCCAGGGTCTGCAGCAGACACCTGTGGTTGTCATGATCTTGTCGCTATGAGCGCCACCTAGTGGTCGGCGCTCATAGCACAGGACCATTTCTGCTGCATGCAGGGGACCTGCTCGTCCCCTGTATGTAGCAGAGGCGATCGGACAGTTGCTGCTTCTAGTCTCCTATGGAGACTATAGAAGCATGCAAAAAGTAAAAAAAAAAAGTTTTTAAAAATATAAAAAAAAATAAAAAAATATAAAAGTTTAAATCACCCCCCTTTCGCCCCATTCAAAATAAAATATATAAAAAAAAACCCCACATACACATATTTGGTATCGCCGCGTTCAGAATCGCCCGATCTATCAATATAAAAAAAGAATTATTCCGATCGGTAAACGGCGTAGCGAGAAAAAAATTCTAAACGGCAGAATTATGTTTTTTGGTCGCCGCAAAATTGCAATAAAATGCAATAACGGGCGATCAAAACATCGGATCTACCCCAAATGTTATCAATAAAAACGTCAGCCTGGCACGCAAAAAATAAGCCATCAACCTGCCCCAGATCACGAAAAATGGAGACGCTACGGGTCTTAGAAAATGGCGCTATTTTTTTTTTTTTTTTTTACCAAATTTTGGAATTTTTTTTCACCACTTAAATATAAAAGAACCTATACATGTTTGGTGTCTATGAACTCGTAATGACCTGTAGAATAAGAAGGGCAGGTCAGTTTTAGCATTCAGTGAACATGGTAAAAAAAATAAATAAAAAACAACTGTGGTATTGCACTTTTTTTGCAATTTTACCGCACTTGGAATTTTTTTCCCGTTTTCCCGTACAGGATATGATAAAACTAGTAATGGCGTTGAAAAGTACAACTCGTCCCGCAAAAAATAAGCCCTCACATGGCCATATTGACCAAAAAATAAAAACGCTATGGCTCTGGGAACAAGGGGAGCAAAAACGAAAATGCAAAAACGAAAAATGCTCCGGGGCTTAAAGGGTTAAGCTAGCCATACACATGAGATATGAGATACCCGTGGTCTGAATGGTTATTTGGCTACTTCTCCTGACTCCCACATATTCTGCTGAACAGTCATGTGTTTTCAATGGGGAGAGAGGAGAAAGTCGGTACTGGACACCTCCGGCAGCGGGTTATCTCCCCTGAGAACCAAAATCCCATCTGCCCGATCCTTCTGGCCCTGACATCCTCTATCGGGGGAGAGTCAGGAGACCCCCATACACATCAGTGGGTAGGCCGGTCCTGCTGCAATCGTCAGGTTTAAACTATTTTAATCCAATGTGTATGGGGACTGAATCTTTACTTGAAAGCTTTGCTTTTCTATTTTCTCACATAGACACTGATACAAATGGCGCCTGACCCAATACTTTAATGACATCTTTATCATATTGTGCATTTTCGCTTTAGCTTTTTCTTCCTGTCCAACGACGAAATGCTAGAAATTCTCTCTGAGACTAAAGATCCTCTGCGGGTCCAACCACATCTAAAGAAGGGCTTTGAAGGCATCGCAAAGCTGGAGTTCCTTCCTAACCTGGACATCAAAGCCATGTACAGCACCGAGGGGGAACGCGTAGAGCTCATCCAGACCATCTCCACCTCCGAGGCTCGGGGGGCCGTGGAGAAGTGGCTCATCCAAGGGGAAGATGTCATGTTAAGGAGCGTGCATGATGTTACTGCTCGGTCACGAATGGTACGGATCTACCTACAGACCAAAAGCATTAATTGGAACTAATCTAGTACTTTTATATTTGTATAAGATTATTTGGCAGCAGTGAATGATTTGTGGATGATGTATCTCTTGCTATAGAGCCAGGTAGCAGATCTTCTACCTGCAATCGGTAGAAATGAATTTGCTGGATAATACTAGTAAGGTTGTCCCTCTCTTAAATGCTTCTGTCAACGTAATTTAACTTTGTTTTTTAAAAGGCGTACCCTGAGACTGCAAGAAAAGACTGGGTGAGGGAATGGCCGGGACAGGTCGTGCTCTGTGTGTCTCAGATGTTCTGGACCAGTGAAGGGCATGAAGCTATCGGCAGTGGCCCAGAGGTACGGCATAAGCTCCTTTACTGATCAAGGTTGCTTCACTAGAAACAGTCATGGCCGGAAGTGTTGGCACCCTTGAAGTATTTTCCATAAAATTATTGCAATTGCATGTGTATTTTTTGTTACACACAAAGGAAATAAACATGTGTATATTGGAACAACACAAAAAAAACAGAGAAAAAATGGCAAATTGGATATAATTTCACACAAAACCCCAAAAATGGGCCGGACAAAATTGTTGGCATCTTTCCAAAATTGTGGGTAAACAATTTTGTTTCAAGCTTGTGATGCTCGTTCAAACTCACCTGTGGCAAGTAACAGGTGTGGGCAATATGAAAGTCACACCTGAAACCCGATACAAAGGGGAAAAGTTGACTCAATCTTTGCGTTGTTACGTGCCACACTAAGTAGGGAGAACAGAAAGAGGAAAAGAGAACTGTCTGAGGACTTGAGAACCAAAATTGTTGACCAATATCTTCTTTTTGTGTTGTTCCAATACACACAAATTAAATAAACATGTGAACAACAAAACATGTGTAATTGTAATAATTTTCTGGGAGAAATACATATATATACATTCATAGACAGACTTCATGTGTTCTCCTGCTAATAGACTGTCATATCCAGGGACGCAGCTTATAGGAGTTTCCAGGGGCGGATATACCATTGGTGCAACAGAGGTAAGGGGACCCACATTCACATCAAAAGATGCAAGTAGCTTCTTTCACAGCACGTTATTAGACTGCAAAGAGCCCATGTACTGTTCTTGCCCAGGGGTCTTCTCCTGGGGGTTGCAGTTGTACAGCGGCTCAATATCTTGAAGGTACCCAAAAGGCTCCATAGTATTGTTGGGATTTTGCATTGATTCATGCATCTTGTCTAGAGATGAGCAACTAAATTTGCAGGACCTTGGTCTAAGAGAGCAGGTTAGTAGTCTGTGGCTGTTGGATGGGAGCCTTGCTAACCGCCTCTTACATGCCGGCATCCCTGGCTCCTCTTTTGATTAGCCGGCCAGGCGTGATGTCATTTGTGCCTCACACCACAACTATGACATCGACATCAAAAGAGGAGCCGGAGATGCCGGTTCATGGAGCTCCGGTCCTGCGGCCGTGGAATACTGACCCGACTGTTGGACCAGAGTCCTGCAAATCCATTCGCTCATCTCTACTCTCGTCATATCTACCAATAAGGGAAGACATTGTATGGGATTTCCCATAATACCAGCATAAAATGAATCCATCTGCATTGAGTTTTCCATGCTGTTTGTGGCAGGGTTTTATAGAGGTACATCTGGGTATTTGGGGCTCTGGGTTCAATCCAGATCTCCAACTTCTATAAAGATATGTTGTAAAATTGTTGTGTACATTATAAAGTGCCTGCATATTGTGGAGTTCTCAATCTAGTCTGCAGCTTATAATCTGTATAGATTTCAGCCCCCTTGCAATATGTATGTTCTATGAATGTTTCTGCAGATGATTTCACCGTTACATCCTTCTTGTAGGGCCTGAAAAACTCCTCTGATAATCTGCAGCTCCAGCTAAATGATATTGTGGAGCTTGTGCGAGGAGGCAAATTGTCCAAGCAGACTCGCAGCACATTGGGGGCTCTCGTCACCATAGAGGGGCACGCTCGTGACGTGGGCATGGAAATGATCCAAACAGGTTTGTGCAAACATCATGGCTGGCACCAAACTTTCCAATACCATGTTCTATTTATTATACACTACATGGAGAAAGGTATTGTGCCCCCTCCACATTACACCTACAGGGGCTTTTATGGCCTCCTATTCTAAATCCATATACAGGATGTTAATATGGAGTCCGTCCCTCTACAGATATCACAGCTCAATATGCAGAGCACCTTCATACATTTCACCCCATTCCTATGTTCTTTCCATATCTATGTTATATTCCCCCCTCTTTTCTTTGAGTTTTCATAGAACACAGTTGATCTTGTCACAGTAAAGCAATCTTGGGGTGTACTTACAATGACGTCTATGGGGCAGTAGTCATTTATGCATATTGAGATGGTGGTCACTATACAGTTATATGAAAAAGTTTGGGCACCCCTATTAATCTTAAGCTTAATGTTTTATAAAAATTGGTGTTTTTGCAACAGCTATTTCAGTTTGATATATGTAATAACTGTTGGACACAGTAATGTTTCTGCCTTGAAATGAGGTTTATTGTACTAACAGAAAATGTGCAATCTGCATTCAAACAAAATTTGACAGGTGCATAAGTATGGGCACCTCACCAGAAAAGTGACATTAATATTTAGTAGATCCTCCTTTTGCAAAAATAACAGCCTCTAGTCGCTTCCTGTAGCTTTTAATGATATCCTGGATGAAGGTATTTTTGACCATTCCTCTTTACAAAACAATTCCAGTTCAGTTAAGTTTGATGGTCGCTGAGCATGGACAGCCCTCTTCAAATGATCCCACAGATGTTCAATGATATTCAGGTCTGGGGACTGGGATGGCCATTCCAGAACATTGTAATTGTTCCTCTGCATGAATGCCTGAGTAGATTTGGAGCGGTGTTTTGGATCATTGTCTTGCTGAAAGATCCATCCCCTGCGTAACTTCAACTTTGTCACTGATTCTTGAACATTATTGTCAAGAATCTGCTGATACTGAGTGGAATCCATGCGTCCTTCGACTTTAACAAGATTCCCAGTGCCAGCATTGGCCACACAGCCCCAAAGCACGATGGAACCTCCACCAAATTTTACTGTGGGTAGCAAGTGTTTTTCTTGGAATGCTGTGTTTTTTTGCCGCCATGCATAACGCCTTTTTGTATGACCAAACAACTCAATCTTGGTTTCATCAGTCCACAGGACCTTCTTCCAAAAGGAAATTGGCATCTCCAAATGTGCTTTTGCATACCTCAGCCGACTCTGTTTGTGGCGTGCTTGCAGAAACGACTTCTTTCGCATCACTCTCCCATACAGCTTCTCCTTGTGCAAAGTGCGTTGTATAGTTGACCGATGCACAGTGACACCATCTGCAGCAAGTTGATGCTGCAGCTCTCTGGAGGTGGTCTGAGGATTGTCCTTGACTGATCTCACCATTCTTCTTCTCTGCCTTTCTGATGTTTTTCTTGGCCTGCCACTTCTGGCCTTAACAAGAACTGTCCCTGTGTTCTTCCATTTCCTTACTATGTTCCTCACAGTGGAAACTGACAGGTTAAATCTCTGAGACAGCTTTTTGTATCCTTCCCCTGAACAGCTATGTTGAATAATCTTTGTTTTCAGATCATTTGACAGTTGTTTTGAGGAGCCCATGATGCCACTCTTCAGAGGAGATTCAAACAGGAGAACAACTTGCAAGTGGCCACTTTAAGTAGCTTTTCTCATGATTGCATACACCTGGCTATAAACTTCAAAGCTCAATGAGGTTACAAAACCAAAAAAAGTGCTTTAGTAAGTCAGTAAAAAGTAGGTAGGAGTATTTAAAACAAGAAAATGATAAGGGTGCCCATACTTATGCACCTGTCAAATTTTGTTTGAATGCAGATTGCACATTTTCTGTTAGTACAATAAACCTCATTTCAAGGCAGAAACATTACTGTGTCCAACAGTTATTACATATATCAAACTGAAATAGCTGTTGCAAAAACACCAATTTTTATAAAACATTAAGCTTAAGATTAATAGGGGTGCCCAAACTTTTTCATATAACTGTATTGGAATGTTTTTGCATCTGTATGTGTCGGCATCCCCTGTATATGACTCATTGCCACAATTGATATTCTTTATAGTCAGTGTTTTGGATGGCCTAGGTGCGGTGTGTAATATTTTCTATCAATGGGGTGTGTGCCCTCCTCTGTGCGGTGTCCTCCCATAACCATGGATGTACTAATAAAGGGTTTTTATGTCAATTCCTTTAATGACCTTTTGTTCGGCTTCTTTGTAGGTATTATGTAATTCTCTGAATGGTCAGCCATTCTAAGCCTGAGCAGACATATGGCAATGTAATTGATGTGTGACTGACATTGTTCTTCCCTATGTTGCGGTGACATATTTATGCTGCCATTGTCCAGTATTTGTTCTAATTAATCATCCTAAAGGTGTTTAGTGGGGTTGAGGTTGAGAACGTGTGTGAAACAGTTCTGCTCTTCTATTCCCTTAGGGTTGGAAGCTACAATTGTTTAAAACGTCTTGTGCTGAAGCATTAAGATATCTTTTCACTGGAACTAAGGGGCCTAGACCAACCCCTAAAAACAAGGCCATACCCCCACCAGCAAACTGTACAGCGGGCACAATGCAGTTAATAGGGTAACGTTCTCCTGGCATTCACCAAATCCAGACTCGTCCATCAGATGCCAGATAGAGAAGTGTGATCCGTCACTGCACAGAACAGGTCTCCTCCAGAGTCCTGTGGTGGCGGCTTCACACCACTCCATCTGACGCTCGGCATCGTGCTTGGTGATGTAAGGCTGCATGCAGCTGCTCGGCCATGAAGCTCCTGGCGGGGGCGCAGTGTTTGTGGTGATGTTGTTACCAATGGAGTCAGGAAAGCGTTCTGCCCTCTGCTCCTCAGCACTCAGTGACCCCGCTCTGTAATGTTCCGGGGTCTCCTGAGTTGCTGCAGTTCCTTCTACTCCTTAATAATATCACTCACATGTGATGGAGGAAGATTTAGGAGGGAAGAAATGTAATATCCAGACTTGTTACCCCGTTGGCTCCTATTACAGGACCGCGCTGGTATCAGAGAGCTCTGCACCACCAGCCGTTCTGTCATATGTTAGTAACAGCACACAGCATGGGAGGGCAGATGTTATACACCGGGGGGCGAGGGGATTGATGTTATACACTGGTGGGGGCGAGAGTCTTAATGTTATACAAGGCCGAGGGGCCAGATGTTATACCCTAGGGCAGTGGTCCCCAACCTTTTTTGCACCAGGGACCGGCTTGAAGCAAGATCATTTTTCCATGGCCCAGCAAGGAGGGGGTGGGGTGGGCGGGGCTTTGGTCATATGGGGGCGGGGTAATGGAGGGATTTGGAGTTTAGTGCATACTTATCATATAGTGTAGACCAGGTCCCCGCCAGGAGCCCCACATAATGTGCTGTGCCAGGAGCCGCATCACTGAGGCCCCATCACGCCCTGCAGCAGGACAGGGCAGCTGTCCTGACAGCTGCTGTTCAGCTGCATTTACTTCATCCCAGGGGCGGACACAGACTGTAGTGGGCCCCTGTGCAAGAAATTTTTGGGGGCCCCCCCCGCCCTTCATAAGGCAACAAAGTTATGTAAACATAACCCCCCCATGTGCATCTCTCACCCCCCCATGTGCAGCTCACCCCCGTGCATCTCTCATCCCCCTCCGTGCATCTCTCATCCCCCTCCGTGCATCTCTCATCCACCCCCCGTGCATCTCTCATCCCCCTCCGTGCATCTCTCATCCCCCTCCGTGCATCTCTCATCCCCCTCCGTGCATCTCTCATCCACCCCCCGTGCATCTCTCATCCCCCTCCGTGCATCTCTCATCCCCCTCCGTGCATCTCTCATCCCCCTCCGTGCATCTCTCATCCCCCTCCGTGCATCTCTCATCCCCCTCCGTGCATCTCTCATCCCCCTCCGTGCATCTCTCATCCCCCTCCGTGCATCTCTCATCCCCCTCCGTGCATCTCTCACCCCCCCGTGCATCTCTCATCCCCCTCCGTGCATCTCTCATCCCCCTCCGTGCATCTCTCATCCCCCTCCGTGCATCTCTCATCCCCCTCCGTGCATCTCTCATCCCCCTCCGTGCATCTCTCATCCCCCTCCGTGCATCTCTCATCCCCCTCCGTGCATCTCTCATCCCCCTCCGTGCATCTCTCATCCCCCTCCGTGCATCTCTCATCCCCCCCCGTGCATCTCTCACCCCCCCGTGCATCTCTCACCCCCCCGTGCATCTCTCATCCCCCTCCGTGCATCTCTCATCCCCCCCCGTGCATCTCTCATCCACCCCCCGTGCATCTCTCATCCCCCTCCGTGCATCTCTCATCCCCCTCCGTGCATCTCTCATCCCCCTCCGTGCATCTCTCATCCCCCTCCGTGCATCTCTCATCCCCCTCCGTGCATCTCTCATCCCCCCCGTGCATCTCTCACCCCCCCGTGCATCTCTCATCCACCCCCCGTGCATCTCTCATCCCCCTCCGTGCATCTCTCATCCCCCCCCGTGCATCTCTCATCCACCCCCCGTGCATCTCTCATCCACCCCCCGTGCATCTCTCATCCACCCCCCGTGCATCTCTCATCCACCCCCCGTGCATCTCTCATCCACCCCCCGTGCATCTCTCATCCACCCCCCCGTGCATCTCTCATCCACCCCCCGTGCATCTCTCATCCACCCACCGTGCATCTCTCATCCACCCCCCGTGCATCTCTCATCCACCCCCGTGCATCTCTCATCCACCCCCGTGCATCTCTCATCCCCCCCGTGCATCTCTCATCTCTCCCCTCCCTCCCATGTGCATCTCTCATCTCTCCCCTCCCCCCATGTGCATCTCTCATCTCTCCCCTCCCCCATGTGCATCTCTCATCTCTCCCCTCCCCCCCCATGTGGATCTCTCATCTCTCCCCTCCCCCCCCATGTGCATCTCTCATCTCTCCCCTCCCCCCATGTGCATCTCTCATCTCTCCCCTCCCCCATGTGCATCTCTCATCTCTCCCCTCCCCCCCCATGTGGATCTCTCATCTCTCCCCTCCCCCATGTGCATCTCTCATCTCTCCCCTCCCCCCATGTGCATCTCTCATCTCTCCCCTCCCCCATGTGCATCTCTCATCTCTCCCCTCCCCCCCCATGTGGATCTCTCATCTCTCCCCTCCCCCATGTGCATCTCTCATCTCTCCCCTCCCCCCCATGTGCATCTCTCATCTCTCCCCTCCCCCCATGTGCATCTCTCATCTCTCCCCTCCCCCATGTGCATCTCTCATCTCTCCCCTCCCCCCATGTGCATCTCCCATTCCCCCCACTCCTAGTTAATTGTATTTAAAAAAAAAATAAAACTTGTTATACTTACCCCCATGCGATCCCTGCAGAATCCTGGCGCTCGTCCAAATCGCTGACACCAGGTTCTCCTGACTTCCGGCCATGTGACGGCACCGTCACATGACCGGAAGTCAGGGGAATCATGAAGGTGCTGCCGCAGCATCGCAGCGCTAAGATGTCCCGGACCCGGCGCTTAGCATGCGGCCAGGGGCCCCATGAGGAGAGAGATGCACAAGAGGGGGGCTCCGAGGGGGCTCCTACCGGCCGGGCCCCATACTGGAGTCAGGGCAGTCATGCCCTGATGGCGGCCCTGCTGGAGGCTGGAGGGGCCCCCTCTCCCTGCGGACCGGCTGAAAAACCCCAACGGCCCAGTCCTGGTCCGCGGACCGGCGGTTGGGGACCTCTGCCCTAGGGGTACGAGGGGCTAGATGTTATACACTGAGGGGCGAGGGGACGGATATTATACACCACGGGCGAGGGGCCAGATGTTATACACTGGGGGTACAAGGGGCTAGATGTTATACAAGTCCGAGGGCTGGATGTTATACACTAAGGGGCGAGGGGACGGATATTATGCACCAGGGGCAAGGGGACGGATATTATACACCAGGGGCGAGGGGACGGATATTATACACCAGGGGCGAGGGGACGGATATTATACACCAGGGGCGAGGGGACGGATATTATACACCAGGGGCGAGGGGACGGATATTATACACCAGGGGCGAGGGGACGGATATTATACACCGTGGGCGAGGGGATGGTTGTTATACACTGGGAGCGAGGGGACGGATATTATACACCGGGGGGCGAGAGGCCGGATGTTATACACCGTGGGCGAGGGGACGGATATTATACACCGTGGGCGAGGGGACGGATATTATACACCGTGGGCGAGGGGACGGATATTATACACCGTGGGCGAGGGGACGGATATTATACACCAGGGGCGAGGGGACGGATATTATACACCAGGGGCGAGGGGACGGATATTATACACCAGAGGGAGGGAGCGAGGGGACAGATGTTATACACTGGGGCTGGGGGCCAGATGTTATACCCTGGGGGCCGGATGTTATGCAATGGAGGGCTTGGGGTTGGATGTTATACAGTGGGGTTGAGGGGATGGATTTTATACACTGGCGGGGGGGGCGAGGGGACGGATGTTATACTAAACTAGGGGCAAGGAGCGGATGTTATACACCGGGGGAGGCGAGAGGCCGGATTTTATAAACTGGGGGCTGAGAGTCCGGATGTTATACACCGTGGGCAATGGGACTAAATGAAAAAAGCAGAATTCGGTGACTAGGAGTTTTGTCCTATAATGTATGTGCATTTGCCTTCCCTTTAGAAACTCTCCCTTGTGATTCTGCAGTGTCTTAGAGGTTGACTATCTTTTCCTACATTGCTCAGGAGTTTCTCATGAAACAGACTTCCAGTGGCTTGCCCAACTCCGCTATTACTGGGAGAATGAGAATGCGAGAGTGCGAATCATCAACTGCAATGTGAAGTCCGCCTATGAGTACCTGGGCAACTCCCCACGCCTGGTCATCACTCCGCTCACTGACAGATGCTAGCGGACTCTGCTATGGTGTGATGGGTTATGCTCAGAAATCTTTTTGACTTTTGTATGATGCATGAAACTTATTAGAAAGTTTATTGATATTTCATACCAGTTCTTTCATGTTTCATTGGTAGATCGGTGCTTTTTATCTAAATCTTGGTGGAGCTCCAGAAGGTCCGGCCGGCACAGGAAAAACTGAGACCACCAAAGATTTGGCCAAGGCGCTGGCCGTGCAGTGTGTGGTCTTTAACTGCTCTGATGGTTTGGACTACATAGCAATGTGAAAGGTACATACAATGTTAAGCTGCTCCATTGCAGATAATAAACTGACTCCAACCGATGTTCTGCTGACATCTTTTGATTATATAGTACAGACCAAAAGTTTGGACACACCTTCTCATTTAAAGATTTTTCCGTATTTTCATGACTATGAAAATTGTACATTCGCACTGAAGGCATCAAAACTATGAATTAACACATGTGGAATTATATACTTAACAAAAAAGTGTGAAACAACTGAAAATATGTCTTATATTCTAGGTTCTTAAAAGTCGCAGGTTAACAGCAGCTCAGATTAGAGACCAGGTCAATGCCACACAGAGTTCTAGCAGCAGACACATCTCTACAACAACTGTTAAGAGGAGACTTTGTGCAGCAGGCCTTCATGGTAAAATAGCTGCTAGGAAACCACTGCTAAGGACAGGCAACAAGCAGAAGAGACTTGTTTGGGCTAAAGAACACAAGGAATGGACATTAGACCAGTGGAAATCTGTGCTTTGGTCTGATGAGTCCAAATTTGAGATCTTTGGTTCCAACCACCGTGTCTTTGTGCGACGCAGAAAAGGTGAACGGATGGACTCTACATGCCTGGATCCCACCGTGAAGCATGGAGGAGCAGGTGTGATGGTGTGGGGGTGCTTTGCTGGTGACACTGTTTGGGATTTATTCAAAATTGAAGGCATACTGAACCAGCATGGCTACCACAGCATCTTGCAGCGGCATGCTATTCCATCCGGTTTGCGTTTAGTTGGACCATCATTTATTTTTCAAAAGGACAATGACCCCAACACACCTCCAGGCTGTGTAAGGGCTATTTGACCAAGAAGGAGAGTGATGGGGGGCTACGCCAGATGACCAGGCCTCCACAGTCACCAGACCTGAACCCAATCGAGATGGTTTGGGGTGAGCTGGACCGCAGAGTGAAGGCAAAAGGGCCAACAAGTGCTAAGCATCTCTGGGAACTCCTTCAAGATTGTTGGAAGACCATTTCCGGTGACTACCTCTTGAAGCTCATCAAGAGAATGCCAAGAGTGTGCAAAGCAGTCATCAAAGCCAAAGGTGGCTACTTTGAAGAACCTAGAGTATAAGACATATTTTCAGTTGTTTCACACTTTTTTGTTAAGTATATAATTCCACATGTGTTAATTAATAATTCGATGCCTTCAGTGTGAATGTACAATTTTCATAGTCATGAAAATACAGAAAATCTTTAAATGAGAAGGTGTGTCCAAACTTTTGGTCTGTATTGGGTATATACTTTTTTTTTAGTTTTTCCAAGGGCTGGCATCATCGGGAGCATGGGCGTGTTTTGATGAGTTTAACCATATTGAGCTGGAGGTGTTGTCCGTGGTGGCCCAACAGATTCTCCGCATCCAGAGAGCCATCCAGACGAAGATGGACATGTTCAACTTCGAAGGAACAGAACTGAAGTTTAACCCAAATTGCTTCGTAGCCATTACCATGAATCCTGGCTCCGCGGGACGTTCTGAGCTGCCGGATAACCTCAAGGTAAAGAGTCCCAGTGCCTTGCATCGGGCCCTTCCACAACATTTCTATAGGATTCAGCTCAGGACTATGACTCGGCCATTCCAAAACTTTATGTTTATTCAACCATTCTTTTGTAGAACGACTTGTGTCTTTGGGCCATTGTCTTGCTGCATGACCCACGTTTTCTTGAGATTCAGTACATGAACTGATATCCTGATATTTTCCTTTAGCATTTGCTGATAGATTTTAGAATTCATTGTTCCATCAATGATGGCAGCCGTCCTTGGCCAAGTGCAGCAAAACAGGCCCAAAGCATGTTACGATTACCATCTTTGTGTTTCATAGATGATAGGAGGTTCTTATGCTGTAATGCAGTATTTTCTTTCTGCAAACATATAGCTTCTCACTTAAAATCTCTATCTTGGCCTCATCCTTCCACAAAGCATTATTCCAGTTACCTATTGATGTGCCCAGGTGAGTTTTAGCAGAGACATTTTAAATCGCATTGCCTTTCTCCTTGCAATCCTGCCATGCTCGCCATTGTTGTTCATTGTCCTTCTGATGGTGGACTCATGAACAATTACATTAGCTAATCTGAGGAGAGGCCTTTAGTTGCTTAGAGGTTACCTTGAGTTCCTTTGTGACCTCACAGACTGATGTAGCTTTAAGTCAAATTTATGCAGTAATACAGAAATTTTTGAGGGGTTCACAAACTTTCAAGTAAATACTACGTTTACAAAAGAAACATAAGATTTCATCAAAGGGATTATTCTCCCCCAAACCTATATGAGATTGTTCATTTCCTATGTATAATCACAACACCGGATGCCCTCATTTCTGCAAGCTCCTTAATATTGATGTCCCGTTCTCCTATTTTCCAAAATGGACACAGTAGAGGTGTGGAGAGAGATTTGGAAAGTGTTAAAGGAGTATTCCCATCTCCAAGATTCTATCCCAATATGTAATAGGTGTAATAATAATATTAATAGCAAATACCTCCAATTGGAAATGTAGTATAGTTCTTCTGATTAGCTATGTCGCTTAACCCATGTGCAGGGCATAGCAGTAGCTTAGGTATCCATGGTTACGACCACTAGCAAGTAACTAACTGTTACTATGAGTGCTCGTAACCATGGATACCTAAGCTACTGCAATGTCCTGCACATGGGGGTAAGCAACATAGCTAATCAGAAGAACTATACTACATTTCTAATTGGAGATATTTGCAAACATTATTATTATTACACCTATTACATATTGGGACAGGATCTTGGAGATGGGAATACCCCTTTAACCACACTTTGACTGACTTTCCTCTGATGTGGAATAGACACATCACTTTTAGGTCTGGGGTGGAGGATAGTGTAAATGGACATAATGGGTTCCCCGGCTCTATGCCTAGTTTACAGTAATTTAGTTTCATTTGTTGACTGACCCATCTGGTTTGCGCATTTCAGGTTCTTTTCCGGACTGTAGCAATGATGGTCCCCAACTATGCTCTGATTGCGGAGATCTGCCTTTATTCTTACGGTTTTCTGCACGCTAAACCTCTCTCGGTGAAGATGGTAATGACTTACCGGCTGTGCTCGGAGCCGCTCTCGTCCCAGTTCCATTATGATTATGGGATGCGTGCAGTAAAGGCTGTGCTGATCGCTGCTGGCAATCTGAAGCTGAAATTCCCCCATGAAAATGAAGAGATTCTTGTAAGTTCTGAACTGTTGGTCGCTTTACATCTCGTATAGGATAGCATTACCATCTTACCGAGAAGCATTTGGATCACAAAAATTAGATCTGTATGATTTTATAGTAGCAGACAGAGACTTACAAATAATTTCTGCACATTACTGTTCCTGGCTTGTTAGATCTCATCTGTGCAAAAGTGTCAAAACTATAGTTGTTAAACACGTAGCTTGTTCATCTTATGGGACAGTTTTGATTTTTAACTTAAACACATGTATTTTAGGCTAAAAATCATTTTAACAATTGGGTTTTATTAAAAATGTTGCATCGCTTGGCTTTCACCGGCTTTTTGATTCCCTGCACATTCAATTTTGATGAGGTCTGTGGTCATAAATAAACTGAGAGGAGCTCAGAAAAAGACAGATAAAACATTTAGAAACTCCCCGTCAGCCAGCAAAAACGAGTTCACTGACAGTATCTCACTTAACTCATTCTGCAGCCGGCAATTAACAGTAACACAGAGGCCACATGTATTCCCTATGGAAAAACAATTCTGCAGCATATTTTAGTGCAACTCAGCAGCGTTCCATTCCTCTTTTATCATTCCTGGAAATGTAGGAATTAATTGAAATCTGTCAATAACGAGTCCCCTACACAGTCTGACAATGTCACCACTGTTTGGGCACAGTCAGAGTGTATAGGGTTGTCCCCTATATAGATTATATATACATTATATATCATTTACACATACATTTCCAGGAGGTATAACAGAGGGACGATACAATGTAGAGTTTTAGGAAAAGAGGTTTCATACTTATTTTTTGGAGAATACTATTCTTTACTAATACAGACATACCACAAGAACTGACGGCTCCTTTGTAATGGGGTTCTTCACTTTTAATATTGTTTCATGTCATATTGTATATGAATTATTTTATCATTTAATCCTTTTTCATTCTATTTAGCTCTTGCGGTCAATTAAGGATGTAAACGAACCCAAATCTTTGTCTCCTGATATTCCTCTGTTCAATGGGATTACCAGCGACCTGTTCCCTGGCATTCAACTTCCGAAAGCCGACTATAAGGTATTAAAATATAATAGTGTCTTAAAGGGGTTTTCCAAGACTTAAAGAGGACTTGTCCCTCGCCATAAATGTGTAAATGCCGCTGTTCTCCTGACTCCGGCATTGTTTTTCTTTTCTTCCTGCTCCTCTCCGTTCCTGACATCTGTCACTCTCCTCTAGCCCTTTAAGCCAACTGGGCAAGGCCTTCCTGAAGACTCCCACAGAGAGGACTTGATTACCACGCCCACTTGGCTATTAAAAATTATGAACTAGATTTCTATAAAGAGGCTATATCTCAGGAATGGAGAGGCGCAGGAGCAAAAGAAAAACACCGGATTCAGGAGAACGGCGGCATTTACACCAGGTAATAAAATTGCATATTAATGGCAAGTGATAGGTCCTATATAGCTGGCCAGCTATCATTTGGATGACAGTTATCTTTCCCGGCTCCCCCATATTCAGGAATGCTCGTTCCTGTTTTCTCTATGACCGAGTCGCTGCCAGAATCTTATGGCAGCTGCTAATTTCAGGGTCAGAAAGTAAGGATCGGGTGATTAAATTCCAACCGCCCGATTTTTATGTCCCCCAACATAATCTGTCATGAGGCCCCGATACACAGTAGATGGTAGACCAATCCCATTGAAATCACCCGATCCTGATCCACTGCTTTGGAATTGGGTTACATGACCTTGTCACTCATCGTCCGGTCCCATTAGTGCAACCTGGGCAGCTGCACAGGGGCACCAGAGGTAAGGGGGCTCACTTATACCTCCAATGCAGGATGATCTGATGTAGAAAAAAAATGGTTAAAACATCTGTGAGTGATTTATCACTAGTTTAGTTGTAGGTTATGGAGACATTTTTTTTTAGATGAATGAATCGATTCGCAGGAGACTGATCCAATGGCCAGGTGTCATGGGTGCGTCAGATGTGACAGACAGTCGCCCTGCAGTTGGTTGCAGGAGATCCCTTCGTTTGGCATTACAGACATAGTAACATAGTTTTTAAGGTTGAAGGAAGACTAAGTCCATCTAGTTCAACCCATAGCCTAACATGTTGATCCAGAGGAAGGCAAAAAAAAACCATGTGGCAAACACCAAGCTCCACATTGGGGAAAAAAATTCCTTCCCGACTCCATACGACAATCAGACTAGTTCCCTGGATCAACGCCCTATCAAGGAATCTAGTATTTATAACCTGTAATATTATACTTTTCAAGAAAGGCATCCATGCCCTTCTTAAATTTTAACAGTGAATCACTCATTACAACATCATGCGGCAGAGAGCTCCATAGTCTCACTGCTCTTACAGTAAAGAATCCCCGTCTGTGATTATGATTAAACCTTCTTTCCTCCAGACGTAGAAGATGCCCCCTTGTCCCCGTCTCAGGAATCAGAGTAAAAAGATCAGTAGAAAGGTCTTTGTACTGTCCCCTCATATACTTGTACATAGTAATAAGATCACCTCTAAGCCTTCTTTTTTCCACAGTAAATAACCCCAAGTGTAATAACCTGTCTTGGTATTGCAGACCCCCCAGTCCTCTAATAACCTTGGTCGCTCTTCTCTGCACCCGCTCTAGTTCAGCCATGTCTTTCTTATATACCGGAGACCAGAACTGTACACAGTATTCTAAGTGTGGTCGCACTAATGACTTGTATAGAGGTAAAATTATGTTCTCCTCATGAGCAGCTGCCTGACACTGGCCACTAAACGTGAGCTTGTCGTCCACCAATACACCCAGGTCTTTTTCAGTTACAGTTTTGCCCAGTGTTTTACAATTAAGCATATAATTATGCATTTTATTTCCTCTGTCACATCTTCTTAGCGGTCTCACTGTAGGACCCAGCGGCTACCTCCCTCCTGTTCTAACTGACAATCAGGCCTTGATGTTTAAATACTTCCTGGTTGCTACACAGAGGTGCCAGTGATATTCACATGACCCCTTGTGAAGGCTCGGAGCAAGTGCAGTTCTTACTTCCTCTCTGGTGCTAAGAGGATGTTTGTGCCATCTTTCTGAAGTCGACTCTAGCTAAGCTACTTCCCCTGTGTCTGTCTCCCCTTGCTGTCTTTAGTTGTCAGTGGGGATCGACTAGTGCTCACCCCCCCTTCCCTATCCAGGGCCAAGCGCTAAGGAAATACAGGGATAGGTTCCTGTGCGGCAATTGGTGAGGAACCAATATAGAGTCGGTAGGGGAGACAGGGTGATTGCAGATCAGCCTAGGAGGTTTCCATTTCCCTCTTTCCCTAGTGTCTGGGCTCCCTTCCCCTTTGTGTCGCACTTTGTCTTTCCTACACTGTGCGTGACATCAGGTCAGTGGTGGGCACTGAATGAGACCCCTGAGAGCCACCTTATTTCTTCCTGCCCCCCGGCTCTTCAGATTAGCTGGCCTGGCATGACGTTATGGTTGCAGCATGATGTACACCAGGCCATATAATCAGAAGAGGAGCCGGGGATGCCGGCAGCTAAGAGGCGGCTCTCAGGGGTCCCGTCCAGCTTCCACAGAATACTGATCTGGGTCCTGAAAATGTATTCTCCCACCTCTAATTGGATCCACTGTAAACAGACTGATGAAATATTTTACCTTCCTTTTGCTCAAGATTTACTGGAATGCGCACAGGAGAGCTGTGCTGGACACAACATCCAGCCCGAGAAGGTCTTCCTGGAGAACATGATCCAGACGTATGAGATGATGATTGTCAGACACGGGTAAGCTGCAACTACAGAAGTCCATGGGACGGGGGATTTATTCTTCGCTGTTTCCATTTTATACAATGGACCATGCTGCATTTTGTTTATCCCGTACAGTTGTATGTTGGTTGGAGAGCCGTTCTCTGGAAAAACGAAGGTCCTCCACGTCCTCGCTGATACGCTGTCTCTTATGAATGAGCGAGGGTGCGAAGAAGAAAAAGTGATTTACCGGACAGTGAACCCTAAAGCCATCACCATGGGGCAGCTGTTCGGGCAGTTTGATCCAGTGTCACATGAGGTTCGTCTATGATTGGAATTATTGTTTATAATACTAATATCTTTGCTGAAAATGGGAAAATCTCCCCTTTTATGGCTTATGGACATGGTAGAAGGGGTTCCTTCAGAGACATAGACCCCAGCCATACATTGCCGGGCAATCATTTTATTATGACTTACTCCCTGTTTGCACAAAAATTTTATTTTCCTCATCAGACATGGAAGCAACAAATTGTATTATTTATGCCAGAAATTAGCATACATTTGCATACTTCCAGCCACATTCTGACTAGACTGTGTCTGGCCTCACTCAATACACTTGCTTTGAGTGAGGTCACGCACTTCTAGTTGGCATGTGACCGCATATATGCAAATCACTTACTTGCGGTCTCTCCCGGTGCCGGCACATTCACTTCAATAGGGGCCACGTGTAGTCAATACATGTGTATCATCAATATCATAATCCCAGGCGTTCCCTTTAATAATCCTTTCAATTGTGGGATTGTATTGGATTTTATGGGAAGAGCAATTTTATTGATGCCTCTCTTCATTTGCAGTGGACCGATGGGATAGTCGCTAATACTTTCCGGGAGTTTGCGTTATCTGAGACCCCGGAAAGAAAATGGGTTATCTTTGATGGACCTATTGATACGCTAGGGTTAGAAAGTATGAACACAGTCCTAGATGATAATAAAAAGGTAACTCTCTATTTTACTTTGTGAAAACTTTTTTTTTTTTTAATTTAACCACTTCCCGACCGCCCACTGTAGATAAACGTCGGCGCTGCCAGGGCTCTGTGCAGCGCGGACGCTTAAAAACGGTGGGTGGTCCCGCAGTGCTCAGCACTCCGAGGGTCCTGCAAGCGCTACGGGTGCGGTGCAGAGCGATAGCTCTGACAGGGAACATGATCGGGACCTGATTGGATCAGGTCCCAGTGATGTTAACCCTTTGCTGTCTTCTATATGCCGCGATCTATAGTGATCGCGGCATATAGAAGACAGCAGGAGGAGAAGGGGGTCTTCTACTTACCTCTCCGACGACCCCTGATACCTTCCAGGACCTGACGTTGCTATGGCAGCTGGAGGTCACATGACCGCCTCCAGATCTGCCATATATGGTGTCCTGCCAGGCTCAGCCTGCAGCTGAAGCCTGGCAGGAGACACTGACTGTGAAACAGTCAGCAAAGATCTCATGTAATGTAATATATGTCTATTACATTACATGAGATCAGTGATCAGAAAAATAAAAATTAATGTCCCATACAGGTACTAAGTAAAAATGTAAAAAAAAAAGTAACAAAAAATGTTTTCAAACTACTAAAAAAAAAAAAATCACAAAATAAATAAATAAAATATTAAACCGATAAATCCGTATATTTATGCAAAAACAAAAAAAGTACACATATTTGGTATCGCTGCATCTGAAACAACCCGAGCTATAAAACTGTCACACTAATTAACTCCTTCTGTGCACAACGTAATAAAAATAAATAAAAAACGGAGCATGACACATGACTCTGTCGGCCCAAATATGGAAAAATTATAGCTCTCAAAATATGGCGACGCAAAAACTAGATTTTACAAAAAAAAGCGTCTTTTAGTGTGTGACAGCTGTCAGTCATAAAAACCCGATATAAATCTGGTATCTCTGTAATCGCACCGACCCGAAGAATAAAGTAATCTCTTCACTTATACCGCAGGAGGAACGGCGTAAAAAATAAATAAAACCAATTCTTCACCTGCTACTGATTTGTTTATTATGTCTCCCAATGTGCTCACCACACATCTAGATAAGTTCCCTAAGGGGTCTAGTTTCCAAAATGGTGTCACTTGTGGGGGGTTTCCACTGTTTAGGCACATCAGGGACTCCCCAAATGCGACATGGCGTCCGCTAATTATTCAAACAAATTTTACATTCAAAAAGTCAAATGGCGCTCCTTCCCTTCCGAACCCTGCAGTGTACCCAAATAGTGGTTTTCCCCCACATATGGGGTATCGGCATACTCAGGAGAAATTGCACAGCAAATTTAATGGTGCAATTTCTCCTGTTATCCTTATGATAATGCAAAATTAGGGGATGAAAAACATTTTTTGTGGGAAAAATGTGAAAATTTTATTTTTACGGCTCAATATTATAAACTTCTGTGAAGCACCTGGGGGTGCAAGGTGCTCACCACACATCTAGATAAGTTCCCTAAGGGGTCTAGTTTCCAAAATGGTGGCACTTGTGGGGGGGTTTCCATTGTATAGGCACATCAGGGGCTCCCCAAATGCAACATGGCGTCCGCTAATTATTCAAGCAAATTTTACATTCAAAAAGTCTAATGGCGCTCGTTCCCTTCCGAACCCTGCAGTGCGCCCAAACAGTGGTTTTCCCTCACATATGGGGTATCAGCGCGCTCAAGAGAAATTGCACAAAAAATTTAGGGGTTCATTTTTTCCTGTTACCCTTGCAAAAATAAAAAAAAATTGGGTCTAAAGTAATATTTTTGTGAAAAAAGTAAAATGTTAATTTTTTTCTTCCACATTCCAAAAATTCCTGTGAAGCACCTGAAGGGTTAATAAAGTTCTTGAATGTGGTTTTGAGCACCTTGAGGGGTGCAGTTTTTAGAATGGTGTCACTTTTGAGTATTTTCTGTCATAAAGACCCCTCAAAGTGACTTCAAATATGATGTGGTCCCTAAAAAAATGTTTTTGTAAATTTTGTTGGAAAAATGAGAAATCGCTGGTCAACTTTTAACCCTTATAGCTCCCTAACAAAAAAAAATTTTGGTTCCAAAATTGTGCTGATGTAAAGTAGACATGTGGGAAATGTTATTTATTAACTATTTTGTGTGACATATCTCTCTGATTTAAGGGCATGAAAATTCAAAGTTTGAAAATTGCAAAATTTTCAACATTTTCGCCAAATTTCCGATTTTTTTCACAAATAAACGCAAGTGATATCGAAGAAATTTTACCACTATCATGAAGTACAATATGTCACGAAAAAACAGTCTCAGAATCAGAGGGATCCGTTGAAGCGTTCCAGAGTAATTACTTCATAAATTGACAGTGGTCAGAATTGAAAAAATTGGCCCGGTCGCTAAGGCAAAAACAGGCTCTGGCGCAAAGTGGTTAAACAATTCTCGACTGCCCATATGATGATGCCATGTGTTTGGAAGCTTCTAATAGTTTTTTGGGCAACATCTGAGTTAATTAGAGACACACCTGTGGATGTATTTTAATGCACACCTGAAACACACTGCTTCTTTGTGTAGCATCATGGGAAAGTGTAAATAAATCAGCCAAGATATCAGGAAGAGAATTGTGGACTTGCACAAGTCTGGCTCATCCTTGGGTACAATTTCAAGATATCTGAAGGTGCCTCGTTCATCTGTACAAACAATTATATGCAAGTACAAACAAGATTGGAATGTCCAGCCATCATACCACTCAGGAAAGAGACGGGTTCTGTGTCCCAGAGATGAACGTGCTTTGGTCCGACGTGCATATCAATCCCAGGACAAAAGCAAAAGACCTTGTGAAGAGGATGGCAGAAGCTAGTAAGATTGTCAGAGTGACAATTCACAGTGAAACGAGTACTGTATCAACATGGGCTGAAAGACCACTCTGCCAGGAAGAAGCCATTAATCCAAAAGAAACATAAAAAAGCCAGATTAATGTTTGCAAATGCACACAGGAACAAAGACCTTAATTTTTGGAGACATGTCCTGTGGTCTGATGAAACTAGAATTGAACTTTTTGTGCATAATGACCATCGTTAAGTTTGGAGGAAAAAGGGAGAAGCTTAGAAGCCTAAGAACACCATCCCAACTGTGAAACACGAGGGTGGCAGCATCATGTTGTGGGGTTGCTTTGCTGCAAGAGGGACTTGGTCCACATCACAAAATACGTAGTTGACTTCATGAGAAAAGAAGATTGTTGTCAATACTGAAGCAACATCTCAAGACATCAGCCAGGAAGTTAAAGCTTGAGCAGAAATGGGTCCTCCAAATGAGCAATGACCGGAAGCATACTGCCAAAATGGTAACAAAGTGGCTTAACCCCTTCGTGACCAAACCAATTTTTTTAAATCTGACCAGTGTCACTTTATGTAGTAATAACTCTGGAATAACCTATCCCATAGCTTTTGAGACTGTTTTTTGTGACACATGGTACTTTATAATAATGGTAAATTTAGGCTGATATGGTTTGTGTTTATTTATAAAAATATCAGAAACTTGGCAAAAATGTCTTAAAAATTGCACTTTTCAAACTATGATTGATTATGCCTTTAATCCCAATAGTCATACCACACAAAAACAGTAATAAATAACATTTCCCTCATGTCTGCTTTACATCAGCACCATTTGTAAAATGTTGTTTTATTTTATTAGCATTTTAGAAGATTTAAAAATGTAGCAGTTATTTTTCATTTTTTTCAAGGAAATTTACAAAACTTATTTTTATAGGGACTTGTTCAGTTTTGAAGTGACTTTGAGGCTGCGTGCCCACTGTGCGTTTTTCAAGCGTTTTTGCTGCGGAATTTTCGAAGCGAAAATGCTTAAATGCTTGGTAATGCGTGCCCCATGGTCCTCAATGATAACCCGCATGTGCTGTGTGTTGGTATATGCAACAGTTGTGGACTTCTTTGTTTGTGTGAAGGAGGACTTTATGCTGATCTGACAGTAGATGGCGATGTTGTGTAAAGTTTCCTTGTTTACTGTATTGTAAAAGAAAAAAGTCTCTCTTGTATTTTCTATTTTGTTCTTACTTCCTGGTGCAGTACTGTGTAACTGTGCGTTTTTTCCTTTACCCCATGTTCTGAGAAGTAAAAACTTGTTATCCCCTGTAATCTGCTCTGTGAAGTTTTATACTGCAACTGTGGGTATCCAGAAGCTGTGCAACACTGTGCACATGCTGCGGAAATTTACGCTGCGGATTATCATTGCGGAAAAATCTGAAGCATATCCATTAATTTTGCGGAAACGCGGCGTAATTGCCGCCATTGACTTCCATTGAATTGCATAATTTCTTAATGACTACATGTACACATGTGGATATTAAGTGATTCAATGTGTGGTTGGTACCCAGGTCTGGAGAAGAGGAGACTCTCCTCCAGACCCGGGTACCATAGTACCTGTAGATAAAAAAGAATAAAATAAAAAATAACATTATACTTACCTTCTCATGGCCCCCGGTCTCCTGTATGGTGCGTCCGGTGTCTTCGGCGGCTCGTGGTGGTGTAAAAGGACCTTCCATGATGTCATTTAGTCATGTGACAGGTCACGTGACCATTGATGTCGGAGGTCGCTTGACCTGTCACATGACTAAATGACGTCATGGAAAGTCCTTATACACCATCGCGAGCCGCCCAAGACACCGGACGCACCGGAGAAGGAGACCGGGGGCTATCGGAAGGCGAGTAGAATGTTTTTTTTGTTTACCATTTTTATTCTTTTTTTAACTATTAACTTGGTCACACTATATAAATCCATGCCGGTTGCATGGATTTATAGTGTGACCAAGTTGTCAAGCACTTTTCCAACTGATGCTAAAATCGCTTGGAAAAGCGCTTGACAACCCGCATGCAAAAATGCATGCAAAAACACTTGACAAACGCTTCTACCTGGCGGGAAATCCGCATGTAAAATCCGCATGCATTTTTCCTGCCAGGGAGATACAGAAAAAATCTGGAGCATTTTTGCTTCGTGGGCACTTAGCCTGCGAGTCTTATATGTTGGAAACCACCCAAAAGTGTTACCATTTTAACCCCTTTAAAGCCCATGACGTACTAATACGCGTCTGTGCCCTGGGCTTTAAGAGCCTGACCCGTATTAGTACGTCACCGCGATCGCGCGCGCACACAGGCTGTGCGGGCGCGATCGCCGCCGAGTGTCAGCTGATTGTCACAGCTGACACCCGGTACTATGTGCAGGGAGTGGTTCCGCACCGCTCCCAGCACATTAACCCCCGCAATGCTGCGATCGACGTCGATCGCAGCATTGCGGAGGCAAGGGGAGGTGATCGGTATACTCACCTCCTCTTCCGGCCTCCAGCGCTGTCTGCTGCGGCTTCCCGGGTGTTGCCATGACTACCCGATGTCGTCATGACAACATCCGGGTCACCAGACAGCAGTAAGATTGTTTGGACATGCGCAGTGCATCTCCAAACTATCTTCTCCCTGTCCAGCGCTGACAGCCTGCATGGCACAGGGATGGTGCTCCATCCCTATGCTGTGCAGGCGATCAGAATAAAAAAAGTGAAAGTCCCACAGTGGGACAAAGTAAAAAAGTGTAAAAACTCCCAGAAAGTGAAAAAAAAAAAAAAATTGTAAAAATATTAAAAAAAAATAATCCACTAAAAATAAAAATATAATGTACCCATCAATAAATATTATTATGAAAAAACAAACAAACAATAAAAGTACACATGTTTGGTATCGCCGCGTCCGTAACGACCTGGACTATAAAACTGTTCCACTAGTTAACCCCTTCAGTGAACACGGTAAAAAATAAAAATAAAAAACAAAGCAAAAAACAATGCTTTATCATCATACCGCCATGCAAAAAATGGAATAACACGCGATCAAACAGACGAATATAAATAAAAATGGTACCGCTGAAAACGTCATCTCGTCCCGCAAAAAGCAAGCTGCCATACAGATCCATCATCCGAAAAATCAAAAAGTTACAGCTCTCAGAATAAAGCAATGCAAAAAAATATTTTTTTTTATAAAATAGCTTTTATTGTGTAAAAGCGCCAAAACATAAAAAACAATATAAATGTGGTACCGCTGTAAACGTACTGACCCGAAGAATAAAGCTACCTTCTCAATTTTACCACACCCGGAGCAGAATAAAAAAAAACAAAAAAAAAATTCCTGAATTGTTGGTTTTTGTTTATTCTGTCTCCCAAAAGCTGGAATAGAAAGCGATCAAAAAATGTCACATGCCTGAAAATGGCACCAATAAAAACGCCAACTCATCCCGCAAAAAACAAGCCGTCACATGACTCTGTCGGCCAAAATATGGCAATGCAAAAACTAGATTTTACAAAATATGTGTCTTTTAGTGTGTGACAGCTGTCAATCATAAAAACCCAATATGATTCTGGTATCGCTGTAATATCATCACTTATACCGCACGAGGAACGGCGTAAAAAATAAACGTATAAAGTATTTTTTTTTCCACTTTTTCATTTTTACGAATCAATTTGTGAAGCACCTGAGGGTTCCAAGTGCTCACTATGCATCTAGATAGGTGCCTTGGGGGGTCTAGTTTCCAAAATGGGGTCACTTGTGGGGGAGCTCCAATGTTTAGGCACACAGGGGCTCTCCAAACGCAACATGGTGTCCGCTAACAATTTGAGCCGATTTTCCATTCAATTTGTTAGAGGACACCATGTTGCGTTTGAAGAGCCCCTGATGTGCCTAAACAGTGGAGGTACCCCACAAGTGACCCCATTTTGGAAACTAGACCCCCCAAGGCACCTATCTAGATGCATAGTGAGCACTTGGAACCCTCAGGTGCTTCACAAATTGATTCGTTAAAATGAAAAAGTGGGAAAAAAAAAACTTTTTCATTTTTACGAATCAATTTGTGAAGCACCTAGGGGTTCCAAGTTCTCACTATGCATCTAGATAGGTGCCTTGGGGGGTCTATTTTCCAAAATGGGGTCACTTGTGGGGGAGCTCCACTGTTTAGGCACATTAGGGACTCTCCAAACGCAACATGGCGTCCGCTAATTATTCAAGCAAATTTTACAATCAAAAAGTCAAATGGCGCTCCTTCCCTTCCGAGCCCTGCCGTGCGCCCAAACAGTGGTTTTTCCCCACATATGGGGTATCTGCGTGCCCAGGGGAAATTGCACAACAAATTTTGGGGTCCATTTTTTCCTGTTACCCCTGCGAAAATAAAAAAAATTGGGTCTAAAGTAACATTTTTGTGAAAAAAGTAAAATGTTCATTTTTTTCTTCCACATTCCAAAAATTCCTGTGAAGCACCTGAAGGGTTAATAAAGTTCTTGAATGTGGTTTTGAGCACCTTGAGGGGTGCAGTTTTTAGAATGGTGTCACTTTTGGGTATTTTCTGTCATATAGACCTCTCAAAGTGACTTCAAATGTGATGTGGTCCCTAAAAAAATGGTTTTGTAAATTTTGTTGGAAAAATGAGAAATCGCTGGTCAACTTTTAACCCTTATAGCTCCCTAACAAAAAACAATTTTGGTTCCAAAATTGTGCTGATGTAAAGTAGACATGTGGGAAATGTTATTTATTAACTCTTTTGTGTGACATATCTCTCTGATTTAAGGGCATAAAAATTTAAATTTTGAAAATTGCAAAATTTTCAAAATTTTCGTTTTTTTCACAAATAAACGCAAGTGATATCGAAGAAATTTTACCACAATCATGAAGTACAATATGTCACGAAAAAACAGTCTCAGAATCAGGGGGATCAGTTGAAGCGTTCCAGAGTAATTACCTCATAAAGTGACAGTGGTCAGAATTGTAAAAATTGGCCTGGTCATTAACTTGCAAACCACCCTCGGGGGTAAAGGGGTTAAACACTGCACCCCTCAACGTATTTAAAATTGCTTTCATATAGTTCATTAACCCTTCTGGTTCTTTTCAGGAAGTAATGGAAAGTGGAATGACAAGAATGAATAAGTTTATTTTTACAATCTAGATTTTGATAACTTCTGAACAGGCAATTATAGCCGGCATACTTTAAATGTAGTTATTTGGCCATGAACTGCCAAGGCAAACATCAGGACCACACAATCAAGATATCAAGGTGCCGATAAAGTTAAAAGGAAGCCCCCACACTGTGTTAACTATTTAGATTCTATAATCTCTATTGACAACAGAATCGAAGGGGTTAAACGTCCATGGTCTGTGCCAACACTGATCATGGCTGATGCAGCAAGTTGTCAGCTATAATGTACAGGTGACAGCTACAGGATAGTCACCTGTCGGGGAACGCTAGTCTCTTATATTGCAGATCAGTAAAAAGACGTCTATTGGTCAATAAGGGGTTAAGGATAACAAAGTCAATGTTTTGGAGCGGCCATCACAAAGCCCTGATCTTAGTCCTATTGAAAATGTATGGGCAAAGCTGAAAAGGCCGGTGCGAGCAAGACGACCTACAAACCTGGATCAGTTACACCAGTTGTGTCAGGAGAAATGGGCCCAAATTCCGACCTCAGAGTATGTGCCCACGTAGCGTTTTACAAGCGTATATGCTGCGGACTTTCCTCAGGGTAAACGCTTGTGAAACGCTAGGTAATCTGTCCCCCATGGTCCCCAAGGGGAATCCGCAAGTTCTATGCCCATGCTGCGGATTTTTCCGCAGCGTTTTTGATGCGCACAATAATCCACAGCATGTCAATTAATTTTGCGTTTCCGCAAGCGGAATTACCTTTGCAATGCAATAAAAAACGCAGGATAAACGCGCGTGGAATTCCGCATGTGGAAAACGCGCGATAAACGCAGGATAAACGAGCGTGGAATTCCGCATGTGGAAAACGCGCGATAAACGCAGGATAAACCCGCGTGGAATTCCGCATGCGTTTTTCCGGGAGAGGACATGCGGAAATGAAGCAGAAATTCTCTGCTTCATTTCCACAACGTGGGCACTTAGCCTTATATTGTGAGAAGCTTGTGGGAGGAAATCCCAAATGTTTCACCCAAGTCATTCACTTTAAGGACAATGGTACCAAATACTAATGAAATGGATGGAAAGTTTTGACTTTGTTTTAAGGCATTTTTATTACTTACTGCATTCTCACTCTCTCATTATTCTGGGATTTGGCAAATATTACAAATGATGGTAATCCTAATTGACCTAAAACAGGAAAGGTTTATTCTGATTTCATGTCAGATATGGAGAGAAACATGCAGATACTGTGTGTCTTTTTATATAGTGTATGGAAACTTCTGGTTTCAACTGTATATGAGATATTGAAATTTAATTGGTCATATTGTAATTTATTTTGAATGAAGTAAGTGAATTCCCACATTAATTTGACATTATATAATAATGTCTTTATATTTAAATAAATCTCAGTGATTTCAACAATACAACAGGATGTTATTTTCTTATAATAAAAAAATTAAAATAAAAAATTCTATTGTGGTGTTAATTTTGTAATATTGATTTCTTTATCTGTTTCATTTATGTCTCAGTGTTTGAAAAAGGCCTTTTGCATAAGGCTGAAACGTTACATTGAATTTTGGGATTTCTTTATGAAATAAAGAATTGCATTATCATTATGAATATTTGAGTGCCCAGTATCTATATATACACTGGCATGCCAGACATGTCAATCTCCACAAGGAGAAAAATGACCCTTTAGATCCCAGTGAGAAGCCTCTCATACAGTCAAATCGGATCTCATGCTTTGTACTGACGAGGAGCAATACCCTGAAACACCGTGGCTGGAAATTGAGATTCTGGTTTGCCTTTTATCCCAAGTCATGTGACAAGGCTCGTTAAAGGGTCGATATTGACTTTTAGGATTGCTACTTCCAATAGACTTGTCACTTATCTCACTTTTAGCAAATCAGAATATACCGTAGATCATATATAATAGAAATAATCAGTATCCACTGTCTGTCTTTCCAAAAGTGATAATAGGAAGTGCAGCCATATCGGTTGTGACCTTTGAATTAATTTCTCAGAAACAGACAGTGAACAGTCATTTTGTCAGGATGTTATATCAATGACTAAGTCATTAGTTTCCAAGAAGCTGCTTTAAAATTAACAAACTACTTCTTCCTATTTTTGCAGCGGTGCAATATTGCCATCTTATTAGAGAAGAGCAGTTATAGAGAATGTGTTATCAAACAATAACCAATTGTTTAAATTACCTTTTTACATGAAATTTATTATTTTTTTTAACTTTTTTTTCACTATAGTAACCATCTAAACTAAAAAAACACACCCACAGATCCTGCAATTATCACCCTGGCCAAAATTAGTTTCATATTTCCTGTTGTATGCAGAAGATTTTTCAGCAGTTTTATTATCATGACTGAAAATGACAATGAAAGATGACACCTCTATATAAAGCAGATAAAGTAGCCACCATTCACAAGAAATGATAGTCACAGCTCACCTCCTCACCCTTCCTTCACAATGAGTCTATTCTTAGGAATAGTGGCCAGTGTGAAAATTGTAAGACTTCAGGATTGGTTTTTTTGATTGTGATGTTAAAAAGTGAAATTCTAAAAAAATGACATTTACAGTAAATTTAATGTAATCCCTTCTCACCATGGACAGTTTTAGTTTTTGGGCTTTTTCTTTGTTCCTCTCCTTCTTTCTCCCCTTTCGTGTGACATAGCTGTATGAGGGCTGTTTTTTTACCCTACAATATACTGGAAAACTGGAACAAAAATTCCAAGCGAAGTTAAATGGGATTGCGTTTTTCATTGTATTTGGGTTTTGTTTCTAAGGTTTCATTGTGCAGTGAAAATGACCTGTGAACATGATTCTTCACGTCGAGCAAACTTGAAAAACCAGATATCAAACTTGTATAATTTTTATTTTGATGGTGAAAATATTTCAGCGATTCGGTCGATAGAGCTTTATGAGGGCTTGTTAATTGCTGAGGTTTTCATTAATATATACGATGTTTCAATCCCACTTTTTCATATACCAACATGGCAGCCATGGGGGCGGTCAGCAGGCTCATGGTTGCCACTGAAATCCATAAGCAGCACTTTCACTTAGTGAAGGGGGGTGGAAGGCAACATCCCATGGGCATCCAAAATGGTGAACCTCTGGGACATCGCACCTTAACTACCACGGTCAGGGATTTACTGCAGCATCTAAGGGGTTAACAGCAGCAACCAGAGCTGCTCTAATAGCGGCTTAGAACGAGGTGCCTAAGCAAGGGAAACCACGAATATATAGCCAATGTAGTAGAAAAATAGAAAATAACTTTATTTGAAAAATTTATATGAGAAAATACTACAAGTCATACGGGACTCCAGTGACAAAACACATGACACAAAATCATATATAGAAAATTAAAACATAATTAAAAACAAACAACAGGTGTCACCATAGGGTGCAGATTCCAAATCCATCATGTAACATTTATCTTTTATTGCATTTCCCTCACAAGAACCAAAAGAGGGGAGTGGGTTGAATATATATATATGTATAGATAGGCGTGGAGGAAGGATAATACAATATAAATGGCCACAAACAAGGCCTCACACATCATAACCCATACTTCCATCAGTTCCCCAGCATCAATATTATCAACCCAAAAGAAGACATATTACTAGCAACGAAAAAGAAACATGATTCACCTTATAGGATGAGGAAGCTGCACACCATATGGCTCCCCGACGCACGTTTCGGCACTCCTGCCTTTTTCAAGGGGATGACTGAGACTAGATGTGTGCGGCCCTTAAATACACCCACCACAATAAATGTCAAGATAACCTACACCTGTCTATAGGGGCGGGACCATAAAGACACGTGACCAACCTCATAGAGGTACATGGTCATGTGACCATTACCATGGTAGCGTCCATCGCTACCCATAATATACCGCGACCAGGAAGTGACTATATAGACCATGGATTCAAATCCCCTAAAATACGGGAACGTGAAGACACGTAACCGCTACCATGGTGGTATTCCACGACGCCTGCCGGTCTTAATAACTAGTTATAACCGGGAGGCAAAAACCATACAGACACATGACGATCACCAGGGAAACACAGGGTCACATGACCGTTACCCTGGCAATACCCACGCTACCCATAGTGCATCATGACCCGGAAATTGATTAAAACCGGGGGGCGGAAACTGTACAGACACGTGACAATCACCAGGGAATCACCAGGGAAACACAAGGTCACATGACCGTTACCCCGGCAATGCCCACATTAACCATGATGCATCATGACCCGGAAATGACGCGGCAATGCGTCCCTGCATCCCGCAACCAACTACATCAGCGTCGCGGCAAAACATGCCCAGGGACACCGAGGGAGTCAGATGCCAAGGGGCAGGGACGCATCCACGTACAGAGTCATGAGGGTAAATGCATACGCAAAAAAAAAAAAGAGGGGGTTGTTATGAAGAAACTAGTAGTGCCCATATACAACAATGGGAATGCTGATTCATTTATCACACGTAAGATTTACCGTGATACTGTTAGGATGCACAAAGCAATGAGAATCCCATAATATATTATCACTCCATCATACATGTTATACAAGCCACTTATTACCATATACCCTGTCATAATAGACACAAGATCAAAAATAATATACAAGCATTTAAAGTAAAAAACCACATATGATATGGAAAGATGACTATAAGAAATCACATAAAACCAAAGGAATAGATGACTTAATTGTACAGTAGCATAAAGCCATGGAGCCACTTGAATATATTTCCTTAGTCTCTGTATTACATAACTTCCAAGATGGATTGATATCACGTAGCCTTCAGGTCCAACATCCAAGATGGAAATAGTCTGGTGTATTGGTTAGGTGAAGAAGCAATGCACACAGCCAGTCCGAGCCAAAAAAGATCATAGCACCTAATAAAGAAATATATGTACAATTAAAAGAAAATACATACTACATATAATAATTGTGGCATGTATATAAGCAGGAACAGCATGAAGGGCTCACAAATATGGTGCAAAACTATTATACTCGTTCAGACCTCCCGGGTGTATTGTTTTAAGGTGGATTTGGACCCTTTTTTGGCTCGGACTGGCTGTGTGCATTGCTTCTTCACCTAACCAATACACCAGACTATTTCCATCTTGGATGTTGGACCTGAAGGCTACGTGATATGAATCCATCTTGGAAGTTATGTAATACAGAGACTAAGGAAATATATTCAAGTGGCTCCATGGCTTTATGCTACTGTACAATTAAGTCATCTATTCCTTTGGTTTTATGTGATTTCTTATAGTCATCTTTCCATATCATATGTGGTTTTTTACTTTAAATGCTTGTATATTATTTTTGATCTTGTGTCTATTATGACAGGGTATATGGTAATAAGTGGCTTGTATAACATGTATGATGGAGTGATAATATATTATGGGATTCTCATTGCTTTGTGCATCCTAACAGTATCACGGTAAATCTTACGTGTGATAAATGAATCAGCATTCCCATTGTTGTATATGGGCACTACTAGTTTCTTCATAACAACCCCCTCTTTTTTTTTTTTTTTTTTTTTTGCGTATGCATTTACCCTCATGACTCTGTACGTGGATGCGTCCCTGCCCCTTGGCATCTGACTCCCTCGGTGTCCCTGGGCATGTTTTGCCGCGACGCTGATGTAGTTGGTTGCGGGATGCAGGGACGCATTGCCGCGTCATTTCCGGGTCATGATGCATCATGGTTAATGTGGGCATTGCCGGGGTAACGGTCATGTGACCTTGTGTTTCCCTGGTGATTCCCTGGTGATTGTCACGTGTCTGTACAGTTTCCGCCCCCCGGTTTTAATCAATTTCCGGGTCATGATGCACTATGGGTAGCGTGGGTATTGCCAGGGTAACGGTCATGTGACCCTGTGTTTCCCTGGTGATCGTCATGTGTCTGTATGGTTTTTGCCTCCCGGTTATAACTAGTTATTAAGACCGGCAGGCGTCGTGGAATACCACCATGGTAGCGGTTACGTGTCTTCACGTTCCCGTATTTTAGGGGATTTGAATCCATGGTCTATATAGTCACTTCCTGGTCGCGGTATATTATGGGTAGCGATGGACGCTACCATGGTAATGGTCACATGACCATGTACCTCTATGAGGTTGGTCACGTGTCTTTATGGTCCCGCCCCTATAGACAGGTGTAGGTTATCTTGACATTTATTGTGGTGGGTGTATTTAAGGGCCGCACACATCTAGTCTCAGTCATCCCCTTGAAAAAGGCAGGAGTGCCGAAACGTGCGTCGGGGAGCCATATGGTGTGCAGCTTCCTCATCCTATAAGGTGAATCATGTTTCTTTTTCGTTGCTAGTAATATGTCTTCTTTTGGGTTGATAATATTGATGCTGGGGAACTGATGGAAGTATGGGTTATGATGTGTGAGGCCTTGTTTGTGGCCATTTATATTGTATTATCCTTCCTCCACGCCTATCTATACATATATATATATTCAACCCACTCCCCTCTTTTGGTTCTTGTGAGGGAAATGCAATAAAAGATAAATGTTACATGATGGATTTGGAATCTGCACCCTATGGTGACACCTGTTGTTTGTTTTTAATTATGTTTTAATTTTCTATATATGATTTTGTGTCATGTGTTTTGTCACTGGAGTCCCGTATGACTTGTAGTATTTTCTCATATAAATTTTTCAAATAAAGTTATTTTCTATTTTTCTACTACATTGGCTATATATTCGTGGTTTCCCTTGCTTAGGCACCTCGTTCTATATGTTTTCTCCACGAATGGCCCGTGATATATGGTCTTATGAGTTGGTTGCAATATGGAAATTATATAGTTATTTATGATACTGTTGCAAAGCAACCATATACTCGGTTCTAATCTTCCCTTTGATATCTAATAGCGGCTTTTACAGACAAATACCGGCAGTATAACACAGCTGGAATCTGCAGGTATATTGCGGGTGGAGTTGCAGAGTCCACTCCACACACTCGCACCCAACATGCACTATACATGTAGGGCAGATAGGGGTTACACAACAGAGGACACGTTCCTTTTAAGCACTTAAGAATGTATTTATTTTTTACTTTGCAGATAGTATACTGGCATATGCTTTGTACTTAAAAGGAATGTCTGCATTAGTTAATGTCTTTTTGTTAGAAGGGCCCCAATATGCTGACTAAAGGATGATCTGTTGCTGGCAATCTCAGCGATAAGCCATTTGTTGAAAAATCTGGCAACAAGCATTTAATTCTCCTGCACTGCCACCAAAGGAAACAGGAGGTACTGCACAGTATCCAGTGAAATCAATAAGCTGACTATGTAATGAATGAAGTACTGGGACCTTCAAAGTGGGAATGACTCCATGTAACTGCTCTCTAGTCTGCATAAAATGGGTTCAGGTTTACAACGGAGAATCCCCACTATTAACCTGTATAGTGCCCCAAGTATGTGCAAGTGGTTTCTAAACCAGACAACCTCATTAAGTCTCATAACACCTTTGTCAATAAACAGGTATTCTCAAGTTACTAAGTTGCTTTAATTAGTTAAACAGCATGAAAATACGCAAGTTTGCCACTGACTTGCTTTTTCTATCTGCTGTCATTCTCCTGCAATGAGAGCTTTTATCTTACATAGTGTAAAGCTCATTTCCATGGAGTTCAGCCACTAGTAGACCTTGGTAGAGAGTGTGCAGTAGTCACATTCCAGGAGAAAAGTTAACTCCTAACATACCGTTATCTCTGTCCAGCCCATTCATTTCTATACACCAGTTAGCTGCTCCCTGCATTCTCCCTTTAGGCTTTTGACGAGATGCTCTTATCCATCCTGTAGAATCACAATTCCTGCACCCAGCATCTAGGCTCTCACTGTCTGTGGCTGTGTGCTTGCTCATCAGAGCTATCACTCAGGGAGAAGAGCCCGTCCTGCCAGAAATCAGGAAGTAAGGAGACTGCATAGCTCTGAGCTGCTCAAGAGATCACTTATGAAAACTCCTTATAGGCATCAAGCATTTCCTTTGTTCAAATAGAAAGAATATAGATCTACATATTTTAGAATGTGTATGAACTACATGTCTGAAATAAAAATAAATGATTCTAAATAATATATATATATATATATATATATATATATATATATATATATATATATATATACAGTACAGACCAAAAGTTTGGATACACCTCATTTAAAGATTGTTCTGTATTTTCATGACTATGAAAATTGTACATTCACACTGAAGGCATCAAGACTATGAATTAACACAGGTGGAATTATATACTTAACACAAAAAAATTGGGAAACAACTGAAAATATGTCTTATATTCTAGGTTCTTGAAAGTAGCCACCTTTAGCTTTGATAACTGCTTTGCACACTCTTGGCATTCTCTTGATGAGCTTCAAGAGGTAGTCACCGTAAATGGTCTTCCAACAATCTTGAAGGAGTTCCAAGAGATGCTTAGAACTTGTTGGCCCTTTTGCCTTCACTCTGCGGTCCAGCTCACCCCAAACCATCTCGATTGGGTTCAGGTCTGGTGACTGTGGAGGCCAGGTCATCTGGCGTAGCACCCCATCACTCTCATTTTGGTCAAATAGCCCTTACACAGCCTGGAGGTGTGTTTGGGGTCATTGTCTTGTTCAAAAATAAATGATGGTCCAACTGAACGCAAACCGGATGGAATAGCATGCCGCTGCAAGATGCTGTGGTAGCCATGCTGGTTCAGTATGCCTTCAATTTTGAATAAATCCCCAACAGTGTCACCAGCAAAGCACCATCACACCTCCTCCTCCATGCTTCACGGTGGGAACCAGGCATGTAGAGTCCATCCGTTCACCCTTTCTGCGTCGCACAAAGACACGGTGGTTGGAACCAAAGATCTCAAATTTGGACTCATCAGACCAAAGCACAGATCTCCACTGGTTTAATGTCCATTCCTTGTGTTCTTTAGCCCAAACAAGTCTCTTCTGCTTGTTGCCTGTCCTTAGCAGTGGTTTCCTAGCAGCTATTTTACCATGAAGGCCTGCTGCACAAAGTCTCCTCTTAACAGTTGTTGTAGAGATGTGTCTGCTGCTAGAACTCTGAGGAAGCCATACGGCGAGAGCATGGGTTCGGGGCTAGGCTGACGACCTGGTGCGGGCTGCACACACATGGGTATGCATTGTTTCTGACTGTTTCTCTCTCTACTTTTTGGGGAAGCTCCTCTTATATTCATGCTTTTATGGCATGCCTAATACATTCTTTACTGAGGGCTCCCATGTATAGGTATCTCACCTGTCATTAGTGGCACATTATTGCAGGGACTGTGATTATACAATCTACTGGGTAATCTATTGCATAGAGCTTTTGCATGGAACATTGAATGGATTACTACTATTATTATTTATTTTTCTTTGCGCAAGACACCTGCACTTTATGATTCATTGGGGAGATTATTACATGGACCTCTGCACGTAATATTGTATGGACTACCAATATATGTTTAACCCCCCCCTTCCCCTTTTTTTTCTCTCTGCAAAGTGCCTGCTATAAGTACTGCCCCATTTTTGTCCAATAAATGCAGCTGATCTCTGCGACCTGTGTATGTGCTGTGCGCCTGGGCACTTCAGCCCTCACTGGGTACCCATCTTTACATCTTAAACTGTATGTTAAATTATGTATGCAAGTTTTTAAGAAATTGAATTAATAAAAATTGTTTTTTATCGCTAAACTCAATGTCCTTCTCTCTTTCTGCTAGAACTCTGTGTGGCATTGACCTAGTCTCTAATCTGAGCTGCTATTAACCTGCGATTTCTGAGGCTGGTGACTCGGATAAACTTATCCTCAGAAGCAGAGGTGACTCTTGGTCTTCCTTTCTTGGGGCGGTCCTCATGTGAGACAGTTTCTTTGTAGCGCTTGATGGTTTTTGCAACTTCACTTGGGGACACTTTCAAAGTTTGCCCAATTTGTTCGGACTCACTGACATTTATTTCTTAAAGTAATGATGGCCACTCATTTTTCTTTAATTTGCTGCTTTTTTCTTGCCATAATACAAATTCTAACAGTCTATTCAGTAGGACTCTCAGCTGTGTATCCACCTGACTTCTGCACAACTGATGCTCCCAACCTAATTTATAAGGCAAGAAATTCCACTTATTAAACCTGACAGGGCACACCTGTGAAGTGAAAACCATTTCCGGTGACTACTTCTTAAAGCTCATCAAGAGAATGCCAAGAGTGTGCAAAGCAGTCATCAAAGCAAAAGGTGGCTACTTTGAAGAACCTAGAATATAAGACATATTTTCAGTTGTTTCACACTTTTTTGTTAAGTATATAATTCCACATGTGTTAATTCATAGTTTTGATGCCTTCAGTCCAAAATTTATCCAAAATTAATGGGTATGCTTCAGATTTTTCCGCAATGATAATCCGCAGCGTAAATTTCCGCAGCATGTGCACAGTGTTGCACAGCTTCTGGATACCCACAGTTGCAGTATAAAACTTCACAAAGCAGATTACATGGGATAACAAGCTTTTACTTCTCAGAACATGAGGTAAAGGAAAAAACGCACAGTCACACAGTACTGCATCAGGAAGTAAGAACAAAATAGAAAATACAAAAGAGACTTTTTTTCTTTCACAATACAGTAAACAAGGAAACTTTACACAACATCGCCATCTACTGTCAGATCAGCATAAAGTCCTCCTTCACACAAACAAAGAAGTCCACAACTGTTGCATATACCAACACACAGCACATGCGGGTTATCAGTGAGGACCATGGGGCACGCATTACCAAGCGTTTAAGCGTTTTCGCTTCGAAAATTCCGCAGCAAAAACGCTTGAAAAACGCACAGTGGGCACGCAGCCTCAAAGTCACTTCAAAACTGAACAGGTCCCTATAAAAATAAGTTTTGTAAATTTCCTTGAAAAAAATGAAAAATAACTGCTACATTTTTAAATCTTCTAAAATGCTAACAAAATAAAACAACATTTTACAAATGGTGCTGATGTAAAGCAGACATGAGGGAAATGTTATTTATTACTGTTTTTGTGTGGTATGACTATTGGGATTAAAGGCATAATCAATCAAAGTTTGAAAAGTGCAATTTTTAAAACATTTTTGCCAAGTTTCTGATATTTTTATAAATAAACGCAAACCATATCAGCCTAAATTTACCATTATTATAAAGTATCATGCATCACAAAAAACAGTCTCGAAAGCTATGGGATATGTTGAAGCATTCCAGAGTTATTACTATATAAAGTGACACTGGTCAGATTTAAAAAAAAATGGTTTGGTCATGAAGGGGTTAAGCCACTTTGTTACCATTTTGGCAGTATGCTTCGGGTCATTGTCCATTTGGAGGACCTATTTCTGCTCAAGCTTTAACTTCCTGGCTGATATCTTGAGATGTTGCTTCAGTATTGCCACATAATCTTCTTTTCTCATGAAGCCATCTATTTTGTGATGTGCACCAAGTCCCTCTTGCAGCAAAGCAACCCCACAACATGATGCTGCTGCCCCCGTGTTTCACAGTTGGGATGGTGTTCTTAGGCTTCTAAGCTTCTCCCTTTTTCCTCTAAACTTAACGATGGTCATTATGCACAAAAAGTTCAATTCTAGTTTCATCAGACCACAGGACATGTCTCCAAAAATTAAGGTCTTTGTTCCTGTGTGCATTTGCAAACATTAATCTGGCTTTTTTATGTTTCTTTTGGATTAATGGCTTCTTCCTGGCAGAGTGGTCTTTCAGCCCATGTTGATACAGTACTCGTTTCACTGTGAATTGTCACTCTGCCAATCTTACTAGCTTCTGCCATCCTCTTCACAAGGTCTTTTGCTTTTGTCCTGGGGTTGATATGCACATGTCGGACCAAAGCATGTTCATCTCTGGGACACAGAACCCGTCTCTTTCCTGAGTGGTATGATGGCTGGACATTCCAATCTTGTTTGTACTTGCATATAATTGTTTGTACAGATGAACGAGGCACCTTCAGATATCTTGAAATTGTACCTAAGGATAAGCCAGACTTGTGCAAGTCTACAATTCTCTTCCTGATATCTTGGCTGATTTCTTTACACTTTCCCATGATGCTACACATAGAAGCAGTGTGTTTCAGGTGTGCATTAAAATACATCCACAGGTGTGTCTCTAATTAACTCAGATGTTGCCCAAAAAACTATTAGAAGCTTCCAAACACATGGCATCATCATATGGGCAGTCGAGAATTGTTTAAATACATAGTAATCTTAGTGTATGTAAACTTTTGACTTTGCAGTAAGTAATAAAAATGCCTTAAAACATTATCTCTCTCTCATTATTCTGGCATTTGGCAAATATTAAAAATGATGGTAATCCTAATTGACCTAAAACGGGAAAGGTTTATACTTATTTCATGTCAGATATTGAGAAAAACATGCATATGTGTCTTTTTATATAGTGTATGTAAACTTCTGGTTTCAACTGTATATATGTATATATGTGCACATCTCATTGCTATAGCAAATCAGTGGGAGTCATCAACAGTGATAAAGTAATAGAAAAAAGGAAGAAAATTGAATCCTTAGAGGAAAAGTAAGATAATTTGTCTAAAAAATGCCAGTGTAAGGAGGCTTGTAAGCTCCCCGGGGAGCCATTGCATGGTTTATAAGCCTCCTTACTCTGGCATTTCACTCTCCTCATTGGGATCTAAGGGGTAAAGTTTTTCCTTCTGAAGTCTCTCACACAGCTAAATCAGATCTCATGCTTTGCACTGCTGAGGGGCAACACCCCGAAACACCATGGCTGCAAATTGAGATTCTAGTTTGCCATTTATCCTAAATCATGTGGCAAGGCTTGTTAAAAGGTTGATATTGACTTTTAGGATTGCTACTTCTAATAGGTTGCACTGGAAGAGGCAGTTTGCAAGTTTTAGGTGGAATTTCTCTTCAATAAAAATACTTTTTGATTACACCAGTGTTTTTTTTCCCTTTCTTACAGACTGGACCAGTCATTGGGGAAGCCCTCGCTGTAACATAGATTCCACTTCCTACCACTATGAAATGGAATAAATGCTATGTTTTAGAGAAATTAACAATAGTAATGGTAATAATCTGACACCATATGATGGCAAATCCAAGCAATACGCCGTCATTTGTAACAATGGGAAAGCCTTTTTTTAAGAGGTTGTCCAGAATAAGGATGCCATATTTCATCGCTTTGTGGAAGAATAGGTAAATCGTTTCTCATGTTATATTCTCTGAACTGTAAATCATAAACAGTTTCACAAATTTGGTTGAATGCCAGTGGACCCAAAAAAATGCTAATTTCTAATAGTAAATTTAAAAATGACTTTTTTTTACTTTTATTTATTTCCAGATAAAGTGAAAGATCGAGGCTCTAATACAATTGGGTCAAGATTGAACCGTGTCGAGGACAAGGTAAGAAAATAAGATAAAACCATATATATTTATATTATGCACAGCTACTACTTACACATACACACATGGAGTACAGGATATACAGACAATTACCACATACTACATACAGAATATTCCTCACTCTCTGAAAAAGTGTAAAATACATAATGGTGCATCCAGACACCAATTCTACAGTGCTGCTCATACACTGCAAAGAGTCTAAATACCTGTGGTCATCTGTGACTTGCACACACAAGTTAAGGTGGCCACACACAATAACTGAACGTTGATTGCTGGTTCGGCCGTCCACTACCTCTCCCAACTCTCATACACGAGAAGGTTTGGCTTGGTTAAATGTTAATGTGTTTTCAAAGTGGAGAACTGTGAAAATCACTGCCAAACGGCTCTGGCAGCAGCTTATCACCTGAATAACAAAAGGGTCGGGCATTAAGGGTCAGGCAGTTTGAATTTTACCTCCTCTGACCTCATCTGTCAGGGAAGAGTCTGGATGTCCCCTTAGACTATTAGCTTAGTCTATTGTGTATGGAGGCTTAAAGGGGTTTTCCATTACTCAGACAACTCCATCTCAATCCATATGTGTGTCCCCCAGTAAAATAATAACACCTATACTCACCTCCAGTGCCAGCACTATTCCAGCGGTGTCTGCACTGGCTCTCCTGGGGATTGCGTGTGTCATGGGTGTGTCAGAAGTGACAGACAGTCATCCTGCAGTTGGTTGCAGGAGATCTCTTCATTTGGCCTTACAGACAACTTCTTAGAATATGTATCTCTAGGACCCAGGGGCTAGCTTCCTCGGGCTAATTAACACCCTGGCCTGGATGTATAAATACCTGTTGTGAGCCAGAGGGAGGTGCCAGCGATATTCATTGCCCCTTGTGAAGGCTTGAGCAAGAGCAGTACTTCTTCCTCTCCGGTGCTAGAGAACGTGTGCGCATTTGTCTGGAGTCGAGTAAAGCTAAGCGATTTTCCCTTGTTTGTCCCCCCTTGTTGTCTTTAGTGTTCAGTGGGGATCAACTAGTGCTCATCCTTTCTGTTCCCTAGCCTGAGCCTAATGCCAGGGATAGACAGGCTGAGGTATGCGTGCGGCGATTGGTGAAGAACCAATAAAGGGACATTAGTGGAGACAGGGTGACACTAGATCAGCCTAGGAGTTCTCCACTCCCCACTTTCCCTAGTCTGGGTTCCCTTTCCGTTTTACCTTTGTGTTGCACTTAGTCTTTCCCACACCTTGCGTGACAGCATGACATTATGTCTCATGATTCCTAGGGGCAATCAGTGCTGACTTTACTCTCCCCGCCTTTGGCCAACTTGCATACATCCAGAGGAAGTGAGAGATGTTGCTGCTCTTACTTCCTCCGGATGTACAGGTATGTGCTATAACTGGAGGCAGGAAGAGTGAAGCTAGCGCTGATTGGCAGCAGGGATCACTTGACATAACAATGTCACGTGATCCCAAGGAGAGCCAATGCCGACACGGCTGGAACACTGGAAGGGAGTATAGGTGTTATTATTTTACTGAGGGCAAAAATATATATATGGAGAAGGAGATGTCCGAGTAGTAGAAAACCCCTTTAAGTGTTGGCTACTACTTTCATGGATGTGGACAGAAAGCTCTTTCTGAGTTCATTAAGTAGTTCAATCTGACAAAGGTTTCCAATAGAGTTGGTGCGAGTCAATTCGCAGGACCCAGTCCATCAGCCACATCCATAATCTGTGACCGCTGCATCGGAGCCCTGAGAACCACCTCCTACATCCCGGCATCCACTGCTGTTCTACTGATTAGCCGGCCTGATGCAATGTCACATATGCATCATGCTGTAACCATAAAGATGCAGCTAATCAGAAGAGAAGCAGGGAATCTTGGAAGGTAGAAGGCAGGTCTTGAGGCTCCTGTCCAGCATCCAAAGATTACTGACGTGGCTGATGGACCCAGTGCTGCGAAATGAATCGCACCAACTCTAGTTTTCAATTAAAACAACAATGTCTAAATGGCTAACCAATATTGCATTAAAGGATCTATCTACTTTATTTCTCCCCAAAACTGTGCCTCTCTTGTCCATGGGGTGTGTCTGGTATTGCAACTCGGTGCCCCATTGATTTGGTTAGGGATAAGCTACAATATCAGGCAGCGCTCACGGGTAGTGTGAAATGTGTATGGAGTGTGGTCTGTATCTATGCTATTCTCTTTGTTTGAATTTTTTTTTATACATTTGTAGGTAACTCAAATGGATCATAAACTCAATCTCATAACCGATATGATTCACCACCTGATAGCAAACCAACAAAGCGGTCAGTCTACCAACAGAACACCGCACCGGAGCAACTCTCTGAACGACGGGAGCAGCCTCTCCAGTACTCTGCCTACCTACCAACAGTTACAGTGCCAAGACGAAACCAAGATAATGCATCTTGATGAACAAACACAAACTAGTTCTTCTACTGCCTCAATGCAGATATTCATTATTTTAATGAATGCATTTATAAGCAGAAAGTAAAATGAATGATGAAATTAGACTGAGTATGGAGTAAGTGTGTAACACTGTAAAGGACGTCTTGTCTATTCTCTGTAGATCCTATCAGGGTTCATTGAAGGTTTCTTAGAGGAAGGGACATGGAACATATGTGTATTGCTCCATGTAGAAACATGCAAGAAAGCATCTGATACATTGATGAATCCTTTCTCAGGAAGATTGTAGCTCATCGGCTTGTGGGATCGTAAATCGCTACGGGTCGTGCTGTAAAACTGGCAATACAACTGAACAATTACCCTGATTTTTTTATTGTATTAAAATACACTTTTTACATTGATTTTCAATTTTTGGGGGCCTAAAATGACAATTCTTTTGAGAAAAATAGAAATAAATATTGTACTGTAGAAAATTACACTTCTTTTTTTTTACAATGTATTTTTGGTAAAAATGGTATTAAAGAGTTAATTTTTCTTTATGATTTCTGATCACAATTTTTTTTTTCTGGAATATTTTTTGACATCTGATCAAATGTATTGTATTTTCTCAAAAATGTTGATATTTGCACATTGATTGGTTTAAAGCAGTGATGGCGAATCTTTTAGAGACCGAGTGCCCAAACTGCAATCCAAAACCCACTTATTTATCGCCAAGTGCCAACACGGCAATTTATCCTAAATATTGAGGTTTTACTGATACAAACAACTGATACAAAGAGCAGACGAGGGCAGCATAGAGCAGCCACAGAGAGGAGCAGGGGTAAGAGACTGCAGAAATAAAGATTGTGCTCACCCACATCCTGGTGTATATGCTGGCCCTCCCCTCAATCCTGGTATAAATGCTGGCCCTCCCCTCAATCCTGGTATATATGCTGGCCCTCCCCTCAATCCTGGTATATATGCTGGCCCTCCCCTCAATCCTGGTATATATGCTGGCCCTCCCCTCAATCCTGGTATATATGCTGGCCCTCCCCTCAATCCTGGTATATATATGCTGGCCCTCCCCTCAATCCTGGTATATATGCTGGCCCTCCCCTCAATCCTGGTATATATGCTGGCCCTCCCCTCAATCCTGGTATATATGCTGGCCCTCTCCTCAATCCTGGTATATATGCTGGCCCTCCCCTCAATCCTGGTATATATGCTGGCCCTCCCCTCAATCCTGGTATATATGCTGGCCCTCCCCTCAATCCTGGTATATATGCTGGGCCTCCCCTCAATCCTGGTATATATGGTGGGCCTCCCCTCAATCCTGGTATATATGCTGGCCCTCCCTTCAATCCTGGTATATATGCTGGCCCTCCCCTCAATCCTGGTATATATGCTGGCCCTCCCCTCAATCCTGGTATATATGCTGGCCCTCCCTTCAATCCTGGTATATATGCTGGCCCTCTCTTCAATCCTGGTATATATGCTGGCCCTCTCCTCAATCCTGGTATATATGCTGGCCCTCTCCTCAATCCTGGTATATATGCTGGCCCTCTCCTCAATCCTGGTATATATGCTGGCCCTCTCCTCAATCCTGGTATATATGCTGGCCCTCTCCTCAATCCTGGTATATATGCTGGCCCTCTCCTCAATCCTGGTATATATGCTGGCCCTCCCCTCAATCCTGGTATATATGCTGGCCCTCCCCTCAATCCTGGTATATATGCTGGCCCTATCTTCAATCCTGGTATATATGCTCCCCCCCTCCCCTCAATCCTGGTATATATGCTGGCCCTCCCCTCAATCCTGGTATATATGCTGGCCCTCCCCTCAGTCCTGGTATACATGCTCCCTCTCCCCCCCAGCCATTGTGCATCGCATATTAAAAAAAAAAAAAACACATAATAAACCCTCCTCCTCACCTTCCTTCTTCTCCCGCGCAGCGTCCTCTCCTGTAGTCGGCACATCTAGCTGAAGTGTATTGCAGTGCACGTACTAGCCAGGCTCGTGAGCACTGCAGTACACGCTGCCGGTCAATCAGATGCCAGCGGCAGCTGGCCTCTAATTGGCCAGCCGACGTCATGCTGGCCTCTGATTTGCCAGCAGCCGCTTCTGATTGTCCGGAAGCCACTAGCCTCTGATTGGCCGGCCAACGTCATGCTGGTCTCTGATTGGCCAGAAGCCGCAGGCCTCTGATTGTCCGGCCGAATTCATGCTGGCCTCTGATTGGAAGGAAGCCGCTGGCCTCTGATTGACCGGTCGACGTCATGCTGGCCTCTGATTGACCGGTCGAATTCATGCTGGCCTCTGATTGACCGGAAGCCGCTGGCCTCTGATTGACCGGCCGACGTCATGCTGGCTTCTCATTGGCCGGCAGCCCTGGCCTCTGATTGGCCGGCAGCCGCTTCTGATTGTCCGGAAGCCGCTAGCCTCTGATTGTCCGGCCGAATTCATGCTGGCCTCTGATTGGCCGGCAGCCCTGGCTTCTGATTGGCCGGCAGTGTGTATTGCAGCGCACGGGCCTGGCTAGTTCGTGCGCTGCAATACACTTCAGCTCGATGTGTTTCCGTCCGAGAGAGATCGCACATCTAGCTGCAGTAGCGGAGCTGGTGCCGGCACTCGGCGGCTCAGAGTTCTCCCTGCCGGCCCGATCCAGTAGCGCTAGTGCTGCGGCCATGGTGCCCCCCAGGAGGGCTCTGCTGCCCCCTCTGCACGCTGCCATAGGTTCCCAGCACTGGTGTAAAGCATTTCTTCTTTTACAGCTGACGACCCAAAATTGGTGATTTTCTGGAAAAAAAAAAAAAAATGGCCAGTCTGCATTATATATGGTGGAAGTGAGAATGAATCATCTGGATAAGGGGGTGGTCTTCACAGAGGGGTCTATGGAGAGATGTCACTTTATAAGAAGCACATAGCATGGAATACCGGGGGGAAGCCTTTTGGCTCCTTATGTTGCACCAGTCCGGAATGCTCCACTATGGTCCATCCCTCTATAGTTCTTCTCTTACACTTTCTGCTGGTCGGTATATGGACGTATTCGCTCTATGCTGACAGGCACTCCCTTAGTATAGCCCATGTAATGCACGGCACCACAATGTTGTAGGTTCTGACTACTGTGTAAAAAAACACCCACCCAGAGACCGGCCATAATCTTATAGTCTGGGTGTGAATACGCTGTAGGTATAGCTACACTTTTGTTGTGGAAATTTTGGTAATTTTATTTACCTTTTTGCATTTAGGCTATGTGCCCACGATGCAGAAATGAAGCAAAAAATTTCTGCAGCATTTCTGCATCTCCCTGGCAGAAAAAACGCATGCAGATTGACAAGCGCTTTCCAGGCGATTTTAGCATCACTTGGAAAGTGCTTGACAACTAGGTCACACTGTATAAATTCATGGAAACAGCATGGATTTATATAGTGTGAACCGTAAAAATGAAAACAAATAAAGCTATACTCACCCCTGATGCCCGACGTGGCTGCAGCGCTCGTTCCTGTCTGGTTCCTGGATGCCGGCATATCGCGAGACAGAGCGGTGAAGGGCCTGCGGTCACATGACTGTGACGTCACCGCAGGTCCTCAAGCGATGCCGGCATTCAGAGAGAAGCCGCCGGACAGGTGAATATAAACTTTATTTGTTTTTTTATTCTTTTTTTACAGGTACAATGGTACCCAGGTCTGGATGAGAGTCTCCTCTCCTCCAGAACTGGGTACCATCCGCACATAGAGACGCATAGAAGCCGCTTGTAAAAATGTACAGTCGCGGTTTCTATGCGTCTCAATGCAAGTCAATGGCGGGGCTTCCGCTGCGCTTCTGCAAAATTAAATGACATGCCGCAGCATGTGCATAGAACATGCGGAATCCCCTTGGGGACCATGGGGTGCGGATTACCTAGCGTTTCACAAGCGTTTATGCTGCGGAAATTCCGCAGCATAAACGCTTGAAAAACGCTACGTGGGCACTCAGCCTTACCCGAATGAGGCTTGTGAGAAATCCTTAAATATGCTGCAGATTTCTCCTGTATGATGCTGACCAATCATAAGCAAGCAGCAACACTCAAAGAAAAGAAGAACACGCCCCCACCATAGCTCAAAGCGGGTTTCTTAGGGTATAAAGCTACGTTCTCACTATGAGTTTTTAGTGAGTTTTTACGCTGCATATTTTAGAAATAATGCAAGTAACCTATCTTAATGGGTGCAGAAATTCTGCAACATCAAAAACTCACCAAAAGCTCATCGTGGGAACCTAGCCTAAGATGTGTAATGATGGAGAGTCCTGATCTCCTGGTCTAACCTTCTGCATGATTAGAAAGCAGAGGTAACAGCTCTTAGACAAGGAAGGAGCCGCACAGCTGAGTTTCTCTGTGTCACATTACAAACCCTTTTATTGACTCTCCTGATTATGGAGTGTGCCAGTATCACACTTATGTCTTCTGTGCTCAAGCAACTTGTATTCTTTCTGCAGTGATATTAGGCTGTTATTACACCTCACACAGGAGCAGTGTGTTCTGGGTTACTTCTATGGTGAAATGCAATGACAGTCTGCTCTAATCTCACTGCAGAATGAGTACAAGTTGAGCACAACGGATCTAAGTGTGATACTGACACTGTGCTCTCATTTCTGGACAGGCAGTTTGGGATAGGCGCAGAACAGCAGAGGTGAGAGTGCCATAAGAGGAGGAAAGCTGTTAGAAAGGTTTGTAATGTTGCACAACTAAACTCTCTTGTGCTGCCCCTTCACCCACAGAGACCTTAACTGAAAGGTATTAGTCAGTTGTGTGCTCTAATCATGCAGGAGGTTAGCCCAGGAGACCAGGTCTGTATCCTTACATCTTAGACACTGAGAAATCTGCTCTAAGCTATGGTGGGGATGTGATCATCTTTCTTTTCAGTGTTGTCGTCTGCTTATAATTGGTCAGCATCATGCAGGGAGAAGAATTTCGCACCCCCAGTGAAAACTCTGATAACATCTACTTGGACTTAATTTTTTTTAACTCATTAGGCGCCAAATACTTTCATTGCTAATATCTCTGCAAATGAAAGATAAAATAGAAAGAGCATGGATGAGATACCAGGACACTGTGTGTGGCACTTTATTATTATTTATTATTCTAGCTCCATTTATTCCATGGTGCTTTACATGTGAAAAAGGAGGTATACATATCAAACACAATTGCAAAAATCTTGAACAAAAACGCAATGGCAAACTGGTACTGGAGGAGAGAGAACCCTACCTGCGATGTCTCACAATCTTCAAGGGATGGGTGAGGATACAGTAGGTGAGGGTAGAGCTGGTCATGCAGCGGTGTGGTGGAGCAATGATTACTGCAGGTTGTAGGCTTTTCGGAAGAGGTGGGTTTTCAGGTTCCTTTAGAAGGTTTCCACGGTAGGCGAGAGTCTGATGTTTTGGGGTAGAGAGTTCTAGAGTAGGGGGGATGCACGGGAGAAATCTTGCATGCAATTGTGAGAAGAAACGATAAGAGGGGAGTAGAGAAGGAGATCTTGTGAGGATCGTAGGTTGCGTGTAGGTGTGTACCGGGAGACTAGGTCACAGATGTATGGAGGAGACAGGTAGTGGATGGCTTGGTATGCCACGGTTAGGGTTTTGAACTGGAGTCTCTGGGCAATGGGGAGCCAGTGAAGCATTTGACAGAGAGGAGAGGCCGGGGAGTAGGCGGAAGGCAGGTGGATTAGTCGGGCAGCAGAGTTTAGGATAGATTGGAGGGGTATGGGAGTGTTAGCGGGGAGGCCACAGAGCAGGAGGTTGTAGTAGTCGAGGCGGGAGATGATGAGGGCGTGCACTAGTGTTTTTGCAGATTCATGGTTGAGGAATATGCGGATCCATGTTTTTGAGTTGGAGTCGGCAGGAGGAGGAAAGGGCTTTGATACGTGGCTTGAAGGAGAGGTTAGAGTCCAGGGTTACTCTGATGCAGCGAGCTTGTGGGACTAGGGAAAGTGGACAGCCATTGATTTTGATGGATAGGTCAGAGGGGAGGCTGAGTGAAATGGGGGAAAGATGATGAATTCTGTTTTATCCATGTTAAGTTTTAGAAATCTAGCAGAGAAGAAGGATGAGATAGCGAACAGACATTTTGGGGTTCTGGTTAGTAAGGAGGTGATATCAGGTCCAGAGAGGTAAATCTGTGTGTCGTTAGCATAGAGATGATACTGAAAGCCGTGGGACTCTATGAGCTGTCCCAGGCCGAAGGTGTAGATGGAGAAGAGCAGGGGTCCTATGACTTAACCTTGGGGAACACTGACAGATAGGATGCGAGATGAGGAGGTGGTGTGTGAGTGAGAAACACTGAAGGTTCTGTCTGTTAAGTATGAGTAGATCCAAGATTATTATGATCTGCAACATAAACTAGGGAAAGAAGGGGAGAGCTGTCCCCACAGTAAGACTAAGCTGAGTCCCTACGTTGTAGCAGGCAACCTGTTCCTTGTGAACAGACCCGCCTTCGTCCTCGGCTAGTCTGAACGGAGACCTATAGAGAAAGGAAGGGGTCCCTAAAAGAACTAAGGACTGGGACAAAAATGGGACACCTCCTAACAGAAGTTGTTGCAGAGCAAAAGAAAAACTGACAAAAGTACTAGAGGTCCAGAGGACCAAGCAAACTAGAGATAGATAGGCACAAAAGCACCTGGCTAGAAAGACAGTCTAAACAACACTGAAGTCTAGCAAGGCCAGAAGGGCGGAGCTGGAATAAATAGGAAGATGGTCACGTGACCGCAAAACACAAGATAGAAACAAAAACAAACAGGAGGGTTCTAACAGTACCCCCTCTTTTATGAGGATCCTCCGGATCCTCCAGGCCCAGGCCTATCTGGAAATCTCCTGTGGAAAGCTCTGACAAGTCTAGGGGCAGAGACATCATCCGCCTTAACCCAGGAGTTATTCCTCGGGACCGAAACCTTTCCAAGCGACGAGATACTGCAATCTCCCTCTATGCTCTCCGGAATTCAGGATACGAGAAATTTCATATTCGCCGTCTTCCACCACCGGAGGAACTGTGACAGTGGCCTCCCTATCCGATACATCAGCCTTTTTCAACAAGGAAACATGAAACACAGGATTAATCTTCCAGGAGGAGGGAACCTCCAACCTAACAGCAGACTGGTTAACCACCTGAAGCACCTTAAAAGGCCCCACAAACTTCGGACCCAATTTTTTAGAGGAAATCCTCAATCGCAGATTCTTTGAGGACAACCAAACCATGTCACCCACAGTAAACAAAACCTCTTTACATTTCCTGTTAAAATACTTCTTGGACTTTTTGTTAGCCTCTTGAAGTTTACAATGTACATTAGTCCAAACTCTCTCCAAATCACCGGAAAAATTCTCCTCCTCCGGCACCGCCGACCGCAATTTGGAGAACGAACCAAAAGACGGATGTCTCCCAGTACAATAAAAAAAGAACACCCAGCAGAGGAGGATGTATGGTTGTTAAGAGCAAATTCTGCGAGTGGCAGAAATTCAGACCACCTCTCTTGATTGTCTGCCACAAATCAACGCAAAAACTGTTCCACATCCTGGTTCTTTCTTTCAGTCTGTCCATTAGACTCAGGATGATAACCAGACGAAAATGACAAATGGACTCCCAACCTGTCATAAAAAGCACGCCAAAAGCGAGCCACAAACTGAGGTCTCCTATCAGAAACAATGTCGGTGGGAACGCCATGGTGCCTGACAATTTCCTTAACAAACGCCTTAGCGAGTGTCTTAGCGCAGGGTAGCTTAATGAATGGAACCAAATGACACATCTTGCTAAAACGGTCCATGACCACCCAGATGTCAGTGAAACCCTCGGACACAGGAAGGTCAGTAATAAAATCCATTGCCAAATGCGTCCAAGGCGCACTAGGAACCTCCAGAGGTCAAAGCAACCCCGCAGCAGGGGTATGGGAAGCCTTTGACCTAGCACACACCGTACACTGACGCACCCACTTGATGACTTCCTTCTGCCACCCGGGCCACCAAAAACTGCGACTGATAAGTCTCTTAGTCCCAGAAATTCCTGGATGACCTGCCAACCGAGACTCATGATACCCCACAAACAAATCTCTCCTAGAGGTTCTAGGCACAAACAATCTCCCATGAGGAGTGTTAGATGGGGCATCCTCTTGGGCTTTCAGAATCCCTTCTTCCAAAACAGAGTCTAATGCTGCTACCACAACTCCTTCCTGTAAAATGCTCTCCTCCTCCTCGGTACCAACCATGGGGGAAAAGCTGCGAGATAAAGCATCGGCTTTAACATTCCTAGTACCAGGGATATAGGTAACAGAAAAATTAAACCGAGAAAAAAAAAGTGCCCACCTAGCTTGACGGGCATTCAAGCGTTTGGCAGCATCCAGATAGATCAAATTCTTATGATCTGTGAAAACCTGAACAGGAAATTTAGCACTTTCCAAGAAATTATGCCAATGTTCAAACGTAAGTTTAATAGCCAACAATTCCCGATTACCAACATCGTAATTAAGTTCAGTTTCTGAAAACTTTTTTGAAAAAAAATCACAGGGATGTACTCCATCCTTGTTCTCCTGAGAGAAAACTACACCGACCCCCACCGAAGAAGCATGAACCTCGACCAAAAAAGGCTTGGTCTCATCAGGCTGCATAAGGATAGGGGCAGAACTGAACCTCTCCTTGAGATACACAAAAGCTTCAATGGCCTCAGTAGTCCACTGGACCGTATTCGCACCTTTCCTGGTGAGATCAGTTAATGGCTTAACAATTATAGAAAAATTCTTAATGAATTTACTGTAATAATTGGCGAAACCCAAAAATCTCTGTATCGATTTCAAACCAATAGGCCTAGGCCATTCCTGCACAGCCTGAACTTTCACCGGGTCCATCTCAAAGCCCTCGCTGGAGATAATGTAGCCCAAAAAACTAATTCTCTGCACAGCGAACTCACATTTCTCCAGCTTAGCAAAAAGTGAATTATCACTCAATAACTGCAACACCTCACGTACGCTCTGCCAATGGGAATCCAGATCTGGTGAATAAATCAGAATGTCATCCAAATACACAACCACATTCTTGCCAATCAAAGGTCTCAGGATGCCATTAATAAGGTTCTGAAAAAACGCGGGTGCATTGGTAAGACCGAAGGGCATCACCAGATTCACAAAATGACCTACCGGAGTGTTAAAAGCAGTTTTCCATTCATCACCCTCCTTCATTCGTAACAAATTGTATGCCCCCCGGAGATCAATTTTATAGAACCACTTGGTCCCCACTAACTGGTTAAACAAGTCTGGAACTAACGGCAATGGGTAGGAATTGCGTACGGTAATCTTATTAATTTCACGAAAGTCCAGACATGGACGTAAACCACCGTCTTTTTTTTTAACAAAGAAAAATCCAACGGCCACAGGCGACTTAGAAGGTCTAATGTGACCAGCAGCCAAGCTCGTCTGTATGTACTCCTCCAAGGCCTTTCTTTCAGGGATAGTCAGATTTAATAAGCGACTCTTGAGAAGAGTAGCTCCAGAAACAAACTCAATGGTGCAATCATAGTCCCTATGAGGAGGTAAAACTTGCGACTCCTCCTCTGAAAAAACCTTCCAAAAATCCTGAATAGGTACAGGTAATTCCCCTTTTTCCACAGCCACAATGCGACCATTACAACATTTATCATAGCACTTAGGACTCCAAGACTTAATCTCATTAGTAGACCAGTCCAGTAAAGGATTGTGCACTTTTAACCAAGGCAAACCTGCACATGCGGATTTCAATTGGGGAACATTGCTGCCCTTCTACCATGCGTTTTTCATGCGTTTCCGCGGCGTTTACGCAACTGCAAAAATGCCGCGGAAACGCATGAAAAACGCATCGTGTGAACTCAGCCTCAGGCTATGTGCCCACGTTGCAGAAATGAAACAGAAAATTTCTGCTTCATTTCTGCAAGTCCTCTCCCGGAAAAACGCATGCGGAATTCCGCACGCATTTATCGCGCGTTTTTCGTGCGTTTATCTCGCGTATTTCACATGCGGAATTGCCTTGCGTTTTTAATGCATTGCACAAGGCAATTCCGCTTGCGGAAACGCAAAATTAATTGACATGCTGCGGATTTTTGAACGCAGCATAAAAGCTGCGGAAAAATCCGCAGCATGTGCATAGAACTTGCGGAATCCCCTTGGGGACCATGGGGTGCGGATTACCATGCGTTTTACAAGCATTTCCGCTGCGGAAATTCCGCATCAAAAACGCTTGTAATCCGCAACGTGGGCACGCAGCCTAAAAGCAAAAGTATAAATACTAATTATTTATCAAAGCTGGACAAAATCTAGAAACCATATAATAAAACTGGCATAAAATATAGTGCTGAGCAAGAGTTTAGGGAGAGATGTACAACTGGCACTGGCCTTTAAAAGGGATTGTGTAATCGCACAAAACTAGCAAAAATGTAAAGTGCCTGTAAAACAAGGAACGTGCAATTTACCTCTTAGTAAAAATCCTATTCTTTCTCAAGAACGGGAGGAATTTTAATTTCATGATTTTTTTTTAATCAAATAATTTTTATTGAAAAACTCCAAATACAAATTTTCCATCTTTCAAATAACATACATGACATAGTAATTCCATAGTATAAAACATGAACAAAGTATCTGAACTTCAATTCCCTAACCCACCCTAAACCCAAATCCCAACACTCCAGAGAGAACCATTTTCAGAGCAGTTCTAGAATAACGGACTACAGCATTCGTAGAAGGGGGAAGAAGATAAAAAAGTGACTAACAAAGGGATAGCAGCGTTTTAATTTTATCATTTACTGCTTGATGCCTGAGCCGGGAAGTGCACGCTTGAAAACTGTTGCAGGCTGCTGTAATCACAGGACACAAGCAAACAGCATGGCATTTCCTATCAGCAGGGAGGAAGTAAAGGGAACAGTAATGAAAGTCTCCTCCTACTCCGCTCCATAATGAAATGAATAGTGTGCATGCTACAAATGCGATGCATATGTGGCACCCCAGGGGTCTGGTTTCCACAGTAACAAGCAATGTTATGTCTGAGAGCAGGTGGGAGGTCTCTTGGTCAGGGATCCTGTGCATGCCACACCTCCTGCCCAGTCCTGGGAGGGGAAGGACTTCCCCTAGATAAACCTGGGGCTGAGGCAGAGTTAGAGAGTTGAGAGGGAGAGTGCAGCCAGGAGGGCTGACAGGGAGCTGTGGCTCCGGCTGGGCCCAGCTCCTGGGCCCTGCCAGAAGTAGAGACAGAGAAGCAGCATAGGAAGAAACAACAGGAGCTCTGTGGGAGCAGTGTTACAAGGAGTCAGGGGCTGGCAGCTGCAGAGCTCGCCCTGACTGAGAAGATTTCTTACCGGACCCGGAGTCTGAGGCTGTGGGGACTAACTCCTACCCAGCAGCAGAATCCGTCAGGCAGGGGATTTCAGGTCCTCTGGCCAAGAAGCCCGAAGGCACGGTCACACGCATGGGACCAGCACCGCCGTCGTGGAGCGGAAGCTACTAGAAGGCCCCGAGTCACCGGCCATACGGGTGAGCACCACACGGTACACTCAGGGACGTGGGCTACTTATACCGCCTCTAGCAAGGTAGCCAGAAGAGTACAGTTAGTTTGGGAGGCCTACAACTCTGCCTGGCCAGGGGAGATCCCATCTGCTCAAGGACTGACCAGGCCCCAATCGCTAGCCAGTACTCCGGGAGGGTCTATCGTTGTCACCAGTAAAGACCCTGAACTACACCGTACCGTCTCTGAGTGGTTCCTGCTACCCCCATCATCCACGTCGGCTGCCCTGAGGCCATACCCCTCCCGTTGGGGGTTATACCATCTACGCTGCACTATCCTACCACCGGCCTCAGCGGTCTGCCCTGCAGCGGCAGCTCCATAGCTGCATTCAACGGGTGGCGTAGTCGTCCTACATCTACTGCTAAAACAGCGCCACTTAGTCTGACTCCCTGGGCACGGACCGGATCACCGCCACGAGACTACAACCCTCAAGAGATCCGGCTCCGGGTAAGCTCCCGCGTGCGCAACGCAGCGCGACACAGGCCCAGGGGCGCGTCACATACAGCAAACAATTCATTTTCCATACACAGGTTTTGAGTTGACCACTGGATATACACATGTGTATAACTAATTACCAGAACTGGAAATCGAAAAAAAAGACGAGCAAGTTTGGGGTGAATCCTGCCTTCATTACTGCACAGCCGCTCATAGAGGGATCGGTGCTAGGAACAGCAGGAGTGCCGGCGATGTTCACAGATTTACCTGCTGCGGGACTGAAGGAGTCTGATAGTGTTCGGCTCTAAGCTTTTCACCTGTTTACGACAGGAATAATTGAAAGCTGTGCTTCAAAGGCGAGGAAGAAGTTGGTCACCGTCCGCGCTTGAATACCCTTAAGGGGGGAAAAAATATATATATACATATATACAAATACTGAAACATCTAAATGCATTAGAACATCAAACCTGGTGAAGCGGTAAATGACTTGTCCTCCAGGGATACAGGCTACTGTCATTCAGTAATTATTTCATAGGAATTTTACATTTTATGTGATCACCACGCTAGAACACAACTCCTCACCATATGAAGATATTTTGTGTTTTAGGCTATGTGCCCACGATGCAGAAATGAAGCAGAAAATTTCTGCAGCATTTCTGCATCTCCCTGGCAGAAAAAAACGCATGCAGATTGTACATGCAGATTGTGCATGCGTTTTTCCTGCAGAATACATGCGGATCCACATGCGGATTCACATGCATTTCCGCATGCAGATTGACAAGCACTTTCCAGGCGATTAGCATCACTTGGAAAGTGCTTGACAACTAGGTCACACTATATAAATCCATGGAAACAGCATGGATTTATACAGTGTGAACCGTAAAAATTAAAACAAATAAAGCTATACTCACCCCTGATGCCCGACGTGGCTGCAGCGCTCGTTCCTGTCTGGTTCCCGGCTGCCGGCATATCGCGAGACAGAGCGGTGAAGGGCCTGCGGTCACATGACTGTGACGTCACCGAAGGTCCATCAGCGCTGCTGGCATTCAGAGAGAAGATGCCGGACAGGTGAATATAAACTTTATTTGTTATTTTATTCTTTTTTTTACAGGTACAATGGTACCCAGGTCTGGATCAGAGTCTCCTCTCCTCCAGAACTGGGTACCATCCGCACATAGAGACGCATAGAAGCCGCTTGTAAAAATGTACATTCGCGGTTTCTGTGCGTCTCAATGCAAGTCAATGGCGGGAGTTCCGCTGCGCTTCCGCAAAATTAAATGACATGCTGCGGATTTTTGTACGCAGCATAAACGCTGCGGAAAAATCCGCAGCATGTGCATAGAACATGCGGAATCCCCTTGGGGACCTTGGGGGGCGGATTACCTAGCGTTTTACAAGCGTTTCCGCTGCGGAAATTCCGCAGCATAAACGCTTGAAAAATGCTACGTGGGCACACAGCCTTATAGAACAGCATTTCTGTGGAATAACACGACTGATTTACTGTGTATGCACCATAGCCTTCATTTGATGTCACTTACTGTCACCTGTCACCTTGCCCCAACTCTGCAATCCCCAATATCAGTCCATGACCTCAATGGGGTCACTGTAAAATTCTAAAGAGGACTGGTCATGTCTCTATTAGAAAATAGATAAACTTAGGATAGAAACAATATGAGCATATACCCTGCTATAAGTAAGTAAAAAGCAATAGTGAATATATATAATATAGGGTACTTAGTAAACATGGTTTTTGATTTAAAAAAAGCCATCCCACCCGCACCAAGGTGTACCCAGTCAGTTATGTGAAATATATAATAAAATACACTTTAGTACAATATTAGTGTTTTGTCCCTTTAAATCTGCTGCTACTTCTGTCACCATGGTAACTGCTTTCATACTCAGCCAATAGGATTGCTCGGTTTGAATTTGGAAAAAAAAAAAAAAGTCCTATATCGTCAGTTTGTTCCTTCTCATCTGAGTGTGAAGACAGACACCTGCGATCAGCGAGAGATTATAGGTATAAGACGTGATATAATATAACGGACGGAGCCACATCCCATCACACGCACTCAGCGACCACAACTCACAGGAATCAGCACATTTACCAGACAATAAGTTATTATTCCCCAACACATGATACGCTGAGACACCAGTGGGGGGCGCCGCACTCGTTACATCTCCCATCTGGATGGATCCAGCGACGAGATCCTGATATTTCCCCCCAGCTCCGCTCCTCCATAGGGAATGGCCCAGATGCACGCAGAACGGACCGAAGTGTAATACTGCTAGAACTCTGCATGATATCACATCCTCCATATATACCACATAATAAAGGGGTGCTCCCACTGGGACAGGTCATCACCTATCCAGAGATCAGTGATAACTTGTTCCAACTAGACATCCCCTTTAATGGAAGAGATCACATCTCTAACAGTCAATACGCTATTCATTCCCAATCTTCCCTGGCCCCAGTAATGCCCCTGAGTATATCGCCAATATGAGCCAATCATCAAACCCTCTGCTGACTGTTCCCGATGTTTTATAGAGTTTGGAGACGTTGCTACAAGAGAAGATATCAGCGGACACCATGGGGGTGGAGTATTCTGCCAGCGATGGAGCAGGTAGTATCCACCAGTCTGTGATATCTGACCTTCCTCCATATTCTGCTCTTACATGCGTTTCTTCAGCTTTACCCCTTCCCGACATAACCAATTTATGTTTTTTTTCTGTTTTTTCCTCCGCTTTTTCCAACTTTTCTAACTTTTTGATATCTGTCCACATAGTGTGAGGTCTTGTTATTTTGTAGGATGAGCTGTCCTTATAAATGACACCATTCATTTACCACATAGTGCTAGGAAACGGGAAAAACATTCCAAGTGCAGTAAAAGTGCGAAAAAAAAAGCCTGACATTGTTTTTCTGGGAACGGTTTTAACGGCGCACATTGTGTGGTAAAAATGACCTGGTAATAGGATCCTACTCCTCAGTGTGATTACAGCAAGACCAAACTTCTCCAATAGTTTTGGCAAAAGAAAAAAACTTTTTTTTGATGCTGTCACCATTTTTTCTGAGACCCGTAACATTTTCAGTTTCCGGGTTGATGGAGCTGTGTGGGGGCTTATTTTTTGAAGGGCAAGAGGACTTTATTGATAATATTTTGGGACACATATGTCATGGTCATCGCTTCTTACAGGATTTTCTGCAGTATTGAGGCGAACGAAAAAATGCAATTTTGTGTTTTTGAATTTTTTTCTGTGTTCACTGATCGTTTTTTTTTTTTATATTTTGATAGATTGTATTTCTCTGAAAGAGACCATACCACAAAATGTGTATATTTTTATTATCTTTATTTTTAGTGGGAGGTGAGTTGAACGTGTGGGGTTTTAATAAATATATATATACTTTTTTTCACTGTATTTGTATACATCATCTGATTGCTTGTGCTATATACAGCGATACCACAGTAATGCTCCATATAGCAAAACCACGGTCTTCTTTACAGCCCAAATGAAGCTTTATGATGACAGGCACGGAGGCTTCAGCAGACCCCCGGATGTCATAGCAGTCCATCGGCGCCCTATGATCGCGTCACAGGAGCGCCGGTGGGCGTATGGAACGACGCGTCCCAATGCTGGCGCACTGTTAATGCTGCTGTTAGAGATTGACAGCAGCACTGAACAGGTTAACAGTGGTGGGCAGATCTTCGCTCCACTCGCAGCTGTTAGAGGCAGGTCCTGGTTGTTTGTCACAGCCATTATCTGCCATGTACGGGGCGAGCTGACCCTGCTCCATACACCCGCTACTGACTTATACCATACATGTACGGCAGATGTTGGTAAGGAGTTAAAGCGGTTGTCCAGCTTTGGGGCCATTTTTTTTACTTTAATGCAAGTATTTGGGGCTAAAATCGATTTCTGTAATTGAGTTTCATTAAAAATGTTGCCTTCTGTAGCATCTGTGCTGCACTGTCTATTGCTGGCTGCAAAATTAGCTAACTGAGAATCTATCAGTGAGCTCCTTAGTCTTAAGGGAGAGTTTGTAGATCTTTAATCTGTTTTTTTTTCCTGAGTGCCTATTAGCTGATCTATGCCCAAAGAAAACACAAAACTTGAATGTGCAGGGAAACAATAAGTCTGTAATAGTCGGTGTAAAACACTTAATGAAACCTAAATGTAAAAAATTACTTTTAGTAGTAAATACATGACATGAGAAAATATACACTGCTCGAAAAAATAAAGGGAGCACTTAAACAACAGAATATAACTCCAAGTAAATCAAACTTCTGTGAAATCAAACTGTCCACTTAGGAAGCAACACTGATTGACAATCAATTTCACATGCTGTTGTGCAAATGGAAGACAATAGATGGAAATTATTGGCAATTATCAAGACACACTCAATAAAGGAGTGGTTCTGCAGGTGGAGACCACAGACCACATCTCAGTACCAATTCTTTCTGGCTGATGTTTTGGTCACTTTTGAATGTTGGTTGTGCTTTCACACTCGTGGTAGCATGAGACGGACTCTACAACCCACAGAAGTTGCTCAGGTAGTGCAGCTCATCCAGGATGGCACATCATTGCGAGCTGTGGCAAGAAGGTTTGCTGCGTCTGTCAGCGTAGTGTCCAGAGGCTGGAGGCGCTACCAGGAGACAGGCCAGTACACCAGGAGACGTGGAGGGGGCCATAGCAGGGCAACAACCCAGCAGCAGGACCCCTACCTCTGCCTTTGTGCAAGGAGGAACAGGAGGAGCACTTCCAGAGCCATGCAAAATGACCTCCAGCAGGCCACAAATGTGCATGTGTCTGCATAAACGGTTAGAAACCGACTCCATGAGAGTGGGATGAGGGCCAGACGTCCACAGATGGGGGTTGTGCCCAATGCCAGACCTCATGTGGCTGGAGTATGTCAGCAGTTCCTGCAAGATGAAGGCATTGAAGCTATGGACTAGCCCGCCCGTTCCCCAGACCTGAATCCCATTGAGCACATCTGGGACATCATGTCTCACTCCATCCACCAACGTCACATAGCACCACAGACTGTCCAGGAGTTGGTGGATGCTTTAGTCCAGGTCTGGGAGGAGATCCCACAGGAGACCATCCGCAACCTCATCAGGAGCATGTCCAGGCGTTGTAGGGAGGTTATACAGGCACGTGGAGGCCACACACAATACTGAGCCTCATTTTGACTTGTTTTAAGGACATTACATCAAAGTTGGATCAGCCTGTAGTGTGTTTTTCCACTTTAATTTTGGGGGTGACTCCGAATCCAGGCCTCCATTGGTTAATAAATTTGATTTCCATTGATAATTTTTGTGTGATTTTGTTGTCAACACATTCAACTTTGTACAGAACAAAGTATTCAATGAGAATATTTCATTCATTCAGATCTAGGATGTGTTATTTGAGTGTTCCCTTTATTTTTTTGAGCAGTGTGTATATATAATATAAATAATTACTGCAGCTTTAATGCTATTTATTACGTCTCAGGAGGAGGACGGAAGAGGAAGAGGACGGAAGAGGCGGAGGACGGAAGAGATGGAGGACGGAAGAGGAGGAGGACAGAAGAGGAGGAGGACGGAAAAGGAGGAGGACGGAAGAGGAGGAGGATGGAAGAGAAGGAGGACGGAAGAGGCGGAGGACGGAAGAGGCGGAGGATGGAAGAGGCAGAGGACAGAAGAGGTGGAGGACGGAAGAGGCGGAGGACGGAAGAGAAGGAGGACGGAAGAGGAGGAGGACGGAAGATGAGGAGGACCGAAGAGGAGGAGGACGTAAGAGGAAGAGGACGGAAGAGGAAGAGGACGAAAGAGGCGGAGGACAGAAAAGGCGGAGGACGGAAGAGGCGGAGGACAGAAGAGGCGGAGGACGGAAGAGGCGGAGGACAGAAGAGGAGGAGGACGGAAGAGAAGGAGGACGGAAGAGGAGGAGGACGGAAGAGGAGGAGGACAGAAGAGGAGGAGGACGGAAGAGGAAGAGGACGGAAGAGGAGGAGGACGAAAGTGGAGGAGGATGGAAGAGGAGGAGGACAGAATAGGAGGAGGAGGACAGAACTGCACCTTAAGATCCCTAGGGGGAAAGGGATGGTAGTAATATAGTGGTAGTATATCCGTATTAGTGTAATATGAGTAATAATACTAGTGATAATAGTAAGAAAGTAATAAAATAACAGTAGTAATAGTAGTAGGTAGAATAGCAGTGTGATCCAGGGTCCTAGGACTGATCGCCTTTTCTCGGGGTCAAGAAGGAATTTTTCCTCTGTGACACAAATTTGCTGAAGGTGTCCTGGGGTTTTTGCCTTCTTCTGGATCAACACTGTAGGTATAGGGCAGTATTAGTAGTGATAGGAAAGAAGAATAATACTGTAATAAGATAGCACAATGTAATAATAACCATATCAAATAGATTTATAAAAACAAATTAAAATAACTCCAGTAGTACAATAATTAGTGTAATATTATATAACTTGTAATAACATTAATAGGTTTGATCCAGGGTCCTAGGACTGATCGCCTTTTCCCGGGGTCAAGAAGGAATTTTTCCCCTGTGACACAAATTGGCTGAAGGTGTCCTGGGGTTTTTGCCTTCTTCTGGATCAACACTGTAGGTATAGGGCAGTATTAGTAGTGAAAGGAAAGAAGAATAATACTGTAATAAGATAGCACAATGTAATAATAACCATATCAAATAGATTTATAAAAACAAATTAAAATAACTCCAGTAGTACAATAATTAGTGTAATATTATATAACTTGTAATAACATTATTAGGTTTGATCCAGGGTCCTAGGACTGATCGCCTTTTCCCGGGGTCAAGAAGGAATTTTTCCCCTGTGACACAAATTGGCTGAAGGTGTCCTGGGGTTTTTGCCTTCTTCTGGATCAACAGCTTTAGGCATAGGGATTTTAGTAATACCATTATTAGAATCACAAGATTAATAAAAAAAAATTAGAATTACATTTTTTTAATTCGTTTTATAACAGTTACAATTAATTGCATTAATGCAATAATAATAAATAGTAAAAATGGTGGTAATAATAATAATACAAAAAACTAGTCCCAGTTAGTAAGTTAGTGTAATGTTAGTGTAGGGACCCATCTGAAGAGGTCGCCTTGACGTTGGCAGATGGGCTCGCACAATTTGCTCAAAATGTGCGCTAAGAACCTCATATTTCTATGTACAGGAGATCTTGCAGTAATACCATTCAGGAGATATCTGTGTACACACATTTTGTTATATACTTTTGTGCAGCACACAGGGCAGGTATACAGGTACAGGGCGAGAGTGTTACAGTGATATTATAACTCGGCCTTAAGGATAAAATGCTGATAACTACAGATCCTGGAAACACATTCGAAACTAGACCTTGTAAGTAACTGGTTCCCAGCTAGTGGTAAATATGTACAGGGCAGTCCGGTACCAAGACCTGCTCTATAGGACACATTATCATCAGGCAGGTCCTTACAAGATCTGCGGCAGAAGTGTGGCTGTATAACACAGTCCTGCTCCTGCCTCAGCTGCCCACAGTGGAGCCAACCTTGATCCTGGCAGCTTAATCCATTGTATGACACAGTAGGGGGCTTCCACAGCATTTAGGCACTTTAGACAGGAGAGGGAGGCATGATCATGGTGCCAATGAGTTTTTATGGCAGCTGAGATCTAACAATGGACCCCATGACGGCCATTTTACTGCTCCTATTAGACCCCGGCTGAGGAAAGGTCTATGAGGACACCGGTCAGACTTATGTCGCCTGCTCTGCACATATTAGAAATACCTAAGGCTGATTAGTTTGCCATTTGTAAATCTGATCCAGCAGCGCTGGGCTACCACTTACGTGATCAGGGCTATTGAGCTCCTAGATTGGGCAGAGGAGCTCAGTATTCAGCAGGAGCTGGCCGAGGAGAGCAGAGCAACTTGCATGGGGCTGCTGCACAAGAAGCAACTCACAAGGTGGAGATTTACCCGGAGACGCTGTGCTCGGGCTGTGATCTGCTGCGCAGGCTGCATAGTAGATGCCTTGAAGGACCCGAACTTCACCCCTAACAGGCACAGCAGAGCTCGGACGGCTGCAAGTGAACAGAGAGCGGCTGATTAGTAACTGCTGCGTCTCCTGCAGCTCAGATAAGAGCCGCACAGAGCGGGGGTTCAGTAATGATGAATATGGGAAGTGTCCGCCCCTCACATGCCCTAAATGCGGCCTCCAAAGGTAAAGTTTCCCCTGTAACCAGCGCCTCCTCCCACCTTCTCTGCTGGCATGCTCCATTACTTAAAGGGGATGTCTGTAGAAAACAAGTTATCACTTATCCACAGGCTCGGTGATCACTTACTGATCGTGGGGTCTGACCGCTGCGAGCCATCGTCTGATCGGGAAGGAGTGGAAAGTCAGGGATCAACTGCTGCTCCATTCATTCTCTATGGGGCTCCGGAAAAGCCGAGCTCAGCGCTTGAATGCCACATAGGGAATGAATGGAGCGGATCCTGGAGTAATAACATGCCCTCCTCTCCTCAGCTTTCTGTCTGTGTAAGTGGCTCAGCCCTTGTCTCCCCTTCTGCTCCGGCTTCTGTGCTGGTCCTTGTGAGGAAGAGGAAACCCTCTGCCCTTCTGCTCTCAGTCCTCTGCGACTTTTCACAATCGCTCAGTGCACCCATTATATGTAATAAGGATCATTCTTCATCCCTTGTCCAGCTTTCATCCCCCCCAGTCTGACCAGCGGACAAGATAATAAACATGTGAGTGGAAGGTTCACAATTATTAGATGTGTTGTGAAAAGTCTCCACAGCATTATCCGGAGAAAACTGCAGGGTGACCGCTTGTGAAACCAGCACAAAATCCAGCGGACAGCGCTTCCCTGCCCCCCGCCCGTCTCTGTATCCTGGCATTCAGCTATTCCATTTGGTGCTTATTCTGGAAGGAAAACAAAAATGTGATGTTCTTACACAGACGCCTGAAGACGCAGCTTTTCATCATCCATGTTGGGCTGTTGTATGACGTGTGGATTACTCTGTTTGCTGGATTCTTGCATTACCACAAACACTGCCTTTATTTTGTGATTTCTGTGCCGCTTCCCACTTCTATTGGCACTGTGATATATCAGCAATTGAGGGCTGCCACAATCATGTGTCAATAGGTTATTGCTGGAGCCTGTGATATAGAGACCATCCTGGACCAGGGAAGACTTGGTACAGAAGCACCTAGAGAGGGGGGTACAGGGGCTTCATTTCAATTTTAAACTTAGCTGGATTGTGTTTAGCTACAAGAATGGAAAGTAAAATAATAAAATCTTAATTTTTTTTTTCTATTTGGCAAAATCGTCCATCAGAGGTTTGGCCACTACCGAAAAGTTTTTGATGAACTTACAGTAGTAGCTGGCGAAACCCAAAAAACTTTGTAACGCCTTTAAGTCTTGAATATAATACCAATCCAGTACCGTCCGGACTTTGGCCAGATCCATGCAAAAACGGTGAATGATAAGAACTAACCCTGAATGGAGAACATACATTTCTCTGGTTTGACAAATAATTTATTATCTTTGAGTATCTGTAAGACCTGCCTGATATGTACCTGATGTGACTGGAGGTAAGTAAATTAATATGTCATCAAGATTGGTTTGTTGTGATCTACCTGCCAGATGACTAAAAATGTCACTAACAGTGTTGAAAGAAAGCGGGAGCATTAGTCAACCCAAATGCCATCACAAGCTTTTCATTGTGCCCCTCAGGAGTATTGAAGGCCATCTTCCACTCATCTCCTCAATGTGAATGAGATTATAAGCCCCCCTGAGGTCTAGTTTAATCAAATCGTAGGAGCCAAATTTTTTTCTAAAGAGGTCGGGGATGAGAGGGAGAGGATATGCATCCCAGACCATGATCCGATTAAACTCGCGAAAATCAAGGCGGGGGCGCAACCCCCAGTCTTTTTTTTTGACAAATAAAAACCCCACTGCAACGGGAGATGAAGAACGTCTTATAGGGCCCAATGGTAGACTGACTGACCATTCTGTTCTGAACTGCCACCCTAAGATGGCTTCCCATTATATACCTACTGTATAAGTGCTCCCTCTAACGGCTTCCTCCACCCATACCCACTACTGGTTCCCCCTACCTTTGGGTTCCCCCAACTCCAGCCAGGGACAGGGCTCAGCAGCTGCACTCTGCATGTTGGATGCAGGTGTTTTGGGGGGTTCTGTGCAGCACTCCCATCTTACCTGAATGAAGGGAGACACCCCCCCCTCAGTCCATGCATACATGCTCCCTCTCCCCCCCAGCCATTGTGCATCCCATATTAAAAAAAAAAAAAACACATAATAAACCCTCCTCCTCACCTTCCTTCTTCTCCCGCGCAGCGTCCTCTCCTGTAGTCGGCACATCTAGCTGAAGTGTATTGCCGCGCACGTACTAGCCAGGTCCGTGCGCGCTGCAGTACACGCTGCCGGTCAATCAGAGGCCAGCAGCCGCTGGCCTCTGATTGGCCAGCCGACGTCATGCTGGCCTCTGATTTGCCGGCAGCCACTTCTGATTGTCCGGAAGCCACTAGCCTCTGATTGGCCGGCCAACGTCATGCTGGTCTCTGATTGGCCAGAAGCCGCAGGCCTCTGATTGGCTGGCCGAATTCATGCTGGCCTCTGATTGGAAGGAAGCCGCTGGCCTCTGATTGGCCGGTCGACATCATGCTGGCCTCTGATTGTCCGGCAGACGCTGGCCTCTGATTGACCGGTTGACGTCATGCTGGCCTCTGATTGGCCGGCAGCCGCTTCTGATTGTCCGGAAGCCGCTAGCCTCTGATTGTCCGGCCGAATTCATGCTGGCCTCTGATTGACCGGAAGCCGCTGGCCTCTGATTGACCGGCCGACGTCATGCTGGCCTCTGATTGGCCGGCAGCCGCTGGCCTCTGATTGGCCGGCAGCGTGTATTGCAGCGCACGGGCCTGGCTAGTTCGTGCGCTGCAATACACTCCAGCTCGATGTGTTTCCGTCCGAGAGAGATCGCACATCTAGCTGCAGTAGTGGAGCTGGTGCCGGCACTCGGCGGCTCAGAGTTCTCCCCCGCCGGCCCGATCCAGTAGCGCTAGTGCTGCGGCCATGGTGCCCCCCAGGAGGGCTCTGCTGCCCCCTCTGCACGCTGCCATAGGTTCCCAGAACTGGTGTAAAGCATTTCTTCTTTTACAGCTGACGACCCAAAATTGGTGATTTTCTGAAAAAAAAAATAAAAAATGGCCAGTCTGCATTATATATGGTGGAAGTGAGAATCTATCATCTGGATAAGGGGGTGGTCTTCACAGAGGGGTCTATGGAGAGATGTCACTTTATAAGAAGCACATAGCATGGAATACCGGGGGGGAAGCCTTTTGGCTCCTTATGTTGCACCAGTCCGGAATGCTCCACTATGGTCCATCCTTCTATAGTTCTTCTCTTACACTTTCTGCTGGTCGGTATATGGACGTATTCGCTCTATGCTGACAGGCGCTCCCTTAGTATAGCCCATGTAATGCACGGCACCACAATGTTGTAGGTTCTGACTACTGTGTAAAAAAACACCCACCCAGAGACCGACCATAATCTTACAGTCTGGGTGTGAATACGCTGTAGGTAGAGCTACACTTTTGTTGTGGAAATTTTGGTAATTTTATTTACCTTTTTGCATTTAGGCTATGTGCCCACGATGCAGAAATGAAGCAGAAAATTTCTGCAGCATTTCTGCATCTCCCTGGCAGAAAAAACGCATGCAGATTGACAAGCGCTTTCCAGGCGATTTTAGCATCACTTGGAAAGTGCTTGACAACTAGGTCACACTGTATAAATTCATGGAAACAGCATGGATTTATATAGTGTGAACCGTAAAAATGAAAACAAATAAAGCTATACTCATCCCTGATGCCCGACGTGGCTGCAGCGCTGCTTCCTGTCTGGTTCCTGGATGCCGGCATATCGCGAGACAGAGCGGTGAAGGGCCTGCGGTCACATGACTGTGACGTCACCGCAGGTCCTCAAGCGATGCCGGCATTCAGAGAGAAGCCGCCGGACAGGTGAATATAAACTTTATTTGTTTTTTTATTCTTTTTTTACAGGTACAATGGTACCCAGGTCTGGATGAGAGTCTCCTCTCCTCCAGAACTGGGTACCATCCGCACATAGAGACGCATAGAAGCCGCTTGTAAAAATGTACAGTCGCGGTTTCTATGCGTCTCAATGCAAGTCAATGGCGGGGCTTCCGCTGCGCTTCTGCAAAATTAAATGACATGCTGCAGATTTTTGTACGCAGCATAAACGCTGCATGTGCATAGAACATGCGGAATCCCCTTGGGGACCATGGGGTGCGGATTACCTAGCGTTTCACAAGCGTTTATTCTGCGGAAATTCCGCAGCATAAACGCTTGAAAAACGCTACGTGGGCACTCAGCCTTACCCGAATGAGGCTTGTGAGAAATCCTTAAATATGCTGCAGATTTCTCCTGTATGATGCTGACCAATCATAAGCAAGCAGCAACACTCAAAGAAAAGAAGAACACGCCCCCACCATAGGTCAAAGCGGGTTTCTTAGGGTATAAAGCTACGTTCTCACTATGAGTTTTTAGTGAGTTTTTACGCTGCATATTTTAGAAATAATGCAAGTAACCTATCTTAATGGGTGCAGAAATTCTGCAACATCAAAAACTCACCAAAAGCTCATCGTGGGAACCTAGCCTAAGATGTGTAATGATGGAGAGTCCTGATCTCCTGGTCTAACCTTCTGCATGATTAGAAAGCAGAGGTAACAGCTCTTAGACAAGGAAGGAGCCGCACAGCTGAGTTTCTCTGTGTCACATTACAAACCCTTTTATTGACTCTCCTGATTATGGAGTGTGCCAGTATCACACTTATGTCTTCTGTGCTCAAGCAACTTGTATTCTTTCTGCAGTGATATTAGGCTGTTATTACACCTCACACAGGAGCAGTGTGTTCTGGGTTACTTCTATGGTGAAATGCAATGACAGTCTGCTCTAATCTCACTGCAGAATGAGTACAAGTTGAGCACAACGGATCTAAGTGTGATACTGACACTGTGCTCTCATTTCTGGACAGGCAGTTTGGGATAGGCGCAGAACAGCAGAGGTGAGAGTGCCATAAGAGGAGGAAAGCTGTTAGAAAGGTTTGTAATGTTGCACAACTAAACTCTCTTGTGCTGCCCCTTCACCCACAGAGACCTTAACTGAAAGGTATTAGTCAGTTGTGTGCTCTAATCATGCAGGAGGTTAGCCCAGGAGACCAGGTCTGTATCCTTACATCTTAGACACTGAGAAATCTGCTCTAAGCTATGGTGGGGATGTGATCATCTTTCTTTTCAGTGTTGTCGTCTGCTTATAATTGGTCAGCATCATGCAGGGAGAAGAATTTCGCACCCCCAGTGAAAACTCTGATAACATCTACTTGGACGTAATTTTTTTTAACTCATTAGGCGCCAAATACTTTCATTGCTAATATCTCTGCAAATGAAAGATAAAATAGAAAGAGCATGGATGAGATACCAGGACACTGTGTGTGGCACTGTGTGTGGCACTTTATTATTATTATTATTATTTATTATTCTAGCTCCATTTATTCCATGGTGCTTTACATGTGAAAAAGGGGGTATACATAGCAAACACAATTGCAAAAATCTTGAACAAAAACGCAATGGCAAACTGGTACTGGAGGAGAGAGAACCCTACCTGCGATGTCTCACAATCTTCAAGGGATGGGTGAGGATACAGTAGGTGAGGGTAGAGCTGGTCATGCAGCGGTGTGGTGGAGCAATGATTACTGCAGGTTGTAGGCTTTTCGGAAGAGGTGGGTTTTCAGGTTCCTTTAGAAGGTTTCCACGGTAGGCGAGAGTCTGATGTTTTGGGGTAGAGAGTTCTAGAGTAGGGGGGATGCACGGGAGAAATCTTGTATGCAATTGTGAGAAGAAACGATAAGAGGGGAGTAGAGAAGGAGATCTTGTGAGGATCGTAGGTTGCGTGTAGGTGTGTACCGGGAGACTAGGTCACATGTATGGAGGAGACAGGTAGTGGATGGCTTGGTATGCCACGGTTAGGGTTTTGAACTGGAGTCTCTGGGCAATGGGGAGTCGGTGAACCATTTGACAGAGAGGAGAGGCCGGGGAGTAGGCGGAAGGCAGGTGGATTAGTCGGGCAGCAGAGTTTAGGATAGATTGGAGGGGTACGGGAGTGTTAGCGGGGAGGCCACAGAGCAGGAGGTTGTAGTAGTCGAGGCGGGAGATGATGAGGGCGTGCACTAGTGTTTTTGCAGATTCATGGTTGAGGAATATGCGGATCCATGTTTTTGAGTTGGAGTCGGCAGGAGGAGGAAAGGGCTTTGATATGTGGCTTGAAGGAGAGGTTAGAGTCCAGGGTTACTCTGATGCAGCGAGCTTGTGGGACTGGGGAAAGTGGACAGCCATTGATTTTGATGGATAGGTCAGATGGGGAGGCTGAGTGAAATGGGGGAAAGATGATGAATTCTGTTTTATCCATGTTAAGTTTTAGAAATCTAGCAGAGAAGAAGGATGAGATAGCGAACAGACATTTTGGGGTTCTGGTTAGTAAGGAGGTGATATCAGGTCCAGAGAGGTAAATCTGTGTGTCGTTAGCATAGAGATGATACTGAAAGCCGTGGGACTCTATGAGCTGTCCCAGGCCGAAGGTGTAGATGGAGAAGAGCAGGGGTCCTATGACTTAACCTTGGGGAACACTGACAGATAGGATGCGAGATGAGGAGGTGGTGTGTGAGTGAGAAACACTGAAGGTTCTGTCTGTTAAGTATGAGTAGATCCAAGATTATTATGATCTGCAACATAAACTAGGGAAAGAAGGGGAGAGCTGTCCCCACAGTAAGACTAAGCTGAGTCCCTACGTTGTAGCAGACAACCTGTTCCTTGTGAACAGACCCGCCTTCGTCCTCGGCTAGTCTGAACGGAGACCTATAGAGAAAGGAAGGGGTCCCTAAAAGAACTAAGGACTGGGACAAAAATGGGACACCTCCTAACAGAAGTTGTTGCAGAGCAAAAGAAAAACTGACAAAAGTACTAGAGGTCCAGAGGACCAAGCAAACTAGAGATAGATAGGCACAAAAGCACCTGGCTAGAAAGACAGTCTAAACAACACTGAAGTCTAGCAAGGCCAGAAGGGCGGAGCTGGAATAAATAGGAAGATGGTCACGTGACCGCAAAACACAAGATAGAAACAAAAACAAACAGGAGGGTTCTAACAGTACCCCCTCTTTTATGAGGATCCTCCGGATCCTCCAGGCCCAGGCCTATCTGGAAATCTCCTGTGGAAAGCTCTGACAAGTCTAGGGGCAGAGACATCATCCGCCTTAACCCAGGAGTTATTCCTCGGGACCGAAACCTTTCCAAGCGACGAGATACTGCAATCTCCCTCTATGCTCTCTGGAATTCAGGATACGAGAAATTTCATATTCGCCGTCTTCCACCACCGGAGGAACTGTGACAGTGGCCTCCCTATCCGATACATCAGCCTTTTTCAACAAGGAAACATGAAACACAGGATTAATCTTCCAGGAGGAGGGAACCTCCAACCTAACAGCAGACTGGTTAACCACCTGAAGCACCTTAAAAGGCCCCACAAACTTCGGACCCAATTTTTTAGAGGAAATCCTCAATCGCAGATTCTTTGAGGACAACCAAACCATGTCACCCACAGTAAACAAAACCTCTTTACATTTCCTGTTAAAATACTTCTTGGACTTTTTGTTAGCCTCTTGAAGGTTACAACGTACATTAGTCCAAACTCTCTCCAAATCACCGGAAAAATTCTCCTCCTCCGGCACCGCCGACCGCAATTTGGAGAACGAACCAAAAGACGGATGTCTCCCAGTACAACAAAAAAAGAACACCCAGCAGAGGAGGATGTATGGTTGTTAAGAGCAAATTCTGCGAGTGGCAGAAACTCAGACCACCTCTCTTGATTGTCTGCCACAAATCAACGCAAAAACTGTTCCACATCCTGGTTCTTTCTTTCAGTCTGTCCATTAGACTCAGGATGATAACCAGACGAAAATGACAAATGGACTCCCAACCTGTCACAAAAAGCATGCCAAAAGCGAGCCACAAACTGAGGTCTCCTATCAGAAACAATGTCGGTGCGAACGCCATGGTGCCTGACAATTTCCTTAACAAACGCCTTAGCGAGTGTCTTAGCGCAGGGTAGCTTAATGAATGGAACCAAATGACACATCTTGCTAGAACGGTCCATGACCACCCAGATGTCAGTGAAACCCTCGGACACAGGAAGGTCAGTAATAAAATCCATTGCCAAATGCGTCCAAGGCGCACTAGGAACCTCCAGAGGTCAAAGCAACCCCGCAGCAGGGGTATGGGAAGCCTTTGACCTAGCACACACCGTACACTGACGCACCCACTTGATGACTTCCTTCTGCCACCCGGGCCACCAAAAACTGCGACTGATAAGTCTCTTAGTCCCAGAAATTCCTGGATGACCTGCCAACCGAGACTCATGATACCCCACAAGCAAATCTCTCCTAGAGGTTCTAGGCACAAACAATCTCCCATGAGGAGTGTTAGATGGGGCATCCTCTTGGGCTTTCAGAATCCCTTCTTCCAAAACAGAGTCTAATGCTGCTACCACAACTCCTTCCTGTAAAATGCTCTCCTCCTCCTCGGTACCAACCATGGGGGAAAAGCTGTGAGATAAAGCATCGGCTTTAACATTCCTAGTACCAGGGATATAGGTAACAGAAAAATTAAACCGAGAAAAAAAAAGTGCCCACCTAGCTTGACGGGCATTCAAGCGTTTGGCAGCATCCAGATAGATCAAATTCTTATGATCTGTGAAAACCTGAACAGGAAATTTAGCACTTTCCAAGAAATGATGCCAATGTTCAAACGCAAGTTTAATAGCCAACAATTCCCGATTACCAACATCGTAATTAAGTTCGGTTTCTGAAAATTTTTTTGAAAAAAAATCACAGGGATGTACTCCATCCTTGTTCTCCTGAGACAAAACTGCACCGACCCCCACCGAAGAAGCATCAACCTCGACCAAAAAAGGCTTGGTCTCATCAGGCTGCATAAGGATAGGGGCAGAACTGAACCTCTCCTTGAGATACACAAAAGCTTCAATGGCCTCAGTAGTCCACTGGACCGTATTCGCACCTTTCCTGGTGAGATCAGTCAGTGGCTTAACAATTATAGAAAAATTCTTAATGAATTTCCTGTAATAATTGGTGAAACCCAAAAATCTCTGTATCGATTTCAAACCAATAGGCCTAGGCCATTCCTGCACAGCCTGAACTTTCACCGGGTCCATCTCAAAGCCCTCGCTAGAGATAATGTAGCCCAAAAAACTAATTCTCTGCACAGCGAACTCACATTTCTCCAGCTTAGCAAAAAGTGAATTATCACTCAATAACTGCAACACCTCACGTACGCTCTGCCAATGGGAATCCAGATCTGGTGAATAAATCAGAATGTCATCCAAATACACAACCACATTCTTGCCAATCAAAGGTCTCAGGATGTCATTAATAAGGTTCTGAAAAAACGCGGGTGCATTGGTAAGACCGAAGGGCATCACCAGATTCACAAAATGACCTACCGGAGTGTTAAAAGCAGTTTTCCATTCATCACCCTCCTTCATTCGTAACAAATTGTATGCCCCCCGGAGATCAATTTTATAGAACCACTTGGTCCCCACTAACTGGTTAAACAAGTCTGGAATTAACGGCAATGGGTAGGAATTGCGTACGGTAATCTTATTAATTTCACGAAAGTCCAGACATGGACGTAAACCACCATCTTTTTTTTTAACAAAGAAAAATCCAACGGCCACAGGCGACTTAGAAGGTCTAATGTGACCAGCAGCCAAGCTCGTCTGTATGTATTCCTCCAAGGCCTTTCTTTCAGGGATAGTCAGATTTAATAAGCGACTCTTGGGAAGAGTAGCTCCAGAAACAAACTCAATGGTGCAATCATAGTCCCTATGAGGAGGTAAAACTTGCGACTCCTCCTCTAAAAAAACCTTCCAAAAATCCTGAATAGGTACAGATAATTCCCCTTTTTCCACAGCTGCAATGCGACCATTACAACACTAATCATAACACTTAGGACTCCAAGACTTAATCTCATTAGTAGACCAGTCCAGTAAGGGATTGTGCAGTTTTAACCAAGGCAAACCTGCACATGCGGATTTCAATTGGGGAACATTGCTGCCCTTCTACCATGCTTTTTTCATGCGTTTCCGCAACTGCAAAAACGCCGCGGAAACGCATGAAAAACGCATCGTGTGAACTCAGCCTCAGGCTATGTGCCCACGTTGCAGAAATGAAGCAGAAAATTTCTGCTTCATTTCTGCAAGTCCTCTCCCGGAAAAACGCATGCGGAATTCCGCACGCATTTATCGCGCGTTTTTCGTGCGTTTATCTCGCGTATTCCACATGCGGAATTGCCTTGCGTTTTTAATGCATTGCACAAGGCAATTCCGCTTGCGGAAACGCAAAATTAATTGACATGCTGCGGATTTTTGAACGCAGCATAAAAGCTGCGGAAAAATCCGCAGCATGTGCATAGAACTTGCGGAATCCCCTTGGGGACCATGGGGTGCGGATTACCATGCGTTTTACAAGCATTTCCGCTGCGGAAATTCGCATCAAAAACGCTTGTAATCCGCAACGTGGGCACGCAGCCTAAAAGCAAAAGTATAAATACTAATTATTTATCAAAGCTGGACAAAATCTAGAAACCATATAATAAAACTGGCATAAAATATAGTGCTGAGCAAGAGTTTAGGGAGAGATGTACAACTGGCACTGGCCTTTAGAAGGGATTGTGTAATCGCACAAAACTAGCAAAAATGTAAAGTGCCTGTAAAACAAGGAACGTGCAATTTACCTCTTAGTAAAAATCCTATTCTTTCTCAAGAACGGGAGGAATTTTAATTTCATGATTTTTTTTTAATCAAATAATTTTTATTGAAAAACTCCAAATACAAATTTTCCATCTTTCAAATAACATACATGACATAGTAATTCCATAGTATAAAACATGAACAAAGTATCTGAACTTCAATTCCCTAACCCACCCTAAACCCAAATCCCAACACTCCAGAGAGAACCATTTTCAGAGCAGTTCTAGAATAACGGACTACAGCATTCGTAGAAGGGGGAAGAAGATAAAAAAGTGACTAACAAAGGGATAGCAGCGTTTTAATTTTATCATTTACTGCTTGATGCCTGAGCCGGGAAGTGCACGCTTGAAAACTGTTGCAGGCTGCTGTAATCACAGGACACAAGCAAACAGCATGGCATTTCCTATCAGCAGGGAGGAAGTAAAGGGAACAGTAATGAAAGTCTCCTCCTACTCCGCTCCATAATGAAATGAACAGTGTGCATGCTACAAATGCGATGCATACAGCAAACAATTCATTTTCCATACACAGGTTTTGAGTTGACCACTGGATATACACATGTGTATAACTAATTACCAGAACTGGAAATCGAAAAAAACGACGAGCAAGTTTGGGGTGAATCCTGCCTTCATTACTGCACAGCCGCTCATAGAGGGATCGGTGCTAGGAACAGCAGGAGTGCCGGCGATGTTCACAGATTTACCTGCTGCGGGACTGAAGGAGTCTGATAGTGTTCGGCTCTAAGCTTTTTACCTTGTTTACGACAGGAATAATTGAAAGCTGTGCTTCAAAGGCGAGGAAGAAGTTGGTCACTGTCTGCGCTTGAATACCCTTAAGAGGGGAAAAAAAAAATATACATATATACAAATACTGAAACATCTAAATGCATTAGAACATCAAACCTGGTGAAGCGGTAAATGACTTGTCCTCCAGGGATACAGGCTACTGTCATTCAGTAATTATTTAATAGGAATTTTACATTTTATGTGATCACCACGCTAGAATGTAAATGATGAAAACACAACACAACTCCTCACCATATGAAGATATTTTGTGTTTTAGGCTATGTGCCCACGATGCAGAAATGAAGCAGAAAATTTCTGCAGCATTTCTGCATCTCCCTGGCAGAAAAAAATGCATGCAGATTGTGCATGCGTTTTTCCTGCAGAATACATGCGGATCCACATGCGGATTCACATGCATTTCCGCATGCAGATTGACAAGCACTTTCCAGGCGATTAGCATCACTTGGAAAGTGCTTGACAACTAGGTCACACTGTATAAATCCATGGAAACAGCATGGATTTATACAGTGTGAACCGTAAAAATTAAAACAAATAAAGCTATACTCACCCCCGAGGCCCCGGCGTGGCTGCAGCGCTGCTTCCTGGCTGGTTCCCGGCTGCCGGCATATCGCGAGACAGAGCGGTGAAGGGCCTGCGGTCACATGACTGTGACGTCACCGAAGGTCCTTCAGCGCTGCTGGCATTCAGAGAGAAGACGCCGGACAGGTGAATATAAACTTTATTTGTTATTTTATTCTTTTTTTTACAGGTACAATGGTACCCAGGTCTGGATCAGAGTCTCCTCTCCTCCAGAACTGGGTACCATCCGCACATAGAGACGCATAGAAGCCGCTTGTAAAAATGTACAGTCGCGGTTTCTGTGCGTCTCAATGCAAGTCAATGGCAGGAATTCCGCTGCACTTCCGCAAAATTAAATGACATGCTGCGGATTTTTGTACGCAGCATAAACGCTGCGGAAAAATCCGCAGCATGTGCATAGAACATGCGGAATCCCCTTGGGGACCATGGGGTGCGGATTACCTAGCGTTTTACAAGCGTTTCCGCTGCGGAAATTCCGCAGCATAAACGCTTGAAAAACGCTACGTGGGCACACAGCCTTATAGAACAGCATTTCTGTGGAATAACACGACTGATTTACTGTGTATGCACCATAGCCTTCATTTGATGTCACTTACTGTCACCTGTCACCTTGCCCCAACTCTGCAATCCCCAATATCAGTCCATGACCTCAATGGGGTCACTATAAAATTCTAAAGGGGACTGGTCATGTCTCTATTAGAAAATAGACAAACTTCGGATAGAAACAATATGAGCATATACCCTGCTATAAGTAAGTAAAAAGCAATAGTGAATATATATAATATAGGGTACTTAGTAAACATGGTTTTTGATTTAAAAAAAGCCATCCCACCCGCACCAAGGTGTACCCAGTCAGTTATGTGAAATATATAATAAAATACACTTTAGTACAATATTAGTGTTTTGTCCCTTTAAATCTGCTGCTACTTCTGTCACCATGGTAACTGCATTCATACTCAGCCAATAGGATTGCTCGGTTTGAATTTGGAAAAAAAAAAAAAAGTCCTATATCGTCAGTTTGTTCCTTCTCATCTGAGTGTGAAGACAGACACCTGCGATCAGCGAGAGATTATAGGTATAAGACGTGATATAATATAACGGACGGAGCCACATCCAATCACACGCACTCAGCGACCACAACTCACAGGAATCAGCACATTTACCAGACAATAAGTTATTATTCCCCAACACATAATACGCTGAGACACCAGTGGGGGGCGCCGCACTCGTTACATCTCCCATCTGGATGGATCCAGCGACGAGATCCTGATATTTCCCCCCAGCTCCGCTCCTCCATAGGGAATGGCCCAGATGCACGCAGAACGGACCGAAGTGTAATACTGCTAGAACTCTGCATGATATCACATCCTCCATATATACCACATAATAAAGGGGTGCTCCCACTGGGACAGGTCATCACCTATCCAGAGATCAGTGATAACTTGTTCCAACTAGACATCCCCTTTAATGGAAGAGATCACATCTCTAACAGTCAATACGCTATTCATTCCCAATCTTCCCTGGCCCCAGTAATGCCCCTGAGTATATCGCCAATATGAGCCAATCATCAAACCCTCTGCTGACTGTTCCCGATGTCTTATAGAGTTTGGAGACGTTGCTACAAGAGAAGATATCAGCGGACACCATGGGGGTGGAGTATTCTGCCAGCGATGGAGCAGGTAGTATCCACCAGTCTGTGATATCTGACCTTCCTCCATATTCTGCTCTTACATGCGTTTCTTCAGCTTTACCCCTTCCCGACATAACCAATTTATGGTTTTTTTCAGTTTTTTCCTCCGCTTTTTCCAACTTTTCTAACTTTTTGATATCTGTCCACATAGTGTGAGGTCTTGTTATTTTGTAGGATGAGCTGTCCTTATAAATGACACCATTCATTTACCACATAGTCCTAGAAAACGGGAAAAACATTTCAAGTGCAGTAAAAGTGCGAAAAAAAAAGCCTGACATTGTTTTTCTGGGAACGGTTTTAACGGCGCACATTGTGTGGTAAAAATGACCTGGTAATAGGATCCTACTCCTCAGTGTGATTACAGCAAGACCAAACTTCTCCAATAGTTTTGGCAAAAGAAAAAAACTTTTTTTTGATGCTGTCACCATTTTTTCTGAGACCCGAAACATTTTCAGTTTCCGGGTTGATGGAGCTGTGTGGGGGCTTATTTTTTGAAGGGCAAGAGGACTTTATTGATAACATTTTGGGACACATATGTCATGGTCATCGCTTCTTACAGGATTTTCTGCAGTATTGAGGCGAAAGAAAAAATGCAATTTTGTCTTTTTGAATTTTTTTCTGTGTTCACTGATCGTTTTTTTTTTTTATATTTTGATAGATTGTATTTCTCTGAAAGAGACCAAACCACAAAATGTGTATATTTTTATTATCTTTATTTTTAGTGGGAGGTGAGTTGAACGTGTGGGGTTTTAATAAATATATATATACTTTTTTTCACTGTATTTGTATACATCATCTGATTGCTTGTGCTATATACAGCGATACCACAGTAATGCTCCATATAGCAAAACCACGGTCTTCTTTACAGCCCAAATGAAGCTTTATGATGACAGGCACGGAGGCTTCAGCAGACCCCCGGATGTCATAGCAGTCCATCGGCGCCCTATGATCGTGACGCGCCCCTGGGCCTGTGTCGCGCTGCGTTGCGCACGCGGGAGCTTACCCGGAGCCGGATCTCTTGAGGGTTGTAGTCTCGTGGCGGCGACCCGGTCCGTGCCCAGGGAGTCAAACTGAGCGGCGATGTACTAGCAGTAGATGGTTGGTGACTACGCCACCCGTTGAATGCAGCTATGGAGCTGCCGCTGCAGGGCAGACCGCTGAGGCCGGTGGAAGGATGGTGCAGCGTGGATGGTATAACCCCCAACGGGAGGGGTATGGCCTCAGGGCAGCCGACGTGGATGATGGGGGTAGCAGGAACCACTCAGAGACGGTGCGGTGTAGTTCAGGGTCTTTACTGGTGACAAAGATAGACCCTCCCGGAGTACTTGCTAGTGATAGGGGCCTGGTCAGTCCTTGAGCAGATGGGATCTCCCCTGGCCAGGCGGAGTTGTAGGCCTTCCCAACTAACTGTACTCTTCTGGCTACCTTGCTAGAGGCGGGAATAAGTAGCCCACGTCCCTGAGTGTACCGTGTGGTGCTCACCCGTATGGCCGGTGACTCGGGGCCTTCTAATGGCTTCCGCTCCACGATGGCGGAGCTGGTCCCACGCGTGTGACCGTGCCTTCGGGCTTCTGGGCCAGAGGACCTGAAATCCTCTGCCGGACGGTTTCTGCTGCTGGGTAGGAGTTAGTCCCCACAGCCTCGGACTCCGGGTCCGGTAAGAAATCTTCTCAGTCAGGGCGAGCTCTGTAGCTGCCAGCCCCTGACTTGTTGTAACACTGCTCCCCACAGAGCTCCTGATGTTTCTTGCTATGCTGCTTCTCTTCTCTACTCTTGTTCTGTCTTCTTTCTCTCTCTCTCTGCCTCAGCCCCGGGTTTATATAGGGGAAGTCCTTCCCCTCCCAAGACTGGGCAGGAGGTGTGGCATGCACAGGATCCCTGACCAAAGGACCTCCCACCTGCTCTCAGACGTAATATCTCTATCACTGTGGCAACCAGACCCCTGGGGTGTCACATTCCCCCCTAGTGAAATTTAGTACTCCGGGACTAAACATATTTTTTTAGAAAAACATAACAAGGTATAGCAATAACAATACAATAAGAAAAACACATAAGATGGTTACGGCGTGTCCGCAACCGGGTGCAGTTTTGAAAAGCAAGGTGTCCATTTCACCAAAACAGGGAGACGTAACCAGGTAGGGGCCTCTCCTGCCCCGAGTCCTTAACAGTCTTTAGTCCATCCTGGGTTACGCTCCAACTATGTACAAGGATTCCCGGTAAATCCACCAAGGACTCCTAAAAAGAACTAGAAACACAAAATTATACACAAGCAACTATAAACAAGTAAACATTATAAGATAGCTTAAACATTTAGATCCTCCAACGTGCGGGTAGCTGGCCTCTAGTGGCCCTAGTGGACCTACGGAGCTGACTGTCTGGCCCTGAACTACAGGGTGTAAGAGCTGTCAAGGGTAAACTGGGCAGCTGTCTATGGGCCCTCTGGCTCACTAGGGGTATGGCAGGCTCACTATAAGCAGAGGGTTGATTTTCTGGGTCTGCTTGTGTAGAGTCTTCTGCCTCCTGGACCGGCTGTTCTTCCAGCTCTACCGGTTGCTCCGTAGGTTCTTGGGAGGATGGTTGGAGGAAGGTGAGTACGGGTACCACAACTGCACCATTGACTTGAGTCCAAGACCGAGGGAAGTCCCCGAGCACGGTACTAACCATATCTTCCCTTTCCTCTACGGGTCGATGGTCTTCTTGTTCCTCTTCAGGGTTCCTCAGTTGTTCGGGACACTTCTTCAGGTGGTCCCGGGATACAATGGCTGTGGTTTCCCCTCCGTCTTTACTGATGGTACAGACCTTCGGGTTTTCGTGGCTTGAGGGCAGTACGGTGTACGGGTCCTTCTCCCACTGGTCGTCCAACTTGTGGAGCCGTCTCTTCCTCTTCAAGACCTGCTCTCCGGGTACCAGGGGAACAGCGGGAGCATACTGGTTGTAAGTTTTCTCTTGTCTTTCCCTAGCCTGACAGAGACTTCGCTCCACGCTCTCCTGTACTCTCCGGTACTGCTGCTGCCTCTCTGTGTCCCAGTCTGTTTCTGGTGAAGTGTCCTCGGGTGTCAGGACTCCCATTTCCAGGTCAACAGGTAACTTACCAGGTCTTTCCCTCATTAGGTAAGCCGGGGTACAGTTGGTGGAACCTACCGGGATGTGGTTGTATAGGTCCACCAGATCGGGCAACTTCTCAGGCCACAGACTGCGTTCTTCCAGGGGCAACGTTTTTAGAAGATCCATTACCACCTGGTTCATTTTCTCACAAAGTCCATTAGTTTGCGGATGGTAGGGTGTCGTCCTTATCTTCCGGCAGCCATACAGTTTGCAGAATTCCTGGAAGACCTCCGCTTCAAAGGCAGGTCCCTGGTCCGTCAGCACTTGGTCCGGGTACCCGTGTGGACGGCAAAAGTGCTGCTGGAAGGCTCTAGCTGCTGTTTGAGCCGTTAAGTCCTTGACGGGGACGACAACCAGAAACCGGGAGTAATGATCCACGATGGTTAACGCGTAGACGTAGCCACTTCTGCTTGGGGTCAGTTTTACATGATCCAAGGCTACCAGTTCCAACGGTTGCCGGGTGACGATGGACTGCAGGGGAGTCTTCTGGCTGGCGCGGTCCTTCCTTCTCAGGTTGCACGGGCCACAGTCTCTGCACCACTTCTCAATGGTTCCCCTCATGCCTACCCAGTGGAATCGCTCGCGCAGCAGGAACTCCAGCTTCTTCCACCCGAAGTGTCCAGCTCCGTCGTGGTATGCCTCCATCACCATGGCTGCGTCTCTTCGTGGCACCACTACTTGCCAGAGTAATTCATGCGTCCGGGAGTTAACCATTCTGCGGCACAACTTCCCTTTGTAGAGGAACAGTCGACTCTTCTCTGCCCATAGTTGTTTGGCTTCCTCCGGAGCGTCTGGTTCAAGGCGAGCCTCCGGCCGAGTCAGCATCTCCTTCACCAGTCGGACGGCAGGGTCGCTGTCTTGCGTTTCCGCCCAGTTGTAGTGAGGTAAGGGGTTCAACGTAGCAGCCTGCTTACTCCTTACCCAGTGGGAATACTGGATAGTCCCATGACGGTGGAACGCAGGGAGTTCAATTTCTTCCAGTCCCTCCGGATCTTCTCCTTCGTCCGGCAGGTTGGGCATCCTGGACAGGGCGTCCGCGTTAGTATTGGAGCGCCCTGCCCGGTATTTGATTATGAACTCGTAGTTGGACAGACGGGCCATCCACCTCTGCTCCAGGGCACCGAGTCTTGCCGTGTCCAGGTGTGTCAACGGGTTGTTATCCGTGTACACGGTGAACCGGGAAGAAGCAAGGTAATGCTTAAAGCGCTCAGTGACTGCCCATACCACGGCCAGGAACTCTAGCTTAAATGAGCTATAATTCTCGGGGTTCCTTTCGGTGGGTCGCAGTTTTCGGCTGGCGTAGGCGATTACTCGTTCTTTCCCCTGCTGGATCTGGGACAGTACGGCTCCTAGCCCGATGTTACTGGCGTCGGTGTAGAGGATGAAGGGCTGGCTATAATCCGGGTACGCCAAGATTTCATCCCCCGTGAGGGCCATCTTCAGCTGGCGGAAGGACTCTTCTTCTAGCTCTTCCCATTTGAAGGGCGGCTTCTGGTTCTTGGCTTTCCGGGACTGGCCTATCAGGAGGTCCTGCATAGGCGCTGCCTTTTTGGTGAAACCGGGAATAAACCTTCGGTAGTAGCCTACCAACCCGAGGAACTGCCGCACTTCTTTTACGCTGGAGGGGCTTGGCCATCCCTTAATTGCGGTGATCTTATCGGGGTCGGGAGCCACTCCGTCAGCGCTCACCACGTGTCCCAGGTACTGCACCTTTGGTTTCAGGAGGTGACACTTGGAGGGTTTCACCTTTAGGCCGTAACTCGCCAGAGCTTCGAACACCTCCGCCAGGTGTTTCAGGTGGTCCTCATAAGTTTTGGAGTATACGATGACATCGTCCAGGTACAACAGGACCGTCTCGAAGTTTCTGTGGCCCAGACAGCACTCCATTAATCGTTGGAAGGTTCCTGGGGCGTTGCAGAGTCCGAACGGCATGCAGGTGAACTCACTAAGTCCCATCGGGGTGGTGAATGCGGTCTTCTCCCGGTCCGCCTCTGCTACAGGAACCTGCCAGTACCCGCTAGTGAGATCCAAGGTAGAGAAGAAGTTAGCAGATCTTAAAGCAGCCAATGACTCCTCTATCCTTGGTAAGGGGTACGCATCCTTGTGTGTGATACGGTTGATTTTCCGGTAATCTACACACATCCTCATGGTGTTGTCTTTCGTTTTGACTAAAACTAGCGGGGCTGCCCAGGGGCTACAGCTATCCCGGATTACCCCAGCCTCCTTCATGTCTCTAAGCATCCCCTTGGCGTGTTGGTAATGTGCAGGGGGTACGGGTCGATACCTCTCTTTTATGGGAGGATGATCTCCCGTGGGGATGCGGTGTTCTACCCCCTTGACTCGCCCGAAGTCTAACGGGTGTTTACTAAACACTCTCTCATACTCTTGAACCACCCGGTAGACTCCCTGTTTCTGGTGGGAGGGAGTGGAGTCAGTTCCCAAGTGTAGTTGCTGACACCAATCCTCCATTACTCTCTTAGAGCCGTTACCTTCCTCCGGGTGAGATGGAGGCAAGGGTTCCACAGACTGTATAGAGTTTTGGTTGATGGTATATAATTTTGCTAGCGTGGCATACCGGGGCAGGTACACTTCCCTCTCCCCGATATTGATTATGCGGACGGGCACCCTCCCATGGCGTACATTGACCACCCCCCGTGCTGTCAAAATGGTGGGCCTACTGTCTGAGTAAACTGGTTCTACCATTGCCTGGTAATCTCTACCTCTCAGACCAATAGCTGCCCGGCACCAAATCATCATTTCGCTTTTTGGGGGCATGGCAATAGGGAAAGGGTCACACATTCTTACGCTACCAATCTCACCGCCGGAGAGTTCCACCTGTTGCCGTCGCATCAGTGCCCGGATCTCTTTCTGGAGCACTCGCTGCTCGCCGGAGCTGGCGTTCTTGGCAACCTGCTGTAGAAGGAAAATCACCTCTGCAAGACAATTCTCAATTACATTAGTTCCTAGAGTTATTTTTGGGTGGCTCTCATGTTTGTCAATGTCTACAATGATCAGTCCCTGTGCTGCCAGTTCGACTCTACCGATTTTGATGGTCACCTCTTTAAATCCGATCTGTGGCACGGGCTGGCCATTGCTGGCGATGATACTCAAGTCGTCGTCAGGGTAGCGGGTAATATCCGAGTCATTCCAGTACTGCTTAAAGAGCACGTACGGGATAGTGGTGACCTGTGACCCGGTGTCCAGTAGGGCACTCATGGGAATGCCATCCAGTACCACAGGCAAGACTGGACGTCCTCCCACATATCTGTCGCGCCAGTTCGATGGGCCTGGTGATCTTTTTCCTGGGGGTTGGCCCTCTACCCCAGGTTGTGCCCGTTTAAAGAACAGTACCTTTCCATATGTCCGGGTTGATTGCAGCGGCGGCAGATGGGTCGTCCGTCCTCGCTGTATCGGTCACTGGGTCTTCCTCTGGCCGGTGGGGTCCTCCTTGGTCGACGCCACGGGATGTCCTCCGGTCCGGATGCCAGCTGGATCTTCCCTGGGGTGGAAACCTGTAAAGACTGCACAGTTCGGGTTAGCGCAGCAACGCTCTTAGCTAGCTCTTGGACCTGATGGCGTAGGTCTGGAGCCGGGTCATTGTCCAAAGCCTGCGCATCAGCTCCCACAGGCCCTGCGGACAAGGGCGCCGCCTCCTGGTGGTAAGTGATAGCTGGGCGCCTGTGGGTCACAATGCCACCCGGTGCCGGTTCTCGGAGCACCCGGATGGCTCTGTCCTTGAACTGTGCAAAGTCCAGATGGGGATCCTGTAAGGCCATTGCCCGCAACTGGGTTCGGTGGGCATTGCAATATAAACCCTCTATAAATTGTTCAGTCAACAGCCTGTCCTCGTTTCCCACCCCATCAGGGTCGGTCTGCTTTATGGCCCTCAGGGCCTCTTGTAGGTTTAGTGCATAGTCCCTTATACTCTCATGCGCTCGCTGCTTGCACCCGTAGAATCTAAGCTTAATCTCGGCTGAGGTGCGGGTATCAAAGGTGTCCTTCAGCCGGGTTAGTATCCCTGCGACAGTCTTCCTCCCAGGTGGCCAGGATTTTACTTCCCTTTTGGCTGCCCCAGTTAGTTGGGCCACCAGGATGCTCACTTTTTGCTCTTCTGTGAGGGGGTACACCTGGAAGAGGCTATCCAGCTTTTCTCTAAAGTCATGCAGGGTATGTGACTCCCCTGAGTACTGGGGTAGCCAAGCTGCTCCCGGGATATAGGGCATGGTGAAGGGCATAACTGCAGCAGCGGTGGCGCTGGCGGGGGTTGAGGCAGTGAAGCTCTCCTCCGTATCCGACATCTTCCTCCCCCCTAGTGGACCGTGGCCTACCTTGCGATGATCCTGTTCCGTAGGCCGCGGCTCCGCAGTGGATCGTCAGGGTTGAGGACCTTCCGTCGCGCTCCGGTGACGTCGGCGTCTGCTGGGCTCCTTCCAGGACCTTACGCAACGTCCGGACGTGAGGCGGGGCTTCAGCTCTCGCGCGCTTTCGGAGTCCACGCCCCTCTTCTTCCCGCGCGGCGTCCTCAAGATGGCGTCCAATGGCGGGAAAACTCCACGGATGGCGGGAAGAAGGTCGAAGATGGCGCCGGATGGCGGGAAAACTTCGCGGATGGCGGGAAGAAGGTAGAAGATGGCGCCGGATGGCGGGAAACCTCCACGGATAGCGGGAATCTTCACCACTGGTAAGTTTGAACAGTCTTTGCTTTTCAGGCACGCAGTACCCGGTGGTTGCGGGCACGAAATCCTGCCGACTACGCCAAAGTTGACGCGCCCCTGGGCCTGTGTCGCGCTGCGTTGCGCACGCGGGAGCTTACCCGGAGCCGGATCTCTTGAGGGTTGTAGTCTCGTGGCGGCGACCCGGTCCGTGCCCAGGGAGTCAAACTGAGCGGCGATGTACTAGCAGTAGATGGTTGGTGACTACGCCACCCGTTGAATGCAGCTATGGAGCTGCCGCTGCAGGGCAGACCGCTGAGGCCGGTGGAAGGATGGTGCAGCGTGGATGGTATAACCCCCAACGGGAGGGGTATGGCCTCAGGGCAGCCGACGTGGATGATGGGGGTAGCAGGAACCACTCAGAGACGGTGCGGTGTAGTTCAGGGTCTTTACTGGTGACAAAGATAGACCCTCCCGGAGTACTTGCTAGTGATAGGGGCCTGGTCAGTCCTTGAGCAGATGGGATCTCCCCTGGCCAGGCGGAGTTGTAGGCCTTCCCAACTAACTGTACTCTTCTGGCTACCTTGCTAGAGGCGGGAATAAGTAGCCCACGTCCCTGAGTGTACCGTGTGGTGCTCACCCGTATGGCCGGTGACTCGGGGCCTTCTAATGGCTTCCGCTCCACGATGGCGGTGCTGGTCCCACGCGTGTGACCGTGCCTTCGGGCTTCTGGGCCAGAGGACCTGAAATCCTCTGCCGGACGGTTTCTGCTGCTGGGTAGGAGTTAGTCCCCACAGCCTCGGACTCCGGGTCCGGTAAGAAATCTTCTCAGTCAGGGCGAGCTCTGTAGCTGCCAGCCCCTGACTTGTTGTAACACTGCTCCCCACAGAGCTCCTGATGTTTCTTGCTATGCTGCTTCTCTTCTCTACTCTTGTTCTGTCTTCTTTCTCTCTCTCTCTGCCTCAGCCCCGGGTTTATATAGGGGAAGTCCTTCCCCTCCCAAGACTGGGCAGGAGGTGTGGCATGCACAGGATCCCTGACCAAAGGACCTCCCACCTGCTCTCAGACGTAATATCTCTATCACTGTGGCAACCAGACCCCTGGGGTGTCACAATCGCGTCACAGGAGCGCCGGTGGGCGTATGGAACGACGCGTCCCAATGCTGGCGCGCTGTTAATGCTGCTGTTAGAGATTGACAGCAGCACTGAACAGGTTAACAGTGGTGGGCAGATCTTCGCTCCACTCGCAGCTGTTAGAGGCAGGTCCTGGTTGTTTGTCACAGCCATTATCTGCCATGTACGGGGCGAGCTGACCCTGCTCCATACACCCGCTACTGACTTATACCATACATGTACGGCAGATGTTGGTAAGGAGTTAAAGCGGTTGTCCAGCTTTGGGGCCATTTTTTTTAATTTAATGCAAGTATTTGGGGCTAAAATCGATTTCTGTAATTGAGTTTCATTAAAAATGTTGCCTTCTGTAGCATCTGTGCTGCACTCTCTATTGCTGGCTGCAAAATTAGCTAACTGAGAATCTATCAGTGAGCTCCTTAGTCTTAAGGGAGAGTTTGTAGATCTTTAATCTGTTTTTTTTTCCTGAGTGCCTATTAGCTGATCTATGCCCAAAGAAAACACAAAACTTGAATGTGCAGGGAAACAATAAGTCTGTAATAGTCGGTGTAAAACACTTAATGAAACCTAAATGTAAAAAATTACTTTTAGTAGTAAATACATGACATGAGAAAATATACACTGTTCAAAAAAATAAAGGGAACACTTAAACAACAGAATATAACTCCAAGTAAATCAAACTTCTGTGAAATCAAACTGTCCACTTAGGAAGCAACACTGATTGACAATCAATTTCACATGCTGTTGTGCAAATGGAAGACAATAGATGGAAATTATTGGCAATTATCAAGACACACTCAATAAAGGAGTGGTTCTGCAGGTGGAGACCACAGACCACATCTCAGTACCAATGCTTTCTGGCTGATGTTTTGGTCACTTTTGAATGTTGGTTGTGCTTTCACACTCGTGGTAGCATGAGACGGACTCTACAACCCACAGAAGTTGCTCAGGTAGTGCAGCTCATCCAGGATGGCACATCATTGCGAGCTGTGGCAAGAAGGTTTGCGTCTGTCAGCGTAGTGTCCAGAGGCTGGAGGCGCTACCAGGAGACAGGCCAGTACACCAGGAGACGTGGAGGGGGCCATAGGAGGGCAACAACCCAGCAGCAGGACCCCTACCTCTGCCTTTGTGCAAGGAGGAACAGGAGGAGCACTTCCAGAGCCATGCAAAATGACCTCCAGCAGGCCACAAATGTACATGTATCTGCATAAACGGTTAGAAACCGACTCCATGAGAGTGGGATGAGGGCCAGACGTCCACAGATGGGGGTTGTGCCCAATGCCAGACCTCATGTGGCTGGAGTATGTCAGCAGTTCCTGCAAGATGAAGGCATTGAAGCTATGGACTAGCCCGCCCGTTCCCCAGACCTGAATCCCATTGAGCACATCTGGGACATCATGTCTCACTCCATCCACCAATGTCACGTTGCACCACAGACTGTCCAGGAGTTGGTGGATGCTTTAGTCCAGGTCTGGGAGGAGATCCCACAGGAGACCATCCGCAACCTCATCAGGAGCATGTCCAGGCATTGTAGGGAGGTTATACAGGCACGTGGAGGCCACACACAATACTGAGCCTCATTTTGACTTGTTTTAAGGACATTACATCAAAGTTGGATCAGCCTGTAGTGTGTTTTTCCACTTTAATTTTGGGGGTGACTCCGAATCCAGGCCTCCATTGGTTAATAAATTTGATTTCCATTGATGATTTTTGTGTGATTTTGTTGTCAACACATTCAACTTTGTACAGAACAAAGTATTCAATGAGAATATTTCATTCATTCAGATCTAGGATGTGTTATTTGAGTGTTCCCTTTATTTTTTTGAGCAGTGTGTATATATAATATAAATAATTACTGCAGCTTTAATGCTATTTATTACGTCTCAGGAGGAGGACGGAAGAGGAAGAGGATGGAAGAGGCGGAGGACGGAAGAGATGGAGGACGGAAGAGGCGGAGGACGGAAGAGGAGGAGGACAGAAGAGGAGGAGGACGGAAAAGGAGGAGGACGGAAGAGGAGGAGGATGGAAGAGAAGGAGGACGGAAGAGGCGGAGGACGGAAGAGGCGGAGGATGGAAGAGAAGGAGGACGGAAGAGGAGGAGGACGGAAGATGAGGAGGACCGAAGAGGAGGAGGACGTAAGAGGAAGAGGACGGAAGAGGAAGAGGACGAAAGAGGCGGAGGACAGAAAAGGCGGAGGACGGAAGAGGCGGAGGACAGAAGAGGCGGAGGACGGAAGAGGCGGAGGACAGAAGAGGAGGAGGACGGAAGAGGAGGAGGACGGAAGAGGAAGAGGACGGAAGAGGAGGACGAAAGTGGAGGAGGATGGAAGAGGAGGAGGACAGAATAGGAGGAGGAGGACAGAACTGCACCTTAAGATCCCTAGGGGGAAAGGGATGGTAGTAATATAGTGGTAGTATATCCGTATTAGTGTAATATGAGTAATAATACTAGTGATAATAGTAAGAAAGTAATAAAATAACAGTAGTAATAGTAGTAGGTAGAATAGCAGTGTGATCCAGGGTCCTAGGACTGATCGCCTTTTCTCGGGGTCAAGAAGGAATTTTTCCCCTTTGACACAAATTGGCTGAAGGTGTCCTGGGGTTTTTGCCTTCTTCTGGATCAACACTGTAGGTATAGGGCAGTATTAGTAGTGATAGGAAAGAAGAATAATACTGTAATAAGATAGCACAATGTAATAATAACCATATCAAATAGATTTATAAAAACAAATTAAAATAACTCCAGTAGTACAGTAATTAGTGTAATATTATATAACTTGTAATAACATTAATAGGTTTGATCCAGGGTCCTAGGACTGATCGCCTTTTCCCGGGGTCAAGAAGGAATTTTTCCCCTGTGACACAAATTGGCTGAAGGTGTCCTGGGGTTTTTGCCTTCTTCTGGATCAACACTGTAGGTATAGGGCAGTATTAGTAGTGAAAGGAAAGAAGAATAATACTGTAATAAGATAGCACAATGTAATAATAACCATATCAAATAGATTTATAAAAACAAATTAAAATAACTCCAGTAGTACAATAATTAGTGTAATATTATATAACTTGTAATAACATTATTAGGTTTGATCCAGGGTCCTAAGACTGATCGCCTTTTCCCGGGGTCAAGAAGGAATTTTTCCCCTGTGACACAAATTGGCTGAAGGTGTCCTGGGGTTTTTGCCTTCTTCTGGATCAACAGCTTTAGGCATAGGGGTTTTAGTAATACCATTATTAGAATCACAAGATTAATAAAAAAAAATTAAGATTACATTTTTTTAATTCGTTTTATAACAGTTACAATTAATTGCATTAATGCAATAATAATAAATAGTAAAAATGGTGGTAATAATAATAATACAAAAAACTAGTCCCAGTTAGTAAGTTAGTGTAATGTTAGTGTAGGGACCCATCTGAAGAGGTCGCCTTGACGTTGGCAGATGGGCTCGCACAATTTGCTCAAAATGTGCGCTAAGAACCTCATATTTCTATGTACAGGAGATCTAGCAGTAATACCATTCAGGAGATAGATATCTGTGTACACACATTTTGTTATATACTTTTGTGCAGCACACAGGGCAGGTATACAGGTACAGGGCGAGAGTGTTACAGTGATATTATAACTCGGCCTTAAGGATAAAATGCTGATAACTACAGATCCTGGAAACACATTCGAAACTAGACCTTGTAAGTAACTGGTTCCCAGCTAGTGGTAAATATGTACAGGGCAGTCCGGTACCAAGACCTGCTCTATAGGACACATTATCATCAGGCAGGTCCTTACAAGATCTGCGGCAGAAGTGTGGCTGTATAACACAGTCCTGCTCCTGCCTCAGCTGCCCACAGTGGAGCCAACCTTGATCCTGGCAGCTTAATCCATTGAATGACACAGTAGGGGGCTTCCACAGCATTTAGGCACTTTAGACAGGAGAGGGAGGCATGATCATGGTGCCAATGAGTTTCTATGGCAGCTGAAATCTAACAATGGACCCCATGATGGCCATTTTACTGCTCCTATTAGACCCCGGCTGAGGAAAGGTCTATGAGGACACCGGTCAGACTTATGTCGCCTGCTCTGCACATATTAGAAATACCTAGGGCTGATTAGTTTGCCATTTGTAAATCTGATCCAGCAGCGCTGGGCTACCACTGACGTGATCAGGGCTATTGAGCTCCTAGATTGGGCAGAGGAGCTCAGTATTCAGCAGGAGCTGGCCGAGGAGAGCAGAGCAACTTGCATGGGGCTGCTGCACAAGAAGCAACTCACAAGGTGGAGATTTACCCGGAGACGCTGTGCTCGGGCTGTGATCTGCTGTGCAGGCTGCATAGTAGATGCCTCGAAGGACCCGAACTTCACCCCTAACAGGCACAGCAGAGCTCGGACGGCTGCAAGTGAACAGAGAGCGGCTGATTAGTAACTGCTGCGTCCCCTGCAGCTCAGATAATAGCCGCACAGAGCGGGGGTTCAGTAATGATGAATATGGGAAGTGTCCGCCCCTCACATGCCCTATATGCGGCCTCCAGAGGTAAAGTCTCCCCTGTAACCAACGCCTCCTCCCACCTTCTCTGCTGGCATGCTCCATTACTTAAAGGGGATGTCTGAAGAAAACAAGTTATCACTTATCCACAGGCTCGGTGATCACTTACTGATCGTGGGGTCTGACCGCTGCGAGCCATCGTCTGATCGGGAAGGAGTGGAAAGTCAGGGATCAACTGCAGCTCCATTCATTCTCTATGGGGCTCCGGAAAAGCCGAGCTCAGCGCTTGAATGCCACATAGGGAATGAATGGAGCGGATCCTGGAGTAATAACATGCCCTCCTCTCCTCAGCTTTCTGTCTGTGTAAGTGGCTCAGCCCTTGTCTCCCCTTCTGCTCCGGCTTCGGTGCTGGTCCTTGTGAGGAAGAGGAAACCCTCTGCCCTTCTGCTCCGGCTTCTGTGCTGGTCCCTGTGAGGAAGAGGAAACCCTCTGCCCTTCTGCTCTCAGTCCTCTGCGACTTTTCACAATCGCTCAGTGCACCCATTATATGTAATAAGGATCATTCTTCATCCCTTGTCCAGCTTTCATCCCCCCCAGTCTGACCAGCGGACAAGATAATAAACATGTGAGTGGAAGGTTCACAATTATTAGATGTGTTGTGAAAAGTCTCCACAGCATTATCCGGAGAAAACTGCAGGGTGACCGCTTGTGAAACCAGCACAAAATCCAGCGGACAGCGCTTCCCTGCCCCCCGCCCGTCTCTGTATCCTGGCATTCAGCTATTCCATTTGGTGCTTATTCTGGAAGGAAAACAAAAATGTGATGTTCTTACACAGACGCCTGAAGACGCAGCTTTTCATCATCCATGTTGGGCTGTTGTATGACGTGTGGATTACTCTGCTTGCTGGATTCTTGCATTACCACAAACACTGCCTTTATTTTGTGATTTCTGTGCCGCTTCCCACTTCTATTGGCACTGTGATATTTCAGCACGTGAGGGCTGCCACAATCATGTGTCAATAGGTTATTGCTGGAGCCTGTGATATAGAGACCATCCTGGACCAGGGAAGACTTGGTACAGAAGCACCTAGAGAGGGGGGTACAGGGGCTTCATTTCAATTTTAAACTTAGCTGGATTGTGTTTAGCTACAAGAATGGAAAGTAAAATAATAAAATCTTAATTTTTTTTTTCTATTTGGCAAAATCGTCCATCAGAGGTTTGGCTACTACCGAAAAGTTTTTGATGAACTTACAGTAGTAGCTGGCGAAACCCAAAAAACTTTGTAACGCCTTTAAGTCTTGAATATAATACCAATCCAGTACCGTCCGGACTTTGGCCAGATCCATGCAAAAACGGTGAATGATAAGAACTAACCCTGAATGGAGAACATACATTTCTCTGGTTTGACAAATAATTTATTATCTTTGAGTATCTGTAAGACCTGCCTGATATGTACCTGATGTGACTGGAGGTAAGTAAATTAATATGTCATCAAGATTGGTTTGTTGTGATCTACCTGCCAGATGACTAAAAATGTCACTAACAGTGTTGAAAGAAAGCGGGAGCATTAGTCAACCCAAATGCCATCACAAGCTTTTCATTGTGCCCCTCAGGAGTATTGAAGGCCATCTTCCACTCATCTCCTCAATGTGAATGAGATTATAAGCCCCCCTGAGGTCTAGTTTAATCAAATCGTAGGAGCCAAATTTTTTTCTAAAGAGGTCGGGGATGAGAGGGAGAGGATATGCATCCCAGACCGTGATCCGATTAAACTCGCGAAAATCAAGGCGGGGGCGCAACCCCCAGTCTTTTTTTTTGACAAATAAAAACCCCACTGCAACGGGAGATGAAGAACGTCTTATAGGGCCCAATGGTAGACTGACTGACCATTCTGTTCTGAACTGCCACCCTAAGATGGCTTCCCATTATATACCTACTGTATAAGTGCTCCGTCTAACGGCTTCCTCCACCCACTCCCACTACTGGTTCCCCCTACCTTTGGGTTCCCCCCACTCCAGCCAGGGACAGGGCTCAGCAGCTGCACTCTGCATGTTGGATGCAGGTGTTTTGGGGGGTTCTGTGTGAAGGGAGACACCACACCTCTGGGTGAGGTGCAGTACCGCTGTGGCGACTGAACACTCAGGGACGCCACATTCCCCCCCCGGTAAAACACAGCACGTCCGCGGGCTGGAACAGAGCAAAACCAGGCATAACTGACATGCAAAATTTTTAAGATGCATCAGCATATTTGACCATAAAACAACATTTCTTCCCTTTATGGGAGGCACATTTCTTTTAACGTTACTGGTTACATTATAAAACATCATAAGAGTATTGTCATATAAAACAATTTTCAAGACAGTTCCAGCACCAGGGTGCAACAGTAGCAGCATGAGGGACCCGTCCACAAACCCTCAACGTAGGCCCTGGGCATGGCTGCAGGACATAGACGATCCAATCCTGGACCTCGTTTTCCGCCACGCCAAACGGGTTTTTGTTCTGAGGTATATTTGTAATTATAAAACCAATAGGATGCACTTTAAGAAGTGCTAAACTATGTACAATGTCAACGTCCGGCTTCTCACAGTCCTCAGCCTGTCAGTCTCTGTACCCTGACGGGTAACTGGGTAGCAAACATGAAGTCATCTGCACCCTTCCGGGCAACTTATGTACAGTCCAGTTAACTAAAACAGTTTAACAGTGGGGCCCCCTCCGGGGGAACCCCTGGTTTCTGCAGGCTGACCCAGCCTGGTCATCAGCCTCAGGCTGCAGGGGGACCAGGGATGGAGCAGCGCCAGCCGCATTTGGGACAGGGACATCACTCCGACCTGCTCCCGCGACTGCGTCAGCTCGGCATGACACCTCCCAGTCTTTACGCAGCTTCTCTCCACCACCTCTCCTCTTTCGGGGGCGGTCCCATGGCACTTTGCTGTCGGTCACTCCCTGTGTCGGCCTCCCCGCTTTGACGGACACATCTATGCGGACAGTCACTGTTGCAAGGGGCAGGGCCTGCTTTTGGAGCCATTCTGGGACCCGGCCCACGACGGGAGGTTCCATTCTGTTGTTCTTTAGCACGCACATAATGGCGCCCGTTCTTCTGGGGCGGGCGCCACATTCAAGGCAGAAAACACTTCTTTAGGCGCACATTACCCGCAGATGGCAGGCTGGTCACGTATCCTGTTCGTGACGCCAAGTGGTGACTCGCTGCCCCCTGGGCCGCGGGGCACACGGCAGCCGGGCCTTATGGCTGCTTTGGGGAATATCACGGTGGCTGGCCCGGGGCGGTCAGTGCAAAAGGGATTATTTATAGGATTTGTCGTGAAGCCACCTGTGGTGTCTGGTGAGGATCACCAGCGCTGCAACAGTCCTCTGAGGCAGATGTTAGGGCAGCTAGAGATGGAACGGCTCCCCACAGGTGGAGCGGGCCTCAGGGCAGTGTAAATAGATGGAGGGTGCGCTGGGCGTTGTAGTGCAGGGAGGGAAATGGCACCAGTGAAGGAATAGACGGAGGCAACTCAGTGCAGTCGTCCAAGATTTTAATTCACAGTTCTTCAGGAAACACACAAGTGCAAGTTACAGGTGAAGGCCTCCCACGTTGCGCCGTGTTCACCCTGGCAGGGGTTCAATCCTTCCTCAGGAAGTTTAGGAATGCTTGGCAGAACCCCACTTTCTCGTGTTCCTACTTTGACCGTCTTCACACTAGGTCCTTCTCCCTGCTGCCCTGCGCTGCCCACTCTCAATCCCGCTCGGGTATGCTGAAGTCCTTCCTGTACGTCGGATCCGGGACCAACCTGACCCCCTGGAGATTAGAATGGGGCAACCGATCCCTCTGTCTTCTGACAGATGCGGGGCGTACGGGTGCTGTCCTGCACGCGCCGTACCCCTGGGATCCCTTCTTAGAATGGAGCCTACTCCCTTCTCCACTTCGGGGCCTCTATCCCGGGCCCTTCTTGTGGAGCAGAGCTCCTGCTGAGCCTCTGCTCCCAGACAGTCCTCACTGACCGTCTGTACTGTACTGACTGACCATTCTGTTCTGAACTGCCACCCTAAGATTGCTTCCCATTATATACCTACTGTGTGCTCCTTCTAACTGCTTCCTCCACCCACACCCACTACTGGTTCCCCCTACCTTTGGGTTTCCCCCACTCCAGCCAGGGACAGGGCTCAGCAGCTGCGCTCTGCATGTTGCCCTTCCAGCCGGTCTGAAGCAGTGTAATGTTGGATGCAGGTGTTTTGGGGGGTTCTCTGCAGCACTCCCATCTTACCTGAGTGAAGGGAGACAACACACCTCTGGGTGAGGTGCAGTACCTCTGTGGCGACTGAACCCTCAGGGGCGCCACATGCCCACGATGCAGAAATGCTCCGGATTTTTCCTGAGTGTTTCTGCATCTCCCTGGCAGAAAAAACGCATGCAGATTTTACATGCGTTTTTCCTGCCAGGGACAAACGTAAGTGAAGCATTTTTCACATGCATGTCCGCATGCGGGTTGTCAACCGCTTTCCAAGCGATTTTAGCATCACTTGGAAAGTGCTTGACAACTTGGTCACACTATATAAATCCTTGCAACCAGCATGTATTTATATAGTGTGACCAAGTTAATAGTTGAAAAAAAGAATAAAAATGGTAAAAAAAAAAAAATAGAATTAGACTTACCGGTAATTCTGTTTCTAAGACCCTCCACGACAGCACACCTGGAGGTAGCCTCCCCATCCTAATTAGGGACAGGAAAACAAGATGTTAAATAGCCCCTCCCTGCTACAATCCCCAGTGTTTTCAAAGGACCACACAGTATGAATGCTCTAAATATTTATTAACACTAAGGATTTTTCCAATCAAAGAAATGGAGGGAACTACCCATGCTGTTGTGGAGGGTCTTAGAAACCGAATTACTGGTAAGTCTAATTCTATTTTCTCCAATCCCCTCCATGACAGCACACCTGGAGTAATACCAAAGAATGAATTTTAGGGAGCGACAACAGCCTGAAGGACTTTCCTTCCAAATGCTAAGTCTCTATTAGATATTACATCTAGTCTATAATGTTTAGCAAAGGTATGGACAGACGACCATGTAGCTGCCCTGCAAATCTGCTCAATGGATGCACTAGCTTTTTCCGCCCAGGAGACCCACATAGCTCTAGTAGAAAGAGCTTTCAAGGATTTCAGAGGAGGCAAATCTTGAACTATGTATGTTTCACAAATTGCTTTCTTAATCCAATTTGCTAGCGTATTTTTGCAATTTTCTTTCCTTTATTGGGGCTTCCATATTGGACAAATAGGTTCTGATCCTTCCTCCAGGTTTCAGTCTGCCTCAAATAGCGGATTATAGTCCTTCTTACATCCAACGCGTGGAATTCTTCTTCCTTGCTATTTGATGGATTTTGACAGAATGACGGAAGAATTATTGGCTGAGACATATGAAAATTAGACGACACTTTAGGTAGAAAAGAAGGATCCAACTGGAGGATGATCCTGTCCTCCAAAATACGACAATAAGTCTCTCTGATAGACAGGGCTTGGATTTCACTCACTCTTCTGGCTGTAGTCAGAGCTATAAGCAATGCCGCTTTCCAAGACAATTTGTCTATGTGTGCCTCGGCTATTGGCTCGAAAGAATGCATAGTTAGGCCTCTAAGAACTACGTTGAGATCCCAAGGTGGAACTATTTTAGCTCTTGTTGGATTAATCCGAGAAGCAGCTATCATGAACCTCTTAATCCATCTGTTTTGGGCCAAATCAGCATCAAAATAGGAACTTAAAGGCGAGACTTGGACCTTCAGCGTCAGGCCGAAAGGGATCTAATGGACGAGGCTCATACCAAAGCTTGAAAGCTTTCTAGATTTTTCCATAGATGGAAATTGTGACTGGTTTTCTGCTTTTCTGCAGTGTATGTGACTCGCCCCCAGGGGTGTCGTGGGGCACCCGGCAGCCGGGCCTAAGACTGCCTGCGGGGATTATCGCGGTGGCTGGCCCAGGGCGGTCAGTGCCAAAAGGAATTATTTGTAGGGAATTTGTTGTGACGCCACCTGTGGTGTCTGGTGAGGATCACCAGCGCTGCAACAGTCCTCTGAGGCAGATGTCAGGACAGCTTGAGATGGAACGGCTCCCCACAGGTGGAGCAGGCCTCAGGGAAGTATAAATGATGCAGGTTGCGCTGAGCATTGTGGTGCAGGGAAAGCGATGGCACAGCAGGAGTAACGGACAGAGACAGGGGATTTGCTTCATTTCCTTTACTGGTACAGCTGTTAGGTACGGTCCAGGGTACTCCAGATGAAGGGCGCACTTTTGGACTTCTCCCCAGGGAGCAGGTATAGGGCCTCCTGATCCGTGTCTGTCCCTATGTATGCTCCTGGCCAGCCTGCAACTGGGCCTAGCTTATGTGTCCTGCTTTTACTTCACCAGATGCTCAGAAATAGGACCTCTGGTTGGTAACCACTTTCCCTGGACGTCGGGGCCTTTGTGGTTCCTGATCCTGTGTGTGTCTAGCCTTCAGGTTTGTCAGGGACTTGTAGTCCTCCTGGGATTCCGGTTATCCCCACTGGGTGTAAAGGGTCCCTGTAGGCGTGGATCCGGTGTCCGGTAGATATAATGGGGTGAGCTTATTGTGCTCCTCTGCCCCCTTGGTTTCACTCCCCTTTTTCTCCTTGCCGTCGGCCACACTCGGGGCCCTCACTACTAGGCAGCTGACGTGCTGCGTCTTCACCGCTATCTGAGTGTCGGCACGCTCTCAGGCTCTCTCTCAGCCTGCCTGCTCTGCTCTGACTCTGAGCACTCACTAATCAACTGAGCTGCCTGGCTCCACCTTCCCTATATATATCCCTATCTGGGCTCCCTCTGCTGGTATGAGTTGGTAGGTAGAGGTGTTTGTATCTAGTGAGGGCCTCTTGTGGAGAAATCCATCCATGCACCCTTCTGGGTTCTGTGGCACCAATGCACAGCAGGGCGCCACATTTGGATCACCTGTACTGAGAAGCCTCTGGCTTTTCAGAGGGCGGTCTCAGAAGCCAAGCTGCTAGAGCCAAATTCTGAGGGGCCGGATGGAAAATCTGGCCCTAATGCAGCAGATCGTGGATTCGAGGAAGCATCAATGGATCATCCATTCTTAGACTGCTCAATGTTCCGAACCATGCTCTTTTTGGCCACATTGGAGCTATTAGGATAGTCTTGAGCCCTTTCGACCTGATTTTTTGTAAAGTCCTTGGTATTAACAGAATCAGGGGAAAAGCATTAGCGAGCCCAACTTTCCAAGGGTGAGCGAATTCATCTATCCCTGTTGCTGAATCCTCGGGTTTCAAAGAGAAAAAGGCTCTTACTTTTGCGTTTTCCTGGTTCGCAAACAGGTCCACATCTGGGTATTCCCACTTTTGAACAATCATCTGAAATATCTTCGAGTTCATGCTCCACTCCCCTGGATGAATGTATTTTCTGCTCAGAAGATCTGCATGATAGTTGTCGGAGCCCCTCAGATGCAGAGCCGATAAGGATAGTAGATTATGCTCCGCCCAGTGGAAGATCCTTTCGGAGATCATCTGTAACTTCCTGTTTCTTGTACTTCCCTGATGTCTCAAGTGGGCTATAGTTGTCATATTGTCCGAGTAGACTCTGACATTCGACCCCTGAAGCACAGTAGTGGCTGCCCATAGGGTTTCTTCCACCACTTTCATTTCTCTTAAGTTTGAGTACTGCTCTGCTATTTCTTGCGACCAGACCCCTTGGAAGGCCACGTGGGAGACTACTGCTCCCCATCCTCTTTTGCTTGCATCTGTTTTGACGGATAACAAGGGAAGTTGAATCCATGCTGAACTTTTCTCCAGATTTCCTGGACAGAGCCACCAATTTAAAGATGCTTTCACCTTCTCTGGCAGATGAATTCTGTTGGAGAGGGAACTTGGAGATCTGTCCCAACAGGAAAGGATGTAGTTTTGAAGGACCCTTGAATGCGCTTGAGCCCAAGGTACCGCCTAAATAAATGAGGTCATGGACCCGAGGACGGACATGGCGAATCTTAATGACACTCCTCTCTGGTTCTTTAGTGCATAAACTTTTGACCTCAACTGAATCTGCTTCTCTTTTGGCAGAAAAGAGGCTTGTTGCTGAGAATCCAGGAGAATTCCTAAGGAGGTCTTCCTGATGGAGGGAATCAGATCTGACTTTTGGTAGTTTATCAACCATCCCAAGGATTCCAGGATCTGGAGGGTCATCTGGAGGTCTCTTTCCAAACTTGAAACCGAGGGAACCATCACCAAAAAATTGTCTAAATATGGGACGATGCAGATATTCAGTTTCCTTAGATAAACCTACTACCTCTGCCATGATCTTTGTAAACAGGCAGGGTGCTGACGAAATGCCGAAGGGGAGTACATTGAATTGAAAATGAAGTACCTCTCGGTTCTGAGTTACAGCAAATCTGAGAAATTTTCTGTAATCCGGATGAATTGGCACGTGGTAGTAAGCCTCTGGCTGGTCTACTGTTGCCACGACAAATCCTTTTCCAATCAATAAGCTGCCATTGAGGAAGGAAGCTCGCAATTCTGCCTCCTACCTTCTTGGCGTCATTGTCTGTCCTGCCTAGAACCTTGAAAGATATTCCTACCTCTTCCCCCTTTTGTGTAACTCCAGCGACCAGTTTTACCCTTGCCTCTGTACTGAAATGCTTGCTGCTGTTGTTGTTAAGGGAGAAGAAATGGTCTCTTTCTGAAACTTTTTGAAATCTTTGGCTCTGGCAGAGACTTCTTCTTGTCGGATGCTTTCTCCAACAACTCGTCTAGCACCTCCCCAAACATATACTCTCCTTTAAATGGAATGGAACAAAGCTTAGATTTTGATGCGTTGTCCCCACTCCACATCTTCAACCACAGAGCTCTTCTCATAGAATTTGATAATGCTGCCGATCTTGCCGCAATCTTGACCGACTCCGCCAAGGCATCCGCTAGGAATCCAGTGGCCTTCTGCAGAAAAGGAAGAGATGCTAGGAGGTCCTCTTGAGTGGTACCTTTCCAGAGATGTTCCTCTAGTTGTTGGAGCCAGAGGAACATGGAACGAGCTACACAAGTTGAAGCGATATTAGTCTTCAGTGAAGCCGCCGATGTTTCCCATGCCTTCCTTAGAAGGCTGTCCATCTTCCTATCCATAGGATTTTTGAGCTGTGACGAGTCTTCAAAGGGAAGGGTTGTTTTCTTCGCAACCCTTGCCACCTGTACATCAACCTTCGGGACTTCCATCCATAGCTTAGCCGCCTTTTCATCTAGAGGGAATCTATCCTTCATTTCTCCTGCCATACTAAGCCTTTTCTCAGGTGACTCCCATTCATCCAAAATAAGACTCCAAATGTTGTCATGCACAGGGAACACTACCTTCTTCTTGGATTTCAGACCGCCAAACATTTCATCCTGAACTGTACGGGTTTCCTTCTCCTCTTCCACCTGCATCGTGTCTCTCACCTGCGACAACAATTCCTCCATATTCTCAGACGAAAAGTAATATTTCCTATCTTCCTCATGATCTTCACTTAGGACCCCTTCTTCCGGTTCCTCCATAGACCCTAATTCTGAATCAGAGGTCTCCCTAACCGTATATTTTCTCCTTTTGGGGGGAGATGGACCTTCAGCTCTGGCTTGTGAGAAGGAGGCTAGGGAAGATTGTATTTCCTGCCGAACCATTCCCCTGACTTCTTCCATAAGGGAAGGCTGTTCTTCCTTCACAATGTTGTCAGTGCATTTCCAGCATAGGGGTTTCTTATGCCCTGAAGCCAGCTTTTTTATACAGATGGCAGATTTGCAAACTGTAGTGCTTTCTCCCACTGTCGGTGCCGGATCCTTGTATCCCTAAATTAAAAATAAAAAAAGGGGAGATTTAAAATATATTTAGGATCCTGCTCAAAAGAGAGTGGGGATTAACCTAGGACCTAGTACTTACTGGGGCCGGGTTAGCGCTGGGCTCTGCAGACGCAGGCTTTGGAACAGCACCCTCCATAGTAGCAGAATATTCTGTCCTACCTTAATGGAGTCTTCTCATCTGGGTCTTTTATAGGGGAGACCGAGATCCAGTGCCAAATTTTCACCTATCTGGTGAAGGATCCTCATTTTCAGGGCAAACCGCGGCTTCTCCTTTTGAATTTCCCGCCGCGGCCCCATGCGTTCCACGGTGGAACGCACCAGAAGTGACGTCCCGCTGGCCAAAAGCCTGACTTCCGGCACGCCGCCATGGAGGACAGAGGAGACTCCGGCCGGGGAGCTACAGGAGGCCCCCAGCCCCCAAAACCCTACTCGGCTTTACACGCAGGCGAGTGTGTGTGTGGGGGGTCCCGCTCTCAAGGAGACACGGGAGCTGCAAAGGAAGGAAGGTCGGAGGCGATCGCTCCCTGCAGCCCGGCAGGTAAATTTAATAGGGCCCTGCTTGCCGGCCGCAGGCACCCCAGGTAACCTCTTCATCCCATAGGGACAGGAAAACACTGGGGATTGTAGCGGGAAGGGGCTATTTAACCTCTTGTTTTCCTGTCCCTAATTAGGATGGGGAGGCTACCTCCAGGTGTGCTGTCATGGAGGGGATTGGAGAAAATAACATTATACTTACCTTCTGATGGCCCCCGGTCTTTTCTCCACTGCGTCTGGTCTCTTGTATGGCTCGCGGTGGAGTGAAAGGATCTTCCATGACGTCATTTAGTCATTGGACAGGTCACGAGACTGCCGTGACCTGTTGAACATCCGCAACAAGACCACAGAGAAACAAATCAAGAAGAAACGTCACATTCACCGGAGTGTTGATCAGGTTCAGGAGATACTTCTTTCCCTCGTAAGTGTAAAACAGAGACGCAGTCAGGGCCTTCACCGTAATTCCGCGCTCCCTCTCCACCTGCAGCTTGTCCAGAACTTGCTTATTGGAGGAGGCTTTTGGAATACACCCTGAGGGAAGGAGCGAGACACCAGAATCCACACTGTTAGCTCGTAGTGGCAGTGTCTCCCTCCATACTAGTCTGTCAAAGGTAGCTTATTTCTTTGTTTTATATATGTATTTTAGGTGTGTAAACCCTCTTCATGTGTACATCAGCCTGGAATGAACGCTGCTTAAAAAATAAATAATAGAGTAAGGCCTCATTCAGACTTTCATCAGCTTTGTTTTGCATCCGAGAAGCTCTAAACTTTGATTTGGATCAAAATCCGACAGGTCAACCTGTTTCGGTGAAAAATACGCGGTCCACAGAAATATGTGAACAGCCCTAGACTATAATAGATATGAGTTCTGTGAAAAACAAGGATCGAGCTCGTACGAAATCCAACATTTCATTCTATAAATCTACATAAATTAAGTAACGTGCCAAATTGCTTTTTTTTTGGTTTATGTTTTGCGTGTACGGAGGGAAAGTTCCCAGTGCTAGTGTCTAGCTCACTGATTTTCCTTGTTTGGTGCCTGACGTCCCAAAAAACTGACAGTGAGCTATCAATCAAGATAAAGAGGCTGGTGCTGGGCAGGGAAGCAACCTTGGAAGGCTGAGGCTTGGTTAGTGCTCCGTTACACCCAGAGCACTCAGAAATGCAGCAACAGATAAAAGATATAGAGGTGTCTATGGATTTATCTTTCCAAATCCTGCATGGTCATGAATGGGAATTGAAGGGAGGGGTATATCTGATGGATTCCCTTAAATTGTTAATTGGCAATTGCAGTTCACATAGTTGCATATTACTTAATCATTAGAGCTACAAAAAATTGCACTTCAAGCACCAGTAAAACAGAGGCCAAAAAAGATTCCTTAGAGGCATCTGGTCACTATTAGTGATGATCGAGCGTGTTCTATCAACCCCTTCGGCAAGCACGCTCGGGTGCTCGCCGAGTATTTTGGCATGCTCGGCATTTCTTTTAAGGTCGCCGTGCCTGCAAGTGTCACGGCTGTTAGCGTGCTCGCTGAATGGGTTCATAGAACGCGCTCGATCATCACTAGTCACTATACATTATTATACAATAAAAAAAACACATATTACATAGTGAATAACACAGACACTATTCAATACAGCAGGGTTGAGGTGTACTTTGTGGGACAAAATTACAGTATTTTTGAAAGACGCCATTCACTTTACTGTGCAACATATAGAAAAAAAAGGGCAATGAATTCCAAATAAAGTGAAATGGTGCAGAAGAAAACAAAAACATTTTACTGCTTTTAAAAAATTCTAAACTTTGCAAACAAATTGTTTGGCTTGTGTTCCAATTTTCTAAGACCGTGTTTAATACCATTTTGGGGTACAACTTTTTGATTGCTCCATCAAATGAATAGTCGTAAGTTACTTACCGGTAACGGGATTTTTCAGAGACCATGACAGCACCACGAGAGAGGGGATCCGCCCACCAAGGAGAGGAAACATACAGGCTTAAAAGGGCGCCACCTCTCTCCCGCCTCAGTTTGGATTACAGAGCATTGAGAGGACCGCCAGGTTAATAAACACAGCAAACAATCACAAAATTGCCATACCAGACGAAACCTACTGAGTGTGAGATTATAATTAATAAAACGGGAGTGTTCCCACAAACGTGAAAGGAGGGAATATAAGGGTGCTGTCATGGTCTCCGAAAAATCCCATTACCGGTATGTAATTTAAGATTTTATCGGTCGACCATGACAGCACCATGAGAGAATTACAGAGATGAAGTAATCTATTGAAGGACCACAGCCTGGAACACTCTTCTCCCAAAGGTGAGGTCAGCCGATACACCTATATCTAACCTATCGTGTCTATGGAATGTAGAGGGACAGGACCAGGTAGCAGCCTTACATATGTCTTCTATCGAGACACCTGTCTTCTCAGCCCAGGAGGACGCCACAGCCCGGGTGGAATGAGCCTTCTGTTATGTTCTGGTACCAGAGCTAAGGAAAGAGAGGAGATCTGTCCCTACGATAGAACTCAGCTAAATCCCTACGATGTAACAGGGGACCTGATCCTGCGATCAGACCTGCTAAAGTCCTAAGCTAGTTTGTACGGAGACCTATAGATGTGGGGAAGGAATCCCTACACGTACTAAGGACTGGGAGGAATATGGGACACCTCCTAACAGAAATAGTAGCAGAAAGACGAACAAACAAAATATATAGAACATAGAGGTCAGTAGACCAAGCAAACTAACAGAGCAAGACACAGAGCACAGGCTAGCTAGAAAGTAGATATACAATGAAGTCCAGCAAAGCCAGAAGGGCGGAGCAGGATTAAATAGGCCAACAAGGTCATGTGACCAGCAAAGGAAAAAAAACCTAAGAGCAAGGTTCTAACAGTACCCCCCCTTCTAAGAGGATCCTCCGGATCCCCTAGGACCAGGCTTATCAGGAAATCTCCTGTGAAACGCTCTGATAAGTCTGGACGCGGAAACATCATCCGACCTCACCCAAGAGTTATCCTCGGGACCGAAACCTTTCCAGGCCACAAGATACTGCAAACTACCTCTAAACCGTCTAGAGTTAAGGATGCGAGAAATTTCAAATTCCCCGTCCTCCACCACCGGAGGAACAGAGGCAGAGGCGTCACAATCCGATACAACAGCTTTTTTCAACAGAGAGACATGAAATACCGGATTAATTCTCCAGGAGGTAGGAACCTCCAACCTAACAGCAGATTGGTTGACAACCTGAAGCACCTTAAAGGGCCCTACAAACTTGGGACCCAATTTCTTTGAAGGAATCCTCAACCGCAGATTCCTAGAGGACAACCAAACCATGTCACCAACAGCGAACAAAACCTCCTGTCGTTTCCTATCAAAGTAGTCTTTAGATTTTCTGTTGGCCTCCTGAAGATAACCACGCACATCCGTCCAAACTCTCTCCAAATCACCGGAAAAATTCTCCTCCTCAGGCACGGCAGATCCCAACTTGGAGAACGACCCAAACGACGGATGTCTCCCAGAACAACAAAAAAAAGGCGAACAACCAGCAGAAGAAGATGTATGATTGTTCAGAGCAAATTCAGCAAGTGGCAGAAACTCAGACCACCCCTCTTGATTGTCTGCCACAAAACAACGCAAGAACTGCTCAACATCCTGGTTTTTCCTTTCTGTCTGGCCATTAGATTCAGGATGATATCCGGACGAGAACGACAAATGAACTCCCAACCTATCACAAAAGGCACGCCAAAAACGAGCCACGAACTGAGGACCCCTATCAGAAACAATGTCAGTAGGAACGCCATGAAGTCTGACAATTTCCTTGACAAAGACCTTAGCGAGAGTTTTAGCGCAGGGCAGTTTGACGAAAGGAACCAAGTGACACATCTTGCTAAAACGGTCCACGACCACCCAGATGACAGTAAAACCCTCAGAGGGGGGAAGGTCAGTTATAAAGTCCATAGCCAAATGTGTCCAAGGAGCACTGGGAACCTCCAAAGGACAAAGCAACCCCGCAGCAGGAGTATGTGAGGACTTAGATCTAGCACATATAGTACATTGACGCACCCACTTAATGACTTCCTTCTGCCATCCAGGCCACCAAAAACTGTGACCCACCAGTCTCTTGGTCTCAGAGATTCCGGGATGACCTGCCAACCGAGATTCGTGACACTCAACAAACAAATCTCTCCTAAAGGTCCCAGGCACAAACAACCTCCCATGAGGAGTGTTAGAAGGGGCATTCTCCTGTGCTTTAAGAATCTCATTTTCCAAAACGGAGTCCAAAGCAGCTATCACAACACCTTCTTGTAAGATGTTCTCCTCTTTCTCAGCACCGACTATGGGAGAAAAACTGCGAGACAAGGCATCCGCCTTAATATTCTTAGTACCAGGGATGTAAGTAACGGAGAAATTAAACCGCGAGAAAAACAGTGCCCACCTAGCCTGACGGGCATTCAGGCGCTTGGCAGCATCAAGATATATCAGATTTTTATGATCCGTAAGAACCTGAACGGGAAATTCCGCACCTTCCAAGAAGTGGCGCCAGTGTTCAAATGCGAGTTTAATAGCCAATAATTCCCAATTACCAATATCGTAATTCAGTTCAGTCTCCGAAAATTTTTTTGAAAAAAAGGCACAGGGATGTAATCCATCCCCGTTATCCTGAGACAATACTGCGCCAACCCCCACAGAGGAAGCATCAACCTCAACCAAAAACGGCCTAGTAACATCAGGCTGCATAAGGATGGGAGCAGAGGTGAACCTCTCCTTGAGATACACAAAAGCTTCAATGGCCTCAGAAGACCACTGAACCGCATCAGCACCTTTCCTGGTGAGATCAGTCAGAGGTTTGACAATACTAGAAATTTTTTTTATGAATTTTCTGTAGTAATTGGCGAAACCCAAAAACCTCTGTATCGATTTCAAACCAATAGGCCTAGGCCATTCCTGCACAGCCTGAACCTTAACCGGATCCATCTCAAAACCTTTGCTGGAGATAATGTAGCCCAAAAAACTAATTCTCTGTACAGCGAACTCACATTTCTCCAGCTTAGCAAAAAGCGAATTGTCCATTAATAACTGTAATACCTCACGCACGCTCCGCCAATGAGACTCCAGATCCGGCGAATAAATCAAAATGTCATCCAAATATACAACCACATTTTTGCCGATCAAAGGTCTAAGGATGTCATTAATCAGATTCTGAAAAAATGCAGGAGCATTAGTAAGACCAAAAGGCATAACCAGATTCTCAAAATGACCCACAGGAGTGTTAAAAGCAGTCTTCCATTCGTCACCCTCATTCATGCGCAACAGATTGTATGCCCCCTTAAGGTCAATTTTAGAGAACCACTTGGCCCCCATTAACTGGTTAAACAGATCAGGAATCAATGGCAGTGGGTAAGGATTGCGTACCGTAATTTTATTAATCTCACGAAAATCCAGACAAGGACGTAAACCGCCGTCCTTTTTTTTTACAAAAAAAAATCCAACCGCCACAGGAGACTTAGAGGGCCTAATGTGACCGGCGGCCAAACTTGTCTGTATGTATTCCTCCAAAGCCTTCCTCTCAGGAATAGTAAGGTTAAATAAACGACTTTTAGGAAGAGTCGCTCCAGGAACAAATTCAATAGAACAATCATAGTCTCTATGGGGAGGCAAAACCTGCGATTCCTTCTCAGAAAAAACTCTCCAAAAATCCTGAATAGGAACAGCAATTCTCCCCTATCCAAAGCTGCAATACGCCCGTTACAACACTTGTCATAACATTTATGGCTCCAGGATTTAATTTCATTGGTAGACCAATCCAGTACAGGATTGTGAAATTTTAACCAGGGCAATCCCAATATTACTGGAGAAGGCAAGTTATTCAACACTACCAAATCCAATTTCTCATGGTGAACACCATTAATAGTGAGAGGAAATTCACAGACCTTGAGAGTAATATTCTTCAAAGGGGAACCATCCACAGAAACCACAGCAATGGGGGATGATAAAGGTTCAGGTTTTAAATTGAGTCTTTCCACGAATCCCCCATCAATTACATTCAGAGTAGACCCGCAATCAACAAACACCCGAAATTCCATTAATTTTTTCTGAGCAATCGTGGAAGCAGCTAAAAATATACCCTTGGAATTTAAACAGGCAATACGGGCGTGACTGACCTTTTTTTTTTCTTTCTTCATACGAAGCTCACAGCCTTTAATCAAATGACCAGATTTTCCGCAATAGAAACACAAGCCTTCAGAAAATCGACGGTCTTTTTCTTGAGAGCGAGGTGCCACCGATCCAATCTCCATCGGTTCACCACTGTTAGTACACACATTCTCATAACCAGAAACTGACATAGCAGAGGATTTGCTCTCATTAACCCTTGCACGCAGTCTTCTATCCACCCGTATAGCTAATTGCATAGCCTGTTGCAAATCTTCAGGTGAAGGATAAGCAATTAGCAGGTCTTTAACCCTTTCACTGAGCCCAGCAAGAAATAGACTTTTCAGAGCAGAATCGTTCCACCCTGTTTGAGTAGACCAACGACGGAAATGAGTACAATATTTTTCCACATTACCTGATCCCTGTTTTAAACGTCTCAACTCAGTCTCAGCTGATGCGACACGGTCAGGATCATCATATAATAGTCCCAAAGCAGAAAAAAAACTATCCACTGATCTGAAGCATGTATCACTAGGTTGCAAAGAAAAGGCCCACTCCTGAGGCTCTTTGCGCAAAAGTGACATTATGAACCCTACGCGCTGGGATTCATCCCCAGAGGACTTAGGTCTCAAACGAAAATACAATAAGCAAGCATTTTTAAATGAAAAAAATTCTCGGTGTTCACCAAAAAATAAATCCGGCAAACATACCTTAGGCTCCAAGAAATGTGCTCCAGGACAGTTACTCACGTGCTGACGGAGCTCGGCCACCTCCAGAGAGAGTCCCTGCAGGCGATGAACCAAATCCTGAACCGACACCATGATGGAACAGAAAAATCTTTCCTTAGAGAATTTGCTGGCTGGACTTACTGTTATGTTCTGCTACCAGAGCTAAGGAAAGAGAGGAGATCTGTCCCTACGATAGAACTCAGCTAAATCCCTACGATGTAACAGGGGACCTGATCCTGCGATCAGACCTGCTAAAGTCCTAAGCTAGTCTGTACGGAGACCTATAGATGTGGGGAAGGAATCCCTACAAGTACTAAGGACTGGGAGGAATATGGGACACCTCCTAACAGAAATAGTAGCAGAAAGACGAACAAACAAAATATATAGAACATAGAGGTCAGTAGACCAAGCAAACTAACAGAGCAAGACACAGAGCACAGGCTAGCTAGAAAGTAGATATACAATGAAGTCCAGCAAAGCCAGAAGGGCGGAGCAGGATTAAATAGGCCAACAAGGTCATGTGACCAGCAAAGGAAAAAAAACCTAAGAGCAAGGTTCTAACACCTTCAGCCCTTCTGGCCCTTCCTTGCCGCTAGATGTACAGACCAAAAGTTTGGACACACCTTCTCATTTAAAGATTTTTCTGTATTTTCATGACTATGAAAATTGTACATTCACACTGAAGGCATCAAAACTATGAATTAACACATGTGGAATTATATACTTAACAAAAAAGTGTGAAACAGCTGAAAATATGTCTTATATTCTAGGTTCTTCAAAGTAGCCACCTTTTGCTTTGATGACTGCTTTGCACACTCTTGGCATTCTCTTGATGAGCTTCAAGAGATAGTCACTGGAAATGGTTTTCACTTCACAGGTATGCCTTGTCAGGTTTAATAAGTGGGATTTCTTGCCTTATAAATGGGGTTGGGACCATCAGTTGTGTTGTGCAGAAGTCTGGTGGATACACAGCTGATAGTCCTACTGAACAGACTGTTAGAATTTGTATTATGGCAAGAAAAAAGCAGCTAAGTAAAGAAAAACGAGTGGCCATCATTACTTTAAGAAATGAAGGTCAGTCAGTCCGAAAAATTGGGAAAACTTTGAAAGTGTCCCCAAGTGCAGTTGCAAAAACCATCAAGCACTACAAAGAAACTGGCTCACATCAGGACCGACCCAGGAAAGGAAGACCAAGAGTCACCTCTGCTTCTGAGGATAAGTTTATCCGAGTCACCAGCCTCAGAAATCACAGTTTAACAGCAGCTCAGATTAGAGACCAGGTCAATGCCACACAGAGTTCTAGCAGCAGACACATCTCTTCAACAACTGTTGTAGTGCCGGCGTCCCTGCCCTCTGCTAGGCAGGGACGCTGCTCCCCTCACAGCTCTGCCCCGTGCCCGGCGTCCCTCTCCCGCTCTGCTGTCAGCGCGCGCTCCTTCCCGGCGTCCTCCTCCCGCTCTGCTCTCAGCGCGCGCCCCTTCCCGGCCCCTGTGCTTAGGGCGCGCGCGCTCCCCTCCTCTTAAAGGGGCCGCGCGCGTCGTCCTAAGGAGTCCCCGGCCAATGGCCGGAGGACTTCATCATATATAAAGCACCTCCTCCAAAATGGAGGTGCCCGAGCAATGTTGTTTGCACCTGTGTCTCACCTGTGCTTCAGCCCTCAGGTCCCGTTGCCAGTTACCTGCCAGTTACCTGTCAGATTCCTGCCTGATTACTTGCTACCTGTCTGCTAGTCTGAGGTCCGACGGTCTGCCTTACTACTCCTGTCAGTCTGTCTAAGGACCAGCCTGCCCGCTCACCTGGGAGCGCTTCTCCGCTACCTGCCTGCTTGCCTGCCCGGAGGCTTCGCTGTCACGTGCTGTGACCACCAGCTATTCCAGAGACTCTTGCCCGCTCACCTGGGAGCGCACATCAGCTACCTGCCTGCCTGCCTGAGGTCCGACGGTCTGCCTACCAACTCCTGTCAGTCTGTCTATGGACCAGCTTGCCCGCTCACCTGGGAGCGCACATCTGCTATCTGCCTGCTAGCCTACCTGGAGGCTCCGCCGTCACGTGCTGTGACCACCTGCCTGTCCAGTGACTCCTGCCCGCTCACCTGGGAGCGCTCATCTGCTACCTGTCTGTTTGCCTACCCGGAGGCTCTGCCGTCACGTGCTGTGACCACCCGCCTGTCCAGAGACTTCTGCCCGCTCACCTGGGAGCGCTCATCTGTCGCCTGTCCGCTGGTCTTCCTGGAGGCTCCGCCGTCACATGCTGTGACCACCCGTTCATCCAGAGACTCTCGCCTGCTCACCTGGGAGCTCTCGTCTATCTTCAGCCGCCACAGGTCGTACCAACCCTATACCTAGAGACTGCCCCGGTCACTTGCCGTGACCTCCAGCCCGTTCACTCAGAGACTGTCCCGTTCACTCAGAGACTGTCCCGTTCACTCAGAGACTGTCCAGGTCACCTCCTGTGACTGCCTGCCTGGTCGCCACCCGCTCCCTTACAAGGACCGCCCCCTTGTATTGTAGCCCAGAGGTTCCGCCTCCCAGACCCGTTACAGTTTGCTCGGGCCATGGAACCCGGTGGCACCCAAGCTCCCTCGCTCTCGGACCTGTGTCATGAACTGTCCCGTCAAAGGTCCCAACAGGAGTCCATCCTGGGTCACCTGCGGAATGTCAATACTCGCCTGGACACTCTGACTGCTCCACCGACAACCTCCGCCAGTGCCATGTCTCGCAATCCGGCAGCTCCGCTGCCCACTAATACCATGGTATCCTACCCCGGACCCCGGCTTTCTGCACCTCCTCGCTTCGGAGGCGACTCCGTCCAGGCTCGGGGCTTCATAAATCAGTGCACCCTGCACTTTGAACTATTGTCCCACCAGTTTAACTCCGACCGAGCCAAAATTGCATTCATCATGTCCCATCTCACCGGGGAGGCTCTGGCCTGGCTGAATCCTCTATGGGAGAGAGGAGACCCCCTGGTGTCCAACTTGCCTGCTTTTCTCACGGCTTTCCGGAAAGTCTTCGACGAACCCGGACGGAAGACCTCATCCGCATCATCATTGCTACGCCTCCGTCAGGAAAGCCTCACCGTGGGCCAATATGCCATACGGTTCCGTACCCTTGCCTCGGAGCTGGCCTGGGATAACGACGCTCTGGTTTCCGTCTTCTGGGAGGGTCTGTCCGGCCGTATTAAAGATGAACTTGCCGGTCGGGACATTCCTACCACTCTCGATGACTTAATAACTTTTGCCACCCGGATTGACCTACGGTTCCAGGAGCGTGCCAGAGAGGTCACCCGTGAGAGGAGGTTACTACGTCTAGCTCCTACTTTTCAGAAACCCGTCACTCCTTCTGTCTCTAACCAGGTACACCCTCCTGAGCCTATGCAGGTCGACCAGACCAAGATGGTCAAGACCCGTCAGGACTTACGCCGTGCCGAGGGGACCTGCTTCTACTGTGGCAGTAAGGAGCACCGGATCCGTGCCTGCCCGGAGAGGTCGGGAAACGCCTGTGTCTAGGTTCGCTCAGAGAGGTCCACCTAGACAAGAATAAATCCTCTCCATCCCTGCTGTTGTCAGTTTCAATCGTCTACGGGGAGAACCGTTATTTCGAACTAGCCCAACTGGACTCTGGAGCAGCCGGGAATCTTATTTCACAGTCCCTGGTAGAGAAATACCGCATCCCCACCAAACCTCTGGCTGTACCCTTGTCTGTGGCTGCCGTGGATGGGGGGCTCTTACCACGCCCCATCCAACTCATCACCGAATCCATTACTCTGCAGGTGGGAATGCTGCATTCTGAAAGTATCTCCTTTCATGTTCTGCCTGGACTCTCTCACGCCCTCTTGGTAGGTCTGCCTTGGCTCCAGAAACATGCACCCGTGCTTGACTGGCAAACCGGAGAAGTCCTTCGCTGGGGACAAGACTGTCATAAGACCTGCCTGGTTCCCGTCCATCCCGTCCGTCCCTCTCCTACCCCAGCTAATCTACCTGGACTTCCGATTCCTTATTGGTCTTATGCTGATGTCTTTAATAAAAAGGAAGCAGAGACATTACCCCCTCATAGACCATACGACTGTCCCATCGACCTGTTACCCGGTACTACTCCTCCCCGTGGGCGTATTTATCCTTTATCCGCTGCTGAGACCCGGTCGATGTCCGAATATATTGAGGAGAATCTGGCCAGGGGATTCATCCGGAAATCTACCTCCCCGGCGGGAGCAGGCTTCTTTTTCGTCAAAAAGAAGGACGGCTCTCTCCGTCCCTGTATAGACTATAGAGGCCTAAACCAGATCACGGTGAAGAATAAGTACCCCCTTCCGCTCATTCCAGAATTATTTGATCGTCTGAGGGGGGCTAGAATCTTCACCAAACTAGACCTCCGTGGGGCGTACAACCTGGTTCGTATCCGTCAGGGGGATGAATGGAAGACGGCATTCAACGCCCGGGACGGCCACTATGAATACCTGGTAATGCCCTTTGGTCTCTGTAACGCTCCTGCCGTCTTTCAAGAGTTGGTCAATGACATCTTTCGGGACCTTCTCTACTCCTGCGTAGTGGTGTACCTTGACGACATCTTGGTCTTCTCTCCGGATCTCCAGACTCACCGGAGGGACGTTCGTCAGGTCCTGCTCAGGCTCAGGCAGAATCACCTCTTCGCTAAATACGAGAAGTGCCTCTTTGAGCAGACCTCGCTTCCGTTTTTGGGCTACATTATTTCTCAGACCGGCCTACGAATGGATCCAGAGAAACTGTCTGCCATCGAGAAATGGCCCCGACCGGAGGGGTTGAAGGCCATTCAGCGGTTCCTGGGCTTCGCCAACTACTACCGCCTCTTCATACCACACTTCTCTTCCCGGACTGCCCCAATTTCCGCGCTCACCCGTAAGGGTACTAACCCCAAACAGTGGCCGCCCGAAGCAGAAGAAGCCTTTCTTTCCTTAAAACAGGCCTTCTCTTCCGCCCCGGTGCTGCATCGCCCGGACGGCAACAAGCAGTTCTTCCTGGAAGTGGACGCCTCCTCCTCTGGAGCTGGAGCGGTACTTACTCAAAAATCTTCTTCCGGGAGGATGGTAACTTGCGGCTTCTTCTCTAAACTCTTCTCCTCCTCAGAGCGCAATTATTCCATAGGAGATCGAGAGTTATTGGCCATCAAACTGGCATTGGAGGAGTGGCGTTACCTGCTTGAGGGGGCTCTTCACCCGGTAATAATTTACACTGACCACAAGAACTTGGCTTACCTCCAGCATGCCCAGAGACTTAACCCGCGCCAAGCCCGGTGGTCCTTGTTTTTTGCTCGTTTTGATTTTGTCCTTCATTTTCGCCCGGCTGACAAAAACGTCAAGGCGGACGCCTTGTCTCGATCCTTTCTGGTATCTGATCTCGAGGAAGATCCGAAACACATCATCGATCCCGCCAGAGTAATGCAGGTGGCTCCCGTGAGTCTAAATCGTCTCCCTCCCGGAAAGACGTTCGTATCAGTACCTGATCGGGAGAAGATCCTTCACTGGGGTCACTCGTCTAAACTGGCTGGCCACGCTGGTCAGAAGAAGACCCTCCAGCTTATTTCCCGTCACTACTGGTGGCCTACCCTGCACAAGGATGTAATAGACTTTGTTTCTGCCTGTGTGTCCTGCGCCCGCAACAAGGTTCCGAGACATCTGCCAGCCGGTCGCCTCCTTCCGCTCCCAGTACCTGCTGCCCCCTGGCAGCATATTGCAATGGACTTCATAACTGACCTCCCACTCTCTGCCGGTTGTACGGTCATTTGGGTGGTCGCTGACCGCTTCTCCAAGATGGCTCATTTCGTTCCCCTACCAGGCCTCCCGTCTGCACCCGAGCTAGCTAGAGACTTTATTCGTCACATCTTCCGTCTTCATGGCCTGCCCCTCCACATCGTGTCGGATCGTGGGGTACAGTTCACCTCACGCTTCTGGAGAGCCACTTGTAAACTACTAGACGTCACCCTGGACTTCTCTTCCGCTTACCACCCACAGTCCAATGGTCAAGTGGAGCGGATCAATCAGAACCTGACCAGTTACCTCCGGCACTTCGTTAATGCCCACCATTCTGACTGGGTGGATCTCCTACCATGGGCCGAGTTCTCTTACAATAATCACGAGAGCGAATCCTCCTCCAAATCCCCGTTTTTTGTAGTCTTTGGTCAGCATCCTCGGATTCCTTTTCCTGTCTCCACCTCGGTGGACAACCCGGCTGCGGAATCTCTCGTTAGCAAATTTTCCTCCATTTGGGAGAGTACCCGATCCGCACTCCTTCAGTCGTCCGAACGGATGAAAAGACACGCTGACAAAAAACGCCTGGATCCTCCTCAATTTCGTCCAGGAGATAAGGTCTGGCTCTCATCTAAATATGTTCGACTCAAGATACCTTCTTACAAGTTAGGGCCTCGGTTCATCGGACCTCTGGAGGTCACCAGTCAGATCAACCCGGTGGCCTATAAATTGAAACTCCCGGCCAACTTACGGATCCCTAACTCCTTCCATGTATCTCTCCTCAAACCTGTGGTACTTAACTCTTTTTCCAAGTCTACAGGTACGCCTCCTGCTCCGGTTTCCGCTGAGGACGAGTTTGAGGTAGAGAACATTCTTGCCACCAAAAGGGTAAGAGGAAAGACCTTTTTTCTGGTAGATTGGAAGGGGTTTGGTCCTGAGGAGAGAACGTGGGAGCCCCGGGAGAACATCCATGCCCCTCTCATCCTAGCTAAATTTCTGTCTGGCCTAAAAAAGGGGGGGCCTAAAGGGGGGGGTACTGTAGTGCCGTCGTCCCTGCCCTCTGCTAGGCAGGGACGCTGCTCCCCTCACCGCTCTGCCCCGTGCCCGGCGTCCCTCTCCCGCTCTGCTGTCAGCGCGCGCTCCTTCCCGGCGTCCTCCTCCCGCTCTGCTCTCAGCGCGCGCCCCTTCCCGGCCCCTGTGCTTAGGGCGCGCGCGCGCGCGCTCCCCTCCTCTTAAAGGGGCCGCGCGCGTCGTCCTAAGGAGTCCCCGGCCAATGGCTGGAGGACTTCATCATATATAAGGCACCTCCTCCAAAATGGAGGTGCCCGAGCAATGTTGTTTGCACCTGTGTCTCACCTGTGCTTCAGCCCTCAGGTCCCGTTGCCAGTTACCTGCCAGTTACCTGTCAGATTCCTGCCTGATTACTTGCTACCTGTCTGCTAGTCTGAGGTCCGACGGTCTGCCTTACTACTCCTGTCAGTCTGTCTAAGGACCAGCCTGCCCGCTCACCTGGGAGCGCTTCTCCGCTACCTGCCTGCTTGCCTGCCCGGAGGCTTCGCTGTCACGTGCTGTGACCACCAGCTATTCCAGAGACTCTTGCCCGCTCACCTGGGAGCGCACATCAGCTACCTGCCTGCCTGCCTGAGGTCCGACGGTCTGCCTACCAACTCCTGTCAGTCTGTCTATGGACCAGCTTGCCCGCTCACCTGGGAGCGCACATCTGCTATCTGCCTGCTAGCCTACCTGGAGGCTCCGCCGTCACGTGCTGTGACCACCTGCCTGTCCAGTGACTCCTGCCCGCTCACCTGGGAGCGCTCATCTGCTACCTGTCTGTTTGCCTACCCGGAGGCTCTGCCGTCACGTGCTGTGACCACCCGCCTGTGCAGAGACTTCTGCCCGCTCACCTGGGAGCGCTCATCTGTCGCCTGTCCGCTGGTCTTCCTGGAGGCTCCGCCGTCACATGCTGTGACCACCCGTTCATCCAGAGACTCTCGCCTGCTCACCTGGGAGCTCTCGTCTATCTTCAGCCGCCACAGGTCGTACCAACCCTATACCTAGAGACTGCCCCGGTCACTTGCCGTGACCTCCAGCCCGTTCACTCAGAGACTGTCCCGTTCACTCAGAGACTGTCCCGTTCACTCAGAGACTGTCCAGGTCACCTCCTGTGACTGCCTGCCTGGTCGCCACCCGCTCCCTTACAAGGACCGCCCCCTTGTATTGTAGCCCAGAGGTTCCGCCTCCCAGACCCGTTACACTGTTAAGAGGAGACTTTGTACAGCAGGCCTTCATGGTAAAATAGCTGCTAGGAAACCGCTGCTAAGGACAGGCAACAAGCAGAAGAGACTTGTTTGGGGTAAAGAACACAAGGAACGGACATTAGACCAGTGGAAATCTGTGCTTTGGTCTGATGAGTCCAAATTTGAGATCTTTGGTTCCAACCACCGTGTCTTTGTGCGACGCAGAAAAGGTGAACGGATGGACTCTACATGCCTGGTTCCCACCGTGAAGCATGGAGGAGGAGGTGTGATGGTGTGGGGGTGCTTTGCTGGTGACACTGTTGGGGATTTATTCAAAATTGAAGGCATGCTGAACCAGCATGGCTACCACAGCATCTTGCAGCAGCATGCTATTCCATCCGCTTTGCGTTTAGTTGGACCATCATTTATTTTTCAACAGGACAATGACCCCAAACACACCTCCAGGCTGTGTAAGGGCTATTTGACCAAGAAGGAGAGTGATGGGGGACTGCGCCAGATAACCTGGCCTCCACAGTCACCAGACCTGAACCCAATCGAGATGGTTTGGGGTGAGCTGGACCGCAGAGTGAAGGCAAAAGGGCCAACAAGTGCTAAGCATCTCTGGGAACTCCTTCAAGATTGTTGGAAGACCATTTCCGGTGACTACCTCTTGAAGCTCATCAAGAGAATGCCAAGAGTGTGCAAAGCAATCATTAAAGCAAAAGGTGGCTACTTTGAAGAACCTAGAATATAAGACATATTTTCAGTTGTTTCACACTTTTTTGTTAAGTATATAATTCCACATGTGTTAATTCATAGTTTTGATGCCTTCAGTGTGAATGTACAATTTCCATAGTCAAGAAAATACAGAAAAATCTTTAAATGCGAAGGTGTGTCCAAACTTTTGGTCTATACTGTATATGATAGAGAAATGGCCTCCCAATTCCATCTAGCTATGGTGGACTTCATGACCTTAGACCGTTCCTAGCCCCTTGGTAGGATATAAACAACGACTTATCTTTCCTAAAGCTTTTGGTAACTGAATGGTACCTAACCAGACATCTCCTCACTTCTAACGTATGTAACTCTACCTCTTTCTGGTTACTAGGATGTGGACAAAAGGAGGGTAGGAGGACTTCCTGAAGTCTGTGGAAACGAGTAGCTACCTTAGGGAGAGAGAGTGATTTTTAAACCAGATCCTGCCTATCATCCAGAATTTGAGTAAACGGCGAGGCCATAGACATAGATGTCACTAATGCTCCTGGCCGAGGTTAAAGATATTAAAGCGGTCTTAAGAGAGAGGGATTTAAGGGTTGCTGACTATTAGCTCAAACGGCGAGCTAGTCAAGGCCTTTAGAACCAAATTTAAATCCCAGGGAACCAAGCTGCTTTTAATAATGAGTCTAGATCTAAAAGCTGCCTTAATGAACCGAGAAACCCAGTAGTTACAAGCTACATCACAGCTATATAGGGCACCCAAGGCAGAAATCTGTACTTTAAGGGTGCTGGTGGATAACCCTAGTTCAAGACCTTTTTGTAAAAACTCCAAAGATTTGTCCTATTGGCACCCCCTCCCCATCAACCCCAGAACCAGAGAAAGACAAAAACTTTCTCCAACTTGTGGCATAAATCTGGGTTGTAACAGGTTTTCTGCTGTGCATCAGGATGGTTACTAGACCTTGGGAAAAACCTTTCTGATTTGGCAGTGTCCTTTCAAGTTCCACACCGTCAAGTGGAGGCCAGTTGCTTGAGGATGGAATATCAGACCCCGGAGAAGGAGATATGGAATCTCTGGAAGAACCCAAGGATCGGAGATGGACATGTTCCTCAGGCATGAGAACCAGGGCCTCCTGGGCCAAAACGGTGCGATCAGCAGAACCCTGGCCTTGTCCTCCCGGATCTTTCTTATGACTATGAGAAGAACAGCCAACCGGGGGGGAGGAGTCATACGCAAGGCTGAAATCCCAACGTATCAGGAGAGCGTCCACAGCTAGGAGATTTAGGGAACACAAGATCTTTGTCTTTCGATTTAGTTTTGTGGCAAACGGATCTACCTGACCGGAGGCCCCCCCCATCTTCGGCTATTTGGGTAAAAATTCCTTGATTTAGTTCCCATTCCCCTTGCATCAGAGGATAGCAGCTTAGGAAATCTGCTCTCATGTTTTCTTTTTCCCTTATATGGAGGGCCATCAGGGAAAGGAGGTGACTTTCTGTAATCTGGAAGAGATGATCTGTCACTCTCATCAGCGATCTTGACCATGTATCCCCCTGGTGGTTCACATATGCTACCGCAACTAGATTATCCAAGAGGATCTTTACATTCTGGCCCTGAAGGAAAGGTAAGAAATTATTCACCGCCTTGTCTACCGCCAGAAGTTCTTTTGCATTGGAGGAGAGACCCTTTTCGATATCTGACCAGGTCCCCTGGGCTACCATATCTCCCAGACGGGCGCCCCACCCTCTCGGACTCGCATCTGTGGTAATTGTTCTAGTGACCCTAAGTACCCAGGGAACCCCTCGAGATAGGTTAGGCTCATCCTGCCACCACTATAAATATTTTACTGACCGGGGTGATAAGGACATCTTCCCTTGCAAGTACCCCTTAAGAGAAACTTCATTATGTAGCACATCCCACTGTAGAACTGTGGCGCCCCTGAGGGTTCGACTGCCACAGGGATGCTGCACTTCTGTAATGGAGTGTAGTGTTCCTCCTCCGAGGTAAGAACAGCGTGATGGTCGGGACCCAACCTTTGCATCCAACACCACATTTCTCCACCAGACGGGGCTAGTATGCACCAGGTGCTGCCCTCCAGGTTACAGGGAGACTGGGGAACCAAGAGTGAGGGGAACCAGTTAGTGGGTGAGGGTGGAGGACTTACAATTTAGTGACACTTTAAATTTCATATTTAATAAAAAGCCATCTTTGGTTTTGGTCTTTGTGCTGTTAATTACTGTGAGGTATTGTGATCTCCCACCCTGAACGTGGATCCTGTGTGGACCTGCAGTGGAAGGAGACACAGCCCTCATATCCCGGCCTTGGGACGAGGGGCAGGTTGCAGACGAGGAATGTCTCAACCCGGTCAAGGACCACGACCAAGAAGGCCCGGAGCTTAAGAGTGTAGCTCCACAGCAAATGGATCCCGGGGAGGATGCAGACGGAGCAGTGTACGCCACCTGTTCTCACCACCTGATATATTCAGAGGGAGTCCGGCTGCAAGTGGAGTACCGGCCCTCGACACCCGACCTTGCTACTCCATGTCCTGGTTGGGAAAGCCCGGTAGGCCCAGAGGATCCCATCGAGTATCAGAAGGAGCGCAGCTGCCACCCGTGCCCTTGTTCTGAGAGGAGTTCAGAGGGAGACCCGGCCTATCTACACACACAGACAGGAGAGGATACGGTCTGTAGTTCAGGAACACTCTGGTGCGGGGTCCCAATTGAATGCTGGACTTGCTCGGAGGTTGTCGGACCCCAGTCCCTGGTGACCGCAGGACTCCGCGTGGAGCAGCGAGTCGCCTTCCTTCTGCCATCTCTAATGTGAGCAAAGCCTTGGAAGTTCACCCCTATGGCCTCCGGACTGTTTATTCTGCGCTACACCGCACGACGCGGCACCCGTACTCCTCTACTACTACCCCCTCCATCCTGTCTCTACCTGCCCTGAGGCCCTAATCCGCCTGTGGGGAGTAGTAACAACCATGGCTTCCCTAACACCAGGCCTCAGCGGACTGCAGCAGCGCTGGTGGCATTCACCAGGTGCCACATGTGGCGTAGTCGGAATCAGCCACTCAACCCGGATAAGTCCACACCATCCTTTTAATGTGACGGCCCTGAGCACGGGTCGGGTCTGTGCCACGGCTGCACCCCATCTCTCCATCTCAGGACCCGACTCCGAGTCCCCATCTCCCAGGGTAAACAAAAGGGCTATCGAGTAGAGACGTCACAACCAGGCGTAGTCGGCAGGATCGCGTGCCCGCAGCAAATTAAGGAATTACCCATTGCTTCCGGGTACTGTGTGCCTTACACCTTGAACTTTCGTTTTACACCTAAAATGGCGCCCGCCAAAGAAGAACAGGCGCCATAATGCTGTGAAAAGACGGTCTTCAAACACCTCCCATCATGGGCTGGGCTCCTGCTTGGCGCCAAAAATGTGGACTGCCCCTTCCATCAGAGACTGTCCGCGGGGTAATGCCTGTCAAACCGGATGGGCTGAACGAAGGCGGGCCTGTCAGCATGCCGCCCAGGCTCCGCCCCGAAAGAGGAGGAAGAAGAAAAGCAACAAGGTGCGGCCATTGCAGTCGGAGGTTGGCATTCTTCAGAGTCAGACATGGACGCTTCTGGAGCGCAACCCACCGAACCTTCTGAACCCGGTTCAGGCCCTTCACCCGGCAGGGAGCAAGGCGGCAGAGTGTGAACAGCGGGAGATTTGGAATTTCTCCAACAGGAAGCCCCGGGTCTCATGCGGAGACAGAGAGAGGCCCAAGAGGTGGCGACGGCTCTGTGGCGGGAAGAGATGTTGCTACGTATCCGGGCCCGCCGCCAAGGAGTTGAAGCCCAAGGAGCTACAGTGACAGAGGTCGTGAGCGGCCCAACGGCAGGTGAGTGTGCTACCCCTGCCCCGGCTGCAGAGCCTACCTTTCCAATCCTGGACCTCATGGCCGAATATCTCATACCCGGCGCGGCCACCTGGGAGCAGGTCTTGGCTCCGGAGCTGCAAATGTGTCACCCTGGCCTGGATGCCACAAATATAATAAAGCTGTGTCTGAGAGCAAGAAGGAGGTTCTCTAGTCAGGGGAACATTAGCATGCAGTACCTCCTGTCTCAGGCCAGTAGGGGGAGCAGGCTGCCCCTATAAAAGCTGGAACTGGGGGCAGGGTTAGAGAGAACTGGACGACCTGTCTCAGGACTGAGAGGTGTCCCAGAGCAGAGAGAAACAGTTGTGTTGCAGCCTAAGAGGACGTGTGGCAGTAGGAGAGCCACAAGCCAGGGACAAGAGGTGAAGTACGCCTGTCCTGGCAGACAAAGAACCAAATTTACCTGACTTTGGTGTCTGAGGCTGTGAGGATTCCACGTCCTACAGCAGATAACCAGTCCGCAGGGGACTGTATGTTCCTTGGCCTAAGAAGCCCGGAGGCTCCGCCACAGCAGAAGGGACCAGCAAAGCCGTACCAGGCCGATAGTAGAAAGGGACCCACGTTGCAAACCATACGGGCGAGAGGACACGGTGAGCTCGGGAACGTGGGCTGTTACCCTATAAGGAGGAGATAGCCAGAAGGAGCGCAGAGAGCACGGTAGGCCTACACCCTAACCCTGACCAGGGCCAACTTCCCATTTGCTCTCAGACATCCAGGTCCCCTCTTAGCCAGGACTGTTTGTGGGTCAGTTCACCTGTTCTAGTAAAGACCCTGGACTGCAACCTGTTGTCTGTGTGCTCCTTGCTCCTCCAGCACTAACGGTACTGGGACGCCCTACACCATCACCCCCATCTTCCATTATACTGCCCTGGGGCCGCACTCTTCCCGTGGAGAGTCACACTACCCCAGCTATATACATTATCAGCCCCAGCGGTCTGCCTGGCAGCGGCGGTTCGCACTGACCGCAATCCACGGGTGGCGTAGTCGGACATACCAACAGCGCATAGCAGACTACCACCGTTCTGAGCACCCTGAGCCACGGAACCGGGGTGCCACCACTACCCCCATCGTTTCCCTATTGCCCGGATCCGAGTGCCCCACGGCCCAGGGGGCGAGTCAGCTTTGGGGTAGTCGGCAGGATTGTAACCAACCCGCCACAAACGGGTATTGCGTGCCTGAAAAAGACTGTACACGTACCTGAAGAAGAGGTTTCCCGCCATTCGGAGCCGTTTCCCGCCATTTTCAGCCATCTCCCGCCATCTTCCGTCGGTTCCCGCCGTCTTCAGTCGTTTTCCCGCCATCGGACGCCATCTTCAGGACGCCGTGCGGGAAGAAGAGGGGCGTGGACGTCCAAACCGTGCGAGACCCGAAGCTCCGCCCCACGCACCGACTCTGCGCAAGGTCCTGGAAGGGAGAGAGAGCGACGCTGACGTCACCAGGACACGACGCAAGGTCCTCGTCCAGAGCAGCACCAGCGGAGCCGCGGCCTACAGAAGAGGATCGTCGGAAGGTAGGCCACGCTTAATTAGGGGGGAGGAAGATGTCGGACACGGAGGCGCCCACTACCACCAGCGCAGCTGCAGCAGCGGCGATGCCATTTTCCCTGCCCTACATCCCTGGAGAGGCCTGGCTGCCTAAGTATTCAGGGGCGCCCCATGCCCTAACTGACTTTAAGGAAAGGCTGTACAGTTTGTTCCAAGTTTACCCCCTGACAGAGGAACAGAAGATTAGCATACTGACAGGGCAGCTAAGCTGCGCAGCCCAGCGGGAGGTAAAGTCATGGCCCGCTGAGGAGAAAAGAACTGTAAAGGACATTCTGGCCCGGCTGCGGGGTACCTTTGATACACGTACCTCCGCTGAAATTAAAATGCGGTTCTACGGGTGTAAGCAGCGGGCACAGGACAGCATCAGAGACTATGCCCTAAATTTGCAGGAAGCCTTGAGAGCCATCAAACAAGCTGATCCTGGCAGCGTGCAGGATACGGATAAGCTACTAACAGAACAGTTCATAGAAGGTCTGCTGTCTAGCGCCCACAGGACCCAGCTGCGCCTCATGTTTTTTCAGAACCCTGATCTGACCTTTTCCCAATTCAAAGACAGGGCCATAAGGGTGCTGCGTGAACCCGCAACCAGTGGCGCTATAAACCCCCGGTGCCCTGCTCTCACCTACCCCCACGAGGCGGCGCCCTCCTCTATGGACTCCGTTGGGGCTGATGCACAGGCCCTGAACCAAGCCCCGTCGAAAGATCTGCACCACCACCATCATTATTGAAAAAATGACCAAGTATGCAATGGACCAGGCAACTGTTAGGTGGATTCATAACTGGCTTAGTGATCGGACTCAAAGGGTGGTTGTAAATGGCTTCACATCCAGCTGGATGAATGTCTCAAGTGGGGTACCACAGGGCTCCGTCCTGGGACCTGTATTGTTCAACATCTTTATCAATGATTTAGATGAAGGAATTGAGGGTAAACTGATTAAATTTGCTGATGACACAAAGCTAGGAGGGATAGCTAATACTAGAGAAGAGAGAGAGAGGATTCAAAAAGACCTAAATAAACTGGAGCAGTGGGCAGCAACCAACAGAATGGTTTTTAACAGGGAAAAATGCAAAGTACTACATCTGGGCAATAAAAATGAAAAAAGCATATACAGAATGGGAGGAATAGAGCTAAGCAACAGTACATGTGAAAAAGACTTAGGTATACTAATAGATCATAGACTGAACATGAGTCAACAGTGTGATGCAGCAGCAAAAAAGGCAAATACAATTCTGGGATGTATTAACAGAAGCATACAGTCTAGATCACGTGAAGTCATTATCGGTCTTTACTCCTCTTCGGTCAGACCTCATCTGGAATACTGTGTACAGTTTTGGGCACCACATTTTAAAAAAGACATAGACAAACTGGAGCAAGTTCAGAGAAGAGCGACCAGAATGGTGACTGGTCTGCAAACCATGTCCTATGAGGAACGGTTGCAGGATTTGGGAATGTTTAGCTTGCAAAAAAGAAGACTGAGAGGAGACTTAATAACTGTCTACAAATATGTCAAGGGCTGTCACATTGTAGAAGGATCATCTTTATTCTCATTTGCACAAGGAAAGACTAGAAGCAATGGGATGAAACTAAATGGGAGGAGACACAGATTAGATATTAGAAAAAACTTTTTGACAGTTAGGGTGATTAATGAGTGGAACAGGCTGCCACGAGAGGTGGTGAGTTCCCCTTCAATGGACGTCTTCAAACAGAGGCTGGACAGACATCTGTCTGAGATGATCTAGTGAATCCTGCTTTGAGCAGGGGGTTGGACCAGATGACCCAGGAGGTCCCTTCCAACTCTACCATTCTATGATTCTATGATTCTAAGTCCAGGAGCTGACCAGGAGCGTCGCGGCGTTGACCAGGACCGTCCAGGCGTTACAAGTGGACCCGTCAAGACCTATCGAGTTGGCTTCAAGTCCGGAGGATGTCCAGTGGCGTCGACAGAGGAGGATCCCGTCGTTCCGAGGGAGGCCCACAGACCGCTACTCAGAGGATGGACAGCCCATTTGCCGTCGATGCAACCAGCCCAGACACATTTCCAGGTACTGTAATTTAAACGGGTCCAACCTGGGGCAGAGGGCCAACCCCCAGGCATAAGATCACCAGGCCCTTACAATTGGCGTAATAAGTACGTTGGGGGGCGCCCAGTTTTACCCGTGGTGCTGGACGGCATCCCCATGAGCGCCTTGCTGGATACCGGGTCGCAAGTAACTACTATCCCTTATGTACTTTTTAAGCAGTATTGGACTGATGCTGATATAACACGGTATCCAGACAGTGACTTGAGCATCATCGCCAGTAATGGCTTGCCCGTGCCGCAGATGGGGTTCAAGGAGATGACCATTAAAATTGGTAAAGTTGAACTACCGGCACAGGGAGTAATTATTGTGGACATTGACCGTCGTGAAAGTCACCCTAAAATAACTGTGGGTACTAACGTGATTGAAAATTGTCTTTCAGAGGTAATTGTAATTCTACAACAGGTGGCGGTGAATGCTAGTTCCAGCCAACAGAGAGTCCTCAACAAGGAGATAAAAGCCCTGATGAGACGGCAGCAGGTAGAATTGTCTGGTGGTGAGATCGGTAGCGTAAGACTGAGTGACCCATTCCCCATTTCCATGCCTCCCAAAAGTGAAATGATGATCTGGTGTCGGACTGCAATCGGGTTGAGAGGTAGAGACTACCAAGCCATGGTAGAACCCGTGTACTCAGACAGCAGGCCCACCATTTTGACAGCCCGGGGGGTGGTTGATGTCCGTCATGGGAGGGTGCCCGTCCGCATTCTCAACATTGGAGAGAGGGAGGTACACTTACCCAGGTACGCTACACTTGCCAAACTGTTTGCTGTCGAACACAAAGCTATCAGGGCCGTGGAACCTTTGCCTCCATCTCCACAGGCGGAGGGTAATGGCTTCCAGAAACAAAAGGAGGACTGGTGCCAGAAACTCCACGTGGGTGCTGACTCCACTCCCCTGCACCAAAAACAAGGAGTCTACCGGGTGGTACAGGAGTACGAGAGAGTCTTTAGTAAGCACCCGCTAGACTTCGGCAGAATAAAAGGGATAGAACACCACATCCCCACAGTGAGCCACCCACCAATAAAAGAGAGACACAGACCTGTACCCCCTGCACATTATCAGAACGCAAAGGGAATGCTAAGAGAAATGAAAGAAGCTGGGGTCATTAGAGATAGCTGTAGCCCCTGGGCAGCCCCCTTGGTTCTGGTGCAAAAGAAAGACGGCACCATGAGAATGTGCGTGGACTATAGGCAAATCAACTGTATCACCCATAAAGACACATACCCGCTGCCTAGAATAGAGGAGTCTTTAGCCGCACTAAAATCAGCTAACTTCTTTTCTACTTTGGACCTTACTAGCGGGTACTGGCAGGTTCCTGTGGCAGAGGCTGACAAGGAGAAGACCGCCTTCACCACCCCGATGGGACTGAGCGAGTTCAACTGTATGCCTTTCGGGCTCTGCAACGCACCGGGGACCTTCCAGCGGCTGATGGAATGCTGTCTAGGGCACCGAAACTTTGAGAAGGTCCTCCTTTACCTGGACGATGTGATCGTCTATTCGAAGACCTACGAGGACCATCTAAAGCACCTGGCCGAGGTGTTCGAAGCCGTGGCAGGCTATGGCCTGAAGGTGAAACCATCGAAGTGTCACCTGTTGAAACCGAAGGTCCAGTACCTAGGGCACGTGGTAAGCGCGGAAGGAGTGGCCCCCGACCCTGACAAGATCACGGCAATCAAGAGCTGGCCAAGCCCCTCAAACATCAAAGAAGTGAGGCAGTTCCTCGGGTTGGTAGGCTACTACCGAAGGTTCATCCCCGGGTTCACTAAGATGGCAGCTCCTATGCAGGACCTCTTGATAGGACAGTCTAAGTCCAGAAGTCAAAAGCCACCCTTCAAGTGGGATAAACCGGACGAGGAGTCCTTCCTCCAGTTGAAGATGGCCCTCACAGGGGATGAGATCCTGGCCTACTCTGATTATGGCCAGCCTTTTATTCTCCACACAGACGCCAGTAATGTGGGACTGGAAGCCGTACTGTCACAAAACCAACAGGGCAGAGAAAGGGTGATCACGTACGCCAGCCGGAAGCTGAGGCCCACCGAGAGGAACCCTGAGAATTACAGCTCCTTCAAGCTAGAATTCTTGGCGGTGGTGTGGGCCGTGACGGAACGCTTCAAGCATTACCTGGCCTCCGCAAAGTTCACGGTGTACACGGACAACAACCCGTTAACACACCTAGACAGTGCAAGACTTGGTGCCCTGGAACAGCGGTGGATGGCCCGTCTCTCCAATTATGACTTCGTGATCAAGTACCGGGCAAGCAAAACCAATGCCAACGCTGATGCCCTATCAAGAATGCCTCATTTATCCGAAGGTGACGAAGACCCAGAAGAGCTGGAGGAGGTAGAACTCCCCGCGTTTCACTGGTACGGAGCAGCTCAATACTCCCACCGTGTGAAGGAGGAAGATTTAACCACCGTTATGATTAATCCCCTACCTCACCACAGCTGGGCAGAGACCCAAGATAGTGACCCTGCAATCCGCCTGGTGAAAGATCTGCTGACCCGGGAAGACGCCCGCTTAGATCCGGATGTCCCAGAGGAAGCCAAGCAGCTATGGAAAGAGAAGAGCAAGCTGTTCCTCTATGAAGGCAAGCTGTGCAGAAGGCTTGTCAACCACCAGACACACGAGCTGACTGGCAAGTCGTGGTCCCAAGGCGGGATACAGCTATGGTCCTGGGGGCTTACCATGACAGAGCGGGGCACTTCGGTTGGAAGAAACTGGAGTTCCTGCTGAGAGGACGGTTCTTTTGGGTCGGCATGAGAGGGGATGTAGAGAAGTGGTGAAGGGACTGTGACCCTTGTAACCTAAGGAGGAAGGACCGCACCAGCCAGAAAACACCCTTGAGGCCCATCGTCACCACGCAGCCTCTTGAGCTGGTAGCTCTGGACCACGTCAAATTGGCTCCAAGCCGGTCAGGATACATCTATGCCCTGACAATCGTAGACCATTATTCCCGTTTTCTAGTGGTGGTCCCGGTTAAAGACTTGACAGCCCAAACGGAGGCCAGAGCCTTCCAGCAATACTTCTGCCATCCACACGGGTATCCGGAACAGGTCCTGACAGACCAGGGTCCAGCGTTCGAAGCTGAAATCTTCCAAGAGTTCTGCAACCTCTATGGCTGTAAGAAGATTCGGACAACGCCTTACCACCCACAAACCAACGGGATGTGTGAGAAAATGAACAATATAGTCATTGATCTCCTGAAGACGTTGCCCCTGGAGGAACGCAGCCTGTGGCCAGAAAAACTGCTGGATCTAATAGACTTATACAACCATATCCCGGTGAATGCTACAAACTGCACCCCGGCTTACCTGATGCGAGCCAGACCAGGTAAGCTGCCCGTAGACCTGGAGATGGGAGTCCTAACATCTGAGGACACCTCCCCGGATGCGGACTGGGATACGGAAAGGCAACTGCAGTACAAGAAGGTACAGGAGAGTGTGGAGAAAGCCTGGCCCAGGTGAGAGAGAGGCAAGAAAAACTCTTCAACCAACACGCCCCTGCTGGGCCCCTGGAACCTGGTGAGCAGGTCCTGAAGCGAAAGAGAAGGCTACATAAGTTGGACGACCAGTGGGAAAGGGAACCCTACACCGTACTGCAGTCTGATCACGACAACCCGAAGGTGTGCGTGATCACCAAGGATGGAGGAGAAACCACTAGTACCGTCTCCAGAGACCACCTAAAAAGGTGCCCCAAGCAACTCCGTAGTGCAGAAGAGGATCAAAGTGACCTTGAACCCACAGAGGACAAGGAAGAAATGATCAGCACCGTTCTCGGAGAGTTCCCTCAGTCCTGGACTCGAATAAACGATGCCATAGTGGTACCCGTCCTGCATTTCCTGCAACCGGCTCAGCAACAACCTACACCAGAGCCGGAAGGTGAAGAAGAGCAAGCAGTTCCAGAGGCAGAAGAGCCGGTACCAGCAGCCCAGGAGAATCAACCCTCTGCTGACAGTGAGCCTGCCATGCCTGCGGTAAGCCAAAGGACCCGCAGACAGCTGCCTGCCCTACCTGTACACCCAGCTGGTAGCTGTACCCCTAACGCTAGTGGGGAAAGCCAGGTCGGTCCACCACCAGACAGTGGGTTAAGGAGGTCAACCAGGAGCACAAAGGGGCAGATACCCGCTCGCGGGAGAATATAGAATGCACTAGAACTGTAAATAACCCTGTTGCCATATGTTGAAATGTTTGGCAAGTTACCTGCATGATTATTAATAGTGTATTTCAGTTTCTTGCAGTTACCGTACGGACTCAAAGGTTATGGACTTTTAATAACCGGGACTTTGCATGGACTGCGTACGGAGCCTGACCAAGGAATGAACCAAGACTGTAAAGGACTTGGGCTAGGACAGACCCCCACCTGGTTAAGGCTCTCCGTTGTGTTGGTGATATGGACACCCGGTCACAGACCACACTGTGACCTTAAGAACTCAACCTGTGCGTCGTTTGTCTACTAATGTTTTATAGTCATGTATATTATCTTTGTTTACTGTTTAGTCTCGGAGTACTAAATTCTACTAGGGGGGAATGTGTCACCCTGGCCTGGATGCCACAAATATAATAAAGCTGTGTCTGAGAGCAAGGGGGAGGTTCTCTAGTCAGGGGAACATTAGCATGCAATACCTCCTGTCTCAGGCCAGAAGGGGGAGCAGGCTGCCCCTATAAAAGCTGGAACTGGGGGCAGGGTTAGAGAGAACTGGATGACCTGTCTCAGGACTGATAGGTGTCCCAGAGAAGAGAGAAACAGTTGTGTTGCAGCCTAAGAGGACGTGTGGCAGTAGGAGAGCCACAAGCCAGGGACAAGAGGTGAAGTACGCCTGTCCTGGCAGACAAAGAACCAAATTTACCAGACTTTGGAGTTTGAGGCTGTGAGGATTCCACGTCCTGCAGCAGATAACCAGTCCACAGGGGACTGTATGTTCCTTGGCCTAAGAAGCCCGGAGGCTCCGCCACAGCAGAAGGGACCAGCAAAGCCGTACCAGGCCGAGAGTAGAAAGGGACCCACGTTGCAAACCATACGGGCGAGAGGACACGGTTGTTAGAACCTTGCTGTTAGGTTTTTTTTCCTTTGCTGGTCACATGACCTTGTTGGCCTATTTAATCCTGCTCCGCCCTTCCGGCTTTGCTGGACTTCATTGTATATCTACTTTCTAGCTAGCCTGTGCTCTGTATCTAGCTCTGTTAGTTTGCTTGGTCTACGGACCTCTATGTTCTATCTATTTTGTTTGTTCGTCTGTCTGCTACTATTTCTGTTAGGAGGTGTCCCATATTCCTCCCAGTCCTTAGTACTTGTAGGGATTCCCTCCCCACATCTATAGGTCTCCGTACAGACTAGATTAGGACTTTAGCAGGTCTGATCGCAGGATCAGGTTCCCTGTTACATCTTAGGGATTCAGCTGAGTCCTATAGTAGGGACAGATCTCCTCTCTTTCCTTAGCTTTGGTAGCAGAACATAACAGTAAGTCCAGCCTGCAAATTCTCTAAGGAAAGATTTTTTTTTTTTTTTGTTCCATCATGGTGTCGGTTCAGGATTTGGCTAAACACCTGCAGGGACTCTCTCTGGAAGTGGCCGAGCTCCGTCAGCACGTGAGTAACTGTCCTGGAGCATATTTCTTGGAGCCTAAGGTATTTTTGCCGGATTTATTTTTTGGTGAACATCGAGAATTTTTTTCATTTAAAAATGCTTGCTTATTGTATTTTCGTTTGAGACCCAAGTCCTCTGGGGATGAATCCCAGCGCGTAGGGTTCATAATGTCACTTTTGCGCAAAGAGCCTCAGGAGTGGGCCTTTTCTTTGCAACCTAGTGATACATGCTTCAGATCAGTGGATAGTTTTTTTTCTGCTTTAGGATTATTATATGATGATCCTGACCGTGTGGCATCAGCTGAGACTGAGTTGAGACGTTTAAAACAAGGATCAGGTAATGTGGAAAAATATTGTACTCATTTTCGTCGTTGGTCCACTCAAACAGGGTGGAACGATTCTGCTCTGAAAAGTCTATTTCTTGCTGGGCTCAGTGAAAGGGTTAAAGACCTGCTAATTGCTTATCCTACACCTGAGGATTTGCAACAGGCTATGCAATTAGCTATACGGGTGGATAGAAGACTGCGTGCTAGGGTTAATGAGAGCAAATCCTCTGCTATGTCAGTTTCTGGTTATGATAATGTGTGTACTAACAGTGGTGAACCGATGGAGATTGGATCGGTGGCACCTCGCTCTCAAGAAAAAGACCGTCGTTTTTCGGAAGGCTTGTGTTTCTATTGCGGAAAATCTGGTCATTTGATTAAAGGCTGTGAGCTTCGTATGAAGAAAGAAAAAAAATGGTCAGTCACGCCCGTATTGCCTGTTTAAATTCCAAGGGTATATTTTTAGCTGCTTCCACGATTGCTCAGGAAAAATTAATGGAATTTCGGGTGTTTGTTGATTGCGGGTCTACACTGAATGTAATTGATGGGGGATTCGTGGAAAAACTCAATTTAAAACCTGAACCTTTATCATCCCCCATTGCTGTGGTTTCTGTGGATGGCTCCCCTTTGAAGAATATTACTCTCAAGGTCAGTGAATTTCCTCTCACTATTAATGGTGTTCACCATGAGAAATTGGATTTGGTAGTGTTGAATAACTTGCCTTCTCCAGTAATATTGGGTTTGCCCTGGTTAAAATTTCACAATCCTGTACTGGATTGGTCTACCAGTGAAATTAAATCCTGGAGCCATAAATGTTATGACAAGTGTTGTAACGGGCGTATTGCAGCTTTGGATAGGGGAGAATTGCCTGTTCCTATTCAGGATTTTTGGAGAGTTTTTTCTGAGAAGGAATCGCAGGTTTTGCCTCCCCATAGAGACTATGATTGTTCTATTGAATTTGTCCCTGGAGCGACTCTTCCTAAAAGTCGTTTATTTAACCTTACTATTCCTGAGAGGAAGGCTTTGGAGGAATACATACAGACAAGTTTGGCCGCCGGTCACATTAGGCCCTCTAAGTCTCCTGTGGCGGTTGGATTTTTTTTTGTAAAAAAAAAGGACGGCGATTTACGTCCTTGTCTGGATTTTCGTGAGATTAACAAAATTACGGTACGCAATCCTTACCCACTGCCATTGATTCCTGATCTGTTTAACCAGTTATTTGGGGCCAAGTGGTTCTCTAAAATTGACCTTAAGGGGGCATACAATCTGTTGCGCATGAAGGAGGGTGATGAATGGAAGACTGCTTTTAACACTCCTGTGGGTCATTTTGAGAATCTGGTTATGCCTTTTGGTCTTACTAATGCTCCTGCATTTTTTCAGAATCTGATTAATGACATCCTTAGACTTTTGATCGGTAAAAATGTGGTTGTGTATTTGGATGACATTTTGATTTATTCGCCAGATCTGGAGTCTCATTGGCGGAGCGTGCGTGAGGTATTACAGTTATTAATGGACAATTCGCTTTTTGCTAAGCTGGAGAAATGTGAGTTCGCTGTACAGAGAATTAGTTTTTTGGGCTACATTATCTCCAGCAAAGGTTTTGAGATGGATCCGGTTAAGGTTCAGGCTGTGCAGGAATGGCCTAGGCCTATTGGTTTGAAATCGATACAGAGGTTTTTGGGTTTCGCCAATTACTATAGAAAATTCATAAAAAATTTTTCTAGTATTGTCAAACCTCTGACTGATCTCACCAGGAAAGGTGCTGATGCGGTTCAGTGGTCTTCTGAGGCCATTGAAGCTTTTGTGTATCTCAAGGAGAGGTTCACCTCTGCTCCCATCCTTATGCAGCCTGATGTTACTAGGCCGTTTTTGGTTGAGGTTGATGCTTCCTCTGTGGGGGTTGGCGCAGTATTGTCTCAGGATAACGGGGATGGATTACATCCCTGTGCCTTTTTTTCAAAAAAATTTTCGGAGACTGAATTGAATTACGATATTGGTAATCGGGAATTATTGGCTATTAAACTCGCATTTGAACACTGGCGCCACTTCTTGGAAGGTGCGGAATTTCCCGTTCAGGTTCTTACGGATCATAAAAATCTGATATATCTTGATGCTGCCAAGCGCCTGAATGCCCGTCAGGCTAGGTGGGCACTGTTTTTCTCGCGATTTAATTTCTCCGTTACTTACATCCCTGGTACTAAAAATGTTAAGGCGGATGCCTTGTCTCGCAGTTTTTCTCCCATAGTCGGTGCTGAGAAAGAGGAAAACATTTTACAAGAAGGTGTTGTGATAGCTGCTTTAGACTCCGTTTTGGAAGATGAGATTCTTAAAGCTCAGGAGAATGCCCCATCTAACACTCCTCATGGGAGGTTGTTTGTGCCTGGGACCTTTAGGAGAGATTTGTTTGTTGAGTGTCACGAATCTCGGTTGGCAGGTCATCCCGGAATCTCTGAGACCAAGAGACTGGTGGGTCGCAGTTTTTGGTGGCCTGGATGGCAGAAGGAAGTCATTAAGTGGGTGCGCCAATGTACTATATGTGCTAGATCTAAGTCCTCTCATACTCCTGCTGCGGGGTTACTTTGTCCTTTGGAGGTCCCCAGTGCTCCTTGGACACATTTGGCTATGGACTTTATAACTGACCTTCCCCCCTCTGAGGGTTTTACTGTCATCTGGGTGGTCGTGGACCGTTTTAGCAAGATGTGTCACTTGGTTCCCTTCGTCAAACTGCCCTGCGCTAAAACTCTCGCTAAGGCCTTTGTCAAGGAAATTGTCAGACTTCATGGCGTTCCTACTGACATTGTTTCTGATAGGGGTCCTCAGTTCATGGCTCGTTTTTGGCGTGCTTTTTGTGACAGGTTGGGAATTCATTTGTCGTTTTCGTCCGGATATCATCCTGAATCTAATGGCCAGACAGAAAGGAAAAACCAGGATGTTGAGCAGTTCTTGCGTTGTTTTGTGGCAGACAATCAAGAGGGGTGGTCTGAGTTTCTGCCACTTGCCGAATTTGCTCTGAACAATCATACATCTTCTTCTGCTGGTTGTTCGCCTTTTTTTTGTTGTTCTGGGAGACATCCGTCGTTTGGGTCGTTCTCCAAGTTGGGATCTGCCGTGCCTGAGGAGGAGAATTTTTCCGGTGATTTGGAAAGAGTTTGGACGGATGTGCGTGGTAATCTTCAGGAGGCCAACAGAAAATCTAAAGACTACTTTGATAGGAAACGACAGGAGGTTTTGTTCACTGTTGGTGACATGGTTTGGTTGTCCTCTAGGAATCTGCGGTTGAGGATTCCTTCTAAGAAATTGGGTCCCAAGTTTGTAGGGCCCTTTAAGGTGCTTCAGGTTGTCAACCAATCTGCTGTTAGGTTGGAGGTTCCTACCTCCTGGAGAATTAATCCGGTCTTTCATGTCTCTCTGTTAAAAAAAGCTGTTGTGTCGGATGGTGACGCCTCTGCCTCTGTTCCTCCGGTGGTGGAGGACGGGGAATATGAAATTTCTCGCATCCTTGACTCTAGACGGTATAGAGGTAGTTTGCAGTATCTTGTGGCCTGGAAAGGTTTCGGACCCGAGGATAACTCTTGGGTGAGGTCAGATGATGTTTCCGCGTCCAGACTTATCAGAGCGTTTCACAGGAGATTTCCTGATAAGCCTGGTCCTAGGGGATCCGGAGGATCCTCTTAGAAGGGGGGGTACTGTTAGAACCTTGCTGTTAGGTTTTTTTTCCTTTGCTGGTCACATGACCTTGTTGGCCTATTTAATCCTGCTCCGCCCTTCTGGCTTTGCTGGACTTCATTGTATATCTACTTTCTAGCTAGCCTGTGCTCTGTATCTAGCTCTGTTAGTTTGCTTGGTCTACGGACCTCTATGTTCTATCTATTTTGTTTGTTCGTCTGTCTGCTACTATTTCTGTTAGGAGGTGTCCCATATTCCTCCCAGTCCTTAGTACTTGTAGGGATTCCCTCCCCACATCTATAGGTCTCCGTACAGACTAGATTAGGACTTTAGCAGGTCTGATCGCAGGATCAGGTTCCCTGTTACATCGTAGGGATTCAGCTGAGTCCTATAGTAGGGACAGATCTCCTCTCTTTCCTTAGCTTTGGTAGCAGAACATAACAACGGTGAGCTCGGGATCGTGGGCTGTTACCCTATAAGGAGGAGATAGCCAGAAGGAGCGCAGAGAGCACGGTAGGCCTACACCCTCACTCTGACCAGGGCCAACTTCCCATTTGCTCTCAGACATCCAGGTCCCCTCTTAGCCGGGACTGTTTGTGGGTCAGTTCACCTGTTCTAGTAAAGACCCTGGACTGCAACCTGTTGTCTGTGTGCTCCTTGCTCCTCCAGCACTAACGGTACTGGGACGCCCTACACCATCACCCCCATCTTCCGTTATACTGCCCTGGGGCCGCACTCTTCCCGTGGAGAGTCACACTACCCCAGCTGCATACATCATCAGCCCCAGCGGTCTGCCTGGCAGCGGCGGTTCGCACTGACCGCAATCCACGGGTGGCATAGTCAGACATACCAACAGCGCATAGCAGACTACCACCGGTCTGAGCACCCTGAGCCACGGAACCGGGGTGCCACCACTACCCCCATCGTTTCCCTATTGCCCGGATCCGAGTGCCCCACGGCCCAGGGGGCGATTCACAAGCGGCAGCTATAGGTGGGGACCTGCGATGCCGCCCTCCTCCCGAACCCGAAGTGCCTGAAGCTGCAGAGGTGTCCACCGGCTCCAAGCCGGATTGGTCCGCGCTTGCAGAGGACCCGCAGCAGCCTTTAATGACACCGCTACCCGCAACAACAGTCACCTGGCTGGAGGCTGAGGAGTGGGCCTGGGACAACCAGGGGGGGGATCTGATTGGCTTTCCCCGGGAGACCCGGGCTGAAGTGCAGAGGAGGAGCCAGCGGTTCAGGGAGCAGATACTCCAGCTCACTCGGGAGCAACGTCAACGGGAGCTCCGCTGCGAACGCCTCGAGGTACGGGCCAAAGCTGCTAAATCCCGGGCTCGTCAGGAGGAGGCCACTCGTCCCAGTCCACGAGTGGAAGGGCAAGTCGTCCGCTTCCACCATGAGGCGGGGTGGGGGTTCATCAGAAGCCCCCGTACGAGGACGACGTGTTTGTCAGCCGGCGGGACGTCGAGCCGCGTTTGAAGAAGGGACACCCTGGCCGGAACCTCTTCCCGGGCGATGTAGTAACTTACTCTCGCCACCAAGGGGTGCGGGGGTGGTACGCCCTGGATGTACACAAGGTGTCCGGGAGCGACGCCCCCTCGCGCCCAGCCTCAGGGGACCGGTCAGCCTCCATCGGGAGGAACGAGCCTTTTCCCAGGAGGGAACCCGAGGTTTAGGCAGCCCCGGCTGTTGCAACTTGTTTATAGTTCAAATGTTGACATTTATATTTTGATTTTCTTCTAACCCCGGTTTCTAGAGACATGTGTCCCTGCGGACTGGCTGCAGACAGACTCCTTTCTTGTATATAGTTTGCATCTTTTTAGGTGCTCCATATTGGTTTTATACAAAACTGTGGACACTTCTACCTCAAGACCTCAGAAGGAAAACCTGTCAGGGTGGCTCTCTGGGAGGTCCAACTCGGGATCTTCATGCCCCACAGCCACCCCAGGGCCCACGTTGAGGGTTTGGGACAGGTCCCTCGCACTTCTGAACTGACTCTGCGCCTTTTCACCTTAACCCGTCTGTCTTACCAAAAATGTCTCTGGAAAAATGCTAGCACTATTATAATTTTATATTTTTGTACTTTTATAAGGTATTGTTATTTTTGCAACGTTTAAGAAGATGTGCCTCCCATAAAGGGAAGATGGTTTTGTTATATAAAAAGAAAATTTCCTAGGTGTTATTCTATTGCAGCCCGTGGATGTGCTGTGTTTCAGCAGGGGGGAATGTGGCGCCCCTGAGGTTTCGACCGCCACAGGGATGCTGCACTTCTGTAATGGAGTGTAGTGTTCCTCCTCCGAGGTAAGAACAGCGTGATGGTCGGGACCCAACCTGGGAATCCAACACCACATTTCTCCACCAGAGGGGGCTAGTATGCACCAGGTGCTGCCCTCCTGGTTACAGGAAGACTGGGGAACCAAGAGTGAGGGGAACCCGTTAGTGGGTGAGGGTGGAGGACTTACAATTTAGTGACACTTTAAATTTCATATTTAATAAAAAGCCATCTTTGGTTTTGGTCTTTGTGCTGTTAATTACTGTGAGGTACTGTGATCTCCCACCCTGAACGTGGATCCTGTGTGGACCTGCAGTGGATGGAGACACAGCCCTCGTACCCCGGCCTTGGGACGAGGGGCAGGTTGCAGATGAGGAATGTCTCAACCCGGTCAAGGACCACGACCTAGAAGGCCCAGAGGTTAAGAGTGTAGCTCCACAGCAAATGGATCCCGGGGACAATGCAGACGGAGCAGTGTACGCCACCTGTCCTCACCACCTGATATATTCAGAGGGAGTCCGGCTGCAAGAGGGGTACCGGCCCCCGACACCCGACCTTGCTACTCCATGTCCTGGTTGGGAAAGCCCAGTAGGCCCAGAGGATCCCATCGGGTATCGGAAGGAGCGGAGCTGCCACCCGTGCCCTTGTTCTGACAGGAGTTCAGAGGGAGACCCGGCCTATCTACATACACACAGACAGGAGAGGATACGGTCTGTAGTTCAGGAACACTCAGGTGCGGGGTCCCGATTGAATGCTGTACTTGCTCGGAGGTTGTCGGATCCCCGTCCCTAGTGACCGCAGGACTCAACGGGGGGCAGGGAGTCGCCTTCCTTCTGCAATCTCTAATGTGAATAAAGCCTTGGAAGTTCACCCCTATGGCCTCCGGACTGTTTATTCTGCGCTACACCGCACGATGCGGCACTCGTACTCCTCTACTACTACCCCCTCCATCCTGTCTCTACCTGCCCTGAGGCCCTGCTCCGCCTGTGGGGAGTAGTAACAACCATGGCTGCCCTAACACCAGGCCTCAGCGGACTGCAGCAGCGCTGGTGGCATTCACCAGGTGCCACAGGTGGCGTAGTCGGAATCAACCACTCAACCCGGATAAGCCCACACCATCCTTTTAATGTGACGGCCCTGAGCACGGGTCGGGTCCGGGCCATGGATGGCTGCACCCCATCTTTCCATCTCAGGACCCGACTCCGAGTCCCCCATCTCCCAGGGTAAACAAAAGGGCTATCGAGTAGAGACGTCACAGAACCCTGGAATGGTATTGTGCTCACAGAACCCCTGGGAAGCACGATGTCAGGGTACCCAACAGGTACATTGCACCTCTAAGGGACCTGACCGAAATTTGCTATGGCTTTCTTCACCTGGCCCCTCATTTATTGTATTTTAACTTCCGGGAGGTAGCATTCTTGAGATTCATAATCCCCAAAAACTGCTGAACTGTCGAGTAATCTGGATCATGTGCTCGCGGTTCCGGACGAAATCTGTGACACAGTGACGGCAGGGTGAGATATTGCGTGATCTCCACGGTGCCGTCTCTGAGGAATCCCTGACGCTGCGCATTAAAAAGAATATTGCACAGTGACAAGATCCTGCTGAGCAACTGAGTGTTAGAATTGACAACCGACACGTGCGCAGAGTAGCAAGGACTAGCCCAGCCCCTGAAACAGGCATCACTGATGACGCTTCATTCAGGGTGGGGAAAGAGGCAGCAGCAGGGACCGCAGCCTCTGCTCCCTGATCACGTCCGTCTTCATATCCCAGGATGCACTGGGGATTTTCAAACTAAATATTATCAAACAGGAAGTTGGTAAAAAAACAAATATATACACACACACACATACAAACACACACACCCCAGTTAGATCAATTTAGATTAACTTTTAATTAAAGTATATTAGAAAAGCAATTAGATTATTACATTAAGTAGAGATTTAGGATTAACTCAGTGTTGTTTTGGACAACCGCTTTAAATTGTTAATTGAAATAAAACAGTTCCCCGTTGTATTAATAAGGCAGTGATTCCAACTGTATTACCACTGGGAGACCCCCAACTCACACTCCTATTTCCCGAGTGCCTTCCATGCCAAGCTTGGTTATGGAGGCTTTGGATTACCATCCATACTGTTGGGCACAGATCATGCTTCTTATGTCTTCATCGATCCCCCAGAACACAGCCCTGCATTACAGCGTCCTTCAGGCTTTGTCCAATTATTTTCTCCAAATTTGTTTGCCGATCAGTGGCAAGAGGCTGTTGAACTACTCAATCTCCTTGTTCCTTTGGAAAATTGGCACATTCTTGCATATAACAGTAGAGAGTGGCCAAATCTTACGGAGACACTTGTAGATCGCAACGAAACATGGAGAGCAGATGTTCAGCAGTGAACTTGAAGTCTCCCTCCTCTACGAAACTTTGTCGTACACATCTGACTTACTCGTGAGGACTTCTCATGATTCACATGTGCAAAAATAGTTCAATCCACAACTAAAACGCTTGAACCAACCCGTGGAAAACTGGATAAAGATAGATAAAAGGCACATTACCTGTGTGTAGTCCAAGTGTGAAGTAATTGTCGGGTCCAGGATTGAACCCGGGCGATGCAATTACTTATGTATTTTGCTGCCCATTCGCTGGCCAGGGCATAGTCATCAAGAATCACCAGCCTCATGATTGTGACCACAAGCTCTGTCCTGGCAGCATGTGGCTAACAATCTGAAAAGAGAGGAGATACACAAGATAAGAGGTGACAGAATAATATACAAAAGAGGTAACACAATAATACACAGTCGGCAAATTTGGAGACTGAAACACATTCAGGCTTTCAGAAAGTTGGCTGCTTCAGTTTTTATTGTGTCAATTTGCATTAACTGTAGATTGTTATGAATCAGATGAATTGTTAAAAAAAATGCATATTAATGTCGTCACAACGAAATTACTTAACCACAAAACCCCCATTTCCACTGAATTTCTGCCCTACCACAAAATGATCTGCTTACATCATTTCAGTGATCTTCTCATTAGCTCAGGACAAAGTGTAAAAGAGGACAAGGCAGCTGATAGCACTCAGTCATGCTTACTGAATTACAAGAGCAGGCTGGTGCTTCAAATCATTGTCTTCTGATTACATTCAAGGAAATGTGTGCAGTCATCATTGCTTTGCAGGCAAGGACATTGCTGCTTGTAAGATTGCCCCTAGATCAACCATTTATCGGATCATTAGGAATTTAGTCTGTGGTGCATCATATACGTGTTGTGACAGATCAGCTCTTGGGTAGGCGCAGGTTCACACAGGAATGCAGGTTTCAAAACAAACTGGTGGTTTATTAAATGTCCATAAACCAACCAGGAAAACAAAACATAACAGCTCTTTCAGCTGCTTGTAAAACTCGGCCCTTTAATCCAGGCCCATTAACTCCCTACACTATGTGTGCTGGAGCCTGCTTCTTCCAGTCCTACATCACCAAAGTTTGGTACTTTGGGGACACATACTTCCCATCCACGACCTGTCCTGCAGCAACCTTACATACCCTCCCTCTGCCTAAAGCCGGGGGGCTTGGCACCTTCTGCCACCATACATTAGATACACAAAAGGTATAACAGAACAAAACTCAAAATAACCAGTCCATACAGCACGGCATCAGCCGTTTAAATGTAGTGCTTTTGATGTGCCCCCTGGGCCGTGGGGTACTCGGCAGCCGGGCCTATGGCTGCTTGCAGGGAATATCACGGTGGCGGGCCCGGTCCGTGACCCAGGGCGGTCAGTAAAAAAGAGGGGGGAATATTTGTAGGGGATTTGTCGTGATGCCACCTGTGGTGTCTGGTGAGGATCACCAGTGCTGCAACAGTCCTCTGAGGCAGGTGTTAGGGCAGCTGGAGATGGAATGGCCCCCCACAGGTGGAGCAGGCCTCAGGGCAGTGTAGGGGTAGATGGATGGTGGTGCAGGGGAGAGACGGCAGGACAGTCCCAGAGGAAAGACAGACACTCACACGGGGGTGCGCTTCAGTACCTTTACTGATGATGATGCAGGCACAGTCCAGGGTACTCCAGGTGAAGGGCGCACTTTTGGACTTCTCCCCAGTGAGCGGGTGGACTGATCGTCTGCCTCCACTTGATAAGCTCTGACCTGCCTGAATCTAGGCCTAGCTTGGTTATTGTCTGTCTTTGCACCTGCTGATCTGGTGGTAGGGCATTCTCTTTGGAGTCACTCTCCCTGGTCGCTGGGGCCTCCGTGACTCCTAGCCATGGTACTGCAGTCAGCTTTTGGTGAACCTGGGACCTGTAGTTCTCCAGGGATTCTGGTAATTCCTGCTGGGTATAATGAGTCCCTGTAGGCGCGGACCCGGTGTCCGGTTTGTATAACGGGGTGAGCTTACTATGCTCCTCTGCCCCCTGTGTTACTCCTTCCTTCCTCTCGCCTTCGGCCACGCTCGGGGCCCTCTCTAGGCTTCAGGGCTGCTGGAGGCCTAGCTTGCCTCACACAGCAGCCTGCGTGCTGCTCCCTCCTGAGCACACTGCACACTCAACTCTCACTGAGCTGCCTGGCTCCACCTTCCATATATATATCCCTATCCGGGCTCCATCTGCTGGTATGAGGTGGAAGGTGGAGGTGTGTGAATGTAGCGAGGGCCTCTTGTGGAGAAATCCATCCATGCACCCTTCTGGGTTCTGTGGCACCAATGCACAGCAGGGCACCACACTTTTCTCTGCCTGCTGCAGACTGAGCAGCACATGCAAGGTTTGCTCACCTTGCACAACACACAGCACCACTGAGACAGGCGCAGCTGTCTTAAATCAGGCCTTCCAAGACCTGGACTGGAGGTAAGTGAGCAGCTGTTCCCCCCCAGCTCTTTCAGCTGCTTGTAAAACCCAGCCCTTTAACTCCCTCTCAGCACTATGTGTGCTGGAGCCTGTTTCTCTGTGTCCTACAGAAGCTTGGTACTTCAGGGACGCATACCTTCTGTCAACAACCTATCTGTGAGCAACCTTACAGTGTGCTGCACTGAGTAAGACCAGAATTGAACCAGAAGATAACAGAAGGTAACTGCACAGCCATAGTAAATAAAATTCTCTTTGTTTTCACTCTCACCCCTATAGTCCTACATGTTCTACTAACCCTTCTCATCCCTACATATAATAATGAAGTGGTCATCTCTCCCTCCGTCTCACCTCCTCCTCAGATCTGTTCCTTAACATACAATCCTCTGTCTCCAAACACAGACAGCCACCTCACGCTCTCTCCTGCTCCCATTAATATCACTTTCTCTGCTCCTCCACACTGCTGGCGATATCTCTCCAAATCATGGCCCTCCTCATCACATCCCCACAGTCACTTCGACCTCTCATCCACAATCTATCAAATTTCCGCAACCTGTCTAACCTATACCCATTGCCCCCCCCCCCCCCCCCTCACCAATCCCACCAACAGGAGCTCTATGGAACGCTCTCTCCGTCTGCAACAAACTTTCCTACATCCATGACCTTTTCATTACTAACAAACTTTCCTTCCTTGGCATCAATGGTATCTGACTCACCCCCTCTGACATGGCCTCTCCAGCTGCACTTTCATACATTGGATTCCACCTTTCCCACACCCCTCACCCCATCGGCAAGCATGGCAAAGGAGTTGGTTTTCTCCTGTCAGATAACTCTACTCTGCTGCCCGACTAATCCACCTGTCCCCCCCGCTATTCCCTGGCCTCTCCCCTCTGTCAATCCCTTCACTAGCTCCCCATTATCCAGAGATTCCAGTTGAAAACCCTAACCATGGCATACAAAGCCATCCACAGCCGGTCTCCTCCATCTAACTGTGACCTAGCGTCCCGGTACTTACCTGCACGCAACCTCCGATCTTCACAAGATCTTCTCTACTCCCCTCTTATCTTCTTTTCCCACAATCGCACGCAAGATTTCTCCCGTGCACCCTCTCACTCTAGAACTCTCTACCCCAACATATCAGACTGTCGCCTACCGTGGAAACCTTCAAAAGGAAGCTGAAGACCCACCTCTTCCGACAAGCCTACAACCTGCAGTAACCACCGCTCCACGACCAGCTGTACCTCACCTACTGTATCCTCACCCATCCCTTGTAGACTGAGCCCTCACGGGCAGGGTCCTCGCTCCTCCTGTACCAGTCGGTGATTTGTTTTTGCTCAAGATTATTGTACTTGTTTTTTGCTATGTATATCTGACGCGCCCCCTGGGCCGTGTGTGTGGGAATACCCGGGACTCTGTATAATGTTGGAGGTTGTATCTCCGTGGCGGCGACCCGGTCCCGTGGCTCAGGGTGGTCAAACCAGTGGCGGGTCTGTTTATCTGGTTTTTAATGTTTGAATGTCCGACTACGCCACCCGTGGATTGCGGTCACTGAGAACCGCCGCTGCAGGGCAGACCGCTAAGGCTGATGTTGGGTGCGCAGCAGAGAGTAGTATAACTCCCCACGGGAGGAATATAGCCTCAGGGCAGCGTATGTAGATGGTGAGGGTTGTAGTGCAGGGGCACAGCAGAAATGACTCAGAGTCCGTGCAGTGCAGTTCAGGGTCTTTACTGTTGGTAATGAAGAAGGCCCTGCCGGGAGTACTGGTTAACATTAGAGGCCTGGTCAGTCTGTGAGCGAACAAGAGTCCCCCTGGCCAGGTGGAGGTGTAGGCCTTCCCGTCTGACTGCACTCTTCCTGGCTACCCTGCTGTAGTCGTGTAGTAGCCCACGTCCCTGAGTGTACCGTGTGATGCTCACCCGTATGGCTGGTGATTTGGGGCCTTTGGTTCCTTCCGCTCCTCGATGGTGGTACCGGTCCATTGCGTGTGACTGAGCCTCCGGGCTTTCTATGGCCAGGGGACCTGAAATCCCCTGCCAGGTGGTTTCTGCTGCTGGATGTAGATATCCCCACAGCCTCGGACTCCGGTGTCCGGTTCTCTGCGTCTTCTGCCAGGACGAGCTCTGCTCCAGTCCCTGGTCTTCAGCTCCTGGCTCCTACAGAGCTCCTTGCTGCTGCTCTGTCCCTTCTCTGGAACTAGACTCTTCTCTGCTAACCCCGCCCCAGATCCAGTTTATAAAGGGCAGGATCCTCCCCTGCCTGGACTGGGGCAGGAGGTGTGGCATGCAATAATGATCCTGACCAGGAAAACCCATGCTCGCTCTCAGACATGGTATTTCTACCACTGTGGCAACCAGACCCCCTGGGGTGCCACATATCCCTTTTCACATGTAAAGCTCCATGTAATAAACGGCACTAAAATAGTAACTTAATAGGGGGAGGTTCCAGCAAGTCCCAGTATCACCTCCTACATAGGATTCAGCTATTGAATTGGTTCAACACCAGTGAAGAGCTTGCTCAAGAATGGCAGCAGGCAGGCGCCAGTGCTGTTAGGGACATATGGAAGAATGAATGTCCGGAGAAGAAAAGCTGAGCGCTACTTTGAGTCCAGTGTTATGCCAACAGTAAAGCACCCCGAGACGAGTCATGTGTGGAGTTATTCATCATCAAAAGGGAGTGGGCTCACTCACAATTTTGCCTAAGAACACAGCAGGAGCATTTTTGGTGATTAACAATGCATTTACCAGCATGACGGAGAATATGTCACAAGGCAAAAGTGACAACTAAGTGTCTGGGTAACATTGACATTTTGGGTTCATCGCCAGTAAACTCTCCAGATCTCAATTTGATTGTGGTCAATCCTCAAAAAGCGGGTGGACAAACAGAAATGTATGTAGTCAGCTCCAAGCAGTGATTAGACAAAAATTGTCCGTAGTCAGTCAGGATTTGGCCCAGCAGCCAATGTCCAGCTGCCAGGGCGAAGGGAGCGAGTCTTGAAAAATAAGGGTCAACACTGTGAATATTGAATCTTTCCATAAACTTGATGTATTTGTCAAAAAAAGTGTAAAACTTATAAAATGCTGATAATTGTAGTACAGTAACCACAGAAACATCTGACAAAGATCTAAAAACACTGAAGTGAACACCAAAATTTGTATCAGTCACAAGACTTGGCCACGACTGTACATAAAGTGACACAAAACAAGATACAAGACATAGGTCAAAAAAAAATTCTCCATCTTCTCCATTACGTCAATCCGTGAAAAATGGATATTAACTTAAGGACGAATTCACACATCCGTGGTGGGATCGAGCACCCGGCCCGGCTCTCTGGACCTGATCAATGCCTCATCTATTCCCAGGAGGTAATCACAGATCAGCACTGGTGACCCAGCGGTTGTCAGATCTGAGCTCGGTCAGTGGAGCACAGATGTGTGAATTCAGCCTTACAGAAGTTTTTCCAGAGTAGAAAGCCAGAGCTGATGGATTACAGCGCCACCCCAGGGCACAGGTTGTGTGTGGCATTACAGCTCAGCACCTGTCACGTCACTAGACCGGAGCTGTAGTACCAGACACAACCTGTGGCCAGGACTGGCGCTCTGTGTTCCTTTTCCTCCTTGACAAACACTGTGTATAAAAATACAGAATCCGGGAACCTCCAAACATTGCAGAAATCGCCAAGTTCTAACAGTGCATAATGGGCACAGCTCCAGCCATACTGTCAGTGAATGGAAACCTGGTTTATAGTCCAACTGCTGACAGGTGAGAGGCTGCGGCTCCCTGTAATCACTGACTCTGACCCGTCACGACCATTGCTGCTATACAGCAGTCTATGAGCCGCTCTCTATAGTGCAGGGGACTAACCACATCCACTGGAAGCCAGGCTTCCCCCCGGGACTGAGGCTGCCCCCCGGGACTGAGGCTGCCCGGGAGCTCAGTATGTGATGCGCAGTTGACGCGCCCCCTGGGCCAGTGCTGTTTGGGGGATACCCGGAGCCGGATCAGATGGGGGTTGTAGTCTCCGAGTGGCTTTGACCCGGTCCGTGCCCAGGGTGTCAAACTCAGTGTGTGGCAGTCCTTATGATGTTACTAGATGTTCTTTTGTGTCGACTACGCCACCCGTTGAATTGCGGTCAGTACGGCCGCCGCTGCAGCAGGGTCCGCTGAGGCTGGTGATGTATGTGCAGCTCAGGTAGTATAACCCCCAACGGGAGGGGTATAGCCTCAGGGGGTCAGTTGCAGAGGATGGGGGTTGTGGTGGTGCAGCGAGGATGGAAATGAGACGCAGAGTCGGGCTGTGCAGTTCAGGGTTTGTTTACTTACTGCAGTTGTTCTGGTCACTCCGGCCTTAAGTGACCACCCGAGCCGTGCTGCGTCCACCAGGTCCTGGACTCGGCCAACCCCCAGGTGATTCTGGAGCGTGGTCCTGAGCTCCCTTTCTGTCCTGTTCTCTTCTCTGGCCTTCCCCACCAGGGATCCACCTATGTCCGGCTCCCTCGGGCCTCTTGGTGGTAAACCCTTGTCTCTGGGTTCCCTGACCCTATTCCTGGTCTGCCTTCCGGGTGGATTTAGTGGGTGGTCGTGGCAGATCCTGCCCACGACCTCCGGTTCCTGGCTAAGGTGTGCTGTAGCCTCTGCCAGCTTGGGATCCGGTACCCTGTTGCCAACTCTTCACCCTCTGGTCTAATTTGGGCTCTTGGAGTTCCTTCGTTCTCCCCCTCTGGGTCTTTCTTTCTCCTCTCTCTCTCTGGGCCTTGGAGCTGCTCTTCTCCTCTGCTCTCTTCCTCTGCAAAGACTGACGTCTCACTGACTGACCCTGATCTAAGATGGTGCCCACCTTATATACTCCCTCTATGTGTGAGCTCAGGTGACCAGCACCCAATGAGCTCCTAGCATTACCCAGACTGCTCCCCCTATCTGCCCCTACACTACTGGGATGTTCCACCCCCCTCCCACTCCAGCCAAGGACAGACTCGGTCGTACCTGCACATTATTAAGTGGGAGTACCATTGGTCTGTCCTCCGGAAATGGGATGTATGTAGTGCATGCAGCCTACTGAGCTCAGTTCCACACTCCATCCTTACCCGGGAGTGGAATATCACACCTCTGGGTTGAGGTGCAATACCCCTGTAGCAGCCGAATCCTCAGGGTGCTACATTCCCCCCTGGTAAATCACAGCACGTCCTCGGGCTGTAAAATATAAACATCCAAAACATACAATTTTTTTTCATAACATAAACATATAAAACATATAAACATTATCAGCAGCATAAACTTTTCATATAAATAACATTTTTGTAAACATTCCTGTCTCTGGTTCCTCCGGTCACGGTGCAACTTGTGACCGGGTAAAGTGCGACAGTCTCTTGAAGAAAAACAACAGTTTCCTATAAAACCAGTAGGGGGGGCGCTTTAGGAAGCGCAACTATATACAAGGGGATATGGCCGCTCTCAGTCCTCGGCCAGGTATTAGGGAGGATTGACCGCTCTCAGTCCTCGGTCAGTGGGAATAGGGACACACGGGATTCAGTTCAATTGGCTGGTCCCAACGGGGACTATATTTTAACTAGAACAGTTCTTATACCCTGACGGGTAACTATGTACAGTCTCTTCTCTACCGTACTCAACGACGGCGTCCTCCTGCTCTTTCTTTGGATTCTTCAGACCCGTCCGGGTCCTCTTGCTCCTCCTCACACCGCAGCTCCTCCTCCGTCAGGCGATGCACATGGAGGGCGTAGGGTCCTTTGGCACACTTGTGCCGGGTGAAGGTGACCTCGTCCCCTACATACAGGTCACGACCTCTGTGTCCCTCCGGTAGGTGGGACTCAACGTCTCTCCTGGTCACGAAGACGTCGCCTGGGGTGCGGTGATCCCTGATGAAACCCCACCCATGCTGCAGATTGAACTTTATCACAGTCCCGATGGTACGGGGACCATGCGCTGCACGGGGGTTTCTCCTGGTCCGGCTCTTCTGCTCCGCGCTCCTTATTTGGGCTTGCTGTTCCCGGACCCGCCTCTCTCTCCGCTCCCTCTCAAAGACCTCGAGCTGCTGGCGGCAGCACTCTGCACGCTCCGCTGCGGCTGCCCGAGTCTCCTGAGTGAACCCCATGAGGTCTTCTCCGGTGGGATCCCACTCAAACTGGGTCTCTTCTAGCGGGGGCGAGATCCTCTTTATGGGCTTTGGAGCCGGGATCAGGGGTTCGCACATGGCCCTTGCTTTTTGCAGCTCCAGCTGGATGTATTCCTGGGGCCATACGAAGGGCTGCCCATCCGGGCACGTATGTTGGGCGAACAGGTCTTCACCCAGGTGCGGCACTCTTGTTTTTATGGGCACAGTGGTGGTAGCGGCGCCCGGGTTAACCAGGCCTTGCGACAAGGCCTGGGGCACCTTGAAAGTAAAGGGCACCGTAAGAACGGCGGCGCCCTGTGTTACTTGGCCCTGCGACCAGGCCGGGGGCTCCGCGGAGGTAGGGGGCGCTGTTGGTATTGCGTCGCCCGGGGGTACTAGGCCTTGCGACCAAGCCGATGGTACTTCCTGCTTGGCCACGCTCGGGGTCGAGGCGTGTGACGTCACAGGGGTCGCGGCTTCCGTTTGAGGCCTAGTCTGCGGCGGTGACGTTGCAGCGACGGGCACCGCAGGGGGTACTTCGGGCTCTGCGACGGGGAGCTGGGGCAGGCACGCGGTTTCCCGGCTCGGGGTAGTGACGTCCCCTTTACCTGCCTCCATTCGTTCGGCTCCCTTCTCGGCGCCGTCTCCGGCCTTCAGTCCTCCTGCGCCATCCTCAGAGGCGGTCTGTCTCCTCGTCTCGGGTGGCGTGCTCCGCTGACGAGTCTCGGTCTGCTGGGCCATCTCTCGGCTCCACTCCGCCAACGTCTCTCGTTGCACCCGGGCCAACCTCTGTGCGAGGCCCTCCAGCGCAGTCTGTGCACACTCCCGATCTCGGGGGAGCTGTGCTAGAATCTCCAGCAAGCTTTCTGGAGTGGCGACCGGCAACAGGCTCCTGACCACTGGGTCGGCGCTGCCTGGAGTGGCGGCCCGCATCAGGCTCCTGACCACTGGCTCGGTGCTGCCTGGCTCTCCCTTCATCTCCGGGTGTGCTTTCTCTGGACTGCTCCAGGCGGCACCCATCTTCGTTCTTTTCTTTTGTCTCCGCCCACATTGAGGATGGTCCCGGGGCAACTTCAGTTCCAGAGGCAGTTCTCTCACGCTGATGGACACTTCCAGCATCACAGTCTCTGTTGGTGGGCGCGGTTTCCGCTTTTGGCGCCATTCTTCGACCTGGCCCACGATGGGAGGTGGCCTTTTGCCACCCTCTGGCACGCCCATAATGGCGTCCGCTCCCCCAAGGCGGGAAATCTTTGGAAATGGCGGGAATCGTCTCCCAGTGGCGGGAAACTCCATGGATGGCGGGAAAAAGCTGCAAATGGCGGACAACCGGCGGGAAACGACCTGTGATGGGGCCCGATGGCAGGGACCCTCCGGAACCGGCAGGAGACTTCTTTTTGAGGTAACGGTGTACTTTTCTTCAGGCACGCAGTACCCGGTTGTTGCGGGCACGTAATCCTGCCGACTACGCCAAAGTTGACGCGCCCCCTGGGCCAGTGCTGTTTGGGGGATACCCGGAGCCGGATCAGATGGGGGTTGTAGTCTCCGAGTGGCTTTGACTCGGTCCGTGCCCAGGGTGTCAAACTCAGTGTGTGGCAGTCCTTATGATGTTACTAGATGTTCTTTTGTGTCGACTACGCCACCCGTTGAATTGCGGTCAGTACGGCCACCGCTGCAGCAGGGTCCGCTGAGGCTGGTGATGTATGTGCAGCTCAGGTAGTATAACCCCCAACGGGAGGGGTATAGCCTCAGGGGGTCAGTTGCAGAGGATGGGGGTTGTGGTGGTGCAGCGAGGATGGAAATGAGACGCAGAGTCGGGCTGTGCAGTTCAGGGTTTGTTTACTTACTGCAGTTGTTCTGGTCACTCCGGCCTTAAGTGACCACCCGAGCCGTGTTGCGTCCACCAGGTCCTGGACTCGGCCAACCCCCAGGTGATTCTGGAGCGTGGTCCTGAGCTCCTTTTCTGTCCTGTTCTCTTCTCTGGCCTTCCCCACCAGGGATCCACCTATGTCCGGCTCCCTCGGGCCTCTTGGTGGTAAACCCTTGTCTCTGGGTTCCCTGACCCTATTCCTGGTCTGCCTTCCGGGTGGATTTAGTGGGTGGTCGTGGCAGATCCTGCCCACGACCTCCGGTTCCTGGCTAAGGTGTGCTGTAGCCTCTGCCAGCTTGGGATCCGGTACCCTGTTGCCAACTCTTCACCCTCTGGTCTAATTTGGGCTCTTGGAGTTCCTTCGTTCTCCCCCTCTGGGTCTTTCTTTCTCCTCTCTCTCTCTGGGCCTTGGAGCTGCTCTTCTCCTCTGCTCTCTTCCTCTGTAAAGACTGACGTCTCACTGACTGACCCTGATCTAAGATGGTGCCCACCTTATATACTCCCTCTATGTGTGAGCTCAGGTGACCAGCACCCAATGAGCTCCTAGCATTACCCAGACTGCTCCCCCTATCTGCCCCTACACTACTGGGATGTTCCACCCCCCTCCCACTCCAGCCAAGGACAGACTCGGTCGTACCTGCACATTATTAAGTGGGAGTACCATTGGTCTGTCCTCCGGAAATGGGATGTATGTAGTGCATGCAGCCTACTGAGCTCAGTTCCACACTCCATCCTTACCCGGGAGTGGAATATCACACCTCTGGGTTGAGGTGCAATACCCCTGTAGCAGCCGAATCCTCAGGGTGCTACACAGTCATCCGCCATGTCTCCCCAGTACTCAGCAGCCTCACTACCCACCACGGTAAAAGCAAGAATGTAAGGGCTCCTTCCACGTATGATGTCATTTACGGGGGCGTGTCCTGACTGTGCATTATGGGCGTGTTCTAGTTTAGCACCAGGCGCCATAGTCTAATGCAGTGTAAAATAATACTCTTTCTGTATTATTTTTCTCTACTGAGGACTTCTCAAAGTATCAATATCACGATATTCTTATAAAAAAATGTATCTATTTATTCTTGGATTGTCCATTAAAAAGAATCAGATTCCAGCAGGTACATACAATAATTAGTTATAAAGTAATTGTCCATTTGTCCATAATTAGCTTAATTGTTGAGATTCACCCATCTTTCCTTGGATCCTGGCTGGTAAATCATGTCTTTGTCCAGCACGTGTCCAGGCCTACATGCCATCTGTTTCTCAGCATGAAGATTCTTCTTCTGTGTCTTGTGGGGTGGGCAGAGCAAGAGAGCCCCCCTTTCTGTACCATGGGCTTTTATAGCCAGTCGTATGGCACACCTGTTCTACATATGGTAGTGAACCAAAAATACACATACAAATAGCGCATGTCAAGTAGACACGATGGCTGAGGCATAGAACTCAGATTTAAGAAAAATGATTATCGATTATTAATTAACATTCCAAATGAATTTCCATAATTAACCATTTAACATGCAGAGAGTGACACAGCTGCCAGTGAAGCTGCAGGAGGAGGTCAGTGCTGCGGGGCTGGTGGCGGCGGCGGCTCTAGGGGCACGCTGCTAGGTGTGTGGGGGCTCTGTGGGGATGCTGCGGGCTGGTGGTGGTGGCGGCTCTGTGGGGGGGATTTGAGGAGGCTCTAGGGGATGGTGGGGGTTCGGAGGGGAAAGATGCATGCTTGGGGCTTGTGGGGGCTCTGGGGGGGCGCTGCGGGGCTTGTGGGGGCTCTGGGGGGATGCTGCGGGCTTGTGGGGGCTCTGGGGGGACTGTAGGCACTCTAGGGGGATGCTGTGAGGCTTGCATGCACTCAAGGGGGACACATGGTGCGGGACTGTGGGCACTCTAGGGGGACGCTGCGAGGTTTGCATGCACTCTAGGGCAGAGGTCCCCAACCGCCGGTCCGCGGACCAGGACCGGGCCGTTGGGGTTTTTCAGCCGGTCCGCGGCGCCGCTGACAGCAGAGAACATTATGCAGGACGGGGTGGGGCGTCGGGCGGGTCTTAGTGACGCGGCCCTCCTGCACAGCATGGTGTGTTCCTGACGGGGTGGGGCGGCAGGCTCTCCTCACTGACACGCCCCCGGCAGAACATGTTATGTGGGGCGTGCTGGGGCAGCAGACTGGCTTCAGTGACGCGGCTCCCGGTACCAGTGTTCAGTGTGTAGCGCTGCTAAGCAGCAGCGCTGTATACACTGACGCTCAATGTACAATGCTGCTACTTAGCAGCGCTGTACACCGAGGTCCCGCCAGCATCCTCCCCATACAGCTCCACCCCTCCATAACCCCACCCCCATATGACCAAAGCCCCGCCCCCACCCCCACCGGGCCATGGAAAACTGGTCTTCCTTATAGCCGATCCCTGGTGCAAAAAAGGTTGGGGACCTCTGCTCTAGGGGTACGCATGCTGCGGGACTGTGGGCACTCTAGGGGGACGCTGTGAGGTTAGTGGGGGATCTGGAGGCAAGCTGCGGGATTGTGGGGGATCTGGGGGATGTAGCGGGCTGGTGGCGGCTCTGGGGGGCATGCTGCGGGTTTGTGGGGGCTCTGGGGGGATGCTGCGGGTTAGTGGGGGCTCTGGGGAGATGTTGCGGGCTGGTGGTGGCTCTGGGGGGATGCTGGGGTGCATGCTGCGGCCTTGTGGGGTCTCTGGAGGCATGCTGTGGGTTTCTGGGGGCTCTGGGGGGATGCTGCGGGCTGGTGAGGGCTTTGGATGCATGCTGCAAGGTTTGTTGGGGCATGCTGTGGGCTGGTGGTGGCTCTGGGGGCATGCTTCGGGATTTGGGGTGATGCTGTGGATTTGTGGGGGCATGCTGCGGGTTTGTGGGGGCTCTGGTGCCATGCTGCGAGGTTTGTGGGGGCATGCTGTGGGCTCTGGGGTGATGCAGGTTTGTGGGGGCTCTAGGGGCCTGCTGGGGGCTCTGGGGCAACGCTGTTGTGCTTGGAGCGACGCTGCAGGGCTTGGGGGGACGCTGCAAGGCTTGGGGGGCCTCTGGGGGGACGCTGCGGGGCTTAGGGGGATGCTGCGGGGCTTGTGCTGGCTCTGGGGGGACGCTGCGGGCACTCTTGTGGGATGCAGCAAGGTTTGCATGCACTCTAGGGGGACGCATGTTTTGGGATGGTGGGGATGCTGCGGGCTTGTGGGGGCTCTGGGGTCATGCTGCGGGCTTGCGGGGGCTCTGGGGGGACTGTGGGCACTCTGGGGGGATGCTGCGGGTTTGTGGGGGCTCTGGGGGGATGCTGCGGGTTTGTGCGTGCTCTGGGGGGGATGCTGCGGGCTGGGGGGATGCTGGGGGGATGCTGCGGGCTTGTGGGGGCTCTGGGGGCATGCTGCGAGGTTTTTGTGGGCTCTGGAGGCATGCTGCGAGGTTTGTGGGGGCTCTGGAGGCGTGCTGCAAGGTTTGTGGGGGCTCTGGGGGGATGCTGCGGGTTTGTGGGGGCTCTGGGGGGATGCTGGGGGTTTGTGGGGGCTCTGGGGGATGTTGCATGTTTGTAGGGGCTCTGGGGGAATGATGGGGGCTCTGGGGGATGCTGCGGGCTTGTGGGGGCTCTGGAGGAATGCTGCGGGGCTTGTGGGGGCTCTGGGGGGATGCTGCGGGCTTGTGTGGGCAATGGGAGGGGACGCTGCGGGGCTTGTGGGGGCTCTTGGGGGATGCTGCGTGTAACATCCCTGGCGGTGTGCTTGCATGGTGCACCACCTCCCACCATGCAAGACCGCAATCTTACCCATCAGTCCAGCCTGCAAACCGTGTTCCAGTTCATGCTGTGTGCATGTCTCTTGACTGATTGCTTAGTGCGGCGGCCCGGTTACTTCCTGATTCTTATAGCTGCTGTGGGCGCACCTCTAATGCGTCTCCAGCCTATTTAGGTGAGTCACTGGATATTTAAACCCCCTCCACCCAGTAGGAGGTGCCTGAGCAACACTAACATTCAGTGTGCTCCTTGACTCTGAAGTTGCCAGGTCCAGTTCTGTGTCTTCTTGTCTGTTCCGCTATCTCTAGTGCAGCATTCCCAGACCTCTTTTCTGTGCCATCTTGTCCGTTCCCGCCATCCCTGGGGGCTGTATACCCAGGCCTGTTCTTGTATCTCTTGCAGTATCAGTTCCTGTCTGAACTGTATCCTAGCCTGTTATCTGTTTGTCTCTATGTTCGTACCTTCCCTTTTCCTGCAGTGTCTGAACCAGCACCTAACTCCTACTCGTTGTTTCTGTACTTCTGTTTGTGAGTTTTGAGTCCACTCGCTACTTCATTGTCAGTACCTTGTGTGTATCTGGTTCTGCTTGTCCCTTTTCCCTTCCTCCATATCTACCTCCTGTGTTCTAGCCATCTTCCTGTATCTTTCAGTCTGTTCCATGTGAACAGAGCCCTGTCCTCTCTGCCTGCACCGTCAGCCCTGTTCTGCTCTGCCTTGCTCACCGCTCCGGCGGTTCCCTTCTTCTCTGCTTGCTCACCGCTCCGGCGGTTCCCCTCTGTTCTGCCTTGCTCACCGCTCCGGCGGTTCCCCTCTGCTCTGCCTTGTTCACCGCACCTGCGGTTTAGTTCTGCTCTGCCTTGCTCACCGCTCCGGCGGTTCCCCTCTGCTCTGCCTTGCTCACCGCTCCGGCGGCTCCTCTCTGCTCTGCCTTGTTCACCGCACCTGCGGTTTAGTTCTACTCTGCTTGCTCACCGCTCCAGCGGTTCCTCTCTACTCTGCCTAGCTCACCGCTCCGGCGGTTCCTCTGTGCTCTGCCTTGTTCTCCGCACCTGCGGTTTAGTTCTGCTCTGCTTGCTCACTGCTCCGGCGGTTTCCCTCTGCTCTGCCTTGCTCACCGCTCCGGCGGGTCCTCTCTGCTCTGCCTTATCCACCGCACCAGCTGTATTGCTTTACTCTGCTTGTCTACCGCATCTGCGGCTCTGTTCTTGTCTCCCAGTCTGTATTGGACCCTATCCAGCCTGCACTCCTATCTGCTAGTAACCCCCTGTCTGCATACCAGCCGTGCTTGTCAATACCCCCCTGTCTGCATACCAGCCGTGCTTGCCAGCACTCACCTGTCTGCATACCAGTCGTGCTTACCAGTACCCACCTGTCTGCATACCAGCCGTGCCTGTCAATAACCACCTGTCTGTACGCCAGTCTTACCTGCCTGTTCCTGCATTCCCCGATGTGGGTCAACAGCTGTGACCGGGGTCTGACCTGGAGTAGCCCCTGGTCCCTCTTCTTGGTTCCTCCCTGGTTCACGGTGTCGTTAGCCGCCGTGCGACCTTGGTCGGATCGGGTTGATACTTAGTTACGCCCCTCCAGGCACTCCTCGGTTCATGGTACAGTGGGATAACTAATCACGCTCACGCCAGTCAGTCCGGGCGTGAGCGTAACAGTTTGCTCAGGCCATGGTTCCCGTTGAGCCCCACGGCCTTTCGCTCTCAGAGACATTTTGAATCCTTGTCTGGCGAATACGTGCACCAAGAAAAAATTTTTTATCAAGCTATGGCAAAGGCGGTTTATGCACCAGCCCAAATGGATCTACTGTACCAGCACTCGTTCCTGCGGATCCACCACGATACTATGGGGATCCAAAACGAAGCCGTGCATTTGTGGAGCAATGCATGCTGCATTTCAAGTTCTATGCTCACTATTTTCCTACTGATCAGGTTAAAGTAGCATTCATGATGTCCTACCTAGCGGGTGATGCCTTGAAATGGATCACTCCCCTATGGGAAGCATGGGATCCTATCATCTTTGACCTGCAGGCCTTCCTGGTGGCCTTTCTAATGGTCTTCGATGACCCTAATCCTGAAGCTTCTGCTAAAGCTTCCCTTCCCAATATCCCGGAGCAGCCCCGATGGGTAGTGTGTGTAGGTAGCCTACCAGTTCTCCAGCCTGAAGAGACTACTGCCCACCCTGAATCCTCACAGGATGACTATGCTCCACAGAATACTCTTCCCAACCTCAAGAGGCAGTCCAGACGTGCAAGGCGTAGAGGTAAACCATCACGCCAGGTTCTGTCCTCCCAAAGACCTCCTGTTCACCAGCCTGTAAAGGTAACTATCCACACTGAATCCATAAAGGATGACTATGTTCTTCAGGCAAAGCAGAGGCCAGAACTCAGTCACAAAATCGGATTGCAGTCCCGCTGCGATTGCTTGGGACCCCCTCATGGTCTTTGTCCAGCGAAGGTTGGAGAATCCCAAGACATTAGGCCTGCAGGAGAGGCTGCCCTTGGCGTTAGTGTTTCCTCTCCACAGATGACCATGACTGTCTCCGTGGCAAGTGAAGGCCTCGGATTAACCGGAAGTTTCGGGCTTAAAGCCTTGAAGAGTCGGTGTCTGATTCCTGTCCGACAACTTCAGAAGCCGGTTTGGGCATTGTCAGCAGAAGGACGAGCCCTACTCAGAAACAGTCAAAATATGTCTGTACAAATTAAGCTCCTGATTGGAGCATTACACATGAAGAAGTTCACATTCCAGGTGCTGACTGGCTTACCCACAGGTCGTCCTGAGCCGAGACATCTAGTGCCCGCTCAGGTCTGGAGATCCTGTATGGTGTATCCTGGGGGACTGCAAAGGTACAAGGGGTGTCCAGCCCCCATATCTTCAGGACAGTCAGCAGTTTCTTCTTCTTCTTCACCAGATCTGCTAGTCGCTGACTCGCTGTGCGCTGAAGTCTCCGAAGAAAGAGAAACGGAGGCGATGTCCCCACACAGTCTCGACGATTGTACCAATGATCTGGCTTCAGGTACCGACCCGCCTCACAGACATGTCATCTCTGAAACCAGATTGAAGATGGTCCCAAAGCAAGGATTCTCCATCTCTAATAAATCTGGTCTCAATTCCATAAAGAAGGTGGCTACCTCCAAGTCTCTGCCGCCCTACAACCAGGCGGAGGAACCGCAGTTGCCTCCTGAATCCTCCGGGGTGCTATCTGATAATAAATGGAGAGAGACTTTTCTGCACCCTGTACCTGGTACTTCGCCCACTTCATCTAGTAAGCCTGGCAAAGTGAACTTTGAAGCAGTGATTACCCCAGAGTCTCTGCACCCCTCCAACCAGGCAGAGGACCTCCAGTTGTCTTCTGAATTCCCCGGGGTGCTACCTGATAAACGGAGAGAAACTTTCCTACATCCTTGTACCTGGTACTTCGCCCACTTCATCCTGTAAGCCTGGCAAAGTGAACTTTGAAGCAGTGATTACCCCTGAGTCTCTGTGTGGTGCCCCTGGGAGTTCGATCGCCACAGGGATACTGCACCTCTTTAATGGGGTGTGGTATCTCTCCTTCAAGGTAAGGATGGTGCAACTGTCAGGACCCCACCTCTACATCCAACACCACACTTCTCCCACCTGTAGGGGGGGCTAATAGGCACCAGTGTGCTGCCCCAGCCGGGATAAGAGGAGATTGGGGAACCAAAAGTTAGGGGGGAACCATGTAGTGGGTGAGGGTGGAGGACGCACATGTAGGTTATACTTAATAATTCATATTTAATAACCAGCCATCTTGGGCTTATGGTTTTTTGATTGTGATCTTCATCACTGAACGTGGCTTTCTGTGTGAACCTGCAGTTGATGGGGACATGGTCCCCGTACTCTGGCCTTGAGTCGAGGAGCGGGTTAGAGTTAACGGATGTCTCTACCCGGTCAAGGTCCCTACCCAAGAAGGCCTGGAGCTGAGGAGTCTAGCTCCACCGCAAAAGGATCCCAGGGGGATGCAGACGGAGCGGTATACGCCACCTGTCCTCGCTATTCTGGCCTAGTCAGAGGGATTCCGGCTGCAAGAGGGGTATCGGCCCCCGACACCTGACTTTGCTACTCTACGTCCTAGTCAGGAAAGCCCGGAAGGCTCAGTGGATCCCACCGGGTAATGGACGGAGCGGAGTTGCCACCCCTACCCTTGTTCTGTGCATAGTCCAGAGGGAGACCCGGCCTTTCTACACACACACAGACAGGAGGGGACTTGGTTTGAAGTCTAGGAACACTCTGGTGCGGGGTCCTAACTAAAGCACCTGAACTACTCGGAGGTTGTCGGACCCCCGGTCCTGGTGGCCGCAGAGCCCCCGTGAGGAGCAGGGAGAAGCCTTGCAGCTGCATGCTTTACCGTGAGTAAAAACCCTGGAAGTCTACCCCTATGGCCTCCGGTCTCTTTATTTCTGCACCGCACCAGAACTCCTCCACTACAACTCCCTCCATCCGCGTCTCTGCCCTGAGGCCCTGTTCCGCCTGTGGGGAGTAGTATCAACTACGGCTGCCACAACACCCCACCTCAGAGGACTGCACTAGCGCTAGTGGCCATCACCAGATACCACAGGTGGCGTAGTCGATAGCAACCACTCAACCCTGATAGCCCATTAACTTTTATGTGACGGCCCTGGGCACGGAGCGGGTCCTGGCCACGACTGCCTCCCCAACACCTGACCCGGCTCCGAGTACCCCATTTCCCAGGGAGGGCTGTGAGCGTCACAACCTGGCGTAGTCGGCAGGATCGCGTGCCCGCAGCAACGGAAGGAGATTGCCCATTGCTACCGGTTACTGTGCGCCTTTTACCTTAGACTGTCATTTTCCACTTAAAATAGCGCCCGCCCAAGAAGAACGGATGCCAAAATATGCAGAAAGGACAGTTTCCTAGCACCTCCTATCGTGAGCCAGGCTCCCCCATGGCACCAAAAGAGCAGACCGCCCCTTTCATTAGAGACTATCCGTGGTGTAGTGCCCGTCAAAACGGATGGGATGTCCGAAGGCGTGCCTGTCAGCTCCCCACCGCCCTGGAGCCGCCCCGAAAAGAGGAGGGAACGGGAAAAACAACAAGGTGCGGCCATAACAGTCCGAGACTTACCATCCTCAGGAGCGGATATGGACGCTGCTGAGGGAAGTCTATCGGAGCCTTCCGAACCCGGCCCAGGTCCTTCTCTCATCGGCGAGGAGGGTGGCATGTCCCTGACGTTGGGAGATATTGAGTTTCTCCGCCAGGAAACCCCAGACCTTGCTCGAACGGTAGCTGAGGCCCAGCAAGCGGTGTCCGCCGCGTGGCGGGAAGAAATGCTGCAGCGGATCCGGGCCCGCAGCCAATGAGCAGGGACTCAGGAGGAGGCAGCAACAGAGGTCACGTGCAGCCCAGGAGCGGGTGAGTGTGAAACCCCTGTCCTGGCTGCTGAGCCCACCATGCCCCTCCAGGACCTCCTGACTGAGTACCTGCTACCTGGCGCGGTAACCTGGGAGCAGGTATTTGCCCCGGAGCTAGAGGCCTCCGCCATAGGCGGGGACCTGTATTGCCTCCCGTCTCCCGTCTCGGAGGAACCTGAGTCTGCTGGGGTATCCACCGACCCCAACCCGGACTGGTCCGCGCTCCCTGAGGACCGGCAGCAGCCCCTGCTGTCACTGCTGCCTGCACCTACAGTTACCTGGTCGGCAGCTGAAGAGTGGGCCTGGGACAACCAGGGGGGGGGACCTGATGGGCTTCCCCCGGGAGACCCGGGCTGAAGCGCGGAGGAGGAGCGAGCAGTATCGGCAGCAAATCCTCCATCTCGATCGGGAGCAACGGCAGAGGGAGGTCCGCTGCGAGCGCCTTGAGGTGCGCGCCAAGGCTGCAAAGTCCAGGGCCCGCCAGGGGGAGGCAGCCCATCCGAGCCCCCGTGAGGAAGGGCAAGTTGTCTGCTTCCACCATGAGGCGGGATGGGGCTTCATCAGGTGTCCCCAGTTTGAGCAAGACGTCTTCGTCAGCCGGCGGGACCTCGAGCCGCGGCTGAAGAAGGGACACCCTGGCCGGAACCTCTTCCCGGGTGACTTTGTGTCGTACACTCGTCACCACGGGGTGCGGGGGTGGTACGCCCTGGATCTACATAAGGTGTCCAGGAGTGATGCCCCCTCACGCTCGGCAGTAGAGGACCGGTCAGCCTCCGCCGGGAGGAATGAGTCTTTTCCCCAGTGGGGACCCATGGATTAAGTGGCCCCGGCGGATGTAACCTGTTTGCAGTTATGTTGTTATGTTTTCAGTTAACCATGTTTTCCTCCCGGATTCTAGAGACATTTGTCCCTGCGGACTTGCAGTAGGCAGACTCTTCTATTGTATATAGTTTGCATCTCTTTAGATGCTCCTTATTGGTTTTATGTAAAACCGCGCATACTTCTACCTCAGACCTCGGAAGAAAAACCTGTCTTGCGTGGCTCTCCTGGAGGTCCAACTCAGGATCGTCATGCCCTGCAGCCACTCCAGGGCCTACATTGAGGGTTTGGGACTGGTCCCTCGCGCTTCTGAACTGACTCTTCCTCGTTGCACTTTAACCCGTCTGTCTATACATAATGTCTCTTGATAGTTTTATATTTTTATACTTTTATAATATTTACAGTTTGTAACGTTAAAGTGCCTCCCATATTGGGAAGATTGTTGAACTGTTATCAAAAATATAAAAAGGCTGTACCAGGTTTGCTCTCTTTGCAGCCCACGGACGTGCTGTGTTTCACCAGGGGGGAATGTGGCGCCCCTCGGGGTTCGATCGCCACAGGGATACTGCACCTCTTTAATGGGGTGTGGTATCTCTCCTTCAAGGTAAGGATGGTGCAACTGTCAGGACCCCACCTCTACATCCAACACCACACTTCTCCCACCTGTAGGGGCGGCTAATAGGCACCAGTGTGCTGCCCCAGCCGGGATAAGAGGAGATTGGGGAACCAAAAGTTAGGGGGAACCATGTAGTGGGTGAGGGTGGAGGACGCACATGTAGGTTACACTTAATAATTCATATTTAATAACCAGCCATCTTGGGCTTATGGTTTTTTGATTGTGATCTTCATCACTGAACGTGGCTTTCTGTGTGAACCTGCAGTTGATGGGGACACGGTCCCCATACTCTGGCCTTGAGTCGCGGAGCGGGTTAGAGTTAACGGATGTCTCTACCCGGCCAAGGTCCCTACCCAAGAAGGCCTGGAGCTGAGGAGTCTAGCTCCACCGCAAAAGGATCCCAGGGGGATGCAGACGGAGCGGTATACGCCACCTGTCCTTGCTATTCTAGCCTAGTCAGAGGGATTCCGGCTGCAAGAGGGGTACCGGCCCCCGACACCTGACTTTGCTACTCTACGTCCTAGTCAGGAAAGCACAGAAGGCTCAGTGGATCCCACCGGGTAACGGACGGAGCGGAGTTGCCACCCGTACCCTTGTTCTGTGCATAGTCCAGAGGGAGACCCGGCCTTTCTACACACACACAGACAGGAGGGGACTTGGTTTGAAGTCTAGGAACACTCTGGTGCGGGGTCCTAACTAAAGCACCTGAACTACTCGGAGGTTGTCGGACCCCCAGTCCTGGTGGCCGCAGAGCCCCCGTGAGGAGCAGGGAGAAGCCTTGCAGCTGCATGCTCTACCATGAGTAAAAACCCTGGAAGTCTACCCCTATGGCCTCCGGTCTCTTTATTTCTGCACCGCACCGCACGGCACCAGAACTCCTCCACTACAACTCCCTCCATCTGCCTCTCTGCCCTGAGGCCCTGCTCTGCCTGTGGGGAGTAGTATCAACTACGGCTGCCACAACACCCCACCTCAGAGGACTGCAGCAGCACTGGTGGCCATCACTAGATATCACAGGTGGCGTAGTCGATAGCAAACACTCAACCCTGATAGCCCATTAACTTTTATGTGACGGCCCTGGGCACGGAGCGGGTCCTGGCCACGACTGCCTCCCCAACACCTGACCCGGCTCCGAGTACCCCATTTTCCAGGGAGGGCTGTGAGCGTCACATCTGCACCTCTCCAACCAGGCGGAGGACCTCCAGTTGTCTCCTGAATTACACCAGGGTGCTACCTGATAACAAATGGAGAGAGACTTTTCTGTGTGCTATTCCTGGTACTTCACCCTCTTCATCTGTTGCTGAGGATGGCTTGATAGGAGGAAGCATCCTAGTCACCAAGATGATGAGACCAGTTTCGCTTCTTCTAGTGGACAGAAGAAGTAATCCTCTTGAAGAAAAGGATTGGCCTCCAAATTCTCTGCAGAAGACCCTTGCAGGCCTGAAGAAGAGGGGACATAAAGGGGGGGGTACTGTAACATCCCTGGCGGTGTGCTTGCATGGTGCACCACCTCCCACCATGCAAGACCGCAATCTTACCCATCAGTCCAGCCTGCAAACCGAGTTCCAGTTCATGCTGTGAGTTCATGCTGTGTGCATGTCTCTTGACTGACTGCTTAGGGCGGGGGCCCGGTTACTTCCTAATTCTTATAGCTGCTGTCTGTACGCCAGTCTTACCTGCCTGTTCCTGCATTCCCCGGTGTGGGTCAACAGCTGTGACCAGGGTCTGACCTGGAGTAGCCCCTGGTCCCTTTGTTCGGTTCCTCCCTGGTTCACGGAGTCGTTAGCCACCGTGCGACCCTGGTCGGATCGGGTTGATATTTAGTTACGCCCCTCCAGGCACTCCTCGGTTCATGGTACAGTGGGATCACTAATCACACTCACGCCAGTCAGTCCGGGCGCGTGTGTAACACTGCGGGGCTTGTGGGGGCTCTGGGGTGACGCTGCGGGGCTTGTGAGGGCATGCTGTGGTTTGTTGGGGCTCTGTGGGCATGCAGCAGGCTCTGTGGAGGCATGCTACGGGTTTTGGAGGGGGGGGATTATGCACGCTTGGGGCTCTCTGGGGGGGCATGCTGCGGGCTCTGTGGGGGCATGCTGCGGGCTCTGTGGGGATGCTGGGGGAGACTGTGGGCACTCTGGGGGGATGCTGCAAGGCTTGTAGGGGCTCTGGAGGGATGCTGCGGGCTTGTGGGGGCTCTGGGGGGGACTGTGGGCACTCTAGGGGGGCGATGTGAGGTTTGCATGCACTCTAGGAGGACGCATGCTGCGGGACTGTGGGCACTCTAGGGGGATGCTGTGAGGTTTGGGGGCTCTGGAGGCATGCTACAGGCTTGTGGGGGCTCTGGGGGGATGTTGCGGGTTGGTGGTGGCTCTGGGGGGCACGCTGTGGGCTTGTGGGGGCTCTGGAGGCATGCTGCGGGTTTGTGGGGGCTCTGGGGGGATGCTGCGGGCTAGTGGGGGCTCTGGGGGGATAGTGGGGGTCTGGCGGATGCTGCAGGCTTGTGGTGGCTCTGGGGGGATGCTTCGGGCTTTGGGGGGATGCTGTGGGCTTGTGGGGGTTTTGGGGGATGCTGCGGTTCTTGTGGTGGCTCTGGGGGGGACACTGCGGGCTTGTGGGTGCTCTGGGGGGATGCTTCGGGCTTTGGGGGGATGCTGTGGGCTTGTGGGGGCTTTGGGGGATGCTGCGGGCTTGTGGGGGCTCTGGGGGGGACTGTGGGCACTCTAGGGGGGGCGTTCCGAGGTTTGCATGCACTCTAGGGGGACACATGCTGCGGGACTGTGGGCACTCTAGGGGGACGCTGTGAGGTTTGGGGGCTCTGGAGGCATGCTGTGGGTTTGTGGGGGCTCTGGGGGGATGTTGCGAGCTGGTGGTCGCTCTGGGGGGGCACGCTGTGGGCTTGTGGGGGCTCTGGAGGCATGCTACAGGTTTGTGGGGGCTCTGAGGTGATGCTGCAGGCTGGTGGGGGCTCTGGGGGGATTCTGCAAGGTTTGTGGGGGCACGCTGTGGGCTGGTAGTGGCTCTGGAGAGATTCTGGGGGCAGGCTGCGGGCTTTGAGGTGATGCTGCGGGCTTTGAGGTGATGCTGCGGGTTTGTGGGGGCTCTGGGGCCATGCTGCAAAGTTTGTGGGGGCATCCTGTGGGCTCTGGGGTGATGCTGCAGGTTTGTGGGGGATCTGGGGGGATGCTGCGGGGCTTGGGGGGGCGCTGCAGGGCTTGTGGGGGCTCTGGCGGGAAGCTGCGAGGTTTGTGAGGGCTCTGGGGCCATGCTGCAAAGTTTGTGGGGGCATGCTGTGGGCTCTGCGGTGATGCTGCAGGTTTGTGGGGGCTCTGGGGGGACGCTGCGGGTCTTGGGGGGACGCTGTGGGGCTTTTGGGGGCTCTGGGGGGAAGCTGCGAGGTTTGTGGGGGCTCTGGGGGGATTCTGCGGGTTTGTGGGGGCTCTAGGGGGATGCTGCAGGCTGGTAGTGGCTCTGAGGGGATGGTGGGGACGCTGCAGGCTTGTGGGGGCTCTAGGGGGGACTGAGCACTCTGGGGGGACGCTGCGAGGTTTGTGGGGGCTCTGGGGGGGATGCTGCTGGTTTGTGCATGCTCTGGAGGGATGCTGTGGGCTGGTGGTGGCTCTGGGGGGATGCTGGTGGGGACACTGCAGGCTTGTGGGTGCTCTGGGGGCATGCTTCAAGGTTTGTGGGGGCACTGGGGGCATGCTGCGAGGTTTGTAGGGGCTCTGGGTGCATGCTGCGAGGTTTGTGGGTGCTCTGGGGACGAGCTGCGAGGTTTGTGGGTGCTCTGGGGGGATGCTGCGGGTTTGTGGGGGCTCTAGGGGGATGCTGCAGGCTGGTAGTGGCTCTGGGGGGATGGTGGGGACGCTGCAGGCTTGTGGGGGCTCTAGGGGGGACTGGGCACTCTGGGGGGACGCTGCGAGGTTTGTGGGGGCTCTGGGGGGGATGCTGCTGGTTTGTGCATGCTCTGGAGGGATGCTGTGGGCTGGTGGTGGCTCTGGGGGGATGCTGGTGGGGACACTGCAGGCTTGTGGGTGCTCTGGGGGCATGCTTCAAGGTTTGTGGGGGCACTGGGGGCATGCTGCGAGGTTTGTAGGGGCTCTGGGTGCATGCTGCGAGGTTTGTGGGTGCTCTGGGGACGTGCTGCGAGGTTTGTGGGTGCTCTGGGGGGATGCTGCGGGTTTGTGGGGGCTCTGGGGGGATGCTGTGGGATGGTGGTGGCTCTGGAGGGATTGTGGGGGCTCTGGGGGGATGCTGCGGGCTTGTGGTGGCTCTGGAGGGATTGTGGGGGCTCTGGGGGGATGCTGCAGACCGGTGGTGGCTCTGGGGAAGGGGGGGTGATGGTGCAAGTCTGTGAGGCTCTAGGGAAGGGGGGATGATGGTGCACACCTGTGGGGGCTCTGGGGAAGGGGGGGGTGATGGTGCACGCCTGTGGGGGCTCTGGGGAAGGGGGATTGATGGTGCACGCCTGTGGGGGCTATGGGGAAGGGGGGGAGGATGATGGTGCACGCCTGTGGGGGCTCTGGGGAAGGGGGGGATTATGGTGCATGCCTGTGGGGGCTCTGGGGAAGAGGGGGGTATGATGGTGCATGCCTGTGGGGGCTCTGTGGAAGGGGGGGGGTGATGGTGCACGCCTGTGGGGGCTCTGGGGAAGGGGGGGTGATGCTGCATACCTGTGGGGCTCTAGGGAAGGGGGGGATTATGGTGCACGCCTGTGGGGGCTCTAGAGAAGGGGGGGTGATGGTGCACACCTGTGGGGGCTCTGGGGAAGGGGGGGATGATGGTGCATGCCTGTGGAGGCTCTGGGGAAGGGGGGGATGATGGTGCACGCCTGTGGGGGCTCTGGGGAAGGGGGGGTGATGGTGCATGCCTGTGGGGCTCTAGGGAAGGGGGGGGGTGATGGTGCACGCCTGTGGGGGCTCTAGGGAATTTAATAACATTTAATAACATTTTTTTACTGCATGTAGCCCAGTAAATAATTTTGGGCCTGTAGCAGTGTCTGTTACTCATTGTAGTAGCCCATCTGTACCAAGCTACGCCACCTTTGAATTTAATAACAATTTTTTACTGCACCTAGCCAAGTAAATAATTTTGGGCCTGTAGCAGTGTCTGTTACTCATTGTAGTAGCCCATCTGTACCAAGCTACACCACCTTTGTTTTTAATAACAATTTTTTACTGCATCTAGCCAAGTAAAATCTTTTGGGCATAGTAGCAGTGTCTGTTACTCATTGGAGTAGCCCATCTGTACCAAGCTACACCACCTTTGTATTTAATAACAATTTTTTACTGCATCTAGCCAAGTAAAACCTTTTTGGCATAGTAGCAGTGTCTGTTACTCATTGGAGTAGCCCATCTGTACCAAGCTACACCACCTTTGTATTTAATAACAATTTTTTACTGCATCTAGCCAAGTAAAACCTTTTGGGCATAGTAGCAGTGTCTGTTACTCATTGGAGTAGCCCATCTGTACGGATATGCAGCGATACTAAATAACCAATGGTGCACAAGCTTATGGCCTCCGTATTGGGCAGAACAAGTGCTGACAAGAAAACAGACACTCCTGGAACTCTTCCCAATAGTGGTAGCAATAGAAATATGGGGCGCGCGCCTGGCTAACAAAAATATACGCTTCATAACAAAAAACACCAGCCTAGCGCACTGCATTAGTAAGATGGCATCATCGTCTCTCCCAGTGCTAGGCCTACTACACCGGCTAGCATTCCTGTGCCTAAAACACAATGCATGGGTCCGCACTAGCCACGATGCTGAGGGGTCTAACGCTGCTGCTAACGCTTTATCACAATTCAATTTGCAGATTTTCACCAAGCTCCTCCCCAACGCCCACACATCGGGCAACAGTTGCCCACCCTCCCTATGGAATCTAGTGGCGAATAGTTGATGCCATTAATCAGAGCGTCGACGTGGCAAGCATATGGTAAGGCATGGGAAGAGTGGACACATCTAGTAGCAGGCAGACGGGTTGACCAATGTGAACAAGCCAGATTACAAGTCACCATAGAATTTCTCCACCAGCTAATGATGAGGGGCATATCAGGGGCGTCAGTGCTGCGGTGTCTGACCGGAGTAGCATTTCACTTCCAACTACTGAATTGGGGAGATGTGACAAAGAGATTCTTCATCAGACAATCCATAAAAGGGTGGAAAAGGGGTCAGCCAAGTCAGGAGTGTAGATGTCTCGTCCCGTGTCACTAAAACTGATTTCTCACATCATATCCCTAACACCATTAACATGACACTCACAATTTGAAGCAACACTACTGTCTACTGCATTTGCGATCACTTTCTTCGGGGCGCTATGCATAAGCGAATTAGTCCCTCAATCCAAAATTACCACCAGTGGAGGCTTATTACACCAGGACGTAGTCATAGCCAATAATACAATACGTCTACGCATACGCAAATCGAAAACGGTTCCAGCGGGCAGGTGCACTTGGGTACTTCTACAACCCACAAACGGTACACTGAGTCGGGTAACAATAGTAAAAACATATATAACCATCAGATCACAAAGTAATTTCTTCCTATCACACATTGATGGAACGCCATTATCAAGATACCAGTTCCAATCTATATTTAATAAATGCCTAACATCGGCAGGGAACCACCCCAAAGATTACGGGACACACTCATTCCGCATAGGCGCGGCCACGGAAGCAGCAAGAGCAGGACTGTCAGAAACGGAAGTTCAGAGGATAGGGAGATGGCGATCCACGTGTTTGGCGAGATACATAAGACCCAACTTGTTATCCTAACGTGGTTTGTTTCTTTTACAGGTGACGCTAAGCCAACAGTGTGGGTGATAGCCCACTCGTATACATATTGGGCAGAAAAAAGGGCGAAAGTCCGCCCAGGCGGGAGGAAATTAGAGCTTCATAACACATATTTCAACTGGAGAGGTATTAGAGGCCTGCAATGGCCACAGGTACTAATGGAGGTAATCAAGGTAGGGAGAGAGGCAAGAGGTCCAGTCATCTTAGTTATACATGCCGGGGGAAACTACCTAGGTCATCATAAGAGCGCATAACTAATGGCAATAATGAAACTAGACACTGAGCGCTTCAGAGAATTTTTCACAAAACTAACTATAGTATGGTTAGAGATTGTGCCGATAGCGGTATGGCAAGGTGCGCGAGACATCACGGCCATCGAACGGACAAGGTGGGTAATAAATATTTGGATGGCAAAATTTAGAAGAGACAGAGGCGGTGTAGTGATGCGACACCGACAACTGGAAGGAGATAAAGCCCGACGGTGTTCACTTAATGGATATTGGACTGGACATATTCCTGTCAGGACTCCAGGATGGAGTGGAACAAGCGTTAAGAGTGATGGATGGGGGTCAGAGTCCTGCATACGAGTACGCAGGATCCTCTGTGGCCTGGAAATAGAAAGGACATGTTGGAGAGTTACACTTGTTGGCCAACTTGCCGGTGTGGAGACACAGGGCATGCTGCAACAAGCTGAATTATTTTAGAAATAAAATGCCTTTCTAATGGAATGAGTATAAAGAATTAATAAAGCTGTGACCGATCCTCACCCATCCAGTTGTAAGAGTTACATTATTGTATTGTCAAGGAAAGGAGGGCGGTAGGGGGGCTGAGCATCTGGGTTTGGTTGGGGGTCCCCACAGTCTGCCCAAGCTAGATGCAGTTAAAAATTCTTATTAGATACACAGGCGGTGCAGCTTGCTTCACAGCTGGGCTACTACGCTGAAAGTATTGTCTAGGCTAGATGCAGTTAAAAATTCTTATTAGATACACAGGCGGTGTAGCTTGCTTCAGAGCTGGGTTACTACGCTGACTAGCAGACACTGAAGCTTTGGAGCAGACCTCTGAGTAAACAGCTCTTCAGACTCAACCATCTGTGTTACCCCAAGCCATAGTGTATGTAGTTTCTTACAGTTAAAAGGGGGGGGGGGGGGCGTCCCAACCCACCTGGAATTGACGATGCCAACGTCACGTAAAACACAGCAAGGGGACTCCAAAAAGGGTCTCCATTTTTTCCAAAAATTGTGGCACAGACACCACTTAAGTGGCATCAATTGCCCCAGAGTTGCTTAAAATGGTTGGTGAGGTGATTTTACCAAATCTTCAAGCTTTTAGTCTCCCCAGGATGACACAGGGGTAGAAAAGTCCTTGCGGATCCATGATTTGTTCATGTTTATGAACGTCAGTCTGTCTACATTCTCAGTGGACAGCCGCGTGCGCTTATCTGTCAGCACACCACCAGCAGCGCTGAACACACGTTCAGAGAGAACGCTGGCTGCAAGGCATGACAAGATCTCCAAGTCGTGAGTGGCGAGCTCCGGCCATTTTTCCAGATTGGAAGCCCAAAATGAGCAAGGGTCCAGTGACACAGTCATGGCTTCGATGTTCACTTGGAAATACTCCTGTACCATCCTCTCTAGGCATTGACTATGTGTCAGACTTCTTGTCTCCTGTGGCCTTGCAAAGGATGGTCTAAAAAAGTGGTGAAACGATTCCACAAAATTGCTGTTACCAGCAGATACTGTGTTACTGTTACGGTTTGAGTGATGAAGACTCGACAGTCCCACGGTTGGCAAGTTAGAACTGTGAGATTCACTACATGCACCACTGGTGTTTTGTGGAAAAGCACATGTAAGATTCTGCAACAGCCTCTGCTGATACTCCTGCATGCGTGAATCCCTTTCTATGGCAGGAATTATTTTGGCAAATTTACTTTTGTATCGGGGATCTAAGAGTGTGGCAACCCAGTAGTCGGGATTACTTAGAATTCTGACAACCCGAGGGTCATGTTGCAGGTAGTGCAGCAAGAAAGCACTCATGTGTCTTGCGCATCCAGGAGGACCAAGTCCTTGTTGTGTTGGTAGCGAGGTAAGAATCATGCTTCCTTCCTCTGCCCTCTCCCCCCAACCTCGAACAACAGAAATGTGATCAAGGTCTCCCTCATCTGATGAGTCTTCCATGCCCATCGCCAGTTCGTCCTCCACTTCTTCCTCGGCTCCTGCACCTTCCTCAACAGTTTGGCTGCTACCATGCGCCCTGGTTAATCCCTCTCCCCCACCCTCCCATGCCTGCCGCCTTCGTGCTGCCGGCAGTCTGGATCTTGGAGATGTTATCCCTTCCGCATATGACTCCTCCTCTACTTCCTCCACCTCCTCTTGTCCCACCACCTGACTCCGAATTCTGTTTAACATGTGCTCCAGCATGTAAATCACCGGAATAGTCATGCTGATAATGGCATCGTCAGCACTAAACATCTTCGTCGCCATTTCAAAACTGTGCAGAAGGGTGCATAGGTCCCTGATCTGAGACCACTCCTGCAGCGTGATTTGCCCCACCTCTGGATCTTGTTGGCCCAGGCTATACATCAGAACGTATTACACCAGGGCTTGTCGGTGCTGCCACAGTCGCTGCAACATGTGCAGAGTTGAATTCCTCCGTGTCGGCACATCGCATTTCAGCCAGTGAACTGGCAGGCCCAACGACTTCTGGAGAGATGTAAGTCGTTGAGTTGCGGGATGCGAACAGCGGAAGTGAGCACACACGACCGTGCCCTCTGCAGAAGGCCATCTAGTCCAGGATAGTGGGCTAAAAATTGCAGGACAACCAGGTTCAACACGTGAGACATACAAAGCACGTGTGTGACATTGCCCCGGCGAAGGGCCGCATCCAAGTTTGCAGCATTGTCGCACATGGCCTTCCCTGGTTGCAGGTCCATGAAACTGGGTCTCCAGAGCTGACCACAACTCCTCAGCTGTGTGACTCACATTTCCCAGACATTTCAAAGTAAACACCGCCTGTTGCCGTTAAGCCCTGCTGCCAGCATAGTAAGGAGGTGTGCAGGATCCCTTCTGCGCAGTTAGAAAGCGGGTGGCATTACCAGACAGGATTTGGGTGCAGGTGGAGGACCGAGAGGAGGTTGAGGAGGCAGAAGCAGTGGAGGAACTTCTAGATAAAGAGGATTGATGCACAACTCGTGGGGACAGCAAGACTTGGACAGCAGCCCCTTGTCCTGCTGTCACCATAGTTACCCAGTGCCCAGTCAGCGACATGTAACGCCCCTGTCCATGCCTACTCGTCCAAGTGTCTGTGGTGAAATGCACCCTGTCACACACAGAGTTTCTCAAAGAAGCGGTGATGTTGTGTGCGACATGATGGTGGAGCGCAGGCACACCTTTCTTTGAGAAGTAGTGCCGACTGAGCATCTGGTACTGGGGCACTGCGACGGACATAAGGTCTCGAAAATCCTCTGTCCACCAGGCGGAAAGGCAGCATTTCTGTAGTCAACCTCTTAGCTTTGTCATGGCTAGGAGGAAATGGTCTTTTACTTGTCCACATCTGAGGGACCGAGGGCTGGCTGTTGTGCTTAGACGGGGTTGAGTAGGGTGCCCTGGCAAACTGCCGGTCTGTGAGAAAGATGCAGGCGGAAAAGTTAGGTTGCCTTGATCCAAAGGTGGTGCTTTCGATGTCGGAGAGCGCTCAACACCAGCTGGTGTTTCCACTTCCAAATGAAATGATGAGCTGCCAATCACACTGGCTGTTGCGGGTAAAGAGGTGGCAGGTCTGCATCCAAAAACATGTGTGACTGCTGTCCCCCCAGCCACAGAGGATGAAGAGGCCACGGATGGACAAGATGGGGCAGACGGTGGTTGCCCCGGCCCGCTAGTCCACATTGTAGCACAGTGAGCTTCCCACTGCAACTTATGCTTCATATCTATGTGACGGTTCATGCATGAAGTACTCAAACTATGGATTTTTTGGCCTCTACTTAGCTTTTGGTGACAAATATTACAGATAACACGAGTTGGGTCATCCTTATCGATCTGAAAAAATGCCCAGGCTATGCAAGGCTTAGAGCCCATGCGACCTGAAGAGCCACCACGACTCATGGTCAGAGGCAGAGTTGTGGTTGAGGATGCAGTTGTTGACGTGCTTCCAGTACTCCATCTCTGTCCAGGAAGGCACAACCTAACCTCGTCATCAATAGCATCCTCCTCCACCTCCTCTGCTGACCTCATCGACTGGCTGACTGTGGGTTGACAGTAAGTGGGATCTCCAACCTCGTCATAATCACCCTGTGTGTTCTCACACCCGTCGTCCTCAGAGCCAACCTCTTCCTGCCCTGACCGAAAAGTCAAGTTGTCGCTCCAATCAGGTATTTGAGTCTCATCATCGTCTTCATCATTGTCTCCACCAACAGGAGTTACAGTTTGGGAATGAGGGTCTACATTATGCTCAGAACCTTCTTCATCTGGTCCTGGATCTGACTCATAAAGATTCTGGGCATCAGTGCAGATCATTTCCTCATCTGGATTAACAGAAGCTCTGGAGCAGACCTCCGTTTCCCAGGCTATAGTATGAGTAAACAGCTCTGCAGACTCAACCATCTGTGTTACCCCATACTCAGACCGGCAGCTGGAGACTTGGGAGCTGTGAGGAAGCAAGTGTGATTGGGGTGACACCTCTGAGGACTCGAGTATTTGTGATTTTGAAGTTGAGGTGGAGGAGAGCCCACTTGAAGGAGCACTTGATATCCGTTGAAGCACCTGCTGTTTTTGTGCCTCATCTGGAATTTGTAGCGATGGGCGTGTCCGTAAGTAAGGGATTGTATCACATTGTCCACGAAAAGAAGTAGACATCTTAGTTTGGCTGGAAGATGGTCTTTCTTCTGCAGATGTTACTCCCTTACCTCCCTCGCCCTCTTTCCTTCTTCCGTTCTCCATCTAACCCCTCGGCTCTGTGGTGTCCGCTCTCCCTCCAGCTCTCTCCTTCTCACAGGCGGACTACCGCGTGTATTCACACTGTAGCGAATCTTTTGGGCCCAGGGATAAGAAGTTGTCGAGGTAATGGATAAACGTCCATTACAACCCATTCGAGGAAGCAACTAAATGCCTCAAAAAGTGAGCAGGATCTGGACCACCCCATGGGCAAAACAGCGATCTATATAGTATGCTCCTTCCCAGAAGCAGCCCAATAGGTGGACACTATTCGGAGGCACAGGAAGTATGTAACCGGAACGCCGCATCAATGTCTGTTTTGGCCATTAGGGTGACCCTTCCCAACTTCTTAATCCAACTGATTGCCTTGTCAAAGGATGTACAGTATATACTACTGTACTTGGATCCGCGTCGATGTTGTCGTTTACTGACCTGCCCCTTGGATATGACAAATGGTGGATTAGTCCGAATGTATTTGGTTCCGTTTTTGGCACAACTCACAACGGGGATACCACTACGTCTTGTAAGGAAAGTGTTCTGAATGGAACAGCCATTCTACCTAAAAATATATTTTTTAATTTTCTTGTCACTACGTCTGGGTGTTGTTAGGCTGATTTTAGATTTTTACTCCAGCCTTTCTTGATTTTAGAAGGGCATGACATGCCGATATCTGTGTCTCCCCCTCCTTTTACTCCTCCACCTCTTTTCTTTTCGCATGACTATAAGTACTTGTCACTTTCCCATGTGTTAGTTGTGTCTTCTGAGCAGTTTGTCAGATTTTGGACACCTCTGAAGGTGTTTTCTACGTGTTTCTATGTGTTTTTGTATGCCTGCCATTGGTTTTAACGGTGTTCGACGGAATTTGACGAACAGTTCGGCGAACATACTGGTGTTCGATGAACCAAACCGAACTCTACGGGGGTGGCTCAACTCTACTCTTCACTGGTCTAAGTGCCAGCACACTCTCTCACAACTCCGAACTAACTCAGCTCCTGGCTCCACCTTCCCTATATATATATGTCCCTAACGGGCTACCTCTGCTGGTGTGAGGTGGAAGGGTGGAGGTGTATGAATGTAATGAGGGCCTCTTGTGGAGAAGTCCATCCATGCACCCTACTGGGGTTTGTGGCACCTAGGCGTAGCAGGGCGCCACATATGGGCTGTAGTCAGGACCTGGTAGGAGCCCATACATTCTGCTGCCTCCAATAATATATACCCGAAAGGATCCCATATATTCTGCTGCCTCCAATAATATATACCCGACAGGAGCCCATACATTCTGCAGCCTCCAATAATATATACCTGACTGGAGCACATACATTCTGCTGCCTCCAATAATATATACCCGACAGGAGCCCACACATTCTGCTGACTCCAATAATATATACCCGACAGGAGCTCATACATTCTGCTGCCTCCAATAATATATACCCGACAGGAGCTCATACATCTGCTGCCTCCAGTAATATATACCCGACAGGAGCCCATACATTCTGCTGCCTGCAATAATATATACCCGACAGGAGCCCATACATTCTGCTGCCTCCAATAATATATACCCGACAGGAGCCCATACACTCTGCTGCCTCCAATAATATATACCCGACAGGAGCCCATACATTCTGCTGCCTCCAATAATATATACCCGACAGGAGCCCATACACTCTGCTGCCTCCAATAATATATACCTGACAGGAGCTCATACATTCTGCTGCCTCCAATAATATATACCTGACAGGAGCTCATACATTCTGCTGCCTCCAATAATATATACCAGACAGGAGCCCATACATTCTGCTGCCTCCAATAATACATACCCGACAGGAGCCCATACATTCTGCTGCCTCCAATAATATATACCTGACAGGAGCTCATATATTCTGCTGCCTCCAATAATATATACCCGACAGGAGCTCATACATCTGCTGCCTCCAGTAATATATACCCGACAGGAGCCCATACATTCTGCTGCCTCCAATAATATATACCCGACAGTAGCCCATACATTCTGCTGCCTCCAATAATATATACCCGACAGGAGCCTATACACTCTGCTGCCTCCAATAATATATACCCGACAGGAGCCCATACATTCTGCTGCCTCCAATAATATATACCCGACAGGAGCCCATACACTCTGCTGCCTCCAATAATATATACCTGACAGGAGCTCATACATTCTGCTGCCTCCAATAATATATACCTGACAGGAGCTCATACATTCTGCTGCCTCCAATAATATATACCAGACAGGAGCCCATACATTCTGCTGCCTCCAATAATACATACCCGACAGGAGCCCATACATTCTGCTGCCTCCAATAATATATACCTGACAGGAGCTCATACATTCTGCTGCCTCCAATAATATATACCCGACAGGAGCCCATACATTCTGCTGCCTCCAATAATATATACCCGACAGGAGCTCATACATTCTGCTGCCTCCAATAATATATACCCCACAGGAGCCCATACATTCTGCTGCCTCCAATAATATATACCTGACAGGAGCTCATACATTTTGCTGCCTCCAATAATATATACCTGACAGGAGCTCATACACTCTGCTGCCTCCAATAATATATACCCGACAGGAGCTCATACATTCTGCTGCCTCCAATAATATATACCCGACAGGAGCTCATATATTCTGCTGCCTCCAATAATATATACCCGACAGGAGCCCATACATTCTGCTGCCTCCAATAATATATACCCGACAGGAGCCCATACATTCTGCTGCCTCCAATAATATATACACGACAGGAGCCCATACATTCTGCTGCCTCCAATAATATATACCCGACAGGAGCTCATACATTCTGCTGCCTCCAATAATATATACCCGACAGGAGCCCATACATTCTGCTGCCTCCAATAATATATACCCGAAAGGAGCCCATACATTCTGCTGCCTCCAATAATATATACCCGACAGGAGCTCATACATTCTGCTGCCTCCAATAATATATACCTGACAGGAGCTCATACATCTGCTGCCTCCAGTAATATATACCCGACAGGAGCCCATACATTCTGCTGCCTCCAATAATATATACCCGACAGTAGCCCATACATTCTGCTGCCTCCAATAATATATACCCGACAGGAGCCCATACACTCTGCTGCCTCCAATAATATATACCCGACAGGAGCCCATACATTCTGCTGCCTCCAATAATATATACCCGACAGGAGCTCATACATTCTGCTGCCTCCAATAATATATACCCGACAGGAGCTCATATATTCTGCTGCCTCCAATAATATATACCCGACAGGAGCCCAAACATTCTGCTGCCTCCAATAATATATACCCGACAGGAGCCCATACATTCTGCTGCTTCCAATAATATATACCCAACAGGAGCTCATATATTCTGCTGCCTCCAATAATATATACCCGACAGGAGCTCATACATCTGCTGCCTCCAGTAATATATACCCGACAGGAGCCCATACATTCTGCTGCTCCAACAATATATACCCGACAGTAGCTCATACATTCTGCTGCCTCCAATATTATATACCCGACAGGAGCCCATACATTCTGCTGCCTCCAATAATATATACCTGACAGGAGCTCATACATTCTGCTGCCTCCAATAATATATACCCGACAGGAGCTCATACATTCTGCTGCCTCCAATAATATATACCCGACAGGAGCTCATACATTCTGCTGCCTCCAATAATATATACCCGACAGGAGCTCATATATTCTGCTGCCTCCAATAATATATACCCGACAGGAGCCCATACATTCTGCTGCCTCCAATAATATATACCCGACAGGAGCCCATACATTCTGCTGCCTCCAATAATATATACCTGACAGGAGCCCATACATTCTGCTGCCTCCAGTAATATATACCCGACAGGAGCCCATACATTCTGCTGCCTCCAATAATGTATATCCGACAGGAGCCCATACATTCTGCTGCCTCCAATAATATATACCCGACAGGAGCTCATACATTCTGCTGCCTCCAATAATATATACCCGACAGGAGCTCATACATTCTGCTGCCTCCAATAATATATACCCGACAGGAGCCCATACATTCTGCTGCCTCTAATAATATATACCCGACAGGAGCCTATACATTCTGCTGCCTCCAATAATATATACCCGACAGGATCCGATACATTCTGCGGCCTCCAATAATATATACCCGACAGGAGCTCATACATTCTGCTGCCTCCAATATTATATACCCGACAGGAGCCAATAGATTCTGCTGCCTCCAATAATATATACCTGACAGGAGCCCATAGATTCTGCTGCCTCCAATAATATATACCCGACAGGAGCCCATACATTCTGCTGCCTCCAATAATATATACGTGACAGGAGCTCATACATTCTGCTGCCTCCAATAATATATACCCGACAGGAGCCCATATATTCTGCTGCCTCCAATAATATATACCTGACAGGAGCCCATACATTCTGCTGCCTCCAGTAATATATACCCGACAGGAGCCCATACATTCTGCTGCCTCCAATAATGTATATCCGACAGGAGCTCATACATTCTGCTGCCTCCAATAATATATACCCGACAGGAGCTCATACATTCTGCTGCCTCCAATAATATATACCCGACAGGAGCTCATACATTCTGCTGCCTCCAATAATATATACCCGACAGGAGCCCATACATTCTGCTGCCTCTAATAATATATACCCGACAGGAGCCCATACATTCTGCTGCCTCCAATAATATATACCCGACAGGATCCGATACATTCTGCGGCCTCCAATAATATATACCAGACAGGAGCTCATACATTCTGCTGCCTCCAATATTATATACCCGACAGGAGCCAATAGATTCTGCTGCCTCCAATAATATATACCTGACAGGAGCCCATAGATTCTGCTGCCTCCAATAATATATACCCGACAGGAGCCCATACATTCTGCTGCCTCCAATAATATATACGTGACAGGAGCTCATACATTCTGCTGCCTCCAATAATATATACCCGACAGGAGCCCATATATTCTGCTGCCTCCAATAATATATACCTGACAGGAGCCCATAAATTCTCCTGCCTCCAATAATATATACCTGACAGGAGCCCATACATTCTGCTGCCTCCAATAATATAAACCTGACAGGACCCCATAGATTCTGCTGCCTCCAATAATATATACCCGACAGGAGCCCATACATTCTGCTGCCTCCAATAATATAAACCTGACAGGACCCCATAGATTCTGCTGCCTCCAATAATATATACCCGACAGGAGCCCATACATTCTGCTGCCTCCAATAATATATACCTGACAGGAGCCCATACATTCTGCTGCCTCCAATAATATATACCTGACAGGAGCCCATACATTCTGCTGCCTCCAATAATATATACCCGACAGGAGCCCATACATTCTGGTGCCTCCAATAATATATACCTGACAGGAGCCCATACATTCTGCTGCCTCCAATAATATAAATCTGACAGGAGCCCATACATTCTGCTGCCTCCAATAATATAAACCCGACAGGAGCCCATACATTCTGCTGCCTCCAATAATATATACCCAACAGGAGCCCATACATTCTGCTGCCTCCAATAATATAAACCTGACAGGAGCCCATACATTCTGCTGCCTCCAATAATGTATACCCGACAGGAGCCCATACATTATGCTGCCTCCAATAATATATACCTGACAGGATCCCATACATTCTGCTGCCTCCTATAATATAAACCCGACAGGAGCTCATACATTCTGCTGCCTCTAATAATATATATCCAACAGGAGCCCATACATTCTGCTGCCTCCAATAATATATACCCAACAGGAGCCCATACATTCTGCTGCCTCCAATAATATATACCCAACAGGAGCCCATATATTCTGCTGCCTCCAATAATGTATACCCGACAGGAGCCCATACATTCTGCTGCCTCCAATAATATATACCTGACAGGAGCCCATACATTCTGCTGCCTCCAATAATATATACCCGACAGGAGCCCATACACTCTGCTGCCTCCAATAATATATACCCAACAGGAGCCCATACATTCTGCTGCCTCCAATAATATATACCCGACAGGAGCCCATACACTCTGCTGCCTCCAATAATATATACCCGACAGGAGCCCATACATTCTGCTGCCTCCAATAATATATACCCGACAGAAGCCCATACATTCTGCTGCCTCCAATAATATATACCCGACAGGAGCCTATACATTCTGCTGCTTCCAATAATATATACCCGACAGGAGCCCATACATTCTGCTGCCTCCAATAATATATACCCGACAGGAGCCCATACATTCTGCTGCCTCAAATAATATATACCCGACAGGAGCCCATACATTCTGCTGCCTCCAATAATATATACCTGACAGGAGCTCATACATTCTGCTGCCTCCAATAATATATACCTGACAGGAGCTCATACATTCTGCTGCCTCCCATAATATATACCCGACAGGAGCCCATACATTCTGCTGCCTCCAATAATATATACCCGACAGGAGCCCATAGATTCTGCTGCCTCCAATAATATATACCTGACCGGAGCCCATACATTCTGCTGCCTCCAATAATATATACCCGACAGGAGCCCATACATTCTGCTGCCTCCAATAATATATACCTGACAGGAGCCCATACATTCTGCTGCCTCCAATAATATAAACCTGACAGGAGCCCATAGATTCTGCTGCCTCCAATAATATAAACCTGACAGGACCCCATACATTCTGCTGCCTCCAATAATATATACCTGACAGGAGCCCATACATTCTGCTGGCTCCAATAATATATACCTGACAGGAGCCCATACATTCTGCTGCCTCCAATAATATATACCTGACAGGAGCCCATACATTCTGCTGGCTCCAATAATATATACCTGACAGGAGCCCATACATTCTGCTGCCTCCAATAATATAAACCTGACAGGACCCCATAGATTCTACTGCCTCCAATAATATATACCTGACAGGAGCCCATACAGTCTGCTGCCTCCAATAATATATACCTGACAGGATCCCATACATTCTGCTGGCTCCAATAATATATACCTGACAGGAGCCCATACATTCTGCTGCCTCCAATAATATATACCTGACAGGACCCCATAGATTCTGCTGCCTCCAATAATATATACCTGACAGGAGCCCATACATTCTGCTGGCTCCAATAATATATACCTGACAGGAGCCCATACATTCTGCTGCCTCCAATAATATATACCTGACAGGAGCCCATACATTCTGCTGGCTCCAATAATATATACCTGACAGGAGCCCATACATTCTGCTGCCTCCAATAATATAAACCTGACAGGACCCCATAGATTCTGCTGCCTCCAATAATATATACCTGACAGGAGCCCATACATTCTGCTGCCTCCAATAATATAAACCTGACAGGACCCCATAGATTCTGCTGCCTCCAATAATATATACCTGACAGGAGCCCATACATTCTGCTGCCTCCAATAATATAAACCTGACAGGACCCCATAGATTCTGCTATCTTCCAGAATGTATGGGCTCCTTCCAGGTCCTGACTGCAGCCCATACATTCAAGCTGGCTCACTAGTAAAGACGCTAGAATGCATGGGCTCCTCCCAGGTCCTGCAGTCAGGACCTGGAAGGAGCCAATACATTCTAGTTTCCACCCGAAAATGATGATGTGTGCACACACCCTTAGGGTGACTCGTCACACCCAGTGCCATGGAAAAGTGGAGCAGTTGCCCAATCAGATTCCATAGGTCATAGCAGACAAGAGAGTGAGTTGCACATGTGCGACCATCTCTCCTCTGGTAGCGGTGCGAGGCAATGCCCCATTACTGTCACACAAACACAAATAAAAGGTATATGGCTCAATGTGCCTGACAGAAGCTGCTTTGGAGGTGGTAGTGGCCCCCTTATCATTTGGGCTCCTGTGCAGCTGCACAGGTTGCACCAGTCATTTGTCCGTCGCTGGTCCTATATATATGACGCGCCCCTGGGCCTGTGTCGCGCTGCGTTGCGCACGCGGGAGCTTACCCGGAGCCGGATCTCTTGAGGGTTGTAGTCTCGTGGCGGTGACCCGGTCCGTGCCCAGGGAGTCAAACTGAGCGGCGATGTATCAGCGGAAGATGTTGGACGACTACGCCACCCGTTGAGTTCAGCTAAGGAGCTGCTGCTGCAGGGCAGACCGCTGAGGCCGGTGGTAGGATTGTGCAGCGTGATAGTATAACCCCCAACGGGAGGGGTATGGCCTCAGGGCAGCCGACGTGGATGATGGGGGTAGCAGGAACCACTCGGAGACGGTACGGTGTAGTTCAGGGTCTTTACTGGTGACAAAGATAGACCCTCCCGGAGTACTGGCTAGCGATTGGGGCCTGGTCAGTCCTTGAGCAGATGGGATCTCCCCTGGCCAGGCGGAGTTGTAGGCCTCCCAAACTAACTGTACTCTTCTGGCTACCTTGCTAGAGGCGGGTATAAGTAGCCCACGTCCCTGAGTGTACCGTGTGGTGCTCACCCGTATGGCCGGTGACTCGGGGCCTTCTAGTAGCTTCCGCTCCACGACGGCGGTGCTGGTCCCATGCGTGTGACCGTGCCTTCGGGTTTCTTGGCCAGAGGACCTGGAATCCCCTGCCTGACGGATTCTGCTGCTGGGTAGGAGTTAGTCCCCACAGCCTCGGACTCCGGGTCCGGTAAGAAATCTTCTCAGTCAGGGCGAGCTCTGCAGCTGCCAGCCCCTGACTCCTTGTAACACTGCTCCCACAGAGCTCCTGATGTTCTGTTCCTATATCTGCTTCTTTTCTCTGTCTCTACTTCTTCTCTACTCACTCACCCTGCCTCAGCCCCAGTTTTATATAGGGGAAGTTCTTCCCCTCCCAGGACTGTGCAGGAGGTGTGGCATGCATAGGATTCCTGACCAAGAGACCTCCCACCTGCTCTCAGACGTAATATCTCTATCACTGTGGCAACCAGACCCCTGGGGTGTCACATTCCCCCCTAGTGAAATTTAGTACTCCGGGACTAAACATATTTTAGAAAAACATAACAAGATATAACAATAACAATACAATAAAGAAACACATAATGGTGGTCACGGCATGTCCGTAACCGGGTGCAGTCTTTGAAGAAAGCAAGGTGTCCATTTCACCAAAACAGGGAGACGTAACCAGGTAGGGGTCTGTCCTGCCCCGAGTCCTTAACAGTCTTTAGTCCGTCCTGGGTTACGCTCCAACTATGTACACAGGATTCCCGGTAAATCCACCAAAGACTCCTATAAACAACTAGAAACACATAATTATACACAAGCAACAAGAAAAACAGGTAACCACAAATAAAACAATTTATACACTTCAAATCCTCCAACGTGCGGGTAACTGGCCTCTAGTGGCCCTAGTGGACCTACGGAGCTGACTGTCTGGCCCTGAACTACAGGGTGTAGGAGCTGTTAAGGGTAAACTGGGCAGCGGTCTACGGACCCTTTGGCTCACTAGGGATATGGCAGGCTCACTGCAAGCAGAGGGTTGATCCTCCTGGTCTGCTGGTGTGGGGTCTTCTGCCTCCTGGACCGGCTGTTCTTCCAGCTCTACCTGTTGCTCCGTAGGTGCTTGGGATGCTGGTTGGAGGAAGGTGAGTACGGGTACCACAACTGCACCATTGACTTGAGTCCAAGACCGAGGGAAGTCTCCGAGCACAGTACTAACCATATCTTCCCTTTCCTCTACGGGTCGATGGTCTTCTTGTTCCTCTTCAGGGTTCCGTAGCTGTTCAGGACACTTCTTCAGGTGATCCCGGGATACAATGGCTGTGGTCTCCCCTCCGTCTTTACTGATGGTACAGACCTTCGGGTTCTCGTGGCTTGAGGGCAGTACGGTGTACGGGTCCTTCTCCCACTGGTCGTCCAACTTGTGGAGCCGTCTTTTCCTCTTCAAGACCTGCTCTCCGGGCACCAGGGGAACAGCGGGAGCATACTGGTTGTAAGTTTTCTCTTGTCTCTCCCTAGCCTGACAGAGACTTCGCTCCACGCTCTCCTGTACTTTCCGGTACTGCTGCTGCCTCTCTGTGTCCCAGTCTGCTTCTGGTGAAGTGTCCTCGGGTGTCAGGACTCCCATTTCCAGGTCAACAGGTAACTTACCAGGTCTCGCCCTCATTAGGTAAGCCGGGGTACAGTTGGTGGAACCTACCGGGATGTGGTTGTATAGGTCCACCAGATCGGGCAGCTTCTCAGGCCACAGACTGCGTTCTTCCAGGGGCAACGTTTTCAGAAGATCCATTACCACCTGGTTCATTTTCTCACAAAGTCCATTAGTTTGCGGATGATAGGGTGTCGTCCTTATCTTCCGGCAGCCATACAGATTGCAGAATTCCTGGAAGACCTCCGCTTCAAAGGCAGGTCCCTGGTCCGTCAGCACTTGGTCCGGGTACCCGTGTGGACGGCAGAAGTGCTGCTGGAAGGCTCTAGCTGCTGTTTGAGCCGTTAAGTCCTTGACGGGGACGACAACCAAGAACCGGGAGTAATGATCCACGATGGTTAACGCGTAGACGTAGCCACTTCTGCTTGGGGTCAGTTTTACATGATCCAAGGCTACCAGTTCCAACGGCTGCCGGTTGACGATGGACTGCAGGGGAGTCTTCTGGCTGGCACGGTCCTTCCTCCTCAGGTTGCACGGGCCACAGTCTCTGCACCACCTCTCGATGGTTCCCCTCATGCCTACCCAATGGAACCGCCCGCGCAGCAGGAACTCCAGCTTCTTCCATCCGAAATGCCCAGCTCCATCGTGGTATGCCTCCATCACCATGGCTGCGTCTCGTCGTGGCACCACTACTTGCCAGATTAGTTCATGCGTCCGGGAGTTAACCATCCTGCGGCACAACTTCCCCTTGTAAAGGAACAGTCTACTCTTTTCTGCCCACAGTTGCTTGGCTTCCTCCGGAGCGTCTGGGTCAAGGCGAGCCTCTGGCTGAGTCAGCATCTCCTTCACCAGCCGGACAGCAGGGTCACTGTCTTGCGTTTCCGCCCAGTTGTAGTGAGGTAAGGGGTTAAGCGTAGCGCCTTGCTTACTCCTTACCCGATGGGAATACTGGATAGTCCCATGACGGTGAAACGCGGGGAGTTCGACTTCTTCCAGTCCCTCTGGATCTTCTCCTACGTCCGGTAGGTTTGGCATCCTGGACAGGGCGTCCGCGTTGGTATTGGAGCGTCCTGCCCGGTATTTGATGGTGAACTCGTAGTTGGACAGGCGGGCCATCCATCTCTGCTCTAGGGCACCGAGTCTTGCCGTGTCCAGGTGTGTCAACGGGTTGTTATCCGTGTACACGACGAACCGGGAAGAAGCGAGGTAGTGCTTAAAGCGTTCGGTGACTGCCCACACCACTGCCAGGAACTCTAGCTTAAATGAGCTGTAATTCTCAGGGTTTCTTTCGGTGGGTCGCAGTTTTCGGCTGGCGTAAGCGATTACTCGCTCTTTCCCCTGCTGGATCTGGGACAGCACGGCTCCTAGCCCGATGTTACTTGAGTCGGTGTAGAGGATAAAGGGCTGGCTGTAATCCGGGTACGCCAGGATTTCATCCCCCGTGAGGGCCATCTTCAGCTGGCGGAAGGACTCTTCTTCCAACTTCTCCCATCTGAAGGGCGGCTTCTGGTTCTTGGCCTTCCGGGACTGGCCTATCAGGAGGTCCTGCATAGGAGCTGCCTTTTTGGTGAAACCGGGGATGAACCTGCGGTAGTAGCCTACCAACCCGAGGAACTGCCGCACTTCCTTTACACTGGAGGGACTTGGCCATTCCTTAATTGCGGTGATCTTATCAGGGTCGGGAGCCACTCCGTCAGCGCTCACCACGTGTCCCAGGTACTGCACCTTTGGTTTCAGGAGGTGACACTTGGAGGGTTTCACCTTTAGGCCGTAGCTTGCCAGAGCTTCGAACACTTCCGCCAGGTGTTTCAGGTGGTCCTCATAAGTCTTAGAATATACGATGACATCGTCCAGGTACAACAGGACCGTCTCGAAGTTTCTGTGGCCCAGACAGCACTCCATTAATCGTTGGAAGGTTCCTGGTGCGTTGCAGAGTCCGAACGGCATGCAGGTAAACTCGCTAAGTCCCATCGGCGTGGTGAATGCGGTCTTCTCCCGGTCCGCCTCTGCTACAGGAACCTGCCAGTACCCACTAGTGAGATCCAAGGTAGAGAAGAAGTTAGCAGATCTTAAAGCAGCCAAAGACTCCTCTATCCTTGGTAAGGGGTACGCATCCTTGTGTGTGATACGGTTGATTTTCCGGTAATCTACACACATCCTCATGGTGTTGTCTTTCTTTTTGACTAAGACTAGTGGAGCTGCCCAGGGGCTACAGCTATCCCTGATCACCCCAGCCTCCTTCATGTCTCTAAGCATCCCCTTGGCGTGTTGGTAGTGTGCAGGGGGTACGGGTCGATACCTCTCTTTTATGGGAGGATGGTCTCCCGTGGGGATGTGGTGTTCTACCCCCTTGACTCGCCCGAAGTCTAACGGGTGTTTACTAAACACTCTCTCGTACTCTTGAACCACCCGATAGACTCCCTGTTTCTGGTGTGAGGGAGTGGAGTCAGTACCCAAATGTAGTTGCTGACACCAGTCCTCCATTGTTTTCTTAGAGCCGTTACCTTCCTCCGGGTGAGATGGAGGCAAGGGTTCCACAGATTGTATAGCATTTTGGTTAATGGTATATAATTTGGCTAGCGTGGCATACCGGGGCAGGTACACTTCCCTCTTCCCGATATTGATTATGCGAACGGGCACCCTCCCATGGCGTACATTAACCACCCCCCGTGCTGTCAAGATGGTGGGCCTACTGTCTGAGTAAACTGGTTCTACCATTGCCTGGTAATCTCTACCTCTCAGACCAATAGCTGCCCGGCACCAAATCATCATTTCACTTTTTGGGGGCATGGCAATAGGGAAAGGGTCACACATTCTCACGCTACCAATCTCACCGCCGGAGAGTTCCACCTGTTGCCGTCGCATCAGTGCCCGGATCTCTTTTTGGAGCACTCGCTGCTCGCCGGAGCTGGCGTTCTTGGCAACCTGCTGTAAAAGGAAAATCACCTCTGCAAGACAATTTTCAATTACATTAGTTCCTAGAGTTATCTTTGGGTGACTCTCGTGTTTGTCAATGTCTACAATGATCAGTCCCTGTGCTGCCAGTTCAACTCTACCGATTTTAATGGTCACCTCTTTAAATCCAATCTGTGGCACGGGCTGACCATTGCTGGCGATGATACTCAAGTCGTCGTCAGGGTAGCGGGTGATATCCGAGTCATTTCAGTACTGCTTGAAGAGCACGTACGGGATGGTGGTGACCTGTGACCCGGTGTCCAGTAGGGCACTCATAGGAATGCCATCCAGTACCACGGGTAAGACTGGACGTCCTCCCACATATTTGTCGCGCCAGTTCGATGGGCCTGGTGATCTTTTTCCTGGGGGTTGGCCCTCTACCCCAGGTTGTGCCAGTTTAAAGGACAGTACCTTGCCATATGTCCGGGTTGATTGCAGCGGCGGCAGATGGGTCGTCCGTCCTCGTTGTATCGGTCGCTGGGTCTTCCTCTGGCCGGTGGGGTCCTCCTTGGTCGACGCCACGGGATGTCCTCCGGTCCGGATGCCAGCTGGATCTTCCCTGGAGTGGAAACCTGTAAAGACTGCACAGTTCGGGTTAGCGCAGCAACGCTTCTAGCTAGCTCTTGGACCTGATGGTGCAGGTCTGGAGCCGGGTCATTGTTCAAAGCCTGCGCATCAGCTCCCACAGGCCCTGCCGACAAGGGCGCCGCCTCCTGGTGGTAAGTGGTAGTGGGGCGTCTGGGGGTCACAACGCCACTTGGTGCCGGTTCTCGAAGCACCCGGATGGCTCTGTCCTTGAACTGTGCAAATCCCAGATGAGGGTCCTGTAAGGCCATTGCCCGCAACTGGGTTCGGTGGGCATTGCAATATAAACCCTCTATAAATTGTTCAGTCAACAGCCTGTCCTCGTCTCCCACGCCGTCAGGGTCGGTCTGCTTAATGGCTCTCAGGGCCTCTTGTAGGTTCAGGGCATAGTCCCTTATACTCTCATGTGCCCGCTGTTTGCACCCGTAGAATCTAAGCTTGATCTCGGCTGAGGTGCGGGTATCAAAGGTGTCCCTCAGCCGGGTTAGTATCCCTGCGACAGTCCTCCCCCCAGGTGGCCAGGACTTTACCTCCCTTCGGGCTGCCCCAGTTAATTGGGCCACCAGGATGCTCACTTTTTGCTCTTCTGTGAGGGGGTACACCTGGAAGAGGCTATCCAGCTTTTCTCTAAAGTCATGCAGGGTATGTGACTCCCTTGAGTACTGGGGTAGCCAGGCCGCTCCCGGGATATAGGGCATGGTGAAAGGCATGACTGCAGCAGCGATGGCGCTGGCGGGGGTTGAGGCAGTGAAGCTCTCCTCCGTATCCGACATCCTCCTCCCCCCTAGTGGACCGTGGCCTACCTTGCGATGATCCTCTTCCGTAGGCCGCGGCTCCGCAGTAGATCGTCAGGGTTGAGGACCTTCCGTCGCGCTCCTGTGACGTCGGCGTCTGCTGGGCTTCTTCCAGGACCTTACGCGACGTCCGGACGTGAGGCGGGGCTTCAGTTCTCGCGCGCTTTCGGAGTCCACGCCCCTCTTCTTCCCGCGCGACGTCTTCAAGATGGCGTCCAACGGCGGGAAAACTCCACGGAAGGCGGGAAGAAGGCTGGAAATGGCGCCGGATGGCGGGAATCTTCACCGATGGCGGGAAGAAGGCTGAAGATGGCGCCGGATGGCGCCGGATGGCGGGAATCTTCACCACAGGTAAGTTTGAACAGTCTTTTTCAGGCACGCAGTACCCGGTGGTTGCGGGCACGAGATCCTGCCGACTACGCCAAAAGTTGACGCGCCCCTGGGCCTGTGTCGCGCTGTGTTGCGCACGCGGGAGCTTACCCGGAGCCGGATCTCTTGAGGGTTGTAGTCTCGTGGCGGTGACCCGGTCCGTGCCCAGGGAGTCAAACTGAGCGGCGATGTATCAGCGGTAGATGTTGGACGACTACGCCACCCGTTGAGTACAGCTAAGGAGCTGCTCCTGCAGGGCAGACCGCTGAGGCCGGTGGTAGGATTGTGCAGCGTGATAGTATAACCCCCAACGGGAGGGGTATGGCCTCAGGGCAGCCGACGTGGATGATGGGGGTAGCAGGAACCACTCGGAGACGGTACGGTGTAGTTCAGGGTCTTTACTGGTGACAAAGATAGACCCTCCCGGAGTACTGGCTAGCGATTGGGGCCTGGTCAGTCCTTGAGCAGATGGGATCTCCCCTGGCCAGGCGGAGTTGTAGGCCTCCCAAACTAACTGTACTCTTCTGGCTACCTTGCTAGAGGCGGGTATAAGTAGCCCACGTCCCTGAGTGTACCGTGTGGTGCTCACCCGTATGGCCGGTGACTCGGGGCCTTCTAGTAGCTTCCGCTCCACGACGGCGGTGCTGGTCCCATGCGTGTGACCGTGCCTTCGGGTTTCTTGGCCAGAGGACCTGGAATCCCCTGCCTGACGGATTCTGCTGCTGGGTAGGAGTTAGTCCCCACAGCCTCGGACTCCGGGTCCGGTAAGAAATCTTCTCAGTCAGGGCGAGCTCTGCAGCTGCCAGCCCCTGACTCCTTGTAACACTGCTCCCACAGAGCTCCTGATGTTCTGTTCCTATATCTGCTTCTTTTCTCTGTCTCTACTTCTTCTCTACTCACTCACCCTGCCTCAGCCCCAGTTTTATATAGGGGAAGTTCTTCCCCTCCCAGGACTGTGCAGGAGGTGTGGCATGCATAGGATTCCTGACCAAGAGACCTCCCACCTGCTCTCAGACGTAATATCTCTATCACTGTGGCAACCAGACCCCTGGGGTGTCACATATATACTGTAGATTACCATCTCGCTTCAGGTGACGGTCAGAAGTTTATCTCAATGGGTGACAAAATATTGCCCTGTGAGATGCCCACCTAAAAATTCTGCCTTAGAATGGGACCGAGTGTGTGAAGCGGGATCAGGAGCTGTGCCTGGTTCACACACAGTAAACGCTGACTGTAACACAGCTGGCATCTGTCTCAAACAGCAATTGCCGGAGCTAAGCATCAAATGTAGCTGTTAACCATTTAGATTCTGCTGTCAATTTCTGACAGCGGCATTTAAATGGAGCAGTTCCTGCTAAGGCGATTGTGGGGTACCAATAAGCTGCCGGAGGCCAAGGGAAGGCCTGATCCACTGCCATTTAGGCTTTCCAGTCACATTAAGAGGTGGGAAAAAATATGTTGTTCACCCTTCTCGATTTATGGCAGTCCATGGACATCGGACTGCACTCGGATGTCTACCGAGTGAGGTAAGATGTTTTTCACGGACCCATAGACTTGCATTGCCAATTTTGATCCAACACTCGGATGAAAATATGACATGTCACCAATTTTTTTTTTTTTTTCCCCTCGGATGACTGGGTCAAGTGCACAGCCCCATATAATAACATGGATACTAGGGCTATCCGTGAAAACCAAGGATAACACTTGTCCGATATAATAGGTTGTATGCTCAAACCCTTGCTCTGATTCATTCTCATCTGGACTACTGCAACTCTACTAAATATTCTCTCTCTTACTAAACTCTCCTCTCCAATCCATCCTAAATGCGTCAGCGGGGCTCATATTTCTGTCCAGCTGTTACACCGATGCTTCCACCCTGTTCCAGTCATTGCACTGGTTGCATCTGCTAAAGAGTACAATATAAACTTATCAATAACACCCACAACACTCTCCACAGTTCTGTGCCACCCTGCATCTCCTCCCTCACCTCTGTCTACCACCCTATCTCCGTTTTCTGTTCTGCTAATGACTGTATCCTGACATTCTCTATAATCCAAACCTCCCACTCGAAAACCTCTCTCATGCTGCTCCAGTTCTATGAATTGCATTACCCCAAACAATCTGGTTAATTCCCAGTATCCACAGTTTTAAGTGTGCTCCAAAACCACATTTCTTTAGACTAGCCTATCACAGTACCTCACTAATCTAATCATTGCCTGTTCTCTCTTCTTAAATTCTTAGAATCTTGTACCTTTTGTCATCTATTCTCAACAATCCGTGCACTCAGTAGCACTTTGTATCTGTCCTTATACAGGTACTGGCTGATAACTGGTTCATGAAGCGTTATGTGAATACCCCTATTTATTACAATGATGACTGGACTATACAATACAAGCCCCTTTTGCTCATCCCGCTATTTTCTAATAGATTGTAAGCTCTTGCGAGCAGGGCCCTCACTCCTTTTAGTTTTTGTTGAATTATGTGTTACGATGTAATGTCTGATATTGTTTTTACAAGTATTGTAAATTGCTGCGGAATATGTTGGCGCTATAAAATAATTATTATTTGCACTCATGTATATTTAGAATATGGAAATTATTTTTTAGATTCTAGAGTACTGATATAGCAGCCGCCATATGCTGTGCTATGCTAATAGTGGAGCGCACCACATCACTGTGCGCTAGTACTGGACTACAGCTGTCTTATTAGTGGCTGCTACATCTGGATTTAGAATATTGTAAGTGTTAATTAATAATATAGAGAAAAAAATGTCTCTGGAGCTCTACACCACGGGCGGACCCTGGGAACCTGTTATAAAAATGTGAATGCTATTCCTGGGAGTACAGCAGTGTTTCTTTACACCTGAATATCTGACAAAAGAGAGAAGTACTGCATAAGGCTAAGTGCCCACGATGCAGAAATGCTGCATCTCCCTGGCAGGAAGAACGCATGCGGATTTTACATGCGTTTTTCTTGCCAGGTAGAAGCGTTTGTCAAGCGTTTTTGCATGCATTTCTGCATGCGGGTTATCAAGAGCTTTTCCAAGCGATTTTAGCATTGCTTATAAAAGTGCTTGACAATTTGGTCACACTATATAAATCCATGCAACCGGCATGGATTTATATAGTGTGACCAAGTTAATAGTTAAAAAGAATAACAATGGTAAAAAATAAAAAAAACATTATACTCACCTTCTGATGGCCCCCGGTCATTTCTCCGCTGCGTCCGGTCTCTTGTACGGCTCACGGTGGTGTGAAAGGACCTTTCATGATGTCATTTAGTCATGTGACAGGTCACGCGACGTTCTATGGTACCCGAGTCCCCTCTTCTCTAGACCCGGGTACCATCCGCACATTGAATCGCTTAATATCCGCATGTGCACATGTAGTCATGCGGATATTAAGCGATTCAATGCAAGTCAATGGCGGCAATTACTCTGCGTGTCCGCAAAATTAATGGACATGCTGCGTATTTTTCAGCAATGATAATCCGCAGCGGAAATTTCCGCAGCATGTGCACAGCATATGCGGATTATCTTTGGGGACCATGGGGCATGTATTACCAAGCTTTTTTTTAAGCATTTTCGCTGCGGAAATTCGGCGGCAAAAACGCTTGAAAAACGCATAGTGAGCACGCAGCCTAACTCTTCAAAGGTGTTGTCCATGATTAAAAACTTGTGTTTTTTGTCTAAAAACAGCACCACAACCTGTCTACAGGTTCAGTGTGGTATTGCAGCTCAGCTCCATTTATTTCAGTAGAGCTGAAGTCCAGTGCCAGTCACAATCTATGGACAGATGTGATATTGCTTTTGAAAGAAAACAATAATGTTTTTCTAATCCTGTATGTGAAGATCTGAGGTTGTGGGTTGGAATAATCACCTAGACAAGTTAATGATGCAACAATAGTTTACATCTTACATCCAAGGTTTTACTACAACTCTAGGTAAATGGACAAAATACATTGCCCCCAGTGCACAAGATACCCTTCCTGGGGCGGTAGTTCAACTGCCTTTGTACCAGGCGATACTCACTGTTTCCCAACTTTTGGTTGGCTCACAGATTTCGTATCGCCAACCAGTATAGTTTGTATTCACATTCCTCGCTCCTCCAGACGACAAGATAAAACAATAGAGACACAGGTATCCAGTAGCAACAGTGCTTAAGAAAGTTCATCAAATCCAGACGACAGATTCCACAACTGTAGCACATTTATCCAGCCCAGTGATCAACCGATCTTCAAAGTCCATAGGCCATTCATCCATGGGTCCAGGACCTCAGCCTAGATCCTTTCCCTTCAACGTCATTTCACCAACTTCCTAAAGATGGGGCTTTTTTTCCTCCCTTCATGGGAGCATTTGAGGGTCATCAGAGAGGTTCACATACAGCTATTTGAATTGGTTTTAAAAATAATATTTTTCTTTCATATATTTTCACGTTTTGGGTGCAGTTTTTGTTTATGTCCTAGATCATATTTATGTCTTTTTAGCATTGTATAAATAAAGGTTACATTTTATTATTAGATCCCTTTATGATTTCTGACTTTTTCAGACCTCTATATACATTTGACCATTAACCTGCAGATTAACTGCATATCTGCAGGTTAATAGCCTTTCTTTCACGTGACAGGTTCCCTTGTAGGGTTGTCGTATGAATGCAATCCTTAATAAACCCAATCCTGTCTATGCTATATATACCCCTGTCCAGATCTATATTATAAAAGTATACAGTTGACATCTATCTGATGGATACATTTTTTTGCCAAACCTGTTTTCTAGTTGGCCCGTTATATTCATGCTGCAGTGTGGACTTACTTTACAGAGTGTTTTTTATAGCAGCGTGCTTTAGTAGAGGCATTTCCATGGGGATTTTTCACTTGATGTGATATGCATGTAACATTTTACTGTATATGCCGTGCTGTCAATGTGGTTTTCTGTAAAAAGATGTAGTAAATTAATTATTAAAACACTGCGCTACGACAGCCATCAATTAGATCCCATAATGATACAATAACCAGTACAGTTCTATTATCCTCATTAGACAGCGGTGGACACAGTTTATTGTATAGACCTTTGCTGCACAATGGGACAGTGTTCATTTATGTAAAATAATCCATAGATGTGGGACAGGTCCATAGGGATATGTACAAACACCCTCCATATAAATGTGCACATATAAGCTAACACTGCCCCCTACAGCTTCAGTGGCTGATCTCAGGTGCCCACAGGGAATCAGTGCCCGTGTATTGTTAGTAGACTTCCATTGTAGTCTTTATTAACACATCTACAACCCTTTGTATTATTCTGAACCTCCATAGAAGTGAATGGAGAAAGCCTATCATGCACAGCCACTTCTATGTTCGTATTAACTAGAGATACAGCCTTATCTCGATAGCTGCGGGGGGCTACAGAGGTGGAGCCAACATCTATTAGCCATTTATGGCTTATTTGGTGGATATATCTGAGAGGGAAATAACCCTTTAATTGGGTTATCCACTACTAGACACCAACTATTGATGGGCCAAGGGAGGTGAGAAAACTAAAAGAAATTGATATCTCCAGACCAGCGCTGCATACCCCACTGGTTACATGAGGTTAACAACCGGTGGGGGCAACGCATGAGTGTTGCAGCTTCTGATTGGTTGCAGCATTCATATTTCATCTAAGCCAGAAGAAGTAGTGCTCACATGACACCCCTGCCAGATGTGGATGTCAGAATAATGGCGGGATACACAACAATGAGTATAAGAGGGCACTGGTTTGGGAGGTGATTTGGGGATTTTTTTATATTTTCCCCTTCCTAGGTCCACAAATATGACCCTACAAGTTCCAGGGAACATAGGTACACAGAACACCCTTTTTGGGCTGTGCATCTTCTCTATATACAGTGGGGAAAAAAGTAAACTGCTCAAAAAAATAAAGGGAACACTTAAACAACAGAATATAACTCCAAGTAAATCAAACTTCTGTGAAATCAAACTGTCCACTTAGGAAGCAACACTGATTGACAATCAATTTCACATGCTGTTGTGCAAATGGAATACACAATAGATGGAAATTATTGGCAATTATTAAGACACCCTCAATAAAGGAGTGGTTCTGCAGGAGGGGACCACAGATCACATCTCAGTACCAATGCTTTCTGGCTGATGTTTTGGTCACTTTTGAATGTTGGTTGTGCTTTCACACTCGTGGTAGCATGAGACGGACTCTACAACCCACAGAAGTTGCTCAGGTAGTGCAGCTCATCCAACATGGCACATCAATGCAAGCTGTGGCAAGAAGGTTTGCTGCATCTGTCAGCGTAGTGTCCAGAGGCTGGAGGCGCTGCCAGGAGACAGGCCAGTACACCAGGAGACATGGAGGGGGCCGTAGGAGGGCAACAACCCAGCAGCAGGACCGCTACCTCCGCCTTTGTGCAAGGAGGAACAGGAGGAGCACTGCCAGAGTCCTTCAAAATGACCTCCAGCAGGCCACAAATGTGCATGTGTCTGCACCAACGGTTTGAAACAGACTCCATGAGGGTGGTATGAGGGCCCGACGTCCACAGATGGGGGTGGTGCTCACAGCCCAACACCGTGAAGGACACTTGGCATTTTCCACAGAACACCAGGATTGGCAAAGTCGCCACTGGCGCCCTGTGCTCTTCATAGATGAAAGCAGGTTCACACTGAGCTCATGCGACAGACGAGGCAGAGTCTGGAGACGCCGTGGAGAGCGCATAGTGGGTAAACAACCTTACGCGGTGAAATGAGCTGCATCTGGATCTCGTCCACCTAAAGGGACTGTCAGCACAGAATGACTGTTCAAACTAAGTCCCAACTCTCGGTGCTTCGGGGCCAATCATTTATATACACCTTCCCACCTGCTTGTTTTCCCTCTATCCACACCCTCCTCTTCTTTGATTGACAGCTCTGGCTTCATAGAACCAGAGAAGGAAGGAGACAGAGGTAAAACAAGCAGGTTGGAAGGTGTATGTAATTGATTGGCCCACGCCGTGATCCATGGAGCGCTTGTACTTGGTTTCAACAGTCATTCTGTGCTGACAGTCCCTTTAAAATCAGTGTTTCCCAAACTCCAATCCCCACGGCCCCCCACAGGTCATGTCTTCAGGATTTCTATAGTATTGCACAGGTGAGAGAATTCCTGATTCCTTGATGATACTTTCATCACGTGTAATACTGAGGAAATCCTGAAAACCTGACCTGTTGGGGGCCATGAGGACTGGAGTTTGGGAAACACTGCCTTAAATGGAGCGGTGCTGCAGTTTTATTATTCAGCGATTAGCAGGATCCCCCAACAATTTCTTAAGCAATGAGAAAATGCAGTCCCTAATGATGTCCTCTGACAATAAGCGGATCACGGACAGCAGATGCATTGGGTTCTGCATTTCTTGGAGAATGGGATGGGGCAGCTTCTGTCTTATCAGTGATACAATCAGGAAGGAGATGCAGCGTGAGACAATCCCTGTCTAGATCTTTGATCTGATCATCAATACAGAGGACTGATTGGTGAAGACAGAGGGAAAGGCTAATAAGATTATTAAAAAAAACTTAGTTTTTCAGCTGGTACTTCCTCTGGGGTCAGTATGCCAACCTCATTGACTTCATAGCACTTGCCAGAGTGGGCAGACACGATTTATTGCCTTTACACACGTCACCTCCACACAGGGCGATGCTGGCTACGACGCCTCTGTAGTGATCAAACGTTGAGTCAAACAGCAGGGCTTTAAGAGGGCTGCCCTTTTCAATCTTGGGACTAAAACACAAAAATAAGACATCCTGTTAAGGGGTATAAAGGTAAGTAAACCGCGTTCAGTCCAGGGTGATGAATTCCAAAAGACAAAGTTTATTCTGCCATCACATAACGTTTTGACCTGTTATAGGTCTTTATCAAGTATATACAAAGACATACAGGGATACTGATCCCCCTGGTCAGTGGCCAGAACCCTGTAAATTCCCCTTAAATGGTCCAAAACTGAAACTGTGGGAACAATCGAATCCACTTAGGGTTCAGCAAACTTACAGTCAAGGGTTTGATAAAGTTATCTACACCCTTGTGTCTCCGGAAAGCATGGCGTACGTTCACGTGCTGAAAATGCCGACCAGTGCTGGAGTGAGTGGAGGTCCGCAGCTTGTGAAACTACAGATCCCAGCAGGCTGACGGTCTCTCATCAAGTTATGCTGGGAGCCGCAGTTTCACAAATAGTGCTAGAGGATCCATGTCAGAAATATGAGGCTGCCACTAGGGTTTCTCCCACAAATATGTAATCGGACGTGGAGCAGATCCGCACGTGGATGAGCCATATTCTCTATCTGTGAACATACTACTCTCCTTCACTCAGATTGTAAGTGGTTCTGCAGCGCATCTGTGCAGAGCAAGCTGTCAATCAAAATCCGGGCCAGGTTTACAGCCGTCACCTCCGATATAGTGAGCGGTGCTGTGATCCAAGACTGTAGCCGCTCCGTGCACAACGATGAGTGAAGGCCGGCAGCTGCAGGGAGGAAAGAAGTTAATTTTCTCCCGGTACCTGCATTATCAATAAGGCGGCCGGGCAACATTGTAACAATATTTATCTGCAGATTAACCCTATACCTGCAGGTACATAGCATTTTTCAAGGTGACAGGTTCCCTTTAATAAAGAGAAGATGGATAGAGCCGCATTAGTCCATACTCACAGTGGAAGCCTCCTGACAACTTCTTGAAGAACACTTTCCACATTTGTTCCAAGCTTTGCCGAGATCTAATAGAAATAAACAGAGAAATTAATTTCTTAATACAGTTTAGAACTCGGCTCCAATGAATCACAAGAAATGAAACCTGTTTGAAGCTGACAAGCAATCAAGCCCCTCCGTAAGCCACACAGAACATGGCTACTTATGTCATCTGCAGGTGATTAAAGGAACCTGTCATGTTGAAATGGTATAAGATCTGTAGGGGGATGTTGTAGAGCAGAGAAGTTGATCAGACTGATAGACATATCTGTGGGAAGAGAGTCAGTAAGACTTGCATTTTATGCAGAGAAAGTCCTGCAGTATGTACACTAGTCCAGTGGGCGGTCCTAAGTGATTGACAGTTCCCTGTATGACCATGCAGGCAAAGATAGCTGTCAATCACCAGCATGACCACCCACTGGACTCATCTATACAAACAGCAGGATTCCACTGAATAAATTGATACAGGAAAAATATCTATCTTTGTACTGTGTTAGCCAGTAGATAGAAGAGTATTTAGATTTGAGAGTCCTCAGTGGTTGATACCTTTTAATGGCTAACGGAAAAGATGGTAACAAATTGCAAGCTTTCCAGACTACTCAGGTCTCAGGTCTGCCTGATGAAGAGGCCTGAGCAGTTTGGAAAGCTTGCAATTTGTTACCATCTTTTCCGTTAGCCATTAAAGGTATCAACCACTGAGGACTCTCAAATCTAATGAATGAATTACAATTTATACTGAATCTTCTCCCACAAACCTATATATCGTTCTGCTCAGTTTCTCATGGGTAAAACCTGTAAGTCTGAATGGGGCTGTAATGTTATTACAATCATGTTGCAATGGGGTTTGGGAGGTGGAACCTCTGAGCAACTATACAAGGGGGCGGTCCTTGTAAGGAAGCGGGTGGCTCCCAGGGAAGACGGGCAGGTAGTCACAGCAAGTGACAGGGACAGTCTCTGGGTAGAAGGGCAGGTAGTCACGGCAAGTGACAGGGACAGTCTCTGGGTAGAAGGGCAGGTAGTCACGGCAAGTGACAGGGACAGTCTCTGGGTAGAAGGACAGCAGGCAGGTGGCTGGTGAGCGCTCCCAGGTGAGCAGGCGAGAGTCTCTGGACAGGCAGGTGGTCACAGCAAGTGACGGCAGAACCTCCAGGTAGACTAGCAGACAGGTAGCAGGTGGATGCTCCCAGGTGAGCAGGCGAGAGTCTCTGGACAGGCAGGTGGTCACGGCAAGTGACGGCAGAGCCTCCAGGTAGACTAGCAGACAGGTAGCAGGTGGACGCTCCCAGTTGAGCGGGCAAGAGTCTCTGGACAGACAGGTGGTCACGGCAAGTGACGGCAGAGCCTCCAGGTAGACTAGCAGACAGGTAGCAGGTGGACGCTCCCAGTTGAGCGGGCAAGAGTCTCTGGACGGGCAGGTGGTCACGGCAAGTGACGGCAGAGCCTCCAGGTAGGCTAGCAGGCAGGTAGCAGGTGAGCGCTCCCAGGTGAGCGGGCAAGAGTCTCTGGACAGGCAGGTGGTCACGGCAAGTGACGGCAGAGCCTCCAGGTAGGCTAGCAGGCAGGTAGCAGGTGAGCGCTCCCAGGTGAGCGGGCAGGCTGGTCCATAGACAGACTGACAGGTGTCGGAAGGCAGACCGTCGGACCGCAGGCTTGCAAGCAGGTAAGCGGATATCAGGCAGGTATCAAGCAGGAATCTGGCAGGCGACTGGCAGGTAACAAGCAGGAATCTGGCAGGTGACTGGCAGGTAACAAGCAGGAATCTGGCAGGTGACTGGCAGGTAACTGGTAACGGGACCTGAGGTCTGAAGCAGAGTGAAGGCTTTGCAACAACATTGCTCGGGCACCTCCATTTTGGAGGAGGTGCCTTATATATGGTGAAGTCCTCCGGCCATTGGCCGGGGACTCCTTAGGACGGCGCGCGCGGCCCCTTTAAGAGAGGGGGAGCGCGCCCGCGCGCGCCCTAAGCACCGTGGCCGGGAAGCAGCGCGCGCTGCCAGCAGAGCGGGAGGAAGACGCCGGGCACGGAGAGGTGAGGGGAACAGCATCCCTGCCTAGCAGGAGGCAGGGACGCCGACGCTACAGTACCCCCCCCTTTAGGCCCCCCCTTTTTTAAGCCAGAGAGAAATTTATCAAGGATGAGAGGGGCATGGATGTTCTCCCGGGGCTCCCACGTTCTCTCCTCAGGACTAAACCCCTTCCAATCTACCAGAAAAAAGGTTTTTCCTCTTACCCATTTGGTGGCCAGAATGTTCTCTACCTCAAACTCGTTCTCAGCGGAAACCGGAGCAGGGGGCATACCTGTAGACTTGGAAAAGAGTTAAGTACCACGGGTTTGAGGAGAGATACATGGAAGGAGTTAGGGATCCGTAAGTTGGCCGGGAGTTTCAATTTATAGGCCACCGGATTGATTTGTTTGATAACTTCCAGTGGGTCGATGAACCGAGGCCCTAACTTGTAGGAGGGAATCTTGAGCCGGACATACTTGGACGAGAGCCAGACTTTATCTCCAGGACGGAATTGTGGAGGATCCAGTCGTTTTTTGTCAGCGTGTTTTTTCATCCGCTCGGACGACTGAAGGAGTGCGGATCGGGTACTCTCCCAAATGGAGGAGAATTTGCTAATGAGAGATTCCGCAGCCGGATTGTCCACCGAGGTGGAGACGGGAAATGGGATCCGAGGATGCTGACCGAAGACTACAAAAAACGGGGATTTGGAGGAAGATTCGCTCTCGTGATTATTGTAAGAGAATTCAGCCCATGGTAGGAGATCCACCCAGTCCGAATGGTGGGCATTAACGAAGTGCCGGAGGTAACTGGTCAGGATCTGATTGATCCGCTCCACTTGCCCATTGGACTGTGGGTGGTAAGTGGAGGAGAAGTCCAGGGTAACGTCAAGCAGCTTACATGTGGCTCTCCAGAAGCGTGAGGTGAACTGAACCCCACGATCCGACACGATGTGGAGGGGCAGGCCATGGAGACGGAAGATGTGGCGGATAAAGTCTTTAGCCAGTTCGGGTGCAGACGGGAGACCCGGCAGGGGAATGAAGTGCGCCATCTTGGAAAAGCGGTCAGCGACCACCCAAATGACCGTACAACCGGCAGAGACAGGGAGATCCGTTATAAAGGTCATAGCTATATGCTGCCACCAGGCAGCAGGTACTGGAAGAGGAAGGAGGCGACCGGCTGGCAGGTGTCTCGGAACTTTGTTGCGGGCGCAGGACACACAGGCTGAAACAAAGTCTATTACATCCTTGTGCAGGGTAGGCCACCAGTAATGCCGGGTAATAAGCTGGAGAGTCTTTTTCTGACCGGCGTGGCCAGCTAGCTTAGATGAGTGACCCCAGAGTAGGACCTTCTTCCGATCAGGTACTGTTACGAACATCTTACCGGGACGGAGACGATTTAGATTCACGGGAGCCACCTGCATTACTCTGGCGGGATCAATGATGTGCTTCGGTTCCTCCTCTAGGTCAGACACCAGGAAGGATCGGGACAAGGCGTCAGCTTTGATGTTTTTGTCTGCCGGGCGAAAATGAAGAACGAAATCAAAGCGGGCAAAAAACAAGGACCACCGGGCTTAGCGCGGGTTAAGTCTCTGGGCACTCTGGAGGTAAGCCAAGTTCTTGTGGTCCGTGTAAATAATTAACGGGTGAAGAGCCCCCTCGAGCAGGTAACGCCACTCCTCCAGTGCCAGCTTAATGGCCAATAACTCTCGATCTCCTATAGAATAATTGCGCTCAGAAGAGGAGAAGAGTTTGGAGAAGAAGCCGCAAGTTACCATTCTTCCGGAAGGCGACTTTTGGGTAAGTACCGCTCCGGCTCCAGAGGAGGAGGCGTCAACTTCCAGGAAGAATTGTTTGTTGCCGTCCGGACGATGCAGCACCGGGGCGGAAGAGGAAGCCTGTTTTAAGGAAAGAAAGGCTTCCTCTGCTTCGGGCGGCCATTTTCTGTAATTAGTGCCCTTACTGGTGAGCGCAGAGATTGGGGCAGTCCGGGAAGAGAAGTGCGGTATGAAGAGGCGGTAGTAGTTGGCGAAACCCAGGAACCGCTGAATAGCTTTCAACCCCTCTGGTCGGGGCTACTTCTGGATGGCAGACAGTTTCTCAGGATCCATTCGTAGGCCGGTCTGAGAGATTATGTAGCCCAGAAACGGAAGCGAGGTCTGCTCAAAGAGGCACTTCTCATATTCAGCGTAGAGGTGGTTCTGCCTGAGCCTGAGCAGAACCTGACGAACATCCCTCCGGTGTGTGGGGAGATCCGGAGAGAAGACCAAGATGTCGTCCAGGTACACCACTACGCAGGAGTAGAGAAGGTCCCGGAAGATGTCATTGACCAACTCTTGAAAGACGGCGGGAGCGTTACAGAGACCAAAGGGCATTACCAGGTATTCATAGTGGCCGTCCCGGGTGTTGAATGCCGTCTTCCATTCATCCCCCTGACGGATACGGACCAGGTTATACGCCCCACGGAGGTCCAGCTTGGTGAAGATTCTAGCCCCCCTCAGACGGTCAAATAATTCCGGAATGAGCGGAAGGGGGTATTTATTCTTCACCGTGATCTGGTTAAGGCCTCTATAGTCTATACAGGGACGGAGTGAGCCGTCCTTTTTGATGAAGAAGAAGCCTGCTCCCGCCGGGGAAGTAGATTTCCGGATGAATCCCCGGGCCAGATTCTCCTCAATATATTCTGACATGGATCGGGTCTCAGCAGCAGACAAAGGGTAAATGCGCCCACGGGGAGGAGTAGCGCCGGGCATCAGGTCGATTGGGCAGTCGTATGGTCTATGAGGGGGTAATGTCTCTGCCTCCTTTTTATTAAAGACGTCCGCATACGACCAATAAGGAGCCGGAAGACCAGGTAGATTGGCTGGAGTAGGAGAAGGGCGGACAGGATGGACGGGAACTAAGCAAGTCTTATGGCAGTCCTGTCCCCAGCGAAGGACTTCTCCGGTCTGCCAATCAAGCACGGGTGCATGTCTCTGAAGCCAAGGTAGGCCTAATAAGAGGGCGTGAGAGAGTCCAGGCAGAACATGAAAGAAGATGCTCTCAGAGTGCAGCATTCCCACCTGCAGGGTTATGGATTCGGTGATGAGTTGGATGGGATGTGGTAAGAGGCCCCCATCCACGGCAGCGACAGATAAGGGTACAGCTAGAGGTTTGGTGGGAATGCGGTATTTCTCTACCAGACACTGAGAAATGAGATTTCCGGCAGCTCCAGAGTCAAGTTGGGCTAGTTCAAAATAACGGTTCTCCCCGCAGATGATAGAGACCGACAGCAACAGAGATGGAGAGGGTTTACTCTTGTCTAGGACGACCTCTCTGAGCGATCCTAGACACAGGCGTTTCCCGACCTCTCCGGGCAGGAACGGATCCGGTGCTCCTTACTGCCACAGTAGAAGCAGCTCCCCTCGGCTCGGCGTAACTCTTGACGGGTTTTGACCATCTTGGTCTGGTCGACCTGCATAGGCTCAGGTGAGTGCGCCTGGGTAGTAACGGGAGAAGTGACAGGTTTCTGGAAGGTAGGGGCTAGACGTGGAAACCTCCTCTCACGGGTGACCTCTTTGGCGCGCTCCTGGAACCGGATGTCAATCCGGGTGGCAAGTGTTATTAAGTCGTCGAGAGTGGTAGGAATGTCCCGACCGGCGAGTTCATCTTTAATACGGCCGGACAGACCCTCCCAAAAGACAGACACCAGGGCGTCGTTATCCCAGGCCAGCTCCGAAGCAAGGGTACGGAACCGTATGGCGTATTGGCCCACGGAGAGATTTCCTTGACGGAGGCGTAGCAGAGATGATGCGGATGAGGTCTTCCGTCCTGGTTCATTGAAGACTTTCCGGAAGGCCGTGAGAAAGGCTGGCAGGTTGGACACCAGGGGGTCTCCTCTCTCCCATAGAGGATTTAGCCAAGCCAGTGCCTCTCCCGTGAGATGGGACATGATGAAGGCTACTCTGGCTCGGTCGCTGGAAAACTGGTGTGTCAACAGTTCGAAGTGCAGAGTGCACTGGTTAATGAAGCCCTGTGCCTGGCTGGGATCTCTGCCAAAACGAGGAGGGGCGGAGAGGCGGGGACCGGGAAGAGATGCCATGGTGTTGATGGGCTGCGGCGGTGCCGGGGTAGTAAGTGTGCGAGTGGAGGCAGCTCCGGAAGAGGTAGTCAATGTGTCCAGGCGGGAGTTAACACCACGCAGGTGACTCAGGATGGACTCCTGTTGGGACCTCTGACGGGAAAGTTCATGACATAGGTCCGAGAGCGAGGGAGCTTGGGTGCCACCGGGTTCCATGGCCCGAGCAAACTGTAACGGGTCTGGGAGGTGGAACCTCTGAGCAACTATACTATTACTATTCCTTGTAAGGAAGCGGGTGGCTCCCAGGGAAGACGGGCAGGTAGTCACAGCAAGTGACAGGGACAGTCTCTGGGTAGAAGGGCAGGTAGTCACGGCAAGTGACAGGGACAGTCTCTGGGTAGAAGGGCAGGTAGTCACGGCAAGTGACAGGGACAGTCTCTGGGTAGAAGGGCAGGTAGTCACGGCAAGTGACAGGGACAGTCTCTGGGTAGAAGGACAGCAGGCAGGTGGCTGGTGAGCGCTCCCAGGTGAGCAGGCGAGAGTCTCTGGACAGGCAGGTGGTCACGGCAAGTGACGGCAGAACCTCCAGGTAGACTAGCAGACAGGTAGCAGGTGGATGCTCCCAGGTGAGCGGGCAAGAGTCTCTGGACGGGCAGGTGGTCACGGCAAGTGACGGCAGAGCCTCCAGGTAGACTAGCAGACAGGTAGCAGGTGGATGCTCCCAGTTGAGCGGGCAAGAGTCTCTGGACCGGCAGGTGGTCACGGCAAGTGACGGCAGAGCCTCCAGGTAGGCTAGCAGGCAGGTAGCAGGTGAGCGCTCCCAGGTGAGCGGGCAGGCTGGTCCATAGACAGACTGACAGGTGTCGGAAGGCAGACCGTCGGACCGCAGTCTTGCAAGCAGGTAAGCGGATATCAGGCAGGTATCAAGCAGGAATCTGGCAGGTGACTGGCAGGTAACAAGCAGGAATCTGGCAGGTGACTGGCAGGTAACAAGCAGGAATCTGGCAGGTGACTGGCAGGTAACTGGTAACGGGACCTGAGGGCTGAAGCAGAGTGAAGGCTTTGCAACAACATTGCTCGGGCACCTCCATTTTGGAGGGGGTACCTTATATATGGTGAAGTCCTCCGGCCATTGGCCGGGGACTCCTTAGGACGACGCGGCCCCTTTAAGAGAGGGGGAGCGCGCCCGCGTGCGCCCTAAGCACCGTGGCCGGGAAGCAGCGCACGCTGCCAGCAGAGCGGGAGGAAGACGCCGGGCACGGAGCGGAGAGGTGAGGGGAACAGCGTCCCTGCCTAGCAGGAGGACTACACATGTAAACGCAGATCACAAAATCTTTCAGATGATCTTTTTTTTTTAACACTCAAATCCCCTATGGATATTTATGTTTACTAAAGGATTCCTTACCCATTCTTCTGACAGCTCTTCTTTAGGTATGGACACATACCGGCATCCGGCATAAAAACATCTGGAGACTTTTCCTTTTTCTGTGATATTGGATAATCTTGTTCATTTCTAACGCTTTAAATCTTTCAAATTCTTTCCGAAAAATGTATCATAAAGCGACTTCCTCAGGTCAGTTTTGCTTGTGGTTGTGTTACCATTATTTGTGCCAAATGTATCAAAGAGTTGCACGATGTTTGATAAATGTTTATGCAGCACTTCCATCTTTATTTATTCATTTTACTCACTTATATAGCATCAACCTATTCCGATGCGCTTTACAGACATTATCATTGCTGTCCCCATTGGGGCTCACAATCTACATTCCCTATCAGTATGTCTTTGGAGTGTGGGAGGAAACCGACGCAAACATGGGGAGAACATACAAACTTCTTGCAGATGTTATCCTTGGTGGGATTTGAAACCAGGATCCCAGTGCTGCAAAGCACCAATGCTAACCACTGAGCCACCGTGTAGCTTTATCCACTGAGCCACCGTGTATCTTTATCCACTGAGCCACCGTGTATCTTTATCCACTGAGCCACTGTGTATCTTTACCCATTGAGTCACCGTGTATCTTTATCCACTGAGCCACCGTGTATCTTTATCCACTTTTAACGTCACCCGTCGTTCTTAGACCTGTGTAGCTTTCCAAGCCCAATTTCTAAAAGTTGCAAGAGTGCTGTAAAATAGGAAGCTGCACATTTTTGCGCAAAAATGATGCGTCACAAAATAGTTTCGTGTTTTTTTAACACCAAAAATTGATGTAAATTCCTCGCTACATTGCCCCTTTTCCAGCCAAATTTTGTAGAAAAAAAAAAAAAAGACAAGGTACAGACAGCGAAGTAAATTTGCCTACAGGAATGATTTTGATCTGGAGCGCATTGTACCCGGATACAGTCACTAGCGGGAATGTCAACCATCTTCTCAATTTGTTTCTCCACCCTCTCCGGATCGGCATTCTTCAAGTCTATCTAAAAGCAAAAGTATAAATACTAATTATTTATCAAAGCTGGACAAAATCTAGAAACCATATAATAAAACTGGCATAAAATATAGTGCTGAACAAGAGTTTAGGGAGAGATGTACAACTGGCACTGGCCTTTAGAAGGGATTGTGTAATCGCACAAAACTAGCAAAAATGTAAAGTGCCTGTAAAACAAGGAACGTGCAATTTACCTCTTAGTAAAAATCCTATTCTTTCTCAAGAACGGGAGGAATTTTAATTTCATGATTTTTTTTTAATCAAATAATTTTTATTGAAAAACTCCAAATACAAATTTTCCATCTTTCAAATAACATACATGACATAGTAATTCCATAGTATAAAACATGAACAAAGTATCTGAACTTCAATTCCCTAACCCACCCTAAACCCAAATCCCAACGCTCCAGAGAGAACCATTTTCAGAGCAGTTCTAGAATAACGGACTACAGCATTCGTAGAAGAGGGAAGAAGATAAAAAAGTGACTAACAAAGGGATAGCAGCGTTTTAATTTTATCATTTACTGCTTGATGCCTGAGCCGGGATGTGCACGCTTGAAAACTGTTGCAGGCTGCTGTAATCACAGGACACAAGCAAACAGCATGGCATTTCCTATCAGCAGGGAGGAAGTAAAGGGAACAGTAATGAAAGTCTCCTCCTACTCCGCTCCATAATGAAATGAACAGTGTGCATCCTACAAATGCGATGCATACAGCAAACAATTCATTTTCCATACACAGGTTGTGAGTTGACCACTGGATATACACATGTGTATAACTAATTACCAGAACTGGAAATCGAAAAAAAAGACGAGCAAGTTTGGGGTGAATCCTGCCTTCATTACTGCACAGCCGCTCATAGAGGGATCGGTGCTAGGAACAGCAGGAGTGCCGGCGATGTTCACAGATTTACCTGCTGCGGGACTGAAGGAGTCTGATAGTGTTCGGCTCTAAGCTTTTTACCTGGTTTACGACAGGAATAATTGAAAGCTGTGCTTCAAAGGCGAGGAAGAAGTTGGTCACCGTCTGCGCTTGAATACCCTTAAGGGGGGAAAAAAATATATATATACATATATACAAATACTGAAACATCTAAATGCATTAGAACATCAAACCTGGTGAAGCGGTAAATGACTTGTCCTCCAGGGATACAGGCTACTGTCATTCAGTAATTATTTAATAGGAATTTTACATTTTATCTGATCACCACGCTAGAATGTAAATGATGAAAACACAACACAACTCCTCACCATATGAAGATATTTTGTGTTTTATAGAACAGCATTTCTGTGGAATAACACAACTGATTTACTGTGTATGCACCATAGCCTTCATTTGATGTCACTTACTGTCACCTGTCACCTTGCCCCAACTCTGCAATCCCCAATATCAGTCCATGACCTCAATGGGGTCACTATAAAATTCTAAAGAGGACTGGTCATGTCTCTATTAGAAAATAGATAAACTTAGGATAGAAACAATATGAGCATATACCCTGCTATAAGTAAGTAAAAAGCAATAGTGAATATATATAATATAGGGTACTTAGTAAATATGGTTTTTGATTTAAAAAAAGCCATCCCACCCGCACCAAGGTGTACCCAGTCAGTTATGTGAAATATATAATAAAATACACTTTAGTACAATATTAGTGTTTTGTCCCTTTAAATCTGCTGCTACTTCTGTCACCATGGTAACTGCATTCATACTCGGCCAATAGGATTGCTCGGTTTGAATTTGGAAAAAAAAAAAAAAGTCCTATATCGTCAGTTTGTTCCTTCTCATCTGAGTGTGAAGACAGACACCTGCGATCAGCGAGAGATTATAGGTATAAGACGTGATATAATATAACGGACGGAGCCACATCCCATCACACGCACTCAGCGACCACAACTCACAGGAATCAGCACATTTACCAGACAATAAGTTATTATTCCCCAACACATGAGACACCAGTGGGGGGCGCCGCACTCGTTACATCTCCCATCTGGATGGATCCAGCGACGAGATCCTGATATTTCCCCCCAGCTCCGCTCCTCCATAGGGAATGGCCCAGATGCACGCAGAACGGACCGAAGTGTAATACTGCTAGAACTTTGCATGATATCACATCCTCCATATATACCACATAATAAAGGGGTGCTCCCACTGGGACAGGTCATCACCTATCCAGAGATCAGTGATAACTTGTTCCAACTAGACATCCCCTTTAATGGAAGAGATCACATCTCTAACAGTCAATACGCTATTCATTCCCAATCTTCCCTGGCCCCAGTAATGCCCCTGGGTATATCGCCAATATGAGCCAATCATCAAACCCTCTGCTGACTGTTCCCGATGTTTTATAGAGTTTGGAGACGTTGCTACAAGAGAAGATATCAGCGGACACCATGGGGGTGGAGTATTCTGCCAGCGATGGAGCAGGTAGTATCCACCAGTCTGTGATATCTGACCTTCCTCCATATTCTGCTCTTACATGCGTTTCTTCAGCTTTACCCCTTCCCGACATAACCAACTTATGTTTTTTTTCTGTTTTTTCCTCCGCTTTTTCCAAGGGCTATAACTTTTTGATATCTGTCCACATAGTGTGAGGTCTTGTTATTTTGTAGGATGAGCTGTCCTTATAAATGACACCATTCATTTACCACATAGTCCTAGAAAACGCGAAAAACATTTCAAGTGCAGTAAAAGTGCGAAAAAAAAAGCCTGACATTGTTTTTCTGGGAACGGTTTTAACGGCGCACATTGTGTGGTAAAAATGATCTGGTAATAGGATCCTACTCCTCAGTGTGATTACAGCAAGACCAAACTTCTCCAATAGTTTTGGCAAAAGAAAAAAACTTTTTTTTGATGCTGTCACCATTTTTTCTGAGACCCGAAACATTTTCAGTTTCCGGGTTGATGGAGCTGTGTGGGGGCTTATTTTTTGAAGGGCAAGAGGACTTTATTGATAACATTTTGGGGCACATATGTCATGGTCATCGCTTCTTACAGGATTTTCTGCAGTATTGAGGCGAACGAAAAAATGCAATTTTGTCTTTTTGAATTTTTTTCTGTGTTCACTGATCGTTTTTTTTTTTTATATTTTGATAGATTGTATTTCTCTGAAAGAGACCATACCACAAAATGTGTATATTTTTATTATCTTTATTTTTAGTGGGAGGGGAGTTGAACGTGTGGGGTTTTAATAAATATATATATACTTTTTTTCACTGTATTTGTATACATCATCTGATTGCTTGTGCTATATACAGCGATACCACAGTAATGCTCCATATAGCAAAACCACGGTCTTCTTTACAGCCCAAATGAAGCTTTATGATGACAGGCACGGAGGCTTCAGCAGACCCCCGGATGTCATAGCAGTCCATCGGCGCCCTATGATCGCGTCACAGGAGCGCCGGTGGGCGCATGGAACGACGCGTCCCAATGCTGGCGCGCTGTTAATGCTGCTGTTAGAGATTGACAGCAGCACTGAACAGGTTAACAGTGGTGGGCAGATCTTCGCTCCACTCGCAGCTGTTAGAGGCAGGTCCTGGTTGTTTGTCACAGCCATTATCTGCCATGTACGGGGCGAGCTGACCCTACTCCATACACCCGCTACTGACTTATACCATACATGTACGGCAGATGTTGGTAAGGAGTTAAAGCGGTTGTCCAGCTTTGGGGCCATTTTTTTTTACTTTAATGCAAGTATTTGGGGCTAAAATTGATTTCTGTAATTGAGTTTCATTAAAAATGTTGCCTTCTGTAGCATCTGTGCTGCACTGTCTATTGCTGGCTGCAAAATTAGCTAACTGAGAATCTATCAGTGAGCTCCTTAGTCTTAAGGGAGAGTTTGTACATCTTTCATCTGTTTTTTTTTTCCTGAGTGCCTATTAGCTGATCTATGCCCAAAGAAAACACAAAACTTGAATGTGCAGGGAAACAACAAGTCTGTAATAGCCAGTGAAAAACACTTAATGAAACCTAAATGTAAAAAATTACTTTTAGTAGTAAATACATGGACATGAGAAAATATACACTGCTCAAAAAAATAAAGGGAGCACTTAAACAACAGAATATAACTCCAAGTAAATCAAACTTCTGTGAAATCAAACTGTCCACTTAGGAAGCAACACTGATTGACAATCAATTTCACATGCTGTTGTGCAAATGGAATAGACAATAGATGGAAATTATTGGCAATTATCAAGACACACTCAATAAAGGAGTGGTTCTGCAGGTGGAGACCACAGACCATATCTCAGTACCAATGCTTTCTGGCTGATGTTTTGGTCACTTTTGAATGTTGGTTGTGCTTTCACACTCGTGGTAGCATGAAACGGACTCTACAACCCACAGAAGTTGCTCAGGTAGTGCAGCTCATCCAGGATGGCACATCAATGCGAGCTGTGGCAAGAAGGTTTGCTGCGTCTGTCAGCGTAGTTCCAGAGGCTGGAGGCGCTACCAGTAGACATGCCAGTACACCAGGAGACGTGGAGGGAGCCATAGGAGGGCAACAACCCAGCAGCAGGACCCCTACCTCCGCCTTTGTGCAAGGAGGAACAGGAGGAGCACTTCCAGAGCCATGCAAAATTACCTCCAGCAGGCCACAAATGTGCATGTGTCTGCATAAACGGTTAGAAACCGACTCCATGAGAGTGGGATGAGGGCCAGGCGTCCACAGATGGGGGTTGTGCCCAATGCCAGACCTTATGTGGCTGGAGAGTGTCAGCAGTTCCTGCAAGATGAAGGCATTGAAGCTATGGACTGGCCCGCCCGTTCCCCAGACCTGAATCCCATTGAGCACATCTGGGACATCATGTCTCACTCCATCCACCAACGTCACGTTGCACCACAGACTGTCCAGGAGTTGGTGGATGCTTTAGTCCAGGTCTGGGAGGAGATCCCACAGGAGACCATCCGCAACCTCATCAGAAGCATGTCCAGGCGTTGTAGGGAGGTTATACAGGCACGTGGAGGCCACACACAATACTGAGCCTCATTTTGACTTGTTTTAAGGACATTACATCAAAGTTGGATCAGCCTGTAGTGTGTTTTTCCACTTTAATTTTGGGGGTGACTCCGAATCCAGGCCTCCATTGGTTAATAAATTTGATTTCCATTGATGATTTTTGTGTGATTTTGTTGTCAACACATTCAACTTTGTACAGAACAAAGTATTCAATGAGAATATTTCATTCATTCAGATCTAGGATGTGTTATTTGAGTGTTCCCTTTATTTTTTTGAGCAGTGTGTATATATAATATAAACAATTACTGCAGCTTTAATGCTATTTATTACGTCTCAGGAGGAGGACGGAAGAGGAAGAGGACGGAAGAGGCGGAGGACGGAAGAGATGGAGGACGGAAGAGGCGGAGGATGGAAGAGGAGGAGGACAGAAGAGGAGGAGGACGGAAAAGGAGGAGGACGGAAGAGGAGGAGGATGGAAGAGAAGGAGGACGGAAGAGGCGGAGGATGGAAGAGGCGGAGGATGGAAGAGGCGGAGGACAAAAGAGGCAGAGGACGGAAGAGGGGGAGGACGGAAGAGAAGGAGGACCGAAGAGGAGGAGGACGGAAGATGAGGAGGACGGAAGAGGAGGAGGACGTAAGAGGAAGAGGACGGAAGAGGAGGAGGACGGAAGAGGCGGAGGACAGAAAAGGCGGAGGACGGAAGAGGCGGAGGACAGAAGAGGCGGAGGACAGAAGAGGCAGAGGACAGAAGAGGAGGAGGACGGAAGAGAAGGAGGACGGAAGAGGAGGAGGATGGAAGAGGAGGAGGACGGAAGAGGAGGAGGACGGAAGAGGAAGAGGACGGAAGAGGAGGAGGACGGAAGTGGAGGAGGATGGAAGAGGAGGAGGACAGAATAGGAGGAGGAGGACAGAACTGCACCTTAAGATCCCTAGGGGGAAAGGGATGGTAGTAATATAGTGGTAGTATATCCATATTAGTGTAATATGAGTAATAATACTAGTGATAATAGTAAGAAAGTAATAAAATAACAGTAGTAATAGTAGTAGGTAGAATAGCAGTGTGATCCAGGGTCCTAGGACTGATCGCCTTTTCTCGGGGTCAAGAAGGAATTTTTCCCCTGTGACACAAATTGGCTGAAGGTGTCCTGGGGTTTTTGCCTTCTTCTGGATCAACACTGTAGGTATAGGGCAGTATTAGTAGTGTTAGGAAAGAAGAATAATACTGTAATAACATAGCACAATGTAATAGTAACCATATCAAATAGATTTATAAAAACAAATTAAAATAACTCCAGTAGTACAATAATTAGTGTAATATTATACAACTTGTAATAACATTATTAGGTTTGATCCAGGGTCCTAGGACTGATCGCCTTTTCCCGGGGTCAAGAAGGAATTTTTCCCCTGTGACACAAATTGGCTGAAGGTGTTCTGGGGTTTTTGCCTTCTTCTGGATCAACACTGTAGGTATAGGGCAGTATTAGTAGTGATAGGAAAGAAGAATAATACTGTAATAAGATAGCACAATGTAATAATAACCATATCAAATAGATTTATAAAAACAAATTAAAATAACTCCAGTAGTACAATAATTAGTGTAATATTATATAACTTCTAATAACATTATTAGGTTTGATCCAGGGTCCTAGGACTGATCGCCTTTTCCCGGGGTCAAGAAGGAATTTTTCCCCTATGACACAAATTGGCTGAAGGTGTCCTGGGGTTTTTGCCTTCTTCTGGATCAACAGCTTTAGGCATAGGGATTTTAGTAATACCATTATTAGAATCACAAGATTAATAAAAAAAAATTAGAATTACATTTTTTTAATTAGTTTTATAACAGTTACAATTAATTGCATTAATGCAATAATAATAAATAGTAAAAATGGTGGTAATAATAATAATACAAAAAACTAGTCCCAGTTAGTAAGTTAGTGTAATGTTAGTGTAGGGACCCATCTGAAGAGGTCGCCTTGACGTTGGCAGATGGGCTCGCACAATTTGCTCAAAATGTGCGCTAAGAACCTCATATTTCTATGTACAGGAGATCTAGCAGTAATACCATTCAGGAGATAGATATCTGTGTACACACATTTTGTTATATACTTTTGTGCAGCACACAGGGCAGGTATACAGGTACAGGGCGAGAGTGTTACAGTGATATTATAACTCGGCCTTAAGGATAAAATGCTGATAACTACAGATCCTGGAAACACATCCGAAACTAGACCTTGTAAGTAACTGGTTCCCAGCTAGTGGTAAATATGTACAGGGCAGTCCGGTACCAAGACCTGCTCTATAGGACACATTATCATCAGGCAGGTCCTTACAAGATCTGCGGCAGAAGTGTGGCTGTGTAACACAGTCCTGCTCCTGCCTCAGCTGCCCACAGTGGAGCCAACCTTGATCCTGGCAGCTTAATCCATTGTATGACACAGTAGGGGGCTTCCACAGCATTTAGGCACTTTAGACAGGAGAGGGAGGCATGATCATGGTGCCAATGAGTTTCTATGGCAGCTGAGATCTAACAATGGACCCCATGACGGCCATCTTACTGCTCCTATTAGACCCCGGCTGAGGAAAGGTCTATGAGGACACCGGTCAGACTTATGTCGCCTGCTCTGCACATATTAGAAATACCTAGGGCTGATTAGTTTGCCATTTGTAAATCTGATCCAGCAGCGCTGGGCTACCACTGACGTGATCAGGGTTATTGAGCTCCTAGATTGGGCAGAGGAGCTCAGTATTCAGGAGGAGCTGGCCGAGGAGAGCAGAGCAACTTGCATGGGGCTGCTGCACAAGAAGCAACTCACAAGGTGGAGATTTACCCGGAGACGCTGTGCTCGGGCTATGATCTGCTGTGCAGGCTGCATAGTAGATGCCTCGAAGGACCCTAACTTCACCCCTAACAGGCACAGCAGAGCTCGGACGGCTGCAAGTGAACGGAGAGCGGCTGATTAGTAACTGCTGCGTCTCCTGCAGCTCAGATAAGAGCCGCACAGAGCGGGGGTTCAGTAATGATGAATATGGGAAGTGTCCGCCCCTCACATGCCCTATATGCGGCCTCCAGAGGTAAAGTCTCCCCTGTAACCAGCGCCTCCTCCCACCTTCTCTGCTGGCATGCTCCATTACTTAAAGGGGATGTCTGAAGAAAACAAGTTATCACTTATCCATGACGCGCCCCCTGGGACATATTCCTTTTTTGAGGGGAATACCCGGCACCGGATCAGATGGGGGGGGTTGTAGTCTCCGAGCGGCTGTGACCCGGTCCCGTGCCCAGGGCGTCAATCTCAGTGTGATGTGGCAGTTCTACAGATGTTACTAAAGTTCTTTTGTGTCGACTACGCCACCCGTTGTGATGCGGTCACTGTGGCCGCCGCTGCAGCAGAGTCCGCTGAGGCTGATGGTGGGTGCGCAGCTTGGTGGGATAACCCCCAACGGGAGGGGTATAGCCTCAGAGGGGACAGGCGCAGAGGATGGGGGTTGTGGTGGTGTAGTGCAGACGGCAGTGAAGACAGAGTCGGGTTGTGCAGTTAAGGGTGTTTACTTACTGCAGATGTTGTACTGGTCACTCCAGCTGCTAGTGACCACCCGAGCCGTGCTGCGTCCACCAGGTCCTGGATCCAGCCAACCCCCAAACAAGTCCGGAGCGTGGCCCTGAGCTCTCCCTCTGTCCTTTCTTCAGCCGTCCCCACCAGTGATCCACCTAGGTCCAGCTCCCTCGGGCCTTCTGTTGGGACACCCTTGGCCCTGGGTTCCCTGACCCTTCATGTGGTGTGCCTTCGGGGTGAATGTGGTGGGTGACCGTGACAGACACTGCCCACGGTCTCCGGTCTCTGGCTGGGAATTGTTTTTACCCCCACCAGCTTGGGTTCCGGTACCCTGATGCTGACTCCTCACCCGGTGCTCTGATTTGGGTTCTTGGGTCCCTTCTCTTCTGTGCTCTGGGTCTTTCTCTTTTCTCCTCTCTCACTCTGGGTCTTGGTCTTTCTTCTCTCCTCTCCTAACTTGTTTTCTGCAGCTGATCCTCTCTGCATCTGACTCTCTGCGTCTGACCCTGATTCTAGTTGGTGCCCACCTTATATACACCCTCTATGTGTGAGCTCAGGTGACCAGCACCCAATGAGCTCCTAACTTTACCCAGGCTGCTCCCCCTATCTGCCCCTACACTACATGGGATGTTCCACCCCCCTCCCACTCCAGCCAGGAACAGACTCGGTCGTACCTGCACATTTCTAAGTGGGAGTACCGTCGGCCTGTTCCTCGGAAATGGGATGTGTGTAGTGCATGCAGCCTACCGAGCTCAGTTCCACTCTCCATCCTTACCCGGGAGTGGAATATCACACCTCTGGGTTGAGGTGCAATACCCCTGTAGCAGCCGAATCCTCAGGGTGCTACATTCCCCCCTGGTAAATCACAGCACGTCCTCGGGCTGTAAGACATAAAATATCACCAAAACATACAATTTTTTTCATGTAAACATAATAAAACATATAAAACATTATATATATATAAAACTTTTCATATAAACATTCTCGTCGTCTCTTGTTTCAGGTTCCTCCTCCGGACACTGTGCAACGTGTGTCCGGGAAAAGTGCGACAGTCTCTTTGAAAAACTGGTTTTCCTATAAAACCGGTAGGGGGCGCTTTAGGACGCGCAACTATTTACAAGGGAAGTTGGCCGCTCTCAGTCCTCGGCCAGGTAGAGGGAAGGGAATGGCTGCTCACAGTCCTCAGCCTGTGGGATTAAGGGGTTAACGGGTAAACAGTTCACTGGTCCCAACGGGGACTATTTTAGCAGCAACGGTTCACTGTGCCCCGACGGGCAACTATATACAGTCTCTATTCCCGTCCTCAACGACGGCTCCCTCCTGCTTTTTCTTAGTGATACGGTGTTGCTTCAGACCCGTCCGGGTCCTCTGGCTCCTCCTCCCCGTACCGCAACTCCTCCTCCGTCAAGCGGTGTACGTGGAGGGCGTAAGGTCCTTTGGCACACTTGTGCCGGGTGAAAGTGACCTCGTCTCCGACGTAGAGGTCACGGCCTTTGTGACCTTCCGGCAGGTGGGACTCGACGTCTCTGCGGGTCACAAAAACGTCACCGCGGTTGTTACGGTCCCGAATAAAGCCCCACCCATGCTGCGGGTTGAACTTTATCACCGTCCCGATGGTGCGGGGACAGTGCGCTGCACGGGGGTTCCTCCTAGTCCGGCTCTTCTGCTCCGCACTCCGGATTTGGGCCTGTTGTTCTCTGACCCGCCTCTCCTCCCGTTCTCTCGTAAACTCTGCTAGCTGCTGACGACAACACTCAGTACGCTCAGCGGCGACTGCCCGAGTTTCCTGAGTGAACCCCATTAAATCTTCTCCGGTGGGGTCCCACTCAAACTGTGCTTCCGCTAGCGGGGGCGAGATCCGTGCCACGGGCTTCGGAGCCGGAATCAGGGGTTCATCCAGGGGTCTTAGTCTCTGCTGCCGTTCCAGCTCATGGTATCCTTCGGGCCAGATGAAGGGCCGCCCGTCCGGCCATGTGAGCTGGCTGAAGAGGTCCTCCCCCAGGTGTGACACCCTTGGTATTGCGGGTGCGGGCGCGGTGGTGGTGGCGCCCGGGTTGCCCAGGCCTTGCGGCCAGGCCTGGGGCACCTGGAAGGTGAAGGGCACCGTTAGGACGGCGGCGCCCTGGGCTACCTGGCCTTGCGGCCAGGCCGGAGGCTCCGCGGAGGTAGGGGGCGCTGTTGGTGATGCGGCGCCCGGGGGTACTAGGCCTTGCGACCAGGCTGGTGGTATTTCCTGCTTTGTCACGCTCCGGGTCGAGGCGCGTGACGTCACAGGGGTCGCTGCGGCGGCTTCCGGTCGGGGCCTAGTCCATAGCGGTGACGTGGCGGCTACGGGCACAGCAGGGGGACTTTCGGGCTCTGCGACGGGGAGCTGGGGCAGGTGAGCGGTGTCACGGCTTGGGGTATAGGCGTCCCCTTTACCTGCCTCCATGCGTTCGGCTCCCTCCTCGGCGCCGTCTCCGGCCTTGGGTCCTCCCGCGCCATCCTCAGAGGCGGTCTGCTTCCTCTTCCAGGGTAGCGTGCTCCGTTGACTGGTCTCTGCTTGCTGGGCCATCTCCCGGCCCCACTCCGCCAGTATCTCGCGCTGTACCCGGGCCATCCTCCGTGCGAGGCCCTCCAGGGCAGTTTGTGCACACTCCCGGTCTCGGGGGAGCTGCGCTAAGATCTCCGCTAGACCTAGCGGGGTTGTGGACTCTAGCAGGCTCCTGACCATCGGGTCGGTGCTGCTCTGCTCTGCTTCCGGCAGGCTCCTGGCCAGCGGGCCGGTGCTGCTCTGCCCTCCTTCCTCGGTCTCTAGCAGACTCCTGGCCAGCGGGCCGGTGCTGTTCTGCTTTCTCTCCATCTCCGGGTAAGCTCCTCCGTTACTCCTCGTTAGACCTCTTGCCTCCGGGTGCGCTCGCTCCAGACTGCTCCAAGCGACACCCATCTTTTCTCTTCTCTTTCGTCTCCTCCCACTTCGAGGGCGGTCCCGGGGCCACTGGGTGACTGTCAGCTCCAGGGGCAGTTCTTTCACGCTGACAGACACCTCCAGCATCACAGTCTCTGTTGGTGGGGGCGGTTTCCACTTTTGGCGCCATTTTCTGTCCTGGCCCACGATGGGAGGTGGCCTCTTGCCCTCCTTTGGCACGCCCATAATGGCGTCCGCTGCTCTTCCAAGGCGGGAAATCTGCGGTTTTGGCGGGAAGCGTCGCCCAGTGGCGGGAAACTCTGCAGATGGCGGGAACAAGTTGGAAATGGCGGACAATCGGCGGGAAACGACTGGTGATGGAGTCCGATGGCGTGGACCCTCCGGAACCGGCGGGAGACTTCTTTCTGAGGTAAACTTGCACTTTTCTTCAGGCACGCAGTACCCGGGTGTTGCGGGCACGTAATCCTGCCGACTACGCCAAAGTTGACGCGCCCCCTGGGACATATTCCTTTTTGAGGGGAATACCCGGCACCGGATCAGATGGGGGGGGTTGTAGTCTCCGAGCGGCTGTGACCCGGTCCCGTGCCCAGGGCGTCAATCTCAGTGTGATGTGGCAGTTCTACAGATGTTACTAAAGTTCTTTTGTGTCGACTACGCCACCCGTTGTGATGCGGTCACTGTGGCCGCCGCTGCAGCAGAGTCCGCTGAGGCTGATGGTGGGTGCGCAGCTTGGTGGGATAACCCCCAACGGGAGGGGTATAGCCTCAGAGGGGACAGGCGCAGAGGATGGGGGTTGTGGTGGTGTAGTGCAGACGGCAGTGAAGACAGAGTCGGGTTGTGCAGTTAAGGGTGTTTACTTACTGCAGATGTTGTACTGGTCACTCCAGCTGCTAGTGACCACCCGAGCCGTGCTGCGTCCACCAGGTCCTGGATCCAGCCAACCCCCAAACAAGTCCGGAGCGTGGCCCTGAGCTCTCCCTCTGTCCTTTCTTCAGCCGTCCCCACCAGTGATCCACCTAGGTCCAGCTCCCTCGGGCCTTCTGTTGGGACACCCTTGGCCCTGGGTTCCCTGACCCTTCATGTGGTGTGCCTTCGGGGTGAATGTGGTGGGTGACCGTGACAGACACTGCCCACGGTCTCCGGTCTCTGGCTGGGGATTGTTTTTACCCCCACCAGCTTGGGTTCCGGTACCCTGATGCTGACTCCTCACCCGGTGCTCTGATTTGGGTTCTTGGGTCCCTTCTCTTCTGTGCTCTGGGTCTTTCTCTTTTCTCCTCTCTCACTCTGGGTCTTGGTCTTTCTTCTCTCCTCTCCTAACTTGTTTTCTGCAGCTGATCCTCTCTGCATCTGACTCTCTGCGTCTGACCCTGATTCTAGTTGGTGCCCACCTTATATACACCCTCTATGTGTGAGCTCAGGTGACCAGCACCCAATGAGCTCCTAACTTTACCCAGGCTGCTCCCCCTATCTGCCCCTACACTACATGGGATGTTCCACCCCCCTCCCACTCCAGCCAGGAACAGACTCGGTCGTACCTGCGCATTTCTAAGTGGGAGTACCGTCGGCCTGTTCCTCGGAAATGGGATGTGTGTAGTGCATGCAGCCTACCGAGCTCAGTTCCACTCTCCATCCTTACCCGGGAGTGGAATATCACACCTCTGGGTTGAGGTGCAATACCCCTGTAGCAGCCGAATCCTCAGGGTGCTACATTCACAGGCTCGGTGATCACTTACTGATCGTGGGGTCTGACCGCTGCGAGCCATCGTCTGATCGGGAAGGAGTGGAAAGTCAGGGATCAACTGCAGCTCCATTCATTCTCTATGGGGCTCCGGAAAAGCCGAGCTCAGCGCTTGAATGCCACATAGGGAATGAATGGAGCGGATCCTGGAGTAATAACATGTCCTCCTCTCCTCAGCTTTCTGTCTGTGTAAGTGGCTCAGCCCTTGTCTCCCCTTCTGCTCCGGCTTCTGTGCTGGTCCTTGTGAGGAAGAGGAAACCCTCTGCCCTTCTGCTCCGGCTTCTGTGCTGGTCTCTGTGAGGAAGAGGAAACCCTCTGCCCTTCTGCTCTCAGTCCTCTGCGACTTTTCACAATCGCTCAGTGCACCCATTATATGTAATAAGGATCATTCTTCATCCCTTGTCCAGCTTTCATCCCCCCCAGTCTGACCAGCGGACAAGATAATAAATATGTGAGTGGAAGGTTCACAATTATTAGATGTGTTGTGAATAGTCTCCACAGCATTATCCGGAGAAAACTGCAGGGTGACCGCTTGTGAAACCAGCACAAAATCCAGCGGACAGCGCTTCCCTGCCCCCCGCCGGTCTCTGTATCCTGGCATTCAGCTATTCCATTTGGTGCTTATTCTGGAAGGAAAACAAAAATGTGATGTTCTTACACAGACGCCTGAAGACGCGACGTTCGCAGCTTTTCATCATCCATGTTGGGCTGTTGTATGACGTGTGGATTACTCTGCTTGTTGGATTCTTGCATTACCACAAACACTGCCTTTATTTTGTGATTTCTGTGCCGCTTCCCACTTCTATTGGCACTGTGATATATCAGCACGTGAGGGCTGCCACAATCATGTGTCAATAGGTTTTTGCTGGAGGCCGTGATATAGAGACCATCCTGGACCAGGGAGGAGTTGGTACAGAAGCACCTAGAGAGGGGGGTATAGGGGCTTCATTTCAATTTTAAACTTAGCTGGATTGTGTTTAGCTACAAGAATGGAAAGTAAAATAATAAAATCTTAATTTTTTTTTTCTATTTGGCAAAATCGTCCATCAGAGGTTTGGCCACTACCGAAAAGTTTTTGATGAACTTACAGTAGTAGCTGGTGAAACCCAAAAAACTTTGTAACGCCTTTAAGTCTTGAATATAATACCAATCCAGTACCGTCCGGACTTTGGCCAGATCCATGCAAAAACGGTGAATGATAAGAACTAACCCTGAATGGAGAACATACATTTCTCTGGTTTGACAAATAATTTATTATCTTTGAGTATCTGTAAGACCTGCCTGACATGTACCTGATGTGACTGGAGGTAAATAAATTAATATGTCATCAAGATTGGTTTGTTGTGATCTACCTGCCAGATGACTAAAAATGTCACTAACAGTGTTGAAAGAAAGCGGGAGCATTAGTCAACCCAAATGCCATCACAAGCTTTTCATAGTGCCCCTCAGGAGTATTGAAGGCCATCTTCCACTCATCTCCTCAATGTGAATGAGATTATAAGCCCCCCTAAGGTCTAGTTTAATCAAATCGTAGGAGCCAAATTTTTTTCTAAAGAGGTCGGGGATGAGAGGGAGAGGATATGCATCCCAGACCGTGATCCGATTAAACTCGCGAAAATCAAGGCGGGGGCGCAACCCCCAGTCTTTTTTTTTGACAAATAAAAACCCCACTGCAACGGGAGATGAAGAACGTCTTATATGGCCCAATGGTAGACTGACTGACCATGCTGTTCTGAACTGCCACCCTAAGATGGCTTCCCATTATATACCTACTGTATAAGTGCTCCCTCTAACGGCTTCCTCCACCCACACCCAGGGACAGGGCTCAGCAGCTGCACTCTGCATGTTGGATGCAGGTGTTTTGGGGGGTTCCGTGCAGCACTCCCATCTTACCTGAGTGAAGGGAGACACCACACTCTGGGTGAGGTGCAGTACCGCTGTGGCGACTGAACACTCAGGGGCGCCACATTCCCCCCCCCCCCGGTAAAACACAGCACGTCCGCGGGCTGGAACAGAGCAAAACCAGGCATAACTGACATGCAAAATTTTTAAGATGCATCCGCATATAAGACCATAAAACAACATTTCTTCCCTTTATGGGAGGCACATTTCTTTTAATGTTACTGGTTACATTATAAAACATCATAAGAGTATTGTCATATAAAACAATTTTCAAGACAGTTCCAGCACCAGGGTGCAACAGTAGCAGCATGAGGGACCCGTCCACAAACCCTCAACGTAGGCCTTGGGCATGGCTGCAGGGCATAGACGATCCAATCCTGGACCTCGTCTTCCGCCACGCCAAACGGGTTTTTGTTCTGAGGTATATTTGTAATTATAAAACCAATAGGATGCACTTTAAGAAGTGCTAAACTATGTACAATGTCAACGTCCGGCTTCTCACAGTCCTCAGCCTGTCAGTCTCTGTACCCTGACGGGTAACTGGGTAGCAAACATGAAGTCAACTGCACCCTTCCGGGCAACTTATGTACAGTCCAGTTAACTAAAACAGTTTAACAGTGGGGCCCCCTCCGGGGGAACCCCTGGTTTCTGCAGGCTGACCCAGCCTGGTCATCAGCCTCAGGCTGCAGGGGGACCAGGGATGGAGCAGCGCCAGCCGCATTTGGGAAAGGGACATCACTCCTACCTGCTCCCGCGACTGCGTCAGCTCGGCCTGACACCTCCCGGTCTTTACGCAGCTTCTCTCCACCTCCTCTCCTCTTTCGGGGGCGGTCCCATGGCACTTTGCTGTCGGTCACTCCCTGTGTCGGCCTCCCCGCTTTGACGGACACATCTATGCGGACAGTCACTGTTGCAAGGGGCAGGGCCTGCTTTTGGCGCCATTCTGGGACTCGGCCCACGACGGGAGGTTCCATTCTGTTGTTCTTTAGCACGCACATAATGGCGCCCGTTCTTCTGGGGCGGGCGCCACATTCAAGGCAGAAAACACTTCTTTAGGCGCACATTACCCGCAGATGGCGGGCTGGTCACGTATCCTGTTCGTGACGCCAAGTGGTGACTCGCTGCCCCCTGGGCCGCGGGGCACACGGCAGCCGGGCCTTATGGCTGCTTTGGGGAATATCACGGTGGCTGGCCCGGGGCGGTCAGTTCAAAAGGGATTATTTATAGGATTTGTCGTGAAGCCACCTGTGGTGTCTGGTAAGGATCACCAGTGCTGCAACAGTCCTCTGAGGCAGATGTTAGGGCAGCTAGAGATGGAACGGCTCCCCACAGGCCTCAGGGCAGTGTAAATTGATGGAGGGTGCGCTGGGCGTTGTAGTGCAGGGAGGGAAATGGCACCAGTGAAGGAATAGACGGCGGCAACTCAGTGCAGTCGTCCAAGATTTTTATTCACAGTTCTTCAGGAAACACACAAGTGCACGTTACAGGTGAAGGCCTCCCACGTTGCGCCGTGGTCACCCTGGCAGGGGTTCAATCCTTCCTCAGGAAGTTTAGGAATGCTTGGCAGAACCCCACTTTCTCGTGTTCCTACTTTGACCGTCTTCACACTAGGTCCTTCTCCCTGCTGCCCTGCGCTGCCCACTCTCAATCCCGCTCGGGTATGCTGAAGTCCTTCCTATACGTCGGATCCGGGACCAACCTGACCCCCTGGAGATTAGAATGCAGCAACCGATCCCTCTGTCTTCTGACAGATGCGGGGTGTACGGGTGCTGTCCTGCACGCGCCGTACCCCTGGGATCCCTTCTTAGAATGGAGCCTACTGACTGACCATTCTGTTCTCAACTGCCACCCTAAGATTGCTTCCCATTATATACCTACTGTGTGCTCCTTCTAACTGCTTCCTCCACCCACACCCACTACTGGTTCCCCCTACCTTTGGGTTTCCCCCACTCCAGCCAGGGACAGGGCTCAGCAGCTGCGCTCTGCATGTTGCCCTTCCAGCCGGTCTGAAGCAGTGTAATGTTGGATGCAGGTGTTTTGGGGGGTTCTCTGCAGCACTCCCATCTTACCTGAGTGAAGGGAGACACCACACCTCTGGGTGAGGTGCAGTACCTCTGTGGCGACTGAACCCTCAGGGGCGCCACATGCCCACGATGCAGAAATGCTCCGGATTTTTCCTGAGTGTTTCTGCATCTCCCTGGCAGAAAAAACGCATGCAGATTTTACATGCGTTTTTCCTGCCAGGGACAAACGTAAGTGAAGCGTTTTTCACATGCATGTCCGCATGCGGGTTGTCAACTGCTTTCCAAGTGATTTTAGCATCACTTGGAAAGTGCTTGACAACTTGGTCACGCTATATAAATCCTTGCAACCGACCAAGTTAATAGTTGAAAAAAAGAATAAAAATGGTAAAAAAAGAAAAATAGAATTAGACTTACCGGTAATTCTGTTTCTAAGACCCTCCACGACAGCACACCTGGAGGTAGCCTCCCCATCCTAATTAGGGACAGGAAAACAAGATGTTAAATAGCCCCTCCCTGCTACAATCCCCAGTGTTTTCAAAGGACCACACAGTATGAATGCTCTAAATATTTATTAACACTAAGGATTTTTCCAATCAATAAAGAGATGGAGGGAACTACCCATGCTGTTGTGGAGGGTCTTAGAAACCGAATTACTGGTAAGTCTAATTCTATTTTCTCCAATCCCCTCCATGACAGCACACCTGGAGTAATACCAAAGAATGAATTTTAGGGAGCGACAACAGCCTGAAGGACTTTCCTTCCAAATGCTAAGTCTCTATTAGATATTACATCTAGTCTATAATGTTTAGCAAAGGTATGGACAGACGACCATGTAGCTGCCCGGCAAATCTGCTCAATGGATGCACTAGCTTTTTCCGCCCAGGAGACCGACATAGCTCTAGTAGAAAGAGCTTTCAAGGATTCCAGAGGAGGCAAATCTTGAACTATGTATGTTTCACAAATTGCTTTCTTAATCCAATTTGCTAGCGTATTTTTGCAATTTTCTTTCCTTTATTGGGGCCTCCATATTGGACAAATAGGTTCTGATCCTTCCTCCAGGTTTCAGTCTGCCTCAAATAGCGGATTATAGTCCTTCTTACATCCAACGCGTGGAATTCTTCTTCCTTGCTATTTGATGGATTTTGACAGAATGACGGAAGAATTATGGGCTGAGACATATGAAAATTAGACGACACTTTAGGTAGAAAAGAAGGATCCAACTGGAGGATGATCCTGTCCTCCAAAATACGACAATAAGTCTCTCTGATAGACAGGGCTTGGATTTCACTCACTCTTCTGGCTGTAGTCAGAGCTACAAGCAATGCCGCTTTCCAAGACAATTTGTCTATGTGTGCCTCGGCTATTGGCTCGAAAGGATGCATAGTTAGACCTCTAAGAACTATGTTGAGATCCCAAGGTGGAACTATTTTAGCTCTTGTTGGATTAATCCGAGAAGCAGCTATCATGAACCTCTTAATCCATCTGTTTTGGGCCAAATCAGCATCAAAATAGGAACATAAAGGCGAGACTTGGACCTTCAGCGTGCTTGGTCTTAATCCTTTAGACAGACCGTTCTGTAGGAAATCCAAGATTCTGGCCACGTCAGGCCGAAAGGGATCTAATGGACGAGGCTCATACCATAGCTTGAAAGCTTTCTAGATTTTTCCATAGATGGAATTTGTGACTGGTTTTCTGCTTTTCTGCAGTGTATGTGACTCGCCCCCAGGGGTGTCGCGGGGCACCCGGCAGCCGGGCCTAAGACTGCCTGCGGGGATTATCGCGGTGGCTGGCCCAGGGCGGTCAGTGCCAAAAGGAATTATTTGTAGGGAATTTGTCGTGACGCCACCTGTGGTGTCTGGTGAGGATCACCAGCGCTGCAACAGTCCTCTGAGGCAGATGTCAGGACAGCTTGAGATGGAACGGCTCCCCACAGGTGCAGCAGGCCTCAGGGCAGTATAAATGATGCAGGTTGCGCTGAGCGTTGTGGTGCAGGGAAAGCGATGGCACAGCAGGAGTAACGGACAGAGACAGGGGATTTGCTTCATTACCTTTACTGGTACAGCTGTTAGGTACGGTCCAGGGTACTCCAGATGAAGGGCGCACTTTTGGACTTCTCCCCAGGGAGCGGGTATAGGGCCTCCTGATCCGTGTCTGTCCCTATGTATGCTCCTGGCCAGCCTGCAACTGGGCATAGCTTATGTGTCCTGCTTTTACTTCACCAGATGCTCAAAAACAGGACCTCTGGTTGGTAACCACTTTCCCTGGACGTCGGGGCCTTCGTGGTTCCTGATCCTGTGTGTGTCTAGCCTTCAGGTTTGCCAGGGACTTGTAGTCCTCCTGGGATTCCGGTTATCCCCACTGGGTGTAAAGGGTCCCTGTAGGCGCGGACCCGGTGTCCGGTAGATATAACGGGGTGAGCTTATTGTGCTCCTCTGCCCCCTTGGTTTCACTCCCCTTTTTCTCCTTGCTGTCGGCCACACTCGGGGCCCTCACTACTAGGCAGCTGACGTGCTGCGTCTTCACCGCTATCTGAGCGTCGGCACGTTCTCAGGCTCTCTCTCTATCTGGGCTCCCTCTGCTGGTATGAGTTGGAAGGTAGAGGTGTTTGTATGTAGTGAGGGCCTCTTGTGGAGAAATCCATCCATGCACCCTTCTGGGTTCTGTGGCACCAATGCACAGCAGGGCGCCACATTTGGATCACCTGTACTGAGAAGCCTCTGGCTTTTCAGAGGGCGGTCTCAGAAGCCAAGCAGCTAGAGCCAAATTCTGAGGGGCCGGATGGAAAATCTGGCCCTAATGCAGCAGATCGTGGATTCAAGGAAGCATCAATGGATCATCCATTCTTAGACTGCTCAATGTTCCGAACCATGCTCTTTTTGGCCACATTGGAGCTATTAGGATAGTCTTGACCCCTTCCGACCTGATTTTTTGTAAAGTCCTTGGTATTAACAGAATAAGGGGAAAAGCATTAGCGAGCCCAACTTTCCAAGGGTGAGCGAATGCATCTATCCCTGTTGCTGAATCCTCGGGTTTCAAAGAGAAAAAGGCTCTTACTTTTGCGTTTTCCTGGTTCGCAAACAGGTCCACATCTGGGTATTCCCACTTTTGAACAATCATCTGAAATATCTTCGAGTTCATGCTCCACTCCCCTGGATGAATGTCTTTTCTGCTCAGAAGATCTGCATGATAGTTGTCGGAGCCCCTCAGATGCAGAGCCGATAAGAATAGTAGATTATGCTCCGCCCAGTGGAAGATCCTTTCGGAGATCATCTGTAACCTCCTGTTTCTTGTACTTTCCTGATGTCTCAAGTGGGCTACAGTTGTCATATTGTCCGAGTAGACTCTGACATGCGACCCCTGAAGCACAGTAGTGGCTGCCCATAGGGTTTCTTCCACCACTTTCATTTCTCTTAAGTTTGAGTACTGCTCTGCTATTTCTTGCGACCAGACCCCTTGGAAGGCCACGTGGGAGACTACTGCTCCCCATCCCCTTTTGCTTGCGTCTGTTTTGACGGATAACAAGGGAAGTTGAATCCATGCTGAACTTTTCTCCAGATTTCCTGGACAGAGCCACCAATTTAAAGATGCTTTCACCTTCTCTGGCAGATGAATTCTGTTGGAGAGGGAACTTGGAGATCTGTCCCAACAGGAAAGGATGTAGTTTTGAAGGACCCTTGAATGCGCTTGAGCCCAAGGTACCGCCTGAATAGATGAGGTCATGGACCCGAGGACGGACATGGCGAATCTTAATGACACTCCGCTCTGGTTCTTTAGTGCATAAACTTTCGACCTCAACTGAATCTGCTTCTCTTTTGGCAGAAAAGAGGCTTGTTGCTGAGAATCCAGGAGAATTCCCAAGGAGATCTTCCTGGTGGAGGGAATCAGATCTGACTTTTGGTAGTTTATCAACCATCCCAAGGATTCCAGGATCTGGAGGGTCATCTGGCGGTCTCTTTCCAAACTTGAAACCGAGGGAACCATCACCAAAAAATTGTCTAAATATGGGACGATGCAGATATTCAGTTTCCTTAGATAAACCTACTACCTCTGCCTTGATCTTTGTAAACAGGCGGGGTGCTGACGAAATGCCGAAGGGGAGTACATTGAATTGAAAATGAAGTACCTCTTGGTTCTGAGTTACAGCAAATCTGAGAAATTTTCTGTAATCCGGATGAATTGGCACGTGGTAGTAAGCCTCTGGCTGGTCTACTGTTGCCACGACAAATCCTTTTCCAATCAATAAGCTGCCATTGAGGAAGGAAGCTCGCAATTCTGCCTCCTACCTTCTTGGCGTCATTGTCTGTCCTGCCTAGAACCTTGAAAGATATTCCTACCTCTTCCCCCTTTTGTGTAACTCCAGCGACCAGTTTTACCCTTGCCTCTGTACTGAAATGCTTGCTGCTGTTGTTGTTGAGGGAGAAGAAATGGTCTCTTTCTGAAACTTTTTGGATTCTTTGGCTCTGGCAGAGACTTCTTCTTGTCGGATGCTTTCTCCAACAACTCGTCTAGGACCGCCCCAAACATATACTCTCCTTTAAATGGAATGGAACAAAGCTTAGATTTTGATGCGTTGTCCCCACTCCACATCTTCAACCACAAAGCTCTTCTCGTAGAATTTGATAATGCTGCCAATCTTGCCGCAATCTTGACCGACTCCGCCAAGGCATCCGCTAGGAATCCAGTGGCCTTCTGCAGAAAAGGAAGAGATGCTAGGAGGTCCTCTTGAGTGGTACCTTTCCAGAGATGTTCCTCTAGTTGTTGGAGCCAGAGGAACATGGAACGAGCTACACAAGTTGAAGCGATATTAGTCTTCAGTGAAGCCGCCGATGTTTCCCATGCCTTCCTTAGAAGGCTTTCCATCTTCCTATCCATAGGATCTTTGAGCTGTGACGAGTCTTCAAAGGGAAGGGTTGTTTTCTTCGCAACCCTTGCCACCTGTACATCAACCTTCGGGACTTCCATCCATAGCTTAGCCGCCTTTTCATCTAGAGGGAATCTATCCTTCATTTCTCCTGCCATACTAAGCCTTTTCTCAGGTGACTCCCATTCATCCAAAATAAGACTCCAAATGTTGTCATGCACAGGGAACACTACCTTCTTCTTGGATTTCAGACCGCCAAACATTTCATCCTGAACTGTACTGGTTTCCTTCTCCTCTTCCACCTGCATCGTGTCTCTCACCTGCGACAACAATTCCTCCATATTCTCAGACGAAAAGTAATATTTCCTATCTTCCTCATGATCTTCACTTAGGACCCCTTCTTCCGGTTCCTCCATAGACCCTAATTCTGAATCAGAGGTCTCCCTAACCTTATATTTTCTCCTTTTGGGGGGAGATGGACCTTCAGCTCTGGCTTGTGAGAAGGAGGCTAGGGAAGATTGTATTTCCTGCCGAACCATTCCCCTGACTTCTTCCATAAGGGAAGGCTGTTCTTCCTTCACAATGTTGTCAGTGCATTTCCAGCAGAGGGGTTTCTTATGCCCTGAAGCCAGCTTTTTTATACAGATGGCACATTTGCGAACTGTAGTGCTTTCTCCCACTGTCGGTGCAGGATCCTTGTCTCCCTAAATTAAAAATAAAAAAGGGGAGATTTAAAATATATTTAGGATCCTGCTCAAAAGAGAGTGGGGAATAACCTAGGACCTAGTACTTACTGGGGCCGGGTTAGCGCTGGGCTCTGCAGACGCAGGCTTTGGAACAGCACCCTCCATAGTAGCAGAATATTCTGTCCTACCTTAATGGAGTCTTCTCATCTGGGTCTTTTATAGGGGAGACCGAGATCCAGTGCCAAATTTTCACCTATCTAGTGAAGGATCCTCATTTTCAGGGCAAACCGCGGCTTCTCCTTTTGAATTTCCCGCCGCAGACCCATGCGTTCCACGGTGGAACGCACCAGAAGTGACGTCCCGCTGGCCAAAAGCCTGACTTCCGGCACGCCGCCATGGAGGACAGAGGAGACTCCGGCCGGGGAGCTACAGGAGGCCCCCAGCCCCCAAAACCCTACTCGGCTTTACACGCAGGCAAGTGTGTGTGTGGGCGGTCCCGCTCTCAAGGAGACACGGGAGCTGCAAAGGAAGGAAGGTCGGAGGCGATCGCTCCCTGCAGCCCGGCAGGTAAATTTAATAGGGCCCTGCTTGCCGGCCGCAGGCACCCCAGGTAACCTCTTCATCCCATAGGGACAGGAAAACACTGGGGATTGTTGGGGGAAGGGGCTATTTAACCTCTTGTTTTCCTGTCCCTAATTAGGATGGGGATGCTACCTCCAGGTGTGCTGTCATGGAGGGGATTGGAGAAAATAACATTATACTTACCTTCTGATGGCCCCCGGCTTGCGGTGGAGTGAAAGGATCTTCCATGACGTAATTTAGTCATGTGACAGGTCACGCGACCGCCGTGACCTGTTGAACATCCGCAACAAGACCACAGAGAAACAAATCAAGAAGAAACGTCACACTCACCGGAGTGTTGATCAGGTTCAGGAGATACTTCTTTCCCTCGTAAGTGTAAAACAGAGACGCAGTCAGGCCCTTCACCGTAATCCCGCGCTCCCTCTCCACCTGCAGCTTGTCAAGAACTTGCTTATTGGAGGAGGCTTTTGGAATACACCCTGAGGGAAGGAGCGAGACACCAGAATCCACACTGTTAGCTCGTAGTGGCAGTGTCCCCCTCCATACTAGTCTGTCAATGGTAGCTTGTTTCTGTGTTTTATATATTTATTTTAGGTGTGTAAACTAGTGTTGAGCCACCCCCGTAGTGTTCGGGTTCGGTTCGGTTCGTCGAACACCGGGATGTTCGAGGAACTGTTCGTCGAACTGTTCGTCGAACACCTTAGAACACCGTCGAACACCGTTAAAACCAATGGCAGGCAAACAAAAACACATAGAAACACATAGAAAACACCTGCAAAGGTGTCCAAAAGCTGACAAACTGCTCAGAAGACACTCTCTTTAAAAAAGCCGGCCGGCAAATTCAGCAGCGGCATACACCGGTACCCGACAATTTAGACAAGAAGGAATAGAGCATCACACATAGATTAGATAGATAGAAACATGTCAGTCACACATATAAGAAGCACAGTGACAGTGTTGGTTACTGCACTTGTCATTTAGTGTAAAGGATTTATTAAAAAAAATATTAGTGTTTTCATGCACCGTCTCTTTAAAAAAGCCGGCCGGCAATTCAGCATCTGTACCCGACAATTTAGAACAGAAAGAATAGAGCTTCACACATAGATTAGATAGATAGAAACATGTCAGTCACATATATAATAAGTACAGTGATAGTGTTGCTTACTGTACTTGTCATTTAGTGTAAAGGATTTATTTAAAAAAATAATAGTGTTTTCATGCACTGTCTCTTTAAAAAAGCCGGCCGGCAATTCAGCAGCGGTACCCGACAATTTAGAACAGAAAGATAGAGCATCACACATAGATTAGATAGATAGAAACATGTCAGTCACATATATATGAAGTACAGTGATAGTGTTGGTTACTGTACTTGTCATTTAGTATTAAAATAAAGGATTTATTATTAAAAAAATTGGCGTGGGGTTCCCCTTAATTTTAGGCTCTAGCGGAGGTTAAGCAGACGGCTGGGGCAGATGTTTGAAGCCTGGGAAGGGGGTAATACCCACGGAGCTTCCCAGGCTACTAATATCAGCCCCCAGCTGAATACATAGCCTTTACTAGCTATTAAAATGGGGGACCCCCCCAAAAAAATGACGTGGGGTCCCCCCTAATTTAATAGCTAGCAAAGGCTAGGCAGACAGCTGGGGGCTGATATTAATAGCCCAGGAAGGGAGCCATGAATATTGGCCCCCTCCCAGGCTAGAAACACCAGCCGTCAGCCCCCCCAGAAATGGCGCATTCATAGGATGCGCCAATTCTGGCACTTAGCCTCGCTCTTCCACGCTGCCCTGGTGCGGTGGCAGGGGGTAATAGGGCTGGGGTTGATGTCAGCTTATAATGCCAGCTGACATCAAGCCCAGGTTAGTAATGGAGAGGCGTCTATAAGACACCCCCATTACTAACCCCATAGTCAAAGTTAAAAAAAACACAAACACCCAGAATAAAGTCCTTTAATTGAAATAAAGACACAATCCTTTATTGTTCTAAATTAAACCATACTTACCATCACGCCCATTCCAGCTGAAGCCAACGATCTCCTGCAATAAAAGAAAAATAATAAAGTAACCTCATCCTTACCTTTCCATGGTTCCCACGACAGCTTCAGCTCTGCTACATCGAGATGACAGGCTGGACCGCAGCAGAACGCTGCCATCCAGCCTGTCATCCCGCAGACACTGAGAAGCGCAGGCTTGCTTGCGCTGCTCAGCGTCTCTCTGTGACGACATCCAGATGAGCCGAGTTCATGTCCAATGAACTCGGCTCACCTCATGCACGTCACTGACAGCGTGGGAAAATTCTCACGCTGAAGCGCTGATTGCAGGAGAATTTTCCCACGCTGTCAGTGACGTGCAGGAGGTGAGCTGAGTTCATTGGACATGAGCTCACCTCATGCACATCACTGACAGCGTGGGAGAATTCTCCTGCACTCAGCACTTCAGCGTGAGAATTTTCCCACGCTGTCAGTGACGTGCATGAGGTGAGCCGAGTTCATTGGACATGACCTCGGCTCATCTGGATGCCGTCACAGCGAGACAGTGAGGAGCGCAAGCATGCCTGCGCTTCTCAGTGTCTGCGGGATGACAGACTGGATGGCAGCGTTCTGCTGCGGTCCAGCCAGTCATCTCGATGTAGCAGAGCTGAAGCTGTCGTGGGAACCATGGAAAGGTAAGGATGAGGTTGGTTTATTATTTTTCTTTTATTGCAGGAGATCGTTGGCTTCAGCTGGAATGGGTGTGATGGTAAGTATGGTTTAATTTAGAACAATAAAGAATTGTGTCTTTATTTCAATTAAAGGACTTTATTCTGGGTGTTGTGTTTTTTTTAAATACTTTCCTAGAAATTCATGGCGGTCATGTCTAATACTGGCGTGACCCCATGAATTTTGGGCTTGGGGCCAGCTGATAATACCAAGCTGGCCCTAACCCCTTTATTACCCAGTGAGCCACCGCACCAGGGCCCTGGATGAGTTGGGTACAGCGCCAGAAGATGGCGCTTCTATGAACGCTCCATTTTCCGGGGTGGATGCGGACTGCAATTTGTAGCGGGGGGGGCCCAGAAAGCTTGGGCCTCCCTGCGCTGCAGATTCCAGCCCCCAGCTGCCTAGTTGTACCTGGCTGGACACAAAAATAGGGCGAAGCCCCACGTACTTTTTTTTTAATTATTTCATGAAATTCATGAAATAATTAAGAAAAAAAGGCCTTCCCTATATTGTTGTGTCCGGCCAGGTACAAATAGGCAGCTGGTGGTTGGGGGCAGCCCGTTCCTGCCTGCTGTACCTGGCTGGACACAAATATAGTGCGAAGCCCCACTTCAATTTTTTTAAATTATTTCAGGAAATTCATGAAATAATTTAAAAAAAATTGACGTGGGGCTTCGCACTATATTTGTGTCCAGCCAGGTACAGCAGGCAGGAACGGGCTGCCCCCAACCACCAGCTGCCTATTTGTACCTGGCCGGACACAACAATATAGGGAAGCCCTTTTTTTCTTAATTATTTCATGAAATAATTTAAAGAAAATTGACGTGGGGCTTCGCCCTGTTTTTGTGTCCAGCCAGGTACAACTAGGCAGCTGGGGGCTGGAATCCGCAGCGCAGGGAGGCCCAAGCTTTCTGGGCCACCCCCGCTGCAAATTGCAGTCCGCAGCCACCCCGGAAAATGGCGCGTTCATAGAAGCGCCATCTTCTGGCGCTGTACCCAACTCATCCAGGGCCCTGATGCGGTGGCTCACTGGGTAATAAAGGGGTTAGGGCTAGCTTGGCATTATCAGCTGGCCCTAAGCCCGAAATTCATGGGGTCACGCCAATATTAGACATGACCACCATGAATTTCTAGTAAAGTATTTAAAAAAAACACAACACCCAGAAAAAAGTCCTTTAATTGAAATAAACACACAATTCTTTATTGTTCTAAATTAAACCATACTTACCATCACGCCCATTCCAGCTGAAGCCAACGATCTCCTGAAATAAAAGAAAAATAATAAAGCAACATCATCCTTACCTTTGCATGGTTCCCATGACAGCTTCAGCTCTGCTACATCGAGATGACAGGCTGGACCGCAGCAGAACGCTGCCATCCAGCCTGTCATCCCGCAGACACTGAGAAGCGCAGGCTTGCTTGCGCTCCACAGTGTCTCTCTGTGAGGGCATCCAGATGAGCCGAGTTAATGTCCAATGAACTCGGCTCACCTCATGCACGTCACTGACAGCGTGGGAAAATTCTCCTGCACTCAGCGCTTCAGCGTGGGAGAATTCTCACACTGAAGCGCTGAGTGCAGGAGAATTCTCCCACGCTGTCAGTGACGTGCAGGAGGTGAGCTGAGTTCATTGGACATGAGCTCACCTTATGCACGTCACTGACAGCGTGGGAAAATTCTCCTGCACTCAGTGCTTCAGCGTGGGAGAATTCTCACGCTGAAGCGCTGAGTGCAGGAAAATTCTCCCACGCTGTCAGTGACGTGCAGGAGGTGAGCTGAGTTCATTGGACATGAGCTCACCTTATGCACGTCACTGACAGCGTGGGAGAATTCTCCTGCACTCACCGCTTCAGCGTGAGAATTTTCCCACGCTGTCAGTGACGTGCATGAGGTGAGCCGAGTTCATTGGACATGAACTCGGCTCATCTGGATGTCGTCACAGAGAGACGCTGAGCAGCGCAAGCAAGCCTGCGCTTCTCAGTGTCTGCGGGATGAGAGGCTGGATGGCAGCGTTCTGCTGCGGTCCAGCCTGTCATCTCGATGTAGCAGAGCTGAAGCTGTCGTGGGAACCATGGAAAGGTAAGGATGAGGTTGCTTTATTATTTTTCTTTTATTGCAGGAGATCGTTGGCTTCAGCTGGAATGGGCGTGACGGTAAGTATGGTTTAATTTAGAACAATAAAGGATTGTGTCTTTATTTCAATTAAAGGACTTTATTCTGGGTGTTTGTGTTTTTTTTAACTTTGACTATGGGGTTAGTAATGGGGGTGTCTTATAGACGCCTCTCCATTACTAACCTGGGCTTGATGTCAGCTGGCATTATAAGCTGACATCAACCCCAACCCTATTACCCCCTGCCACCGCACCAGGGCAGCGTGGAAGAGCGAGGCTAAGTGCCAGAATTGGCGCATCCTATGAATGCGCCATTTCTGGGGCGGCTGACGGCTGGTGTTTCTAGCCTGGGAGGGGGCCAATATTCATGGCTCCCTTCCTGGGCTATTAATATCAGCCCCCAGCTGTCTGCCTAGCCTTTGCTAGCTATTAAATTAGGGGGGACCCCACGTCATTTTTTTGGGGGGGTCCCCCATTTTAATAGCTAGTAAAGGCTATGTATTCAGCTGGGGGCTGATATTAGTAGCCTGGGAAGCTCCGTGGGTATTACCCCCTTCCCAGGCTTCAAACATCTGCCCCAGCCGTCTGCTTAACCTCCGCTAGAGCCTAAAATTAAGGGGAACCCCACGCCAATTTTTTTAATAATAAATCCTTTATTTTAATACTAAATGACAAGTACAGTAACCAACACTATCACTGTACTTCATATATATGTGACTGACATGTTTCTATCTATCTAATCTATGTGTGAAGCTCTATTCTGTCTGTTATAAATTGTCGGGTACCGCTGCTGAATTGCCGGCCGGCTTTTTTAAAGAGACGGTGCATGAAAACACTATTATTTTTTTTGATAAATCCTTTACGCTAAATGACAAGTACAGTAAGCAGCACTTTCACTGTACTTCGTATATATGTGGCTGACATGTTTATATCTATCTAATCTATGTGTGAAGCTCTATTCTTTCGGTTCTAAATTGTCGGGTACCGGTGTATGCCGCTGCTGAATTGCCGGCTTTTCATGTTTCACTGTTGGCACTGTTTCCATCGAAACTGTAATGCCACAACCACCATGGCTGTGGCATTACAGTGAGTGGCAGACAATCCCTGCATGATTGGTGCTCTAAATAGCACCAGACATGCAGGACACGCTTTTGGTGCACGAACAGTTATCGAACATAACCTCGAACAGCCGAATTTTTTGCAAATCGTTCGGGTTCGTCGACCAACTCGAACACCGCCCAAAACAGCTCGAATTTGAGATTGGCGAACAGTTCTAGTCGAACACCGCTCATCTCTAGTGTAAACCCTCTTCATGTGTACAGCAGCCTGGAATGAACGTTGCTTAAAAAATAAATAATAGAGTAAGGCCTCATTCAGACTTTCATCAGCTTTGTTTTGCATCCGAGAAGCTCTAAACTTTGATTTGGATCAAAATCCGACAGGTCAACGTGTTTCAGTGAAAAATACGCGGTCCGCAGAAATATGTGAACAGCCCTAGACTATAACAGATATGAGTTCTGTGAAAAACAAGGATCGAGCTCATACGAAATCCAACATTTCATTCTATAAATCTACATAAATTAAGTAACGTGCCAAATTGCTTTTTTTTTGGTTTATGTTTTGCGTGTACGGAGGGAAAGTTCCCAGTGCTAGTGTCTAGCTCACTGATTTTCCTTGCTTGATACAGAGGCTGGTGCTGGGCAGGGAAGCAACCTTGGAAGTCTGAGGCTTGGTTAGTGCTCCGTTACACCCAGAGCACTCAGAAATGCAGCAACAGATAAAAGATATAGAGGTGTCTATGGATTTAGCTTTCCAAATCCTGCATGGTCATGAATGGGAATTGGAGGGAGGGGTATATCTGATGGATTCCCTTAAATTGTTAATTGGCAATTACAGTTCACATAGTTGCATATTACTTAATCATTAGAGCTACAAAAATTTGCACTTCAAGCACCAGTAAAACAGAGGCCAAAAAAGATTCCTTAGAGGCATCTGGTCACTATTAGTGATGATCGAGCGTGTTCTATCAACCCCTTCGGCAAGCACGCTCGGGTGCTCGCCGAGTATTTTGGCATGCTCGGCATTTCTTTTAAGGTCGCCGTGCCTGCAAGTGTCACGGCTGTTAGCGTGCTCGCTGAATGGGTTCATAGAACACGCTCAATCATCACTAGTCACTATACATTAGTATACAATAAAAAAACACATATCACATAGTGAATAACACAGACACTATTCAATACAGCAGGGTTGAGGTGTACTTTGTGGGACAAAATTACAGCATTTTTGAAAGACGCCATTCACTTTACTGTGCAACATATAGAAAAAAAAGGGCAATGAATTCCAAATAAAGTGAAATGGTGCAGAAGAAAACAAAAACATTTTACTGCTTTTAAAAAATTCTAAACTTTGCAAACAAATTGTTTGGCTTGTGTTCCAATTTTCTAAGACCGTTTTTAATACTATTTTGGGGTACAACTTTTTGATTGCTCCATCAAATGAATAGTCGTAAGTTACTTACCGGTAACAGGATTTTTCAGAGACCATGACAGCACCACGAGAGAGGGGATCCGCCCACCAAGGAGAGGAAACCTACAGGCATAAAAGGGCGCCACCTCTCTCCCGCCTCAGTTTGGATTACAGAGCATTGAGAGGACCGCCAGGTTAATAAACACAGCAAACAATCACAAAATTGCCATACCAGACGACACCTACTGAGTGTGAGATTATAATTAATAAAACGGGAGTGTTCCCACAAACGTGAAAGGAGGGAATATAAGGGTGCTGTCATGGTCTCCGAAAAATCCCATTACCGGTATGTAATTTAATATTTTATCGGTCGACCATGACAGCACCACGAGAGAATTACAGAGATGAAGTAATCTATTGAAGGACCACAGCCTGGAACACTCTTTTCCCAAAGGTGAGGTCAGCCGATACACCTATATCTAACCTATCGTGTCTATGGAATGTAGAGGGACAGGACCAGGTAGCAGACTTACATATGTCTTCTATCGAGACACCTGTCTTCTCAGCCCAGGAGGTCGCCACAGCCCGGGTGGAATGAGCCTTCAGCCCTTCTGGCCCTTCCTCGCCGCTAGATGTACAGACCAAAAGTTTGGACACACCTTCTCATTTAAAGATTTTTCTGTATTTTCATGACTATGAAAATTGTACATTCACACTGAAGGCATCAAAACTATGAATTAACACATGTGGAATTATATACTTAACAAAAAAGTGTGAAACAGCTGAAAATATGTCTTATACTCTAGGTTCTTCAAAATAGCCACCTTTTGCTTTGATGACTGCTTTGCACACTCTTGGCATTCTCTTGATGAGCTTCAAGAGATAGTCACTGGAAATGGTTTTCACTTCACAGGTATGTCTTGTCAGGTTTAATAAGTGGGATTTCTTGCCTTATAAATGGGGTTGGGACCATCAGTTGTGTTGTGCAGAAGTCTGGTGGATACACAGCTGATAGTCCTACTGAACAGACTGTTAGAATTTGTATTATGGCAAGAAAAAAGCAGCTAAGTAAAGAAAAACGAGTGTCCATCATTACTTTAAGAAATGAAGGTCAGTCAGTCCGAAAAATTGGGAAAACTTTGAAAGTGTCCCCAAGTGCAGTTGCAAAAACCATCAAGCGCTACAAAGAAACTGGCTCACATCAGGACCGCCCCAGGAAAGGTAGACCAAGAGTCACCTCTGCTTCTGAGGATAAGTTTATCCACGTCACCAGCCTCAGAAATCGCAGTTTAACAGCAGCTCAGATTAGAGACCAGGTCAATGCCACACAGAGTTCTAGCAGCAGACACATCTCTTCAACAACTGTTAAGAGGAGACTTTGTACAGCAGGCCTTCATGGTAAAATAGCTGCTAGGAAACCACTGCTAAGGACAGGCAACAAGCAGAAGAGACTTGTTTGGGGTAAAGAACACAAGGAATGGACATTAGACCAGTGGAAATCTGTGCTTTGGTCTGATGAGTCCAAATTTGAGATCTTTGGTTCCAACCACCGTGTCTTTGTGCGACGCAGAAAAGGTGAACGGATGGACTCTACATGCCTGGTTCCCACCGTGAAGCATGGAGGAGGAGGTGTGATGGTGTGGGGGTGCTTTGCTGGTGACACTGTTGGGGATTTATTCAAAATTGAAGGCATACTGAACCAGCATGGCTACCACAGCATCTTGCAGCAGCATGCTATTCCATCCGCTTTGCGTTTAGTTGGACCATCATTTATTTTTCAACAGGACAATGACCCCAAACACACCTCCAGGCTGTGTAAGGGCTATTTGACCAAGAAGGAGAGTGATGGGGGACTACGCCAGATAACCTGGCCTCCACAGTCACCAGACCTGAACCCAATGGAGATGGTTTGGGGTGAGCTGGACCGCAGAGTGAAGGCAAAAGGGCCAACAAGTGCTAAGCATCTCTGGGAACTCCTTCAAGATTGTTGGAAGACCATTTCCGGTGACTACCTCTTGAAGCTCATCAAGAGAATGCCAAGAGTGTGCAAAGCAAGCATTAAAGCAAAAGGTGGCTACTTTGAAGAACCTAGAATATAAGACATATTTTCAGTTGTTTCACACTTTTTTGTTAAGTATATAATTCCACATGTGTTAATTCATAGTTTTGATGCGTTCAGTGTGAATGTACAATTTCCATAGTCAAGAAAATACAGAAAAATCTTTAAATGCGAAGGTGTGTCCAAACTTTTGGTCTATACTGTATATGATAGAGAAATGGCCTCCCAATTCCATCTAGCTATGGTGGACTTCGTGACCTTAGACCGTTCCTAGCCCCTTGGTAGGATATAAACAACGAGTTATCTTTCCTAAAGCTTTTGGTAACTGAATGTTACCTAACCAGACATCTCCTCACTTCTAACGTATGTAACTCCACCTCTTTCTGGTTACTAGGATGTGGACAAAAGGAGGGTAGGAGGACTTCCTGAAGTCTGTGGAAACGAGTAGCTACCTTAGGGAGAGAGAGTGATTTTTAGACCAGATCCTGCCTATCATCCAGAATTTGAGTAAACGGCGAGGCCATAGACAGGGCCTGGATGTCACTAATGCTCCTGGCCGAGGTTAAAGATATTAAAGCGGTCTTAAGAGAGAGGGATTTAAGGGTTGCTGACTATTAGCTCAAACAGCGAGATAGTCAAGGCCTTTAGAACCAAATTTAAATACCAGGGAACCAAGCTGCTTTTAATAATGAGTCTAGATCTAAAAGCTGCCTTAATGAACCGAGAAACCCAGTAGTTACAAGCTACATCACAGCTATATAGGGCACCCAAGGCAGAAATCTGTACTTTAAGGGTGCTGGTGGATAACCTTAGTTCAAGACCTTTTTGTAAAAACTCCAAAGATTTGTCCTATTGGCACCCCCTCCCCATGAACCCCAGAACCAGAGAAAGACAAAAACTTTCTCCAACTTGTGGAATAAATCTGGGTTGTAACAGGTTTTCTCCTGTGCAGGATGGTTACTAGACCTTTGGAAAAACCTTTCTGATTTGGCAGTGTCCTTTCAAGTTCCACACCGTCAAGTGGAGGCCAGTTGCTTGAGGATGGAATATCGGACCCCGGAGAAGGAGATATGGAATCTCTGGAAGAACCCAAGGATCGGAGATGGACATGTTCCTCAGGCATGAGAACCAGGGCCTCCTGGGCCAAAAGGGTGCGATCAGCAGAACCCTGGCCTTGTCCTCCCTGATCTTTCTTATTACCATGAGAAGAACAGCCAACCAGGGGGGGAGGAGTCATACGCCAGGCTGAAATACCAACGTATCAGGAAAGCGTCCACAGCTAGGGGATTTAGGGAACACAAGATCTTTGTCTTCTGATTTAGTTTTGTGGCAAACGGATCTACCTGACCGGAGGCCCCCCCCCCATCTTCGGCTATTTGGGTAAAAATTCCTTGATTTAGTTCCCATTCCCCTTGCATCAGAGGATAGCAGCTTGGGAAATCTGCTCTCATGTTTTCTTTTTCCCTTATATAGAGGGCCATCAGGGAAAGGAGGTGACTTTCTGTAATCTGGAAGAGATGATCTGTCACTCTCATCAGCGATCTTGACCATGTATCCCCCTGGTGGTTCACATATGCTACCGCAACTAGATTATCCAAGAGGATCTTTACATTCTGGCCCTGAAGGAAAGGTAAGAAATTATTCACCGCCTTGTCTACCGCCAGAAGTTCTTTTGCATTGGAGGAGAGACCCTTTTCGATATCTGACCAGGTCCCCTGGGCTACCATATCTCCCAGATGGGCTCCCCACCCTCTCGGACTCGCATCTGTGGTAATTGTTCTAGTGACCCTAAGTACCCAGGGAACCCCTCGAGATAGGTTAGGCTCATCCTGCCACCACTATAAAGATTTTACTGACCGGGGTGATAAGGACATCTTCCCTTCCAAGTGCCCCTTAAGAGAAACTTCATTATGTAGCACATCCCACTGTAGAACTGTGGCGCACCTGAAGGTTCGACCGCCACAGGGATGCTGCACTTCTGTAATGGAGTGTAGTGTTCCTCCTCCGAGGTAAGAACAGCGTGATGGTCGGGACCCAACCTTTGCATCCAACACCACATTTCTCCACCAGAGGGGGCTAGTATGCACCAGGTGCTGCCCTCCTGGTTACAGGGAGACTGGGGAACCAAGAGTGAGGGGAACCAGTTAGTGGGTGAGGGTGGTGGACTTACAATTTAGTGACACTTTAAATTTCATATTTAATAAAAAGCCATCTTTGGTTTTGGTCTTTGTGCTGCTAATTACTGTGAGGTATTGTGATCTCCTACCCTGAACGTGGATCCTGTGTGGACCTGCAGTGGATGGAGACACAGCCCTCATACCCCAGCCTTGGAACGAGGGGCAGGTTGCAGACGAGGAATGTCTCAACCCGGTCAAGGACCACGACCAAGAAGGCCCGGAGCTAAAGAGTGTAGCTCCACAGCAAATGGATCCCGGGGAGGATGCAGACGGAGCAGTGTACACCACCTGTCCTCACCACCTGATATATTCAGAGGGAGTCCAGCTGCAAGAGGGATACCGGCCCCCGACACCGGACCTTGCTACTCCATGTCCTGGTTGGTAAAGCCCGGTAGGCCCAGAGGAAGGAGCGGAGCTGCCACCCGTGCCCTTGTTCTGAGAGGAGTTCAGAGGGAGATCCGGCCTATCTACACACACACAGACAGGAGAGGATACGGTCTGTAGTTCAGGAACACTCAGGTGCGGGGTCCCGATTGAATGCTGGACTTGCTCGGAGGTTGTCGGACCCCGGTCCCTGGTGACCGCAGGACTCCGTGGGGAGCAGGGAGTCGCCTTCCTTCTGCCATCTCTAATGTGAGTAAAGCCTTGGAAATTCATCCCTATGGCCTCCGGACTGTTCATTACGCGCCATTCCGTGCGACGCCGCGTCCCTACTCCCGCACTACTACCCCCCCTTTATCCTGCTTTACCGGCCCTGAGGCCGCGCTCCGCCTGTGGGGAGCGGCGAGAAATTTAGCCGCCATGACTCCAGGCCTCAGCGGACTGTAGTTGCGCTGGTGGCGCATCACCAGACACCACAGGTGGCGTAGTCGACAATTACCACTCAACCCGGAAAGCCCTAGCATCATTTTCAATGTGACGGCCCTGGGCAAGGAACGGGTCCAGGCCACGACTGCACCCCCGTTCTCAACATCTGACCCGACTCCGAGTACCCCCATCTTCCCAGGGCAGGGCTGAGAGCGTCACATCACCATGTGTAGGGGTGGATTCAGTGAGGAGAAGTGAGAGGAGCAGGGGCTCTGCAGGAGCTCTGCTCGGCAGGCAGGCTCGGCCTGTCATGCCCAAGAAGGAGAGAGGAGTGGGAGCTAGGGAGGAAGGCTCCAGTAACTTAAGGGATCCCAGGGGGTACGGTGAGTGCAGGACGGCACCCGGTGTCAGAGGGATCAGGCTGCAAGAAGGGAACCGGTCCCTGGACTAGCCGAGTTACTTCAGGTCTCGGCTGGAAAACTTTCATTGTGCAGTTGCCACAACCTCACCTAAGCCGCCGTGAAGGGCACCAAGCAAGGTCGGGGAACTTCAAGTTGCCCAGAGGGATCTCAAGGTAACAGATCGGCACTTTGTGTGGCGGGGCGCATGGCAGGAGGGAGAAGACCCACCGCGGGAAGTCAGCTAAGAAAGGAACATACAGAAAGGGGGTCCCGTTAAGTGCTCTTGAAGTACGTGGGAGAGTGCTGAGCCCCTGCCTGGTAAACGCAGCGCGACATGGGAGGCTGACACCTGTACAGTGCACCTGAGGAAGCTAAAGAACTGTGAGTAAACTCGGATGACTGCACCCCACTGTTTCTGTCAGTTATTTCTACAACGCTATCGCTCCTGCACTACAACGCCCAGCATCACCATCTGCATCTACACTGCCCTGGAGCTGTGCTCTGCCTGTGGAGAGCCATGCCAACCCAGCTGCCCTAACATCTGCTTCAGAGGTCTGCAGCAGCGCCGGTACTCATTACCGGGAACCACAGGTGGCGTCACGAGACAAAACTGTTAACAAACCCTTTTTTTTTAAAGAGTGACCCCAGGGTACGGGCCCGTGACATCCGAAGAAGGTAAAGGCCCGGGTACCGAGTCACCCATATTCCCCCTGGGCGAGTCATACTACACCACACAGGAGAGCCGACAGATCCTCTATATACTACACCACACAGGAGAGATGACAGATCCTCTATATACTACACAATACAGGAGAGCTGACAGATCCTCTATATACTACACCACACAGGAGAGCTGACAGATCCTCTATATACTACACAATACAGGAGAGCTGACAGATCCTCTATATACTACACCACACAGGAGAGCCGACAGATCCTCTATATACTACACCACACAGGAGAGCTGACAGATCCTCTATATACTACACCACACAGGACAGATCCTCTATATACTACACCACACAGGAGAGCTGACACATCCTCTATATACTACACAATACAGGAGAGCTGACACATCCTCTATATACTACACAATACAGGAGAGCTGACAGATCCTCTATATACTACACCACACAGGAGAGCTGACACATCCTCTATATACTACACAATACAGGAGAGCTGACACATCCTCTATATACTACACAATACAGGAGAGCTGACAGATCCTCTATATACTACACCACACAGGAGAGCCGACAGATCCACTATATACTACACCACACAGGAGAGCCGACAGATCCTCTATATACTACACCACACAGGAGAGCTGACAGATCCTCTATATACTACACCACACAGGAGAGCTGACAGATCCACTATATACTACACCACACAGGAGAGCCGACAGATCCTCTATATACTACACCACACAGGAGAGCTGACAGATCCACTATATACTACACCACACAGGAGAGCCGACAGATCCACTATATACTACACCACACAGGAGAGCTGACAGATCCTCTATATACTACACCACACAGGAGAGCTGACAGATCCTCTATATACTACACAATACAGGAGAGCTGACAGATCCTCTATATACTACACCACACAGGAGAGCTGACAGATCCTCTATATACTACACCACACAGGAGAGCTGACAGATCATCTGTATACTACACCCCACAGGAGAGCTGACAGATCATCTGTATACTACACCCCACAGGAGAGCTGACAGATCCTCTATACACTACACCACACAGGAGAGCTGACAGATCCTCTATATACTACACCACACAGGAGAGCTGACACATCCTCTATATACTACACCACACAGGAGAGCTGACAGATCCTCTATATACTACACCACACAGGAGAGCTGACAGATCCTCTATATACTACACCACACAGGAGAGCTGACAGGTCATCTGTATACTACACCCCACAGGAGAGCTGACAGATCCTCTATACACTACACCACACAGGAGAGCTGACAGATCCTCTATATACTACACCACACAGGAGAGCTGACAGATCCTCTATATACTGCACCACACAAGAGAGCCGACAGATCATCTATATACTACACCACACAGGAGAGCTGACAGATCCTCTATATACTACACCACACAGGACAGATCCTCTATATACTACACCACACAGGAGAGCTGACAGATCCTCTATATACTACACCACACAGGAGAGCTGACACATCCTCTATATACTACACCACACAGGAGAGCTGACACATCCTCTATATACTACACCACACAGGAGAGCTGACACATCCTCTATATACTACACCACACAGGAGAGCTGACACATCCTCTATATACTACACCACACAGGAGAGCTGACACATCCTCTATATACTACACCACACAGGAGAGCTGACAGATCCTCTATATACTACACCACACAGGACAGATCCTCTATATACTACACCACACAGGAGAGCTGACACATCCTCTATATACTACACCATACAGGAGAGCTGACAGATCCACTATATACTACACCACACAGGACAGATCCTCTATATACTACACCACACAGGAGAGCCGACAGATCCTCTATATACTACACCACACAGGAGAGCTGACAGATCCTCTATATACTACACCACACAGGAGAGCTGACAGATCCTCTATATACTACACCACACAGGACAGATCCTTTATATACTACACCACACAGGACACATCCTCTATACACTACACCACACAGGAGAGCTGACAGATCCTCTATATACTACACCACACAGGAGAGCTGACAGATCCTCTATATACTACACAATACAGGAGAGCCGACAGATCCACTATATACTACACCACACAGGAGAGCCGACAGATCCTCTATATACTACACCACACAGGAGAGCTGACAGATCCTCTATATACTTCACCACACAGGACAGATTCTCTATATACTACACCACACAGGAGAGCTGACAGATCCTCTATATACTACACCACACAGGAGAGCTGACAGATCCTCTATATACTACACAATACAGGAGAGCCGACAGATCCACTATATACTACACCACACAGGAGAGCTGACAGATCCTCTATATACTACACCACACAGGACAGATCCTCTATATACTACACCACACAGGAGAGCTGACAGATCCTCTATATACTACACCACACAGGAGAGCTGACAGATCCTCTATATACTACACAATACAGGAGAGCCGACAGATCCACTATATACTACACCACACAGGAGAGCCGACAGATCCACTATATACTACACCACACAGGAGAGCCGACAGATCCTCTATATACTACACCACACAGGAGAGCCGACAGATCCTCTATATACTACACCACACAGGAGAGTTGACAGATCCTCTATATACTACACCACACAGGAGAGCTGACATATCCTCTATATACTACACCACACAGGAGAGCTGACAGATCCTCTATATACTACACCACACAGGAGAGCTGACAGATCCTCTATATACTACACCACACAGGAGAGCTGACAGATCCTCTATATACTACACAATACAGGAGAGCTGACACATCCTCTATATACTACACAATACAGGAGAGCTGACAGATCCTCTATATACTTCACAATACAGGAGAGCTGACACATCCTCTATATACTACACAATACAGGAGAGCTGACAGATCCTCTATATACTACACCACACAGGAGAGCTGACAGATCCTCTATATACTACACCACACAGGACAGATCCTCTATATACTACACAATACAGGAGAGCTGACAGATCCTCCATATACTACACCACACAGGACAGATCCTCTATATACTACACCACACAGGAGAGCTGACACATCCTCTATATACTACACAATACAGGAGAGCTGACAGATCCTCTATATACTACACCACACAGGAGAGCTGACAGATCCTCTATATACTACACCACACAGGAGAGCTGACAGATGCTCTATATACTACACCACACAGGAGAGCTGACACATCCTCTATATACTACACAATACAGGAGAGCTGACAGATCCACTATATACTACACCACACAGGAGAGCTGACAGATCCTCTATATACTACACCACACAGGAGAGCTGACAGATCCTCTATATACTACACCACACAGGACAGATCCTCTATATACTACACCACACAGGAGAGCTGACACATCCTCTATATACTACACAATACAGGAGAGCTGACACATCCTCTATATACTACACAATACAGGAGAGCTGACACATCCTCTATATACTACACCACACAGGAGAGCCGACAGATCCTCTATATACTACACAATACAGGAGAGCTGACAGATCCACTATATACTACACCACACAGGAGAGCTGACACATCCTCTATATACTACACCACACAGGAGAGCTGACAGATCCTCTATATACTACACCACACAGGAGAGCTGACAGATCCTCTATATACTACACCACACAGGAGAGCCGACAGATCCTCTATATACTACACAATACAGGAGAGCTGACACATCCTCTATATACTACAACACACAGGAGAGCTGACACATCCTCAATATACTACACAATACAGGAGAGCTGACAGATCCACTATATACTACACCACACAGGAGAGCTGACAGATCCTCTATATACTACACCACACAGGAGAGCTGACAGATCATCTATGTACTACACCACACAGGAGAGCTGACAGATCCTCTATATACTACACCACACAGGAGAGCTGACAGATCCTCTATATACTGCACCACACAAGAGAGCTGACACATCCTCTATATACTACACCACACAGGAGAGCTGACAGATCCTCTATATACTACACCACACAGGAGAGCTGACAGATCATCTATGTACTACACCACACAGGAGAGCTGACAGATCCTCTATATACTACACCACACAGGAGAGCTGACAGATCCTCTATATACTGCACCACACAAGAGAGCTGACAGATCCTCTATATACTACACCACACAGGAGAGCCGACAGATCCTTTATATACTACACCACACAGGAGAGCTGACAGATCCTCTATGTACTACACCACACAGGAGAGCTGACAGATCCTCTATATACTACACCACACAGGAGAGCCGACCGATCCTCTATATACTACACCACACAGGACAGATCCTCTATATACTACACCACACAGGAGAGCTGACACATCCTCTATATACTACACAATACAGGAGAGCTGACACATCCTCTATATACTACACAATACAGGAGAGCTGACAGATCCTCTATATACTACACCACACAGGAGAGCTGACACATCCTCTATATACTACACAATACAGGAGAGCTGACAGATCCACTATATATGTAGCACCCTGAGGACTCGGCTGCTACAGGGGTATTGCACCTCAAACCAGAGGTGTGGTATTCCACTCCCGGGTAAGGATGGAGTGTGGAACTGAGCTCAGAAGGCTGCATGCACTACATACATCCCATTTCCGGGGGACAGAACAACGGTACTCCCACCAGTATATGTGCAGGTACGACAGCGTCTGTCCCTGGCTGGAGTGGGAGGGGGGTGGAACATCCCAGTAGTGTAGGGGCAGATAGGGGGAGTAGTCTGGGTAAATGTAGGAGCTCATTGGGTGCTGGTCACCTGAGCTCACACATAGAGGGAGTATATAAGGTGGGCACCATCTTAGGACAGGGTCAGTCAGTCAGTCAGTCAGTCAGTGAGTCAGCAGTAACTCCAGGAGAGGAGAAGGAAGAGGGACCCAGAGGCGCAGGACGAGAGGGGACCCCAAGATCCCAGAATAAGGACAAAAGGGTGAAGGGTCGGCAAAAGGGTACCGGATCCCAAGCTGGCGGAGGCCAAAGCAAACCTTAGCCAGGAACCGGAGGTCGTGGGCAAGATTTGCCACGACCCTCACCAAATCCACCAGAATGGCACACCGAGCATAGGGTCAGGGAAGCCAGAGAAGGTTCAACCACTAAGAGACCCGAGGGAGCCGGACATAGGTGGATCCCTGGTGAGAACGGCCAGAGAGAGAGAGAAGAAGGGAGCTCAGGACCATACTCAGGAATTGCCCGGGAGTTGACCGAGTCCCGCACCTGGTGGACGCAGCACGGCTTGGGTGGTCACTGCTGTACAGAGTGACCCGAGCAACACCAGTGAGTAAAAACCCTGAAACTGCATTTCATGCCTCTGAGTCTCCTTGCTGCACCTTCACAACCACCATCCTCCACGTTTGACCCCCTGAGGCTATACCCCTCCCGTTGGGGGTTATACTACCACAGCTGCACACACACCACCAGCCTCAGCGGACCATCCTGCAGCGGCGGCCTTTTGACCGCAAATCAACGGGTGGCGTAGTCGACACTAAGAACATCTGCAAGGACTGCCGCACACTGAGTTTGACACCCTGGGCACGGACCGGGTCACAGCCACTCGGAGACTACAACCCCCATCTGATCCGGCTCCGGGTATCCCTAACAACATGGCCCAGGGGGCGCGTCAACTTTGGCGTAGTCGGCAGGATCACGTGCCCGCAACCACCGGGTACTGCGTGCCTGAAGAAAAGTTCGCATTTACCTCAAAAAGAAGTCTCCCGCCAATTCCAGAGGGTCCCCGCCATCGGACGCCATCTCGGATCAGTTCCCGCCATTTGCCCGTCATCTGCAGTCTTTTCCCGCCATCTGCAGTGTTTCCCGCCACTGGGAAGCGGTTCCCGCCATCTGAGAAGATTTTCCGCCTTGGCAGAGCGGACGCCATTATGGGCGTGCCAGAGGATGGCAAGAGGCCACCTCCCATCGTGGGCCAGGATCGGAAATGGCGCCAAAAGTGGAAACCGCCCCCACCAGCAGAGACTGTGATGATTGATATGTCCATCAGCGTGAGGGAACTGCCCCTGGAACTGGCAATCACAAAGTTGCCCCAGGACGACCCCCAATGTGGGCGGATACAGAACAAAAGGAAGAAGATGGGAGCAGTCTGGAGGAGTCCAGAGAGAACGCACCCGGAGATGGAGGGAGAGTCAGGCAGCACCGACCCTGTGGTCAGGAGCCTGTTGCAGGCCGCCACTCCAGAAGGCCTGCTGGAGATCCTGGCGCAGCTCCCCGGAGATCGGGAGCGTGCACAGACCGCGCTGGAGGGCCTCGCACGAAGGATGGCCCGGGTGCAGCAGGAAACACTGGCGGAGTGGACCCGAGAGATGGCCCTGCAGGCTGGAGCCCGCCAGCGAAGCATGCCACCCGCAGCGAGGAGCAAGTCCACCTCTGAGGACGGCGAAGGAGGGACGACGGCCGGAGACGACGCCGCGGAGGGAGCCGAAGAGATGAAGGCAGGTAATGGGGACGACAATATCCCGTGCCCAGAAGCCGTAAACCTGCCCCAGCTCCCCGTCGCAGAGCCCGAAGCCCCACTCACCATTCCCGTAGCCGCTGCGTCATCGCTCCAAGCTAGGCCTCAGGCGGCCGGAGCCGCGGCCACGCCCCCTGTGATGTCACTCGCCTCGATCCAGAGCACGGCCAAGCAGGAGACGCCACCGGCCTGGTCGCAAGGCCGAGTGCCCCCGGGCGCCGCAGTGCCAACAGCGCCCTCTACCTCCACTGAGCCGCCGGCCTGGTCACTGGGCCAAGTAACCCCGGGCGCCGCCGTCTTCACGGTGCCCTTTACATTCAGGGTGCCCCAGGCCTGGTCGCAAGGCCTGGTGAACCCGGGCGCCGCCACCACAACAGCGCCCTCAACGTCCACAGCGCCACACCTGGGTGAAGACCTATTTGCCCAGCACACATGCCCGGATGGGCAGCCCTTTGTGTGGCCACCGGAGTATTACCATCCCCGACTCCGGAAGGAAAGACCCCTGGATGAGCCCCTGATCCCGGCTCCGGCGCCCGCCAAGATCACCCCACTCTCGTTGGAGGAAGCGCAGTTTGCGTGGGACCCCACCGGAGAAGACCTCATCGGGTTCACCGAGGAGACCCGGGCAGCCGCAGCCCAGCGTGCGGAGTGCTGCCAGCAACAATTGGAGGTTTTTGCTAGAGAGCGACGAGAGAGGCGGGTCCGCGAGGAGCGGCTCCAAGTGAAGAGCGCCGAGCAGAAGAGCCGAGCCCGCAGAGATCCCCGTGCTGCCCACGGTCCCCGTGCCAGCGGGACTGTAATAAAATTCCAGTTGGAGCACGGGTGGGGTTTCATCCGGGACCACAAGACCCCCGGCGACGTCTTTGTCACCCGCAGAGACGTTGAAAGTCATCTGCCGGAGGGACACAGAGGTCGTGACCTATACCTGGGTGATGAGGTCACCTTCACCCGGCATCAGTGCGCCAAGAGCCCGTATGCCCTGCACGTGCATAGACTTACTGAGAAGGAGCTACGGGGTGAGGAGGATCAAGAGGACCCGGACGGGTCTAAAGATTACCCTCAGCCAAGAGCACGCCGCCACTGATGAACTGTAAATAGAATATGTAAATAGTTACCCGTGTGGGTACAAAAACTGCTGCTACCAAAGTGTAGTCCCCGTTGGGACAAGTGTGAACTTAAACCCGTGTGTCCCCTATCCCTTAACAGGCTGAGGACTGTGAACAGCCATTCCTTTTCCCCACTGGCCGAGGACTGAGAACGGCCATATTCCCCTTTGTACATAGTTGCACTTCTTAAAGCGCCCCCTACCGGTTTTATAGGAAACTGTGTTTTTTCTACAAGAGACTGTTGCACTTTACCCGGTCACAAGTAGCACCGTGGCCGGAGAAACAAGAATGTTTAATATGAAAAGTTTTATATGAAAAGTTTTATGATATATATAGTGTTTTATATGTTTATGATGTTTTGAAAAAAATTGTATGTTTTTGGATGTTTGTATTCTTTTACAGCCCGAGGACGTGCTGTGATTTACCAGGGGGAAATGTAGCACCCTGAGGACTCGGCTGCTACAGGGGTATTGCACCTCAAACCAGAGGTGTGGTATTCCACTCCCGGGTAAGGATGGAGTGTGGAACTGAGCTCAGAAGGCTGCATGCACTACATACATCCCATTTCCGGGGGACACAACAACGGTACTCCCACCAGTATATGTGCAGGTACGACAGCGTCTGTCCCTGGCTGGAGTGGGAGGGGGGTGGAACATCCCAGTAGTGTAGGGGCAGATAGGGGGAGTAGTCTGGGTAAATGTAGGAGCTCATTGGGTGCTGGTCACCTGAGCTCACACATAGAGGGAGTATATAAGGTGGGCACCATCTTAGGACAGGGTCAGTCAGTCAGTCAGTCAGTCAGTGAGTCAGCAGTAACTCCAGGAGAGGAGAAGGAAGAGGGACCCAGAGGCGCAGGACGAGAGGGGACCCCAAGATCCCAGAATAAGGACAAAAGGGTGAAGGGTCGGCAAAAGGGTACCGGATCCCAAGCTGGCGGAGGCCAAAGCAAACCTTAGCCAGGAACCGGAGGTCGTGGGCAAGATTTGCCACGACCCTCACCAAATCCACCAGAATGGCACACCGAGCATAGGGTCAGGGAAGCCAGACAAGGTTCAACCACCAAGAGACCCGAGGGAGCCGGACATAGGTGGATCCCTGGTGAGAACGGCCAGAGAGAGAGAGAAGAAGGGAGCTCAGGACCATACTCAGGAATTGCCCGGGAGTTGACCGAGTCCCGCACCTGGTGGAAGCAGCACGGCTTGGGTGGTCACTGCTGTACAGAGTGACCCGAGCAACACCAGTGAGTAAAAACCCTGAAACTGCATTTCATGCCTCTGAGTCTCCTTGCTGCACCTTCACAACCACCATCCTCCACGTCTGACCCCCTGAGGCTATACCCCTCCCGTTGGGGGTTATACTACCACAGCTGCACACACACCACCAGCCTCAGCGGACTATCCTGCAGCAGCGGCCTTTTGACCGCAAATCAACGGGTGGCGTAGTCGACACAAAGAACATCTGCAAGGACTGCCGCACACTGAGTTTGACACCCTGGGCACGGACCGGGTCACAGCCACTCGGAGACTACAACCCCCATCTGATCCGGCTCCGGGTATCCCTAACAACATGGCCCAGGGTGCGCGTCATATACTACACCACACAGGAGAGCTGACACATCCTCTATATACTACACAATACAGGAGAGCTGACAGATCCACTATATACTACACCACACAGGAGAGCTGACAGATCCTCTATATACTACACCACACAGGAGAGCTGACAGATCCTCTATATACTACACCACACAGGAGAGCTGACAGATCCTCTATATACTACACCACACAGGAGAGCTGACACATCCTCTATATACTACACAATACAGGAGAGCTGACAGATCCTCTACATACTACACAATACAGGAGAGCTGACAGATCCTCTATATACTACACCACACAGGAGAGCTGACAGATCCTCTATATACTACACCACACAGGACAGATCCTCTATATACTACACCACACAGGAGAGCTGACACATCCTCTATATACTACACCACACAGGAGAGCTGACACATCCTCTATATACTACACAACACAGGAGAGCTGACAGATCCTCTATATACTACACCACACAGGAGAGCTGACACATCCTCTATACACTACACCACACAGGAGAGCTGACAGATCCTCTATATACTACACCACACAGGAGAGCTGACAGATCCTCTATATACTACACCACACAGGAGAGCTGACAGATCCTCTATATACTACACCACACAGGAGAGCTGACAGATCCTCTATATACTACACAACACAGGAGAGCCGACAGATCCTCTATATACTACACCACACAGGAGAGCTGACACATCCTCTATACACTACACCACACAGGAGAGCTGACAGATCCTCTATATACTACACCACACAGGAGAGCTGACAGATCCTCTATATACTACACCACACAGGAGAGCTGACACATCCTCTATATACTACACCACACAGGAGAGCTGACAGATCCTCTATATACTACACCACACAGAACAGATCCTCTATATACTACACCACACAGGAGAGCTGACACATCCTCTATATACTACACCACACAGGAGAGCTGACAGATCCTCTATATACTACACCACACAAGACAGATCCTCTATATACTACACCACACAGGAGAGCTGACAGATCCTCTATATACTACACCACACAGGAGAGCTGACACATCCTCTATATACTACACAATACAGGAGAGCTGACACATCCTCTATATACTACACAATACAGGAGAGCTGACAGATCCTCTATATACTACACCACACAGGAGAGCTGACACATCCTCTATATACTACACCACACAGGACAGATCCTCTATATACTACGCCACACAGGAGAGCTGACACATCCTCTATATACTACACAATACAGGAGAGCTGACAGATCGTCTATATACTACACCACACAGGAGAGCTGACAGATCCTCTATATACTACACAACACAGGAGAGCTGACAGATCCTCTATATACTACACCACACAGGAGAGCTGACACATCCTCTATATACTACACCACACAGGAGAGCTGACAGATCCTCTATATACTACACAACACAGGAGAGCTGACACATCCTCTATATACTACACCACACAGGAGAGCTGACAGATCCTCTATATACTACACAACACAGGAGAGCTGACAGATCCTCTATATACTACACCACACAGGAGAGCTGACACATCCTCTATATACTACACAATACAGGAGAGCTGACAGATCCACTATATACTACACCACACAGGAGAGCTGACAGATCCTCTATATACTACACCACACAGGAGAGCTGACAGATCCTCTATATACTACACCACACAGGAGAGCTGACAGATCCTCTATATACTACACCACACAGGAGAGCTGACAGATCCTCTATATACTACACAACACAGGAGAGCTGACAGATCCTCTATATACTACACCACACAGGAGAGCTGACACATCCTCTATACACTACACCACACAGGAGAGCTGACAGATCCTCTATATACTACACCACACAGGAGAGCTGACAGATCCTCTATATACTACACCACACAGGAGAGCTGACACATCCTCTATATACTACACCACACAGGAGAGCTGACAGATCCTCTATATACTACACCACACAGAACAGATCCTCTATATACTACACCACACAGGAGAGCTGACACATCCTCTATATACTACACCACACAGGAGAGCTGACAGATCCTCTATATACTACACCACACAGGACAGATCCTCTATATACTACACCACACAGGAGAGCTGACAGATCCTCTATATACTACACCACACAGGAGAGCTGACACATCCTCTATATACTACACAATACAGGAGAGCTGACACATCCTCTATATACTACACAATACAGGAGAGCTGACAGACCCTCTATATACTACACCACACAGGAGAGCTGACACATCCTCTATATACTACACCACACAGGACAGATCCTCTATATACTACACCACACAGGAGAGCTGACACATCCTCTATATACTACACAATACAGGAGAGCTGACAGATCGTCTATATACTACACCACACAGGAGAGCTGACAGATCCTCTATATACTACACAACACAGGAGAGCTGACAGATCCTCTATATACTACACCACACAGGAGAGCTGACACATCCTCTATATACTACACAATACAGGAGAGCTGACAGATCCACTATATACTACACCACACAGGAGAGCTGACAGATCCTCTATGTACTACAACACACAGGAGAGCTGACAGATCCTCTATATACTACACCACACAGGAGAGCTGACAGATCCTCTATATACTGCACCACACAAGAGAGCTGACACATCCTCTATATACTACACCACACAGGAGAGCTGACAGATCCTCTATATACTACACCACACAGGAGAGCTGACAGATCCTCTATATACTACACCACACAGGAGAGCTGACAGATCCTCTATATACTACACCACACAGGACACATCCTCTATACACTACACCACACAGGAGAGCTGACAGATCCTCTATATACTACAGCACACAGGAGAGCTGACAGATCCTCTATATACTACACCACACAGGAGAGCTGACATCCTCTATATACTACACCACACAGGACACATCCTCTATACACTACACCACACAGGAGAGCTGACAGATCCTCTATATACTACAGCACACAGGAGAGCTGACAGATCCTCTATATACTACACCACACAGGAGAGCTGACAGATCCTCTATATACTACACCACACAGGACACATCCTCTATACACTACACCACACAGGAGAGCTGACGGATCCTCTATATAGTACACCACACAGGAGAGCTGACAGATCCTCTATATACTACACCACACAGAAGAGCTGACAGATCCTCTATATACTACACAAAACAGGAGAGCTGACAGATCGACTATATACTACACCACACAGGAGAGCTGACAGATCCTCTATATACTACACAACACAGGAGAGCTGACAGATCCGCTATATACTACACCACACAGGAGAGCTGACAGATCCTCTATATACTACACAACACAGGAGAGCTGACAGATCCACTATATACTACACAACACAGGAGAGCTGACAGATCCACTATATACTACACCACACAGGAGAGCTGACAGATCATCTATATACTACACCACACAGGAGAGCTGAGAGATCCACTATATACTACACCACACAGGAGAGCTGAGAGGTCCTCTATATACTACACCACACAGGAGAGCTGACAGATCCACTATATACTACACCACACAGTAGAGCTGACAGATCATCCATATACTACACCACACAGGAGAGCCAAGAGATCCTCTATATACTACACCACACAGGAAAGATGACAGATCCACTATATACTACATCACATAGGAGAGCTGACAGATCCTCTATATACTACATCACACAGGAGAGCTGACAGATCCTCTATATACTACACCACACAGGAGAGCTGACAGATCCTCTATATACTACACCACACAGGAGAGCTGACAGATCCTCTATATACTACACCAGACAGGAGAGGTGACAGATCCTCTATATACTACACCACACAGGAGAGCTGACAGATCCTCTATATACTACACCACACAGGAGAGCTGACAGATCCTCTATACACTACACCACACAGGAAAGCTGACAGATCCTCTATATGCTACATCACATAGGAGAGCTGACAGATCCTCAATATACTACATCACACAGGAGAGCTGACAGATCCTCTATATACTACACCACACAGGAGAGCTGACAGATCCTCTATATACTACACCACACAGGAGAGCTGACAGATCCTCTATATACTACACCAGACAGGAGAGGTGACAGATCCTCTATATACTACACCACACAGGAGAGCTGACAGATCCTCTATATACTACACCACACAGGAGAGCTGACAGATCCTCTATACACTACACCACACAGGAGAGCTGACAGATCCTCTATATACTACACCACACAGGAGAGCTGACAGATCCTCTATATACTACATCACACAGGAGAACTGACAGATCCTCTATATACTACATCACACAGGAGAGCTGACAGATCCTCTATGTACTACACCACACAGGAGAGCTGACAGATCCTCTATATACTACACCACACAGGAGAGCTGACAGATCCTCTATATACTGCACCACACAGGAGAGCTGACAGAGCCTCTATATACTACACCACACAGGAGAGCTGACAGATCCTCTATGTACTACACCACACAGGAAAGCTGACAGATCCTCTATATACTACACCACACAGGAGAGCTGACAGATACTCTATAAACTACACCACACAGGAGAGCTGACAGATCCTCTATATATTACACCACACAGGAGAGCTGACAGATCCTCTATATACTACACCACACAGGAGAGCTGACAGATCATCTATATATTACACCACACAGTAGAGCCGACAGATCCTCTATACACTACACCAGGGCCGGCTCCAGGTTTTTCTGGGCCCCGGGCGAAAGAGTCTCAGTGGGCCCTTTTAACACATACACGATTCATGATGCACAGATACGGCGGAGAAATAAATAAATATATATATATATATTTATTTATTACACATGGCCCAGCCTGCCCCCTCATCCTTCACATACGCAGACATATGCACGCGCACACACGGTACGCAGACATATGCACGCACACACGGTACGCAGACATATGCGTGCGCACACACGGTACGCAGACATGCGCGCGCACACACGGTACGCAGACATATGCGCGCGCACACACGGTACGCAGACATATGCGCGCGCACACACGGTACGCAGACATATGCGCGCGCACACACGGTACGCAGACATATGCGCGCGCACACACGGTACGCAGACATATGTACACATACAGACATACACATAGATAAAACAGACAAATATATATACACAGTCATATACACTGACATTCACATACATGCACTCACACAGAACCATTACTAATATTTTTAATATGGGGATTGGGGAAGCCTCACTCACCTGTCCCAGGTCCAGTGTCCTGTCCAGCAGCTCCTCAGGTATGGGGCAGTGCAGGGCCCCCGGCGTGTCACAGACTTCATGGCCCTGGAACATCAGAGGGGCCCACTTGCGGTCGGGTCCGGGCCCCTCCCGCCCATCTGTGCAGGACCTCCGCTCCGACAGTGTTTGATTGCCGGCACTCCCCCAGACATGGCTGCGCGCTGTCCGGCTGTGTCTGCTAGTAATGACGCGGCAGGAGCGACACACAAGCACAATTAAAGGTGCAGTGCCGTCGACCCTGCCGTGTCATTACTAGCAGACACAGCCGGACAGCGCGCGGCCATGTCTGGGGGAAGTGCCGGCAATCAAGCAGCGCCTGCGTCCCTGAACAGGTGCCGAGGAAGCGGCCAGGGCCCCGACAGTGAGTGGGCGGGTGGGTGTGTGGGCGGGTGGGTGTGTGGGCCCGGCCCCGACAGTGTGTGGGCCCGGCCCCGACAGTGAGTGGGCGGGTGGGTGTGTGGGCCCGGCCCCGACAGTGAGTGGGCAGGTGGGTGTGTGGGCCCGGCCCCGACAGTGTGTGGGCCCGGCCCCGACAGTGTGGGCCCGGCCCCGACAGTGAGTGGGCGGGTGGGTGTGTGGGCCCGGGCCCCGACAGTGAGTGGGCGGCTGGGCCCCTCTGATTTTCCAGGGCCCCGGCACTTGCCCGGGTACGCCGGGTGCTGACGCCGGCCCTGCTACACCACATAGGAGAGCTGGCAGATCCTCTATATATTGCACCACACAGGAGAGTCGACAGATACACTATATACTACACCACACAGGAGAGCTGACAGATCCTCTATATACTACACCACACAGGAGAGCTGACAGATCCTCTATATACTACACCACACAGGAGAGCTGACAGATCCTCTATATATTACACCGCACAGGAGAGCTGACAGATCCTCTATATACTACACCACACAGCAGAGCTGACAGATCCTCTATATACTACACCACACAGAAGAGCTGACAGATCCTCTATATACTACACCACACAGGAGAGCTGATAGATCCTGTATATACTACACCACACAAGAGAGCTGACAGATCATCTATATACTACACCACACAGGAGAGCTGACAGATCCTCTATACACTAAACCACACAGGAGAGCTGATAGATCCTGTATATACTACACCACACAGGAGAGCTGATAGATCCTGTATATACTACACCACACAGGAGAGCTGACAGATCCTCTATATACTACACCACACAGGAGAGCTGACAGATCCTCTATATACTACACCACACAGGAGAGCTGACAGATCCTCTATATACTACACCACACAGGAGAGCTGACAGATCCTCTATATACTACACCACACAGGAGAGCTGACAGATCCTCTATATACTACACCACACAGGAGAGCTGACAGATCCACTATATAGTACACCACAACGGAGAGCTGACAGATCCTCTATATACTACACCACACAGGAGAGCTGACAGATCCTCTATACACTACATTACACGGGAGAGCCGACAGATCCACTATATACTACACCACACAGGAGAGCTGACAGATCCTCAATATACTACACCACACAGGAGAGCGGGCAGATACTCTATATACTACACCACACAGGAGAGCTAATAGATCATCTATATATTACATCACACAGGAGAGCCAACAGATACTCTATATACTACAACACACAGTAGAGATGACAGATCCTCTATATACTACACCACACAGGAGAGCTGACAGATCCACTATATACTACACCACAAAAGAGAAATGTCAGATCCTCTATATACTACACCACAAAGGAGAACTGTCAGATCCTCTATATACTACACCACACAGGACAGCTGACAGATCCTCTATATATTACACCACACAGGAGAGCTGACAGATCCTCTATATACTACACCACACAGGAGAGCTGACAGATCCTCTATATACTACACCACACAGGAGAGCTGACAGATCCTCTATATAATACACCACACAGGAGAGCTGACAGATCCTCTATATACTACACCACACAGGAGAGCTTACAGATCCTCTATATACTACACCACACAGGAGAGCTGACAGATCCTCTATATACTACACCACACAGGAGAGCTGACAGATCCACTATATAGTACACCACAACGGAGAGCTGACAGATCCTCTATATACTACACCACACAGGAGAGCGGGCAGATACTCTATATACTACACCACACAGGAGAGCTGACAGATCATCTATATATTACACCACACAGGAGAGCTGACAGATCCACTATATACTACACCACACAGGAGAGCTGACAGATCCTCTATATACTACACCACGCAGGAGAGCTGACAGATCCTCTATATACTACAACACACAGGAGAGCTGACAGAACCTCTATATACTACACCACACAGGAGAGCCGACAGATCCTGTATATACTACACCACACAGGAGAGCTGACAGATCCTCTATATACTACACCACACAGGAGAGCTGACAGATCCTCTATATACTACACCACACAGGAGAGCCGACAGATCCTCTACACACTACACCACATAGGAGAGCTGGCAGATCCTCTATATATTACACCACACAGGAGAAACGACAGATCCACTATATACTACACCACACAGGACAGCTGACAGATCCTCTATATACTACACCACACAGGAGAGCTGACAGATCCTCTATATACTACACCACACAGGAGAGATGACAGATCCTCTATATACTACACCACACAGCAGAGATGACAGATTCTCTATATACTACACCATACAGGAGAGCTGACAGATCCTCTATATACTACACCACACAGGAGAGCTGACAGATCCACTATATACTACACCACAAAGGAGAACTGTCAGATCCTCTATATACTACACCACACAGGAGAGATGACAGATCCTCTATATACTACACCACACAGCAGAGATGACAGATTCTCTATATACTACATCACACAGGAGAGCGGACAGATCCTCTATATACTACACCACACAGGAGAGCTGACAGATACTCTATATATTACACCACACAGGAGAGCTGACAGATCCTCAATAAACTACACCACACAGGAGAGCCAACAGTTCCTCTATATACTGCACCATACAGGAGAGCTGACAAATCCACTATCTACTACACCACAAAGGAGAACTGTCAGATCCTCTATATACTACACCACACAGGAGAGCTGACAGATCCTCTATATATTACACCACACAGGAGAGCTGACAGATCCTCTAAATACTACACCACACAGGAGAGCTGACAGATCCTCTATATACTACACCACACAGGAGAGCCGTCAGATCCTCTATATACTACACCACACAGGAGAGCTGACAGATCCACTATTTACTACACCACACAGGAGAGCTGACAGATCCTCTATATACTACACCTCACAGGAGAGCCGACAGATAATCTATATACTACACCACACAGGAGAGCTGACAGATCCTCTATATACTACACCACACAGGAGAGCTGACAGATACTCTATAAACTACACCACACAGGAGAGCTGACAGATCCTCTATATATTACACCACACAGGAGAGCTGACAGATCCTCTATACACTACACCACATAAGAGAGCTGGCAGATCCTCTATATATTACACCACACAGGAGAGCCGACAGAGCCACTATATACTACACCACACAGGAGAGCTGACAGATCCTCTATATACTACACCACACAGGAGAGCTGACAGATCCTCTATATACTACACCACACAGGAGAGCTGACACATCCTCTATATACTACACCACACAGGAGAGCTGACAGATCCTCTATATACTACACCACACAGGAGAGCTGACACATCCTCTATATACTACACCACACAGGAGAGCTGACAGATCCTCTATATACTACACCACACAGGAGAGCTGACACATCCTCTATATACTACACCACACAGGAGAGCTGACACATCCTCTATATACTACACCACACAGGAGAGCTGACAGATCCTCTATATACTACACAATACAGGAGAGCTGACAGATCCTCAATATACTACACCAGACAGGAGAGCTGACAGATCCTCCATATACTATACTACACAGGAGAGCTGACAGATCCACTATATACTACACCACACAGGAGAGCTGACAGATCCTCTATATACTACACCACACAGGAGAGCTGACAGATACTCTATATACTACACCACCCAGGAGAGCTGACAGATCCTCTATATACTACACCACACAGGAGAGCTGACAGATCCTATATATACTACACCACACAGGAGAGCTTACAGATACTCCATATACTACACCACACAGGAGAGCTGACAGATCCTCTATATACTACACCACACAGGAGAGCTGACAGATCCTCTATATACTACACCACACAGGAGAGCTGACAGATCCTCTATATGCTATACCACACAGGAGAGCTGACAGATCCTCTATATACTACACCACACAGGAGAGCTGACACATCCTCTATATACTACACCACACAGGAGAGCTGACAGATCCTCTATATACTACACCACACAGGAGAGCTGACAGATACTCTATATAATACACCACACAGGAGAGCCGACAGATCCTCTATATACTACACCACACAGGAGAGCTGACAGATACTCTAAATATTACACCACACAGGACAGATCCTCTATATACTACACCACACAGGAGAGCTGACAGATCCTCTATATACTACACCACACAGGAGAGCTGACAGATCCTCAATATACTACACCACACAGGAGAGCCGACAGATCCTCTATATACTACACCATACAGGAGAGCTGACAGATCCTCTATATATTACACCACACAGGACAGATCCTCTATATACTACACCACACAGGAGAGCTGACAGATCCTCTCTATACTACACCACACAGGAGAGCTGACAGATCCTCTATATACTACACCACACAGGAGAGCTGACAGATCCTCTATATACTACACCACACAGGAGAGCTGACAGATCCTCTATATACTACACCACACAGGAGAGCTGACAGATCATCTGTATACTACATCCCACAGGAGAGCTGACAGATCCTCTATATACTACACCACACAGGATAGCTGACAGATCCTCTATATACTACACCACACAGGAGAGCTGACAGATCCACTATATACTACACCACACAGGAGAGCTGACAGATCCTCTATATACTACACCACACAGGAGAGCTGACAGATCATCTATATACTACACCACACAGGAGAGCTGACAGATCCTCTATATACTACACTACACAGGAGAGCTGACACATCCTCTATATACTACACCACACAGGAGAGCTGACAGATCCTCTATATACTACACCACACAGGAGAGCTGACAGATCCACTATATACTACACCACACAGGAGAGCTGACAGATCCTCTATTTACTACACCATACAGGAGAGCTGACAGATCCTCTATATACTACACCACACAGGAGAGCTGACAGATCATCTGTATACTACACCCCACAGGAGAGCTGACAGATCCTCTATATACTACACCACACAGGATAGCTGACAGATCCTCTATATACTCCATCACACTGGAGAGCTGACAGATCCACTATATACTACACCACGCAGGAGAGCTGACAGATCCTCTATATACTACACCACACAGGAGAGCCAACAGATCCACTATATACTACACCACACAGGAGAGCTGACAGATCCACTATATACTACACCACACAGGAGAGCCGACAGATCCTCTATATACTACACCACACAGGAGAGCTGACAGATCCACTATATACTACACCACACAGGAGAGCTGACAGATCCGCTATATACTTCACCAGACAGGAGAGCTGACAGATCCTCTATATACTACACCACACAGGAGATCCGACAGATCCTCTGTAGCGCCGGCGTCCCTGCCCCCTGCTAGGCAGGGACGCTGTTCCCCTCACCTCTCTGCTCCGTGCCCGGCGTCCTCCTCCCGCTCTGCTGGCAGCGCGCGCTCCTTCCCGGCCACTGTGCTTAGGGCGCGCGCGCGCGCTCTCCCTCCCTCTTAAAGGGGCCGCGCGCGCCGTCCTAAGGAGTCCCCGGCCAATGGCCGGAGGACTTCACCATATATAAGGCACCTCCTCCAAAATGGAGGTGGCCGAGCAATGTTGTTGCACTGTTCACTACTCTGCTTCAGCCCTCAGGTCCCGTTGCCAGTTACCTGCCAGATACCTGCCAGATTCCTGCCAGCTTGCTGTCTTATTCCTGCCTGATATTCTGCTACCTGCCTGCTAGCCTGAGGTCCGACGGTCTGCCTTACTACTCCTGTCAGTCTGTCTAAGGACCAGCTTGCCCGCTCACCTGGGAGCGCACATCAACTACCTGCCTGCTTGCCTGAGGTCCGACGGTCTGCCTTCCAACTCTTGTCAGTCTGTCTATGGACCAGCTTGCCCGCTCACCTGGGAGCGCACATCTGCTACCTGCCTGCTAGCCTACCTGGAGGCTCTGCCGTCACGTGCTGTGACCACCTGCCTGTCCAGTGACTCCTGCCCGCTCACCTGGGAGCGCTCATCTGCTGCCTGTCTGCTAGCCTACCTGGAGGCTCTGCCGTCACGTGCTGTGACCACCCGCCTGTCCAGAGACTTCTGCCCGCTCACCTGGGAGCGCTCATCTGCCGCCTGTCTGTTGGTCTTCCTGGAGGCTCCGCCGTCACATGCTGTGACCACCCGTTTATCCAGAGACTCTCGCCTGCTCACCTGGGAGCTCACGTCTACCATCAGCCGCCACAGGTCGTACCAACCCTTTACCCAGAGACTGCCCCAGTCACTTGCCGTGACCATCTGCCCGTTTACCCAGAGACTGCCCTGGTCACTTGCCGTGACCATCTGCCCGTTCACCCAGAGACTGCCCCGGTCACTCGCCGTGACCATCTGCCCGTTCACCCAGAGACTGCCCCGGTCACTTGCCGTGACCATCTGCCCGTTCACCCAGAGACTGCCCCGGTCACTTGCCGTGACCATCTGCCCGTTCATCCAGAGACTGCCCCGGTCACTTGCCGTGACCTCCTGCCCGTTCTTCTAGAGACTGTCCCGGTCACCTGCTGTGACTGCCTGCCTGGTCGCCACCCGCTCCCTTACAAGGACCGCCCCCTTGTATAGTAGCTCAGAGGTTCCGCCTCCCAGACCCGTTACAGTTTGCTCGGGCCATGGAACCCCGTGGCACCCAAGCTCCCTCGCTCTCGGACCTGTGTCATGAACTGTCCCGTCAGAGGTCCCAACAGGAGTCCATCCTGGGTCACCTGCGGAATGTCAATTCTCGCCTGGACACTCTGACTGCCCCGCCAGCAACCTCCGCCAGTGCCATGACTCGCAATCCGGCAGCTCCGCTGTCCACTAATACCATGGTATCCTACCCCGGACCCCGGCTTTCTGCACCTCCTCGCTTCGGAGGCGACTCCGCCCAGGCTCGGGGCTTCATAAATCAGTGCACCCTGCACTTTGAACTCCTGTCCCACCAGTTTAACTCCGACCGGGCCAAAATTGCCTTCATCATGTCCCATCTCACTGGGGAGGCCCTGGCCTGGCTAAATTCTCTATGGGAGAGAGGAGACCCCCTGGTGTCCGACTTGCCTGCCTTTCTCATGGCTTTCCGGAAAGTCTTCGACGAACCCGGATGGAAGACCTCATCCGCATCATCACTGCTACGCCTCCGTCAGGGAAGTCTCACCGTGGGCCAATATGCCATACGGTTCCGTACCCTTGCCTCGGAGCTGGCCTGGGATAACGACGCTCTGGTATCCGTCTTCTGGGAGGGTCTGTCCGGCCGTATTAAAGATGAACTTGCCGGTCGGGACATTCCTACCACTCTCGATGACCTAATAACTCTTGCCACCCGGATTGACCTACGGTTCCAGGAGCGTGCCAAAGAGGTCACCCGTGAGAGGAGGTTTCCATGTCTAGCTCCTACTTTTCAGAAATCCGTCTCTCCCCAGGTACACTCTCCTGAGCCTATGCAGGTCGACCAGACCAAGATGGTCAAAACCCGTCAGGACTTACGCTGTGCCGAGGGGAGCTGCTTCTACTGTGGCAGTAAGTTGCACCGGATCCGTGCCTGCCCGGAGAGGTCGGGAAACGCCTGTGTCTAGGTTCGCTCAGAGAGGTCGACCTAGACAAGAATAAATCCTCTCCATCTCTGCTGCTGTCAGTCTCAATTGTCTGCGGGGAGAACCGTTATTTCGAACTAGCCCAACTTGACTCCGGAGCAGCCGGGAATCTTATTTCACAGTCCCTGGTAGAGAAATACCGCATCCCCACCAAACCTCTGGCTGTACCCTTGTCTGTTGCTGCCGTGGATGGGGGTCTCTTACCACGCCCCATCCAACTCATCACCGAATCCATTACTCTGCAGGTGGGAATGCTGCATTCTGAGAGTATCTCCTTTCATGTTCTGCCTGGACTCTCTCACGCCCTCTTGCTAGGTCTACCTTGGCTCCAGAGACATGCACCCGTGCTTGACTGGCAGACCGGAGAAGTCCTTCGCTGGGGACAGGACTGCCATAAGACCTGTCTGGTTCCCGTCCATCCCGTCCGTCCTTCTCCTACCCCAGCTAATCTACCTGGACTTCCGATTCCTTATTGGTCTTATGCTGATGTCTTTAATAAAAAGGAGGCAGAGACACTACCCCCTCATAGACCATACGACTGCCCTATCGACCTGTTACCTGGTACTACTCCTCCCCGTGGGCGTATTTATCCATTATCCGCTGCTGAGACCCGGTCGATGTTCGAATATATTGAGGAGAATCTGGCCAGGGGATTCATCCGGAAATCTACCTCCCCGGCGGGAGCAGGCTTCTTTTTCGTCAAAAAGAAGGACGGCTCTCTCCGTCCCTGTATAGACTATAGAGGCCTTAACCAGATCACGGTGAAGAATAAGTACCCCCTTCCGCTCATTCCGGAGTTATTTGATCGTCTGAGGGGGGCTAGAATCTTCACCAAACTGGACCTCCGTGGGGCGTACAACCTGGTTCGTATCCGTCAGGGGGATGAATGGAAGACGGCATTCAACACCCGGGACGGCCACTATGAATATCTGGTAATGCCCTTTGGTCTCTGTAACGCTCCTGCCGTCTTTCAAGAGTTGGTCAATGACATCTTCCGGGACCTTCTCTACTCCTGCGTAGTGGTGTACCTGGACGACATCTTGGTCTTCTCTCCGGATCTCCAGACTCACCGGAGGGACGTTCGTCAGGTCCTGCTCAGGCTCAGGCAGAATCACCTCTTCGCTAAATACGAGAAGTGCCTCTTTGAGCAGACCTCGCTTCCGTTTTTGGGCTACATTATTTCTCAGACCGGCCTACGAATGGATCCAGAGAGACTGTCTGCCATCGAGAAATGGCCTCGACCGGAGGGGTTGAAGGCCGTTCAGCGGTTCCTGGGCTTCGCGAACTACTACCGCCTCTTCATACCGCACTTCTCTTCCCGGACTGCCCCAATTTCCGCGCTCACCCGTAAGGGTACTAATCCCAAAGAGTGGCCGCCCGAAGCAGAGGAGGCCTTCCTTTCCTTAAAACAGGCCTTCTCCTCCGCCCCGGTGCTGCATCGCCCGGACGGCAACAAGCAGTTCTTCCTGGAAGTTGACGCCTCCTCCTCTGGAGCCGGAGCGGTACTTACTCAAAAATCATCTTCCGGGAGGATGGTAACTTGCGGCTTCTTCTCTAAACTCTTCTCCTCCTCAGAGCGCAATTATTCCATAGGAGACCGAGAGTTATTGGCCATCAAACTGGCATTGGAGGAGTGGCGTTACCTGCTCGAGGGGGCTCTTCACCCGGTAATAATTTACACTGACCACAAGAACTTGGCTTACCTCCAGCATGCCCAGAGACTTAACCCGCGCCAAGCCCGGTGGTCCTTGTTTTTTGCTCGCTTTGATTTTGTTCTTCATTTTCGCCCGGCTGACAAAAACGTCAAGGCGGACGCCTTGTCTCGATCCTTTCTGGTGTCTGATCTCGAGGAAGATCCGAAACACATCATCGATCCCGCCAGAGTAATGCAGGTGGCTCCCGTGAGTCTAAATCGTCTCCCTCCCGGAAAGACGTTCGTATCAGTACCTGATCGGGAGAAGATCCTTCACTGGGGTCACTCGTCTAAACTGGCTGGCCACGCCGGTCAGAAAAAGACCCTCCAGATTATTACCCGGCACTACTGGTGGCCTACCCTGCACAAGGACGTAATAGACTTTGTTTCTGCCTGTGTGTCCTGCGCCCGCAACAAGGTTCCGAGACATCTGCCAGCCGGTCGCCTCCTTCCGCTTTCTGTACCTGCTGCTCCCTGGCAGCATATAGCAATGGACTTTATAACTGACCTCCCGGTCTCTGCCGGTTGTACGGTCATTTGGGTGGTCGCTGACCGCTTCTCCAAGATGGCTCATTTCGTTCCCCTGCCAGGCCTCCCGTCTGCACCCGAGCTAGCGAAAGACTTTATTCGTCACATCTTTCGTCTTCATGGCCTGCCCCTCCACATCGTGTCGGATCGTGGGGTACAGTTCACCTCACGCTTCTGGAGAGCCACTTGTAAACTGCTAGACGTCACCCTGGACTTCTCTTCCGCTTACCACCCACAGTCCAATGGTCAAGTGGAGCGGATCAATCAGAACCTGACCAGTTACCTCCGGCACTTCGTTAATGCCCATCATTCAGACTGGGTGGATCTCCTACCATGTGCCGAGTTCTCTTATAACAATCACGAGAGCGAATCCTCCTCCAAATCCCCGTTTTTTGTAGTCTTCGGTCAGCATCCTCGGATTCCTTTTCCTGTCTCCACCTCTGTGGACAACCCGGCTGCGGAATCTCTCGTTAGCAAATTTTCCTCCATTTGGGAGAGTACCCGATACGCACTCCTTCAGTCGTCCGAACGGATGAAAAGACACGCTGACAAAAAACGCCTGGATCCTCCACAATTTCGTCCTGGAGATAAAGTCTGGCTCTCATCTAAATATGTCCGACTCAAGATACCTTCTTACAAGTTAGGGCCTCGGTTCATCGGTCCTCTGGAGGTCATCAGTCAGATCAACCCGGTGGCCTATAAATTGAAACTCCCGGCCAACTTACGGATCCCTAACTCCTTCCATGTATCTCTCCTCAAACCTGTGGTACTTAACTCTTTTTCCAAGTCTACAGGTACGCCTCCTGCTCCGGTTTCTGCTGAGGACGAGTTTGAGGTAGAGAACATTCTTGCCACCAAAGGGTAAGAGGAAAGACCTTTTTTCTAGTAGATTGGAAGGGGTTTGGTCCTGAGGAGAGAACGTGGGAGCCCCGGGAGAACATCCATGCCCCGCTCATCCTTGCTAAATTTCTGTCTGGCCTAAAAAAGGGGGGGCCTAAAGGGGGGGGTACTGTAGCGCCGGCGTCCCTGCCCTCTGCTAGGCAGGGACGCTGTTCCCCTCACCTCTCTGCTCTGTGCCCGGCGTCCTCCTCCCGCTCTGCTGGCAGCGCGCGCTCCTTCCCGGCCACTGTGCTTAGGGCGCGCGCGCGCGCTCTCCCTCCCTCTTAAAGGGGCCGCGCGCGCCGTCCTAAGGAGTCCCCGGCCAATGGCCGGAGGACTTCACCATATATAAGGCACCTCCTCCAAAATGGAGGTGGCCGAGCAATGTTGTTGCACTGTTCACTACTCTGCTTCAGCCCTCAGGTCCCGTTGCCAGTTACCTGCCAGATACCTGCCAGATTCCTGCCAGCTTGCTGTCTTATTCCTGCCTGATATTCTGCTACCTGCCTGCTAGCCTGAGGTCCGACGGTCTGCCTTACTACTCCTGTCAGTCTGTCTAAGGACCAGCTTGCCCGCTCACCTGGGAGCGCACATCAACTACCTGCCTGCTTGCCTGAGGTCCGACGGTCTGCCTTCCAACTCTTGTCAGTCTGTCTATGGACCAGCTTGCCCGCTCACCTGGGAGCGCACATCTGCTACCTGCCTGCTAGCCTACCTGGAGGCTCTGCCGTCACGTGCTGTGACCACCTGCCTGTCCAGTGACTCCTGCCCGCTCACCTGGGAGCGCTCATCTGCTGCCTGTCTGCTAGCCTACCTGGAGGCTCTGCCGTCACGTGCTGTGACCACCCGCCTGTCCAGAGACTTCTGCCCGCTCACCTGGGAGCGCTCATCTGCCGCCTGTCTGTTGGTCTTCCTGGAGGCTCCGCCGTCACATGCTGTGACCACCCGTTTATCCAGAGACTCTCGCCTGCTCACCTGGGAGCTCACGTCTACCATCAGCCGCCACAGGTCGTACCAACCCTTTACCCAGAGACTGCCCCGGTCACTTGCCGTGACCATCTGCCCGTTCACCCAGAGACTGCCCCGGTCACTTGCCGTGACCATCTGCCCGTTCACTCAGAGACTGCCCCGGTCACTTGCCGTGACCATCTGCCCGTTCACCCAGAGACTGCCCCGGTCACTTGCCGTGACCATCTGCCTGTTCACCCAGAGACTGCCCCGGTCACTTGCCGTGACCATCTGCCCGTTCATCCAGAGACTGCCCCGGTCACTTGCCGTGACCTCCTGCCCGTTCTTCTAGAGACTGTCCCGGTCACCTGCTGTGACTGCCTGCCTGGTCGCCACCCGCTCCCTTACAAGGACCACCCCCTTGTATAGTAGCTCAGAGGTTCCGCCTCCCAGACCCGTTACATCCTCTATATACTACACCACACAGGAGAGCTGACAGATCCACTATATACTACACCACACAGGAGAGCTGATAGATCCTCTATATACTACACCTCACAGGAGAGCCGACAGATCATCTATATACTACACCACACAGGAGAGCTGACAGATCCTCTATATACTACATCACACAGGAAAGCTGACAGATCCACTATATACTACACCACACAGGAGAGCCGACAGATCCTCAATATACTACACCACACAGGAAAGCTGACAGATCCACCATATACTACACCACACAGGAGAGCTGACAGATCCTCTGTATACTACACCACACAGGAGAGCTGACAGATACTCTATAAACTACACCACACAGGAGAGCTGACAGATCCTCTATATACTACACCACACAGGAGAGCTGACAGATCCTCTATATGCTACACCACACAGGAGAGCCGACAGATCCTCTATACACTACACCACATAGGAGAGCTGGCAGATCCTCTATATATTACACCACACAGGAGAGCTGACAGATCCTCTATATACTACAACACACAGGAGAGCCGACAGATCCTCTATATACTACACCACACAGGAGAGCTGACAGATCCTCTATATACTACACCACACAGTAGAGCTGACAGATCCACTATATACTACACCACACAGGAGAGCTGACAGATCCTCTATATACTACACCACACTGGAGAGCTAACAGATCCTCTATATACTACACCACACAAGAGAGCTGACAGATCCTCTATATACTACACCACACAGGAGAGCTGACAGATCCTCTATATACTACACCACACAGGAGAGCCGACAGATCCTCTATATACTACACCACACAGGAGAGCTGACAGATCCTCTATATACTACACCACACAGTAGAGCTGACAGATCCTCTATATACTACACCACACAGGAGAGCTGACAGATCCTCTATATACTACAGCACACAGGAGGGCTGACAGGTCCTCTATACACTACACCAAAAAGGAGAGCTGACAGATCCTCTATATACTACACCACACAGGAGAGCTGACAGATCCTCTATATACTACACCACACAGGAGAGCTGACAGATCCTCTATATACTACACCACACAGGAGAGCTGACAGATCCTCTATATACTACACCACACAGGAGAGCTGACACATCCTCTATATACTACACCAGACAGGAGAGGTGACAGATCATCCATATACTACACCACACAGGAGAGCCAACAGATCCTCTATATACTACACCACACAGGAGAGCTGACAGATCCTCTATATACTACACCACACAGGAGAGCTGACAGATCCTCTATATACTACACCACACAGTAGAGCTGACAGATCCACTATATACTACACCACACAGGAGAGCCGACAGATCCTCTATATACTACACCACACAGGAGAGCTGACAGATCCTCTATATACTACACCACACAGGAGAGCCGATAGATCCTCTATATACTACACCACACGGGAAAGCTGACAGAACCTCTATATACTACACCACACAGGAGAGCTGACAGATCCTCTATATACTACAGCACACAGGAGGGCTGACAGATCCTCTATACACTACACCACAAAGGAGAGCTGACAGATCCTCTATATACTACACCACACAGGAGAGCTGACAGAGCCTCTATATACTACCCCACACAGGAGAGCTGACAGATACTCTATATACTACACCACACAGGAGAGCGGGCAGATCCTCTATATACTACCTGTGAAGCACCTGAAGGGTTAATAAACTTCTTGAATGTGGTTTGAGTACCTTGAGGGGTGCAGTTTTTAGAATGGTGTCACTTTTGGGTATTTTCTGTCATAAAGGCCTTTTAAAGTCACTTCAAATGTGATGTGGTCCCTAAAAAAATGGTTTTGTAAATTTTGTTGGAAAAATTAGAAATCGCTGGTCAAATTTTAACCCTTATAGCTCTCTAATAAAAAAAAAGTAGACATGTGGAAATGTTATTTATTAACTATTTTGTGTGACATCTCTCTGATTTAAGGGCATAAAAATTCAAATTTTGAAAATTGCTAAAGTTTCAAAATTTTTGCAAATTTTCTTTTTTTTCACAAATAAACGCAAGTGTTATCGAAGAAGTTTAACCACAATCATGAAGTACAATATGTCAAGAAAAAAGAATCTCAGAATCAGGGGGATCCATTGAAGCGTTCCAGAGTAATTACCTCATAAAGTGACAGTGGTCAGATTTGTAAAAATTGGCCCGGTCATTAATGTGTAAACCACCTTAGGTTGTAAAGGGGTTAAGCATTATATATGGGGATTGGAAGAAAATAAGAATTGTCCTTTATTAGAATGCATATAGAATAAATGTACAGGCAAAAATAAAATAAAACCTGGTGAAAAAAAAGCTGGTGAAGTTTGAAGGATTGCTGTATGCAATTAGGCTACTTTCCCTGCATCTTTGACGGTGATTTAATAGCGCTATACCGCTGTTTTGCGCATGCGCCGATGATTCTAAGATGTTTCCCTTACGAAGAAAACGCTGGGAAGCTTCATAGCATGCTCGCGCATGCGCAAAGTGTTTGTTTTCCACTACCTTTCTGTTTTGACATGCGCATTGTACCCAGCAGGACGCCGATGTTGGCGCTTTTTTCACAAATTGTATGGGGTGAGTCATCAAGTGATCAATCATATAAAGCTGTTCTTAAATAATAATAATGACTCTTTTCATGTATTTTGTATGTTATCTTCACAGCACAGGCACTATAATGAACTTTAACTTGATTGTATATACTTGAATTGCCATTCACTCCTTGTATATCGTATCTCCATTATATGATATGCTCCTATTTGTATAATTACTGTTAACACTATTTGTAATTGTTATACTATATAAGGTTCACTATGTTCACTTTGTTAATACTTGAGAGGCTCACACCTGTCTGTCTGTCTATCTACCTATCACTCTCTCATTATGACATCAGGGTAAAATCTACAGTAAGTCACAGTGATGTGATGACATCATCACATTCTATATCCCAGTGTTACAGCCCAAGGGAAATCACTGCCTCACAGACTTACAAGGGTGAGGGAGTACCTTTTGTTTTTCGTGACGAACGAAGCAAAAATTTATTCTAAAATGGAGAGAAGACGAGCCCAAAGAGATCGGGTTCTGAGAGAAAGGAGAGGAATAAATGAAGAGCAGGTATTGTTGTTCGCTTTAGGGCGAAAAGACATTAATCTACCGGACATGGACCCTGACGCCTCAGAAATGGCGTCCAAACGACAACATTTAGAGAAAATGAGAAAGTCCAAAAGACAAGAGATCCTTACACAGAGAAGGAACATGGAGAACCTCATGGCGTCTGACTCTGCTGCCTCCGCTGAGCTTCAGAGGGCCTTTATTATCTCCTTGAAAAAAATCGGAGATCTGGTCCCTGAAATAAGGAGGAGGAATAAAGAAACCATCCTCAATAAGCAGAGAAACATCAGCGCAGAGACAGAGCTGGAGGAAGTTCTCCAAGAAACTCCAAGACAGGTCTCATCCAAGGCTGAAAGCCAAGACACCCTGAACCTGCAAAGAGCTGCAGCCCAGAAAAGAATGAGGAACAGCAGAGACTGGGTTGTCCAATGCAGGAGACATCTGAGATATGCTACACCCATCATTAATGGGAATGGTGCCCTATGGAGATCCCACTCATCAACCAAAACCATCTCCATCCCGGATTTTCTGTTCCATCTGAGTGTTTCTTCACCAGACAGATCAATGGATAAAGATGAACCAGGTAAGAAATAAACTTACTCAGTATAATAAGACTGGGGGTGAGGGGGATTATACTCCTAATATTATGTACAGGCCTCAATTATAAATGCTGACTAATGGAAGAACTGTCCTTGTTGCCCATAGCAACCAGTCACCTTTCAGTGTTCTATAGAATGTTGAGAAATAGAATCTGTGCTGTGAATCGTTGCTATGGGCAACAGGGTCAGTTTTGCTATTAGAGAGTTTTGATAAATGAAGGACCAAATATTAGACATTTCCTGCTCATTTACATAGTTTTGTTTAAAATTATAATATATGCGCTGGAGCTATATCTATTAACCCCCCTTTGACCGGAAAAACTTTCGCTTTTTTTCTTCCTTCTTCGAAAAGCCATAACTTTTCTTTTATTTGCATGTGAGCTTGCTTTTTTAGTGGACCGAGCTGCAGTTTTGAAGAACACTATTTATTTTGTCTTTCAATTATTTAGAAAAGAGGGGAAAAAATCAAAGAGTGGTAAAATTGTGGGACGGGGGGAGGGATTCCGACATTGTTCTTTTCTATTGTGTTCATTGTGTGGTAAAAATGACCTCATAAAGTAATTCTCCATGTCAGTGACAAGTGTGGTAATGCTGAACATGCATGGGTTTCCTTTTTACATAAGTGGTGGAGGAAAATTAAAAATGTAATAAAAAACATTGATTTGTGTCTCCATATTCTGAGACATTGTAACTTTGTGATTGTGATACCTCAATGGCGCAGTGTAAAGGCTTCTTTATTGTGTATGAAGCTGTAGCTTTTAATGATCCTTTCTTGGGTAGACAGGACATTACGATATCTTTTTATTGCTATTGTTAGATATTTTTTTTTCTCATTTTAGTATTTACTGTTTGGGAAAATTATTTTTATATTTTTGTATAACGGACTTATACTAATGCCGTGATCCCAGTTATGCTTATTTTTCATTTTTTATTATTATTATTATTATTCATTAGGAAAGTTGTTTCATTCAAATTATATTTTTAAATAATTTTTTGTTTGGGTTTATTAATTTTTTTTAATTTATTTAATTTTTTAGTCTCCTTAGAAGACTTGAACCTGCAATTTTTTGATCGCTTGTACTACAAGTGCTTCTCACTAAATTAGAATATCATCAAAAAGTAAATTTATTTTTAGTTCTTCAATACAAAAAGTGAAACTCATATATTATATAGAGTCATTACAAACAGAGTGATCTATTTCAAGTGTTTATTTCTGTTAATGTTGATGATTATGGCTTACAGCCAATGAAAACACAAAAGTCATTATCTCAGTAAATTAGAATACTTTATAACACCAGCTTGAAAAATGATTTTAAAATCTGAAATGTATGTTCAGTAAATGAACTCAATACTTGGTCGGGGCGCCTTTTGCATCAATTACTGCATCAATGCCGCGTGGCATGGAGGCGATCAGCCTGTGGCACTGCTGTGGTGTTATGGAAGCCCAGGTTGCTTTGATAGCAGCCTTCAGCTCGTCTGCATTGTTGGGTCTGGTGTCTCTCATCTTCCTCTTGACAATACCCTATAGATTCTCTATGGGGTTAAGGTCAGGCAAGTTTGCTGGCCAATCAAGCACAGTGATAGTGTTGTTTTTAAACCAGGTATTATTTTTGTATTGAAGAACTGAAATAAATTAACTTTTTGATGATATTCTAATTTAGTGAGAAGCACCTGTATGTGCTGTAATGGAACTGTATCGCTGTATATGGCTATATTATATGTTATCATAAGAAATTAAACCAGGCTGGTCTAAACAGGAGGACAAAAGTGAAAAATATGGGTTTTCAGTAGGTCCAGATAGTCATTACAGTTAATTAACCTCTTGCAATTATGACCTGGAGGGGGCTAATGGGTGCTGGTAGCAAATTGGCAATCACTTCATTTAAATACCACTGTCAGCATTGAAACGGTTAAACCGCAGTAATCAGAGTGTGCTCCAGTCACTGTATTTATTGGCACGTGGCAGCTATGTAATACAGCCGGTATCAGCCTGGTAAAATGCAGGCTCAGCGACTGAGCCCGCTCCATACACTTACCACACAACATGACAAACATTTCCATTATGTCTTCTCAAAGAGACTAACAAATCTTGTATCATCTCAGCAGGTGGAAGCCTTATGATGCCCTCTGACATAGCAGACATGCCAGCACATGCTGATGCCAGATCCCTTCTTTTACCCCAGAGAGAACTGGTTAAAATGGAAAATCCTGTTGACCTGTGCAGCCTTGAATTCCACAAAGATCTTGGAGTGGGAGGCTTTGGAAAGGTAAGTGTGAATTTCTCCTTCTCTGTGTTCCTCAATGTATCCTGCACCAGATGCACAGGAGGATATACATATTCATTACAGGATGTTCATATGTAATGGTGATTGGGATAAACCAGTGATCCATTACACAGATCCCTATAATAGATGGGAGTTTGGTCTGATCTCCTTTGATTTTTCTCCAGGTCCTCTTGGCATCAGATCCGGTCAGCGGAGAACTGCTGGCTATTAAAATGATGGACAAGAGTCGTATTGATGAGGACACAATCTCTACAGAATTAGACATCCTCTGTATGGCCACTGGCTGCCGCTTCCTAACATCTCTGCGGGGGTTTATGGAAACACCATTAGAATATATATTAGCCATGGAGTATATGGCCGGAGGAGATCTGTTTCACCACCTGGCTCCATCTAATTCATTTGATATGGAAACATCAAGGTAAACTTCTAACAGCCAAATCCTAATAATCTGCTGCCCGTACATTGTAGTCCTAGAGTGTATGTAACCACTGATCCATCCTCTACTTTCTACTTCACAGACTCTTTGCGGCAGAAATGGTTTGCGGACTCCAGTTCCTCCATGAACATGGCGTGATACATTGGTAATCAGTTCATCTTCATAAATCTCTGTTGTCTCCTTACATATCTATTGTATAAAGTTATTTTCATGAATTATCCTCACAATCAGTATCTTCTCCTTCTCCCTTCAGTGACCTGAAGCCACAGAACATTCTCATCGATGACATGGGACATATAAAAATCTCTGACTTTGGCTTATCAGTCATGAATATGGGCGAGGATGACCTATTAGAAGAACAAGTTGGCACTCAGGGTTACATCGCACCTGAGGTAAAAAACATCCCAGTGTGATTGATGGCGATAGTAGGACTGAGTATTAATCTGAGTATCCTGCTCATATCTAATCACAGACTGGTCCTCATGGCCTCTGTGTGTAAATCCCCTCCCCGGTATATTCACCTCATCTCCTATATTATGTTCCCACAGATAATGGATGGAGAAGCCTTCAATCATCTGGCAGATTCCTTTTCATTTGGTGTCATCCTGTACATGATGATTGTGGGGAGCCAACCGTTCTATGGCAGCGGCACACTGGAGGAATACCACCGGTCTCTGCAGGAGGACGTCCCAGATATTCCAGACTGGATGCCCAACGATGCCCTTGACATCCTAGAAGGCGTAAGTAGGATCAGAGAAAGAAGGAAGATGAAGGACTATAAGGAAAGCTATAAGATATGATGTGGAGAGTCCATGGACATTGTGTAATAACGTATCAGTAATAATCCGTAATATAATGATTAATGGTCTCTCTCATTTTCCAGCTTCTTTGCAAATCTCCATCTGCCCGGTATGCTATAACATCCTTCATCCGAGAGCGCCCATTCTTCTACCCTATATACTGGTTCGACGTGGAGTCCGGCGAAGCCGACCCACCATTCCGATGGGGCGATGATGTAAGTATAGCACATAGGGACATCCATAGTGTTATCAATGCTCAGTAACACACATATCCACTATACACCTTATCATTATATCCCCCCGGTATACATTATATATGTGAGGAGACGATTCTCAGATGTGTATATTTCTCGTCTTAAAATGGAGAATAGCGGCGCACACCATATCAAATTACTTCTTTATTAATGTCCTTTAAAACATATCAGCAGGGAGAGAGAGAAGGAGCAGGTGTGGCTGGTCAGACAGACCCGACAATATGTTTTAAAGCACATTAATGAAAAAGTAATTTTATACGGTGAGTGACGCTTTTCTCTATTTTTGGACAGCAATTGTTTCCCCAGTCTGGGGTGTATTTAGCTGAGCACTACTGTGGTCCACGAACCCTTTCTTAATTGTGCAACTCGCAACATTGTACTCAGACTTTATGATAGTGCAGAATCGCCTAACTTTCTTTATTTTGAATATATTTCTCTCCTTACAGGAGGATTAGGCTGATATAAATCAGCCCCATTCCAGTAACATCTAGGAATGAAGCTTTCCATTAATCAGATGAGACAATTACACTGGACTTTCTTATTTACCGGACTGTGACAAACTTACCGATCTTCCACCACATAACATCAACGTAGATTTGAGCACCAAACATCCAGGGATTCATTCCGATCGCCATATTTGGGGTCAGGAAGGAATTTTTTTCCCTTGATATGAGGATGATCCAACAACGAGTCCTCAGGGTTATTTTTCGCCTTCCTCTGGATCAACATAGCAAGTAATTAAAGGCTGAAATTGAAGGATTTCTTTCAGCCATACTTGCTATGTCACCATCTGGACGACTCATCTACAATGTGGTGGTAAGGAGACGACTATCAGATATGGACAGACAGAAGGCAGCCGCTGCTCCTTCTCCTACCAGACAGGAAAAAAAGAAGGTAGCGGCTGCTCCTTCACCTACCGGATATGGACAGACAGAAGAAAGCGGCTGCTCCTTCTTATAATTGGCCAAGTAAAGAGAGATGGAAGCGGCTGCTCCTTCTCATACTTGGCCATGTAGCAACAGAATGAAGCGGCTGCTTCTTCTACTACCTGGCTGTGGACAGAGAGAAGAAGCGGCTGCTCCTTCATCTACCTAGCCATGGTGAAACAGAAGGCCGTATGGTTGATCGCAGTGCTGTAGGAATCCAGGAAAACTCCAACTGCATAGATCACACATTCCTGCTCTTCTCCTCTCCGTCATGTGTGATCCAGACCTGAATGTCCAAAAACAGCTCAAGTGCAACCAAAGGCCTGAAGAGCGGAATCATCATCTGCTCCTTTCTATAGAAAGTGACTGTATCTACAGACTTTCTTTTTCATCTTTGCATATTATTAACAACTTATATGCACAAATATGTATATTGAACATCTATGGTGTTTCTGGTTAGATTATTCTTATATACAGAACTGCTTGTTGGTATGTTTAATAATATCATAATTGAGCGAACCTTTCAAGGGTTGGTTTGGTTCTGCTCGGCGAACTTACCGATGTTCGTCGAACGGTTCGACGAACATATCCGAATCCCATTGCATTCAATGGGAGGCAAAACCAAACGCATACACAACACGTTCAAAGGGACCGAAAAGCTGCCAAAACAGCTCAAATTATGGGCAGACACCAGGAAAAGTGGCATCAATTGACCCACAGTACAAATTTTATAATGGCACAGCAGCAGTCAGCCATGGGCCATGCATGAGGTATCAGGGTATGGGCCAGCATTTATAGCTTTGAATTTAACTTCAAATTAAGACAGGGTGGGTGAGGGATCGGTGTAGGCCTGCTGTGCTGGGAGCCCTGATACCACATGCAACAGTTCAACCTGCTTTTCTGGTCAGCCACACTCAGGTGGCACAAACATCAGTTTCATAGACTACTATTGATAGAAAAATGTAAGGATAGTAACACAGGTAGTTGACTGAAAGTAAGTGCACGCCTTCCGATCTGAGAGCCCTAGCGCTACAGGCAACACACATGAAGGAGATCCAAAGAGGAGTCTCCAGATTTAAAAAAATTAAAGGCAGACACCACCAAAGTGGCATCAATTTCACCAGAGTAAAAATAGTATAATGGGGACCGACACCTCTTCCACTACAGGAAACCCAGCAGATGGAAACCCAACTTGGAGTCTCCATGTTTTGAAAAAATAGGGGCAGACACCAACAAAGTGACATCAATTTCACCAAAGTAGAAATAGTATAATGGGGACCTACTCCCCTTGCACTACAGGAAACACACCAGATGGACACTAGAGATGAGGAAACTTTCAAAGTTCGGTTCTGCTTGGCGAACTTCCCGATGTTCGCTGAACGGTTCGCCGAGCAAATCCGAATCCCATTGCATTCAATGAAAGGTAAAACCAAAAGCATACACAACACCTTCAAAGGGACCCAAAAGCTGCCAAAACAGCTCAAATTAGCTGCAGACACCAGGAAAAGTGGCATCAATTGACCCACAGTACAAATAGTATAATTATTATTATTTATTATTACAGCGCCATTTATTCCATGGCGCTTTACATGTGAAAAGGGCTATACATAGCAAACAACAAGTACAATAATCTTGAACAAAAAAAAGAGTCACCGACTGGTACAAGAGGAGAGCGGACCATGCAAGCGAAGGCTCACAAACAATCTACTAGGAATGGGTGAGGATACAGAAGGTGAGGGTAGAGATGGTCGTGCAGCGATATGGTGGAGCGAGGATTACTGCAAGTTGTACGCTTGTCCGAAGAGGTAAGTCTTCAGGTTCCTTTTGAAGGTGTTCACGGTAGGCGAGAGTCTCATGTATGTTGGGGTTGAGAGTTGCAGAGTAGCGGAGATGCACAGGACAAATCTTGTATGCGATTGTGGGAAGAGGAGATAAGAGGGGAGCAGAGAAGGAGATCCTGTGAGGAACGGAGGTTGTGTGCAGGTAAGCACTGGGAGACTAGGTCAGAGATGTATGGAAGAGACAGATTTTGGATGGCTTTGTAAGCCAAAGTTAGGGTTTTGAACTGGAGTCTTTGGGCAACAGGGAGCCAGTACAGGGATTGACAGGTGGATAAGTCGGCCAGAAGAGTTTAGGATAGATTGGAGGGGTGCAAGAGTTTTAGAAGTGAGGCCACAGAGCAGGAGCTTGTAGTAGTCGAGGCGGGAGATAATGAGGGCGTGCACTAGTGCTTTTGCAGATTCATGGTTGAGAAATGTGCAGATCAGAGAGATATTTTGGAGTTGGAGTCGGCAGGAAGTGGAAAGTGCTTGGATCTCAGGTTTGAAACTAGATCTCAGGTTAAACTAGAAGAAGAGGGGATGGGAAGAAAAACGCCGGACACGATCATGCAACCAGAGAACATACTAATGAAAGATATGAAGTGCGACAAAGAAGGTCCAAGACAAGATACTTGGAAGGGAGGTAAGAAAATTTCTAATACAATCCACAGGGAGAAGATTGGAACAAAACAAAATCGTGTAAACTGCGTGCTAGCAAATGCCAGGAGCCTGACAAACAAGATGGATGAACTGGAAGCAGAAATATCTACAGGTAACTATAACATAGTGGGAATAACCGAGACATGGTTAGATGAAAGCTATGACTGGGCAGTTAACTTACAGGGTTACAGTCTGTTTAGAAGGGATCGAAGAAGTCGGAAAGGGGGTGGAGTCTGTCTATATGTAAAGACGTGTCTAAAGCCTACAATACGGGAGGATGTATGGGAGGGAAATGAGGAGGTCGAGTCCTTATGGGTGGAGATACATGGGGCAAAAAACAATAATAAAATTATCATAGGAGTCTGTTATAAACCACCAAATATAGCAGAAGCCACGGAAAGTCTATTAATGAGACAAATAGACGAAGTAGCAAAAAATAACGAGGTGATTATTATGGGGGACTTCAACTACCCCGATATAGACTGGGAAACCGAAAGCTGTAGATCTCAGAAAGGAAACAGGTTTCTGTCAATTATCAAAGACAATTATTTGTCACAACTTGTGCAGGAACCAACTAGAGGGACGGCCCTTTTAGACTTAATATTAACTAACAGGCCAGACAGAATAACTGAGGTGCAGGTCGGGGGGCACCTGGGAAATAGTGACCACAACATTATACAATTCCACATGTGCTTCAGTAGGTGCCCAGCAAGGGGGTCACAAAAACACTGAACTTCAGCTAAGAGATGCCCTTCACCTTATAGACTGGGATAGTATCTTTAGTAATAGGAGCACGGATAGAAAATGGGACATTTTCAAAACAGTTCTACATAGTCACTGTAGAAGGTACATACCTTATGGGAATAACAGGGCTAGGAATAGGAGGAAGCCAATGTGGCTAAATAAGGAAGTCAAGAGGGCAATGAAAAACAAAAAAAGGGCTTTCGGTAAACTTAAACAAGAAGGCAGCGAGGAAGCGCTAATATCTTATAGGGAAAAAAACAAAATCTGTAAGAAACAAATAAGAATAGCAAAAGAGGAGACAGAGAGACTAATTGCCAAGGAAAGTAAAACGAATCCCAAACTGTTCTTTAACTATATAAACAGTAAAAGGATTAAAACTGATGGCGTTGGCCCATTGAAAAATAACCTGGGTAAAATCATAGAGGGCGATGAGGGTAAAGCAAACCTACTCAATAGCTTCTTCTCCACTGTTTTCACAAAAGAAAACAATTTATCGGAGGAAATGCAGAGTGATAAAGTAAATCCTCCGCTAAATATCACCCACCTAACCCAGGGGGAAGTTCAGAAACGCCTAAATAATATCAAAATAGACAAGTCACCAGGCCCAGATGACATACACCCCCGGGTACTAAAAGAATTAAGTAATGTGATAGACAGGCCGCTGTATCTTATATTCAAGCACTCTTTATGGACAGGGACTGTCCCACTAGACTGGCGCCAAGCAAATGTGGTACCAATATTCAAAAAGGGGTCTAAAAGTGACCCTGGGAACTATAGACCAGTCAGCTTAACGTCTGTTGTGGGTAAATTGTTTGAAGGATTTCTTAGAGATGCTATTGTAGAATATCTTAATGATAATAACTGTCTAACTCCATATCAACATGGATTCATGAGGGATCGCTCCTGCCAAACAAACCTGATCGCCTTCTACGAGGAGGTGAGCTCACAGCTGGACCGGGGAGAGTCAGTGGATGTTGTATACCTTGACTTCTCCAAAGCGTTTGATACCGTGCCACACAAAAGGTTGGTATATAAAATGAGAATGCTTGGTCTGGGGGATAATGTGTGCAAGTGGGTAAATAGCTGGCTGAGTGATAGAAAGCAGAGGGTGGTTATCAATGGAGTAAGCTCAGGGTGTGTCAGGGTTACTAGCGGGGTGCCTCAAGGGTCTGTCTTGGGCCCTATATTATTTAATATATTTATTAATTATCTAGTGGAAGGGTTGCATAGTAAAATAGCAATATTTGCAGATGATACTAAACTTTGTAAAGTAGTTAATACAGATGAGGACATGGCACAGCTACAGGAGGATTTAGATAAATTGGGGAGTTGGGCCAAAAAATGGCAAATGGGGTTCAATGCCGATAAATGTAAGGTCATGCACATGGGAAAGAAAAACAGCAGTCACCCATACATATTAAATGGGAAACCGTTGGGGAAATCTGACATGGAGTCTTGGTTAACAGCAAATTAAATTGGAGTGCCCAGTGTCAGGCAGCAGCTGCGAAGGCAAATAGAGTCATGGCATGCATCAGAAGAGTAATAGGGGCATATGATGAGAACATTGTTCTTCCTCTGTATAAAGCGCTGGTAAGGCCGCACTTAGAATATTGTGCACAGTTCTGGGCTCCGGTGCTCAGGAAAGACATATTGGAGCTAGAGAGGGTACAAAGGAGGGCGACTAAGGTAATAAAGGGAATGGAGGGACTAGAATACCCAGAGAGGTTGTCAAAATTAGGCCTATTTACATTGGAAAAGAGAAGGCTTAGGGGAGACCTCATAAACATGTATAAATACATCAGGGGGCAGTACAGAGATCTCTCCCATGACCTGTTTATACCAAGGATGGTGACAAAGACGAGGGGGCACACTATGCGTCTGGAGGAAAGGAGGTTCCTGCACCAGCATAGAAGGGGATTCTTTACGGTCAGAGCCGTGAGACTCTGGAACTCTCTGGGAGAGGAAGTGGTGATGTCCAACTCACTTAAAGAGTTCAAGAGAGGCCTGGACGCCTTTCTTGAGAACAATAAAATTACATCTTATGCTTAGTTAATTAATCCAGGGATTTAATCTTACTGCCAGATTGGTGTCGGGAAGTGAATTTTTCCTCAGTGATGTAAATTGGCCTATACCTCATGGTTTTTTGTTGCCTTCCCCTGGATCAACGCTGCGGAATAGCTGCAGTGCACAAGAAATAGGCTGAACTGGATGGACGCTTGTCTTTTTTCGGCCTTATAAACTATGTAACTATGTAACTATGTAACTATGTAAGATCAGAGTCAAGTTTGTAGGACTGGGGAGAGTGGGTAGCCATTGACTTTGATGGATAGGTCAGCTGAAGGGGTTGAATGAGATGGTGGAAAGATAATTGTGACATGCAGAAGCAGTGCTGTTGCTTCCAAAGCATCCAGCAACTGTTACAAATAACACAAGCACAGGAGACAGGAAGTGTTGTGCTTCAGAAGCATCCAGCAACTAGAGGGCTTAACACGGTCACAGGAGACAGGGAGTGTTTTAGCAGAGCCCCAGGGGGACTGTGGTGAACTTGTTATTGTAGTCTGGCTCAAGCCGAAGAGAGAGGTGGTGTGTATCTGACAGAAGGCAACTAAACAGGATTGAAGAGAAGACTGAAGGCAGATGAGAGGGGTGTCGGTACAGGGGTAGCACTGCTGCAGCAAGGCATGTCCCCTGAAAGCCGGAGGAGTGTCAGCTCCAGTAAGGGGGCAAATAGGAGAGCAGGGCAAGTCAGGCAGGTGCTGGTAGTGGGGGACTCAATTATTAGGGGAACAGATAGGGCAATCTGTCACAAAGACAGGGATCGTCGAACAGTGTGCTGCCTACCTGGCGCTCGAGTCCGGCACATCGCTGATCGGGTTGACAGATTACTGGGAGGGGCTGGTGAGGACCCAGCGGTCATGGTGCACATTGGCACAAATGACAAAGTTAGAGGTAGGTGGAAGGTCCTTAAAGATGATTTCAGGGAATTAGGCTGCAAGCTTAGAGCAAGGACCTCCAAGGTGGTATTCTCGGAAATACTACCTGTACCATGTGCCACGCCAGAGAGGCAACGGGAGATTAGGGAGAAAAATAAGTGGCTCAAGAACTGGTGTAGGAAGGAGGGATTTGGGTTCCTGGAGAACTGGGCTGACTACGCTAGGGAACGGCTGCACCTCAATGGGGAGGGTGCAGCTGTGCTGGGGAGAAAATGGCTAGAAGGTTGGAGGAGTGATTAAACTAGGGATTGGGGGGAGGGTGTTCATTTTATAGCTGGGGAAGATAGTGCAGAGAATGACCTGGGCACAAATAAAGAAATTGGGGGTGGGGTTAGAACAGTCAATAAAGTAAGAAGGAATAGAGGTACAGAGAGATACATAAAATGCATGTACACTAATGCCAGAAGCCTCACCAACAAAATGGAGGAATTAGAATTAATTTTGTTGGAAAATAATTATGGCATGGTGGGGATATCTGAGACATGGCTGGACGAGAGCCATGACTGGGCAGTTAACTTACAGGGCTATAGTCTGTTCTGAAATGACCGTACAAACAAGCGAGGGGGGTGTGTGTTTATATGTAAAATCATCCTTAAAACCCATCTTGCGGGAGAATATATGTGAATATAATGAAAATGTAGAGTCCCTGTGGGTGGAGATAAGGGGAAGGGGAAAAAATAATAAATTACTGATAGGGGTTTCTTATAATCTCCAAAAATAATGGAAGCAGTGGAGAATATCCTTGTAAAGCAAATAGATGAAGTAGCGACTCAAGGAGAACTCATTATTATGGGGGACTTCAACTACCCTGAAATACATTGGGGGACAGAAACCTGTAGTTCAAGCAAAGGTAATAGGTTTTTGACTACTATGAGAGACAATTACCTTTCACAACTGGTTAAGGAACAAACAAGAAGGGGGGCACTGCTAGACCTAATATTTACCAACAAGCCAGACCGCATATCAAATATACGAGTTGGGGGTCACTTGGGTAATAGTGATTACAAAATAATAAGTTTTCATGTAACCTTTAATAAGATGGGTAGTAGAGGGGTTACAAGGACACTAAACTTCAGGAAGGCAAATTTCCAACGGTTGAGAGATGATCTTAGTGCAATATACTGGGACGATATCCTGAGACATAAAGCTACACAAAGCAAATGGGAGACATTTATTAGCATCCTGAATAGGACCGTTGCACAATGTATACCCTATGGGAATAAACATGCTAGAAATAGGAGGAAACCACTATGGCTAAATAGAGCTGTAAGGGGCGCAATAAGTGACAAAAAGAAAGCATTTAGAGAACTAAAGCTAGTAGGTAGTGATGAGGCATTAAATAAATATAGAAAATTAAATAAATTCTGTAAAAACCAAATCAAGGCAGCAAAGATTGAGACAGAGAGAATCATTGCCAGATAAAGTAAAAATAATCCCAAAATATTCTTTAACTACACAAATAGTAAAAAACTAAAAAATGATAGTGTTGGTCCCCTTAAAAATAGTCTGGGTGAAATGGTGGATGAGGATGAGGAAAAAGCCAATATGCTAAATGATTTTTTTCAACCGTATTTACACAAGAAAATCGCATGACAGAAAACATGATAAGTCAGTGATAACAAAAATTCTCCATTAAATGTCACTTGCTTAACCCAGCAGGAAGTACGGCGGCGTCTAAAAATCACTAAAGTTGACAAATCCCCGGGCCCGGATGGGATACACCCACGAGAACTGCAGGAATTAAGTAACGTCATAGATAGACCATTATTTTTAATCTTTAAAGATTCCATAATAACAGGGTCTGTACCACAGGACTGGCGTATAGCAAATGTGGTGCCAATATTCAAAAAGGGGACAAAAACTGAACTTGGAAGTTATAGGCCAGTAAGCTTAACCTCTACTGTGTGTAAAATCCTGGAGGGTTTCCTAAGAGATGCTATACTAGAGTATCTGAGGAGGAATAACTTCATGACCCAATATCAACATGGGTTTACGAGGGACCGTTCCTGTCAAACTAATTTGATCAGTTTTTATGAGGAGGCAAGTTCCGGACTGGACCAAGGAAATGAAGTGAATGTTGTGTATATGGACTTTTCAAAAGCTTTTGATACAGTTCCACACAAAAGATTGATACATAAAATGAGAACAATGGGGATAGGGGAAAATATATGTAAGTGGGTTAAGAATTGGCTCAGTGATAGGAAACAAAGGGTGGTTATTAATGGAACGCACTCAGACTGGGTCTCAGTTAACAGTGGGGTACCACAGGGGTCAGTATTGGGCCCCCTTCTTTTTAACATATTTATTAATGACTTTTTAGAGGGCATACAGAGTAATATTTCAATATTTGCAGATGACACTAAACTCTGCAGGGTAATCAATACAGAGGAGGGTAATTTTATATTACAGGAGGATCTGTGTAAACTAGAACCTTGGGCTGATAAATGGCAAATGAGCTTTAATGGGGATAAATGTAAGGTAATGCACTGGGACAGAGGAAATAAATTGTATAATTATATGCTTAATTGAAAAACACTGTGCAAAACTGGAACTGAAAAAGACCTGGGTGTATTGGTGGACGACAAGCTCACGTTTAGTGGCCAGTGTCAGGCAGCTGCTGCAAAGGCAAATAAAATAATGGGATGCATTAAAAGAGGCATAGATGCTCATGAGGAGAACATAATTTTACCTCTATACAAGTCACTAGTGCGACCACACTTAGAATACTGTGTACAGTTCTGGTCTCCGGTGTATAAGAAAGACATAGCTGAACTAGAGCGGGTGCAGAGAAGAGCGACCAAGGTTATTAGAGGACTGGGGGGTCTGCTATACCAAGACAGGTTATTACACTTGGGGTTATTTACTGAGGAAAAACTAAGGCTTAGGGGTGATCTTATTACTATGTACAAGTATATGAGGGGACAGTACAAAGACCTTTCTACTGATCTTTTTACTCTGAGACCAGAGACGGGGACAAGGGGGCATCTTCTACGTCTGGAGGAAAGAAGGTTTAATAATAATCACAGACGCGGATTCTTTACTGTAAGAGCAGAGAGACTATGGAACTCTCTGCCGCATGATGTTGTAATGAGTGATTCACTATTAAAATTTAAGAAGGGCATGGATGCCTTTCTTGAAAAGTATAATATTACAGGTTATACAGTGGTGGCCAAAAGTATTGGCACCCCTGCAATTCTGTCAGATAATACTCAGTTTCTTCCTGAAAATGATTGCAATCACAAATTCTTTGTTATTATTCTCTTCATTTAATTTGCTTGCAAGGAAAAAACACAAAAGAGAATGAAGCAAAAATCAAATCATTGATCATTTCACACAAAACTCCAAAAATGGGCCAGACAAAAGTATTAGCACCCTCAGCCTAATACTTGGTTGCACAACCTTTAGCCAAAATAACTGCGAACAACCGCTTCCGGTAACCATCAATGAGTTTCTTACAATGCTCTGCTGGAATTGTAGACCATTCTTCTTTGGCAAACTGCTCCAGGTCCCTGATATTTGAAGGGTGCCTTCTCCAAACTGCCATTTTGAGATCTCTCCACAGGTGTTCTATGGGATTCAGGTCTGGACTCATTGCTGGCCACCTTAGAAGTCTCCAGTGCTTTCTCTCAAACCATTTTATAGTGCTTTTGGAAGTGTGTTTTGGGTCATTGTCCTGCTGGAAGACCCATGACCTGTGAGGGAGACCCAGCTTTCTCACACTGGGCGCTACATTATGCTGCAAAATTTGTTGGTAGTCTTCAGACTTCATAATGACATGCACACGGTCAAGCAGTCCAGTGCCAGAGGCAGCAAAGCAACCCCAAAACATCAGGGAACCTCCGCCATGTTTGACTGTAGGGACCGTGTTCTTTTCTTTGAATACCTCTTTTTTTTCCTGTACACTCTATGTTGATGCTTTTTGCCAAAAAGCTCTACTTTTGTCTCATCTGACCAGAGGACATTCTTCCAAAACGTTTTAGGCTTTCTCAGGTAAGTTTTGGCAAACTCCAGCCTGGCTTTTTTATGTCTCGGGGTAAGAAGTGGGGTCTTCCTGGGTATCCTACCATACAGTCCCTTTTCATTCAGACGCCGACGGATAGTACGTGTTGACACTGTTGTACCCTCGGACTGCAGGGCAGCTTGAACTTGTTTGGATGTCAGTCGAGGTTCTTTATTCACCATCCGCACAATCTTGCGTTGAAATCTCTCGTCAATTTTTCTTTTCCGTCCACATCTAGGGAGGTTAGCCACAGTGCCATGGGCTTTAAACTTCTTGATGACACTGCGCACGGAAGACACAGGAACATTCAGGTCTTTAGAGATGGACTTGTAGCCTTGAGAATGTTCATGCTTCCTCACAATTTGGTTTCTCAAGTCCTCAGACAGTTCTTTGGTCTTCTTTCTTTTCTCCATGCTCAATGTGGTACACACAAGGACACAGGACAGAGGTTGAGTCAACTTTAATCCATGTTAACTGGCTGCAAGTGTGATTTAGTTATTGCCAACACCTGTTAGGTGCCACAGGTAAGTTACAGGTGCTGTTAATTACACGAATTAGAGAAGCATCACATGATTTTTGAAACAGTGCCAATACTTTTGTCCACCCCCTTTTTTAGGTTTGGTGTGGAATTATATCCAATTTGGCTTTAGGACAATTCTTTTTGTGTTTTTTCATTGAAGACAAATTAAATGAAGATAATAATGCCAAAGAATTTGTGATTGCAATCATTTTCAGGAAGAAACTGAGTATTATCTGACAGAATTACAGGGGTGCCAATACTTCTGGCCACCACTGTAGTATATAATGGCCGACATATATTGCTCAATATAGTATCATGGCCCCATCTACTATATAATTGGCTTATCCCGTCTGTCTGTCCGTCCAGGAATTGCCGGCCGGACCAATCAGCGAAGCGGGATTTCAGAACAAGATGGCGGCCGTTAGCTCCATACTGTATATACTGGGCCCCATATATTGCTCCATACAGTATATACTGGGCCCTATATATTGCTTCATACAGTATAATGGCCCCATATAGTATATAATGGCAGACATATATTGCTCCATACAGTATCATGGCCCCATATAGTATGTAATAGGCCCCATATATTGCTCCATACAGTATATAATAGGCCCCATATATTGCTCCACACAGTATATAATAGGCCCCATATATTGCTCCACACAGTATATAATGGGACCCATATATTGCTCCATACAGTATATAATAGGCCCCATATATTGCTCCACACAGTGTATAATAGGCCCCATATATTGCTCCACACAGTATATAATGGGACCCATATATTGCTCCATACAGTATATAATAGGCCCCATATATTGCTCCACACAGTGTATCATGGGCCCCATATATTGCTCCATACAGTATATACTGAGCCCCATATATTGCTGCACAGTATAATTTCCCCTTATAATATATAAAGGGCCACATTTTTTGCTTCATACTGTATATACTGGGCCCCATATATTGCTTCATACAGTATACACTTGGCCCCATATATTGCTCCATACTGTATATACTGGGCCCCATATATTGCTCCATACAGTACTTACTGGGCCCCATAAATTGCTGCACAGTATAATGGCCCCATATAGTATATAATAGGCCCCATATATTGCTCCATACAGTATATACTGGACCCCATATATTGCTCCATACAGTATATACTGAGCCCCATATATTGCTGCACAGTATAATTTCCCCTTATAATATATAAAGGGCCACATTTTTTGCTTCATACTGTATATACTGGGCCCCATATATTGCTCCATACAGTACTTACTGGGCCCCATAAATTGCTGCACAGTATAATGGCCCCATATAGTATAAAATAGGCCCGATATATTGCTCCATATAGTATAATGGCCACATATAGTATATAATGGGCCCTATATATTGCTCCATACAGTATATACTGGGCCCCATATATTGCTGCACAGTATAATGGCCCCATATAGTATATAATGGGCTCCATAAATTGCTAAACAGTATAATGGCCCCAATATAATATATAAGGGGCCCCATATATTGCTCCATACAGCATAATGGCCCCATGTAGTATAATGACCACATATAGTATATAATAGGCCCCATATATTGCTCCATACAGTATAATGGCCACATATAGTGTATAATGGGCCCCATATATTGCTCCATACAGCATAATGGCCCCATGTAGTATAATGACCACATATAGTATATAATAGGCCCCATATATTGCTCCATACAGTATAATGGCCACATATAGTGTATAATGGGCCCCATATATTGCTCCATACAGTATATAATGAGCCCCATATATTGCTCCATACAGCATAATGGCCCCATATAGTGCTCCATACAGTATAATGACCACATATAGTATCTAATAGGCCCCATATACAGCTATTTCAGTTTGATATATGTAATAACTGTTGGACACCGTAATGTTTCTGCCTTGAAATGAGGTTTATTGTACTAACAGAAAATGTGCAATCTGCATTCAAACAAAATTTGACCGATGCATAAGTATGGGCACCTCACCAGAAAAGTGACATTAATATTTAGTAGATCCTCCTTTTGCAAAAATAACAGCCTCTAGTCGCTTCCTGTAGCTTTTAATGAGTTCCTGGATCCTGGATGAAGGTATTTTTGACCATTCCTCTTTACAAAACAATTCCAGTTCAGTTAAGTTTGATGGTCGCCGAGCATGGACAGCCCTCTTCAAATGACCCCACAGATGTTCAATGATATTCAGGTCTGGGGACTGGGATGACCATTCCAGAACATTGTAATTGTTCCTCTGCATGAATGCCTGAGTAGATTTGGAGCGGTGTTTTGGATCATTGTCTTGCTGAAAGATCCATCCCCTGCGTAACTTCAACTTTATCACTGATTCTTGAACATTATTGTCAAGAATCTGCTGATACTGAGTGAAATTCATGCGTCCCTCAACTTTAAAAAGATTGCCGGTGCCGGCATTGGCCACACAGCCCCAAAGCATGATGGAACCTCCACCAAATTTTACTGTGGGTAGCAAGTGTTTTTCTTGGAATGCTATGTTTTTTTGCCGCCATGCATAACGCCTTTTTGTATGACCAAACAACTCAATCTTGGTTTCATCAGTCCAAAGGACCTTCTTCCAAAAAGAAATTGGCTTCTCCAAATGTGCTTTTGTGTAACGGGTCCGGGAGGCGGACTGTAACGGGTCCGGGAGGCGGAACCTCTGAGCTACTATACAAGGGGGCGGCCCTTGTAAGGGAGCGGGTGGCAGTCTCTGGGTGAACGGACAGGGAGTTACGGCAAGTGATCAGGGCAGTCTCTGGGTAAGGGGTAGGTACGACCTGTGATGGCAGAGCCTCCGGGTAGGCTAGCAGGCAGGTGGTAGATGTGTGCTCCCAGGTGAGCAAGCGAGAGTCTCTGGAATAGCTGATGGTCACCGCACGTGACAACGGGACCTCCGGGCTGGCAAGCAGGCAGGTAACGGAGATGCGCTCCCAGGTGAGCGGGCAAGAGTCTCTGGAATAGCTGATGGTCACCGCACGTGACAACGGGACCTCCGGGCTGGCAAGCAGGCAGGTAACGGAGATGCGCTCCCAGGTGAGCGGGCAAGAGTCTCTGAGATAGCTGGTGGTCACAGCACGTGACAACGGAGCCTCCGGGCTGGCAAGCAGGCAGATAACGGAGAAGCGCTCCCAGGTGAGCGGGCAAGCTGGTCCATAGACAGACTGACCGGAGTAGTAAGGCAGACCGTCGGACCTCAGGCAAGCAGGCAGGTAGCTGACATGCGCTCCCAGGTGAGCGGGCAGGCTGGTCCTTAGACAGACTGACAGGAGAAGTAAGGCAGACCGTCGGACCTCAGACTGGCAGACAGGTAACAAGTATTCAGGCAGGAATCAGGCAGGTAACTGGCAGGTACTGGCAGGTAACTAGCAGGAAACTGGCAGGTAACTGGCAACGGGACCTGAGGGCTGAAGCACAGGTGAGACACAGGTGCAAACAACATTGCTCGGGCACCTCCATTTTGGAGGAGGTGCCTTATATATGATGAAGTCCTCCGGCCATTGGCCGGGGACTCTTTAGGGCGGCGCGCGCGGCCCCTTTAAGAGGAGGGGAGCGCGCGCGCGCGCGCCCTAAGCACAGGGGCCGGGAAGGAGCGCGCGCTGAGAGCAGAGCAGGAGGAGGACGCCGGGACGGAGCGCGCGCTGACAGCAGAGCGGGGGGAGGAAGCCGGGCACGGAGCAGAGCGGTGAGAGGAGCAGCGTCCCTGCCTAGCAGAGGGCAGGGACGCCGGCACTACAGTACCCCCCCCTTTAGGCCCCCCCTTTTTTAGGCCAGACAGAAATTTAGCTAGGATGAGAGGGGCATGGATGTTCTCCCGGGGCTCCCACGTTCTCTCCTCAGGACCAAACCCCTTCCAATCTACCAGGAAAAAGGTCTTTCCTCTTACCCTTTTGGTGGCAAGAATGTTCTCTACCTCAAACTCGTCCACAGCAGAAACCGGAGCAGGAGGCGTACCTGTAGACTTGGAAAAAGAGTTAAGTACCACAGGTTTGAGGAGAGACACATGGAAGGAGTTAGGGATCCGTAAGTTGGCCGGGAGTTTCAATTTATAGGCCACCGGGTTGATCTGACTGATGACCTCCAGTGGGCCGATGAACCGAGGCCCTAACTTATAGGAAGGGATCTTGAGCCGGACATATTTGGACGAGAGCCAGACTTTATCCCCAGGGCGGAATTGAGGAGGGTCCAGACGTTTTTTGTCAGCGTGTCTTTTCATACGCTCGGATGACAGAAGAAGTGCGGACCGGGTACTCTCCCATATGGAGGAAAATTTGTTAACAAGAGATTCCGCAGCCGGATTGTCCGCCGAGGTGGAGACGGGAAACGGGATCCGAGGATGCTGACCGTAGACTACAAAAAACGGGGATTTGGAGGAAGACTCGCTCTCGTGATTGTTGTACGAGAATTCGGCCCATGGCAGGAGATCCACCCAGTCAGAATGGTGGGCATTAACGAAGTGCCGAAGGTAACTGGTCAGGTTCTGATTGATCCGCTCCACTTGACCATTAGACTGTGGGTGGTAAGCGGAGGAGAAGTCCAGGGTGACGTCCAGCAATTTACAAGTGGCTCTCCAGAAACGGGAAGTGAACTGTACCCCACGATCCGACACGATGTGACGGGGCAGGCCATGAAGACGGAAGATGTGGCGGATAAAGTCTTTAGCCAGCTCGGGTGCAGACGGAAGACCTGGCAGTGGAATGAAGTGAGCCATCTTGGAGAAGCGGTCAGCGACCACCCAAATGACCGTACAACCGGCAGAGACAGGCAGATCAGTAATGAAGTCCATCGCTATATGCTGCCAGGGGGCAGCAGGTACTGGCAGAGGTAGGAGGCGGCCGGCCGGCAGGTGTCTCGGAACTTTGTTGCGGGCGCAGGACACACAGGCAGAAACAAAGTCTATTACATCCTTGTGCAGGTTAGGCCACCAGTAGTGCCGGGTAATAAGCTGGAGGGTCTTTTTCTGACCGGCGTGGCCAGCTAGTTTAGACGAATGACCCCAGTGTAGAATCTTCTCCCGATCAGGTACTGGTACGAACGTCTTACCAGGAGGAAGACGATTTAGACTCACGGGAGCCACCTGCATTACTCTGGCGGGATCGATGATATGTTTCGGATCCTCCTCGAGATCAGACACCAGAAAGGATCGAGACAAGGCATCCGCCTTGACGTTTTTGTCAGCCGGGCGAAAATGAAGGACAAAATCAAAACGAGCAAAAAACAAGGACCACCGGGCTTGGCGCGGGTTAAGTCTCTGGGCATGCTGGAGGTAAGCCAAGTTCTTGTGGTCAGTGTAAATTATTACCGGGTGAAGAGCCCCCTCGAGCAGGTAACGCCACTCCTCCAATGCCAGTTTGATGGCCAATAACTCTCGGTCTCCTATGGAATAGTTGCGCTCAGAGGAGGAGAAGAGTTTAGAGAAGAAGCCACAAGTTACCATCCTCCCGGAAGATGATTTTTGAGTAAGTACCGCTCCGGCTCCAGAGGAGGAGGCGTCAACTTCCAGGAAGAACTGCTTGTTGCCATCTGGGCGATGCAGCACCGGGGCGGAAGAGAAGGCCTGTTTAAGGGAAAGAAAGGCCTCCTCTGCTTCGGGTGGCCACTCTTTGGGATTAGTACCTTTACGGGTGAGCGCAGAAATTGGGGCCGTCCGGGAAGAGAAGTGTGGTATGAAGAGGCGGTAGTAGTTGGCGAAGCCCAGGAAACGCTGAATGGCCTTCAACCCCTCCGGTCGGGGCCATTTCTCGATGGCAGACAGTTTCTCAGGATCCATTTGAAGGCCGGTCTGAGAGATAATGTAGCCCAGAAACGGAAGCGAGGTCTGCTCAAAGAGGCACTTCTCAAATTTAGCGTAGAGATGGTTCTGCCTTAGCCTGAGCAGGACCTGACGAACGTCCCTCCGGTGAGTCTGGAGATCCGGAGAGAAGACCAAGATGTCGTCCAGGTACACCACTACGCAGGAGTAGAGAAGGTCCCGGAAGATGTCATTGACCAACTCTTGAAAGACGGCAGGAGCGTTACAGAGACCAAAGGGCATTACCAGGTATTCATAGTGGCCGTCCCGGGTGTTGAATGCCGTCTTCCATTCATCCCCCTGACGAATACGAACCAGGTTGTACGCCCCACGAAGGTCCAGTTTGGTGAAGATCCTAGCCCCCCTCAGACGATCAAATAATTCTGGAATGAGCGGAAGGGGGTACTTATTCTTCACCGTGATCAGGTTTAGGCCTCTATAGTCTATACAGGGACGGAGAGAGCCGTCCTTCTTTTTGACGAAAAAGAAGCCTGCTCCCGCCGGGGAGGTAGATTTCCGGATGAATCCTCTGGCCAGATTCTCCTCAATATATTCGGACATTGACCGGGTCTCAGCAGCGGATAAAGGATAGATACGCCCACGGGGAGGAGTAGTACCGGGTAGCAGATCGATGGGACAGTCGTATGGTCTATGTGGTGGTAATGTCTCTGCCTCCTTTTTATTAAAGACATCTGCATAAGACCAATAAGGAATCGGAAGTCCAGGTAGATTAGCTGGGGTAGGAGAGGGACGAACGGGATGGACGGGAACCAGGCAGGTCTTATGACAGTCTTGTCCCCAGCGAAGGACCTCTCCGGTTTGCCAGTCTAGCACGGGTGCATGTCTCTGGAGCCAGGGCAGACCTAGCAAGAGGGCGTGAGAGAGTCCAGGCAGAACATGAAAGGAGATACTTTCAGAATGCAGCATTCCCACCTGCAGGGTAATGGATTCGGTGATGAGTTGAATGGGGCGAGGTAAGAGGCCCCCATCCACGGCAGCGACAGACAAGGGTACAGCCAGAGGTTTGGTGGGGATGCGGTATTTCTCAACCAGGGACTGTGAAATAAGGTTCCCGGCTGCTCCAGAGTCAAGTTGGGCTAGTTCGAAATAACGGTTCTCCCCGTAGATGATCGAAACTGACAACAGCAGGGATGGAGAGGATTTATTCTTGTCTAGGTGGACCTCTCTGAGCGAACCTAGACACAGGCGTTTCCCGACCTCTCCGGGCAGGCACGGATCCGGTGCTCCTTACTGCCACAGTAGAAGCAGCTCCCCTCGGCACGGCGTGAGTCCTGACGGGTTTTGACCATCTTGGTCTGGTCGACCTGCATAGGCTCAGGAGAGTGTACCTGGGGAGAGATGGAGGGAATGACGGGTTTCTGGAAAGTAGGAGCTAAACGTGGAATCCTTCTCTCACGGGTGACCTCTTTGGCACGCTCCTGAAACCGTAGGTCAATTCGGGTGGCAAGAGTTATTAAGTCATCGAGAGTGGTAGGAATGTCCCGACCGGCAAGTTCATCTTTAATACGGCCGGACAGACCCTCCCAGAAGACGGAAACCAGAGCGTCGTTATCCCAGGCCAGCTCCGAGGCAAGGGTACGGAACCGTATGGCATATTGGCCCACGGTGAGACTCCCCTGACGGAGGCGTAGCAACGATGATGCAGATGAGGTCTTCCGTCCGGGTTCGTCGAAGACTTTCCGGAAAGCCGTGAGAAAAGCAGGCAAGTTGGACACCAGGGGGTCTCCTCTCTCCCATAGAGGATTCAGCCAGGCCAGGGCCTCCCCGGTGAGATGGGACATGATGAAGGCAATTTTGGCCCGGTCGGAGTTAAACTGGTAGGACAAAAGTTCAAAATGCAGGGTGCACTGATTCAAGAAGCCCCGAGCCTGGACGGGGTCGCCTCCGAAGCGAGGAGGTGCAGAAAGCCGGGGTCCGGGGTAGGATACCATAGTATTAGTGAGCAGCGGAGCCGCCGGATTGCAAGATATGGCACTGGCGGAGGTTGTTGGTGGATCAGACAGAGTGTTCAGGCGAGTATTAACATTCCGCAGGTGACCCAGGATGGCCTCCTGTTGGGACCTCTGACGGGACAGTTCAAGAGCGAGGTCCGAGAGCGAGGGAGCTTGGGTGCCACCGGGTTCCATGGCCCGAGCAAACTGTAACGGGTCCGGGAGGCGGACTGTAACGGGTCCGGGAGGCGGAACCTCTGAGCTACTATACAAGGGGGCGGCCCTTGTAAGGGAGCGGGTGGCAGTCTCTGGGTGAACGGACAGGGAGTTACGGCAAGTGATCAGGGCAGTCTCTGGGTAAGGGGTAGGTACGACCTGTGATGGCAGAGCCTCCGGGTAGGCTAGCAGGCAGGTGGTAGATGTGTGCTCCCAGGTGAGCAAGCGAGAGTCTCTGGAATAGCTGATGGTCACCGCACGTGACAACGGGACCTCCGGGCTGGCAAGCAGGCAGGTAACGGAGATGCGCTCCCAGGTGAGCGGGCAAGAGTCTCTGGAATAGCTGATGGTCACCGCACGTGACAACGGGACCTCCGGGCTGGCAAGCAGGCAGGTAACGGAGATGCGCTCCCAGGTGAGCGGGCAAGAGTCTCTGAGATAGCTGGTGGTCACAGCACGTGACAACGGAGCCTCCGGGCTGGCAAGCAGGCAGATAACGGAGAAGCGCTCCCAGGTGAGCGGGCAAGCTGGTCCATAGACAGACTGACCGGAGTAGTAAGGCAGACCGTCGGACCTCAGGCAAGCAGGCAGGTAGCTGACATGCGCTCCCAGGTGAGCGGGCAGGCTGGTCCTTAGACAGACTGACAGGAGAAGTAAGGCAGACCGTCGGACCTCAGACTGGCAGACAGGTAACAAGTATTCAGGCAGGAATCAGGCAGGTAACTGGCAGGTACTGGCAGGTAACTAGCAGGAAACTGGCAGGTAACTGGCAACGGGACCTGAGGGCTGAAGCACAGGTGAGACACAGGTGCAAACAACATTGCTCGGGCACCTCCATTTTGGAGGAGGTGCCTTATATATGATGAAGTCCTCCGGCCATTGGCCGGGGACTCTTTAGGGCGGCGCGCGCGGCCCCTTTAAGAGGAGGGGAGCGCGCGCGCGCGCGCCCTAAGCACAGGGGCCGGGAAGGAGCGCGCGCTGAGAGCAGAGCAGGAGGAGGACGCCGGGACGGAGCGCGCGCTGACAGCAGAGCGGGGGGAGGAAGCCGGGCACGGAGCAGAGCGGTGAGAGGAGCAGCGTCCCTGCCTAGCAGAGGGCAGGGACGCCGGCACTACATTTTGCATATCTCAGCCGACTGTTTGTGGTGTGCTTGCAGAAATGGCTTCTTTCGCATCACTCTCCCATACAGCTTCTCCTTGTGCAAAGTGCGTTGTATAGTTGACCGATGCACAGTGACACCATCTGCAGCAAGTTGATGCTGCAGCTCTCTGGAGATGGTCTGAGGATTGTCCTTGACTGATCTCACCATTCTTCTTCTCTGCCTTTCTGATGTTTTTCTTGGCCTGCCACTTCTGGCCTTAACAAGAACTGTCCCTGTGTTCTTCCATTTCCTTACTATGTTCCTCACAGTGGAAACTGACAGGTTAAATCTCTGAGACAGCTTTTTGTATCCTTCCCCTGAACAACTATGTTGAATAATCTTTGTTTTCAGATCATTTGACAGTTGTTTTGAGGAGCCCATGATGCCACTCTTCAGAGGAGATTCAAACAGGAGAACAACTTGCAAGTGGCCACTTTAAGTAGCTTTTCTCATGATTGCAAACACCTGGCTATGAAGTTCAAAGCTCAATAAGGTTACAAAACCAATAAAAGTGCTTTAGTAAGTCAGTAAAAAGTAGGTAGGAGTATTTAAACCAAGAAAATGATAAGGGTGCCCATACTTATGCACCTGTCAAATTTTGTTTGAATGCAGATTGCACATTTTCTGTTAGTACAATAAACCTCATTTCAAGGTAGAAACATTACTGTGTCCAACAGTTATTACATATATCAAACTGAAATAGCTGTTTCAAAAACACCAATTTTTATAAAACATTAAGCTTAAGATTAATAGGGGTGCCCAAACTTTTTCATATAACTGTATTGCTGCACAGTATAATGGCCCCATATAGCATATAATGGGCCCCATATATTGCTCCATACAGTATAATGGCCCCATATAGTGTATAATGTGCCACATATTTTGCTCCATACTGTATATACTAGGCACCATAAATTGCTCAATACAATATAATGGCCCCATATAGTATATAATAGGCCCCATATAGTGCTCCAAACAGTAGAATGGGCCCCATATATTGCTCCACACAGTATATACTGGACCCCATATAATGCTCCATTAAGTATAATGGCCCCATATAGTATATAATGGGCCCCACATATTGCTCCATACAGTATAATGGCCCAATATAGTGCTCCATACAGTATATACTGGACCCCATATATTGCTACATAAAGTGTAATGGCCCCATATAGTATATAATGAGCCCCATATATTGTTCCATACAGTATACTGGCCACATATATTTCTCCATACAGTATAATAGCCCCTTATAGTATATAATAGGCCCCACATATTACTCCATACAGTATAATAGCCCCATATATTGCTACATACAGTATATGATGGGCCCCATATATTTCTCCATAGAGTATATAATGGGCCCCATATATTGCTCCATAAAGTATATACTGAGCCCCATTTAATGATCCATACACTATAATGGCCTCATATAGTATATAATACGCACCATATATTGCTCTATACAGTATAATGGCCCCATATAGTATATAATAGGCCCCTTATATTGCTCCATACAGTATAATGGCCCCATATAGTATATAATTGGCCCCATGTATTGCTCCATACAGTATAATGACCTCATATAGTATATAATGGGCCCATATATTGCTCCATACAGTATAATGGCCCCATATAGTATATAATGAGCCCTATATATTGCTCCATACAGTATAATGGCCACATATAGTATATATTGGGCCCCATATATTGCTCCATACAGTATATAATGGGCCCCATATATTGCTCCATACAGCATAATGGCCACATATAGTGCTCCATACAGTATAATGACCACATATAGTATATAATAGGCCCCATATATTGCTCCAAACAGTATATACTGGGCCCCATATATTGCTCCATACAGTATATACTGGGCCCAGATATTAATCCACAGTATAATGGCCCCATATAGAATATAATGGGCCCCATATATTGATGCATACAGTATAATGGCTCCATATATTATATAATGGGCCCGATATATTGCTCCATACAGTAAAATGGCCACATATAGTATATAATAGGCCCCATTTATTGCTCCATACAGTATAATGGCCCCATATAGTATATAATGGGCCCCATATATTGCTCCATACATTATATACTGAGCCCTATATATTGCTGCACAGTATAATGCCCCATATAGTAAATAATGGCCCCATATATTGCTCCATACAGTGTAATGGCCCCATATAGTGTATAATGTGCCACATATTTTGCTCCATACTGTATATCCTGGGCACCATAAATTACTAAATACAGTATAATGGCCCAATATAGTGCTCCATACAGTATAATGACCACATATAGTATATAATAGGCCCCATATAATGCTCCATACAGTATAATGGGCCCCATATATTGCTCCATACAGCATACACTGGACCTAATATATTGCTCCATAAAGTATAATGGTGCCATATAGTATATAATGGACCCCATATAGTGCTCCATACAGTATATACTGGATCCATATATTGCTCCATAAAGTATAATGGCCCCATATAGTATATAATGATCCCCATATATTGTTTCATACAGTATAATGGCCACATATATCTCTCCATACAGTATAATAGCCCCTTATAGTACATAATAGGCCCCACATATTGCTCCATACAGTATAATGGCCTCATATATTGCTACATACAGTATATAATGGGCCCCATATATTGCTCCATACAGTATATAATGGGCCCCATATATTGCTCCATACAGTATATACTGAGCCCCATTTATTGCTCCATACACTATAATGGCCCCATATAGTATATAATAGGCCCCTTATATTGCTCCATACAGTATATAATTGGCCCCATATCTTGTCCATACAGTATATTGGCCCCATATAGTATATAATGGGCCCTATATAGTATATAATGGGCCCCATGTATTGCTCTATACAGTATAATGGCCCCATATAGTATATAATTGGCCCCATGTATTGCTCCATACAGTATAATGGCCCCATATAGTATATAATGGGCCCTATATATTGTTCCACACAGTATATACTGGGTCCTCTAAATAGCTCCAAACAATATAAAGGCCCCATGTAGTATATAATGGGCCCAATGTATTGCTCCTCACAGTATATACTGGGCCCAATAAATTGTTCCATACAATATAATTGCCCCATATAGTATATAATGGGCTCCATGTATTGCTCTATACAGTATATACTGGGCCCCATAAATTGTTCCATACAGTATATTATCTCCATATAGTATATAATGGGCCCCATATATTGCTCCATACAGTATAATGGCTCCATATAGTATATACTGGGCCTCATATACAGTATTGCTCCATACAGTATAATGGCCCCATAAAGTATATAATGGGCCTCATATAATGCTCCATACAGTATATACTGTGTCCCATATATTGCTTCATACAGTACAATGGCCCCATATATAGTATATAATGGCCGACATATATTGCTCCATACAGTATTATGGCCCCATATAGCATATAATAGGCCCCATATATTGCTCCACACAGTATATAATGGGCCCCATATATTGCTCCATACAGAATATACTGAGCCCCATTTATTGCTGCACAGTATAATTTCCCCTTATAATATATAAAGGGACACATTTTTGCCTCCATACTGTATATACTGGGCCCCATAAATTGTTCCATACAGTATATTATCTCCATATAGTATATAATGGGCCCCATATATTGCTCCATACAGTATAATGGCCCCATAGAGTATATAATGGGCCTCATATAATGCTCCATACAGTATATACTGTGTCCCATATATTGCTTCATACAGTACAATGGCCCCATATAGTATATAATGGCCGACATATATTGCTCCATACAGTATTATGGCCCCATATAGCATATAATAGGCCCCATATATTGCTCCACATAGTATATAATGGGCCCCATATATTGCTCCATACAGTATATACTGAGCCCCATTTATTGCTGCACAGTATAATTTCCACTTATAATATATAAAGGGACACATTTTTGGCTCCATACTGTATATACTGGGTCCCATATTTTGCTCCATACAGTATATACTTGGCCCCATATATTGCTCCATACTGTATATACTGGGCCCCATATATTGCTCCATACAGTACTTACTGGTCCCCATATATTGCTGCACAGTATAATGGCCCCATATAGTATTTAATGGGCTCTATAAATTGTAAAATACAGTATAATGGCCCCATATAATATATAATGGGCCCCATATATTGCTCCTTACAGCATAATAGCCCCATATAGTGTTCCATACGGTATAATGACCACATATAGTATATAATGGGCCCCATATATTGCTCCATACAGTATATAATGGGCCCCATATATTGCTCCATACAGTATATACTGAGCCCCATTTATTGCTCCATACACTATAATGGCCCCATATAGTATATAATAGGCCCCTTATATTGCTCCATACAGTATATAATTGGCCCTATATCTTGTCCATACAGTATATTGGCCCCATATAGTATATAATGGGCCCTATATAGTATATAATGGGCCCCATGTATTGCTCCATACAGTATAATGGCCCCATATAGTATAGAATTGGCCCCATGTATTGCTCCATACAGTATAATGGTCCCATATATTGCTCCATACAGTATAATGGCCCCATATAGTATATAATGGGCCCTATATATTGTTCCACACAGTATATACTGGGTCCTCTAAATAGCTCCAAACAATATAAAGGCCCCATGTAGTATATAATGGGCCCAATGTATTGCTCCTCACAGTATATACTGGGCCCAAAAAATTGTTCCATACAATATAATTGCCCCATATAGTATATAATGGGCTCCATGTATTGCTCTATACAGTATATACTGGGCCCCATAAATTGTTCCATACAGTATATTATCTCCATATAGTATATAATGGGCCCCATATATTGCTCCATACAGTATAATGGCTCCATATAGTATATACTGGGCCCCATACACAGTATTGCTCCATACAGTATAATGGCCCCATAGAGTATATAATGGGCCTCATATAATGCTCCATACAGTATATACTGTGTCCCATATATTGCTTCATACAGTACAATGGCCCCATATAGTATATAATGGCCAACATATATTGCTCCATACAGTATTATGGCCCCATATAGCATATAATAGGCCCATATATTGCTCCACACAGTATATAATGGGCCCCATATATTGCTCCATACAGTATATACTGGGCCCCATATATTGCTGCACAGTATAATTTCCCCTTATAATATATAAAGGGACACATTTTTGGCTCCATACTGTATATACTGGGCCCCATAAATTGTTCCATACAGTATATTATCTCCATATAGTATATAATGGGCCCCATATATTGCTCCATACAGTATAATGGCTCCATATAGTATATACTGGGCCCCATATACAGTATTGCTCCATACAGTATAATGGCCCCATAGAGTATATAATGGGCCTCATATAATGCTCCATACAGTATATACTGTGTCCCATATATTGCTTCATACAGTACAATGTCCCCATATAGTATATAATGGCCGACATATATTGCTCCATACAGTATTATGGCCCCATATAGCATATAATAGGCCCCATATATTGCTCCACACAGTATATAATGGGCCCCATATATTGCTCCATACAGTATATACTGAGCCCCATTTATTGCTGCACAGTATAATTTCCCCTTACAATATATAAAGGGACACATTTTTGGCTCCATACTGTATATACTGGTCCCATATTTTGCTCCATACAGTATATACTTGGCCTCATATATTGCTCCATACTGTATATACTGGGCCCCATATATTGCTCCATACAGTACTTACTGGTCCCCATATATTGCTGCACAGTATAATGGCCCCATATAGTATTTAATGGGCTCCATAAATTGTAAAATACAGTATAATGGCCCCATATAATATATAATGGGCCCCATATAATGCTCCATACAGTATATACTGTGTCCCATATATTGCTTCATACAGTACAATGGCCCCATATAGTATATAATGGCTGACATATATTGCTCCATACAGTATTATGGCCCCATATAGCATATAATAGGCCCCATATATTGCTCCACACAGTATATAATGGGCCCCATATATTGCTCCATACAGTATATACTGAGTCCCATTTATTGCTTCACAGTATAATTTCCCCTTATAATATATAAAGGGACACATTTTTGGCTCCATACTGTATATACTGGGCCCCATAAATTGTTCCATACAGTATATTATCTCCATATAGTATATAATGGGCCCCATATATTGCTCCATACAGTATAATGGCTCCATATAGTATATACTGGGCCCCATATACAATATTGCTCCATAAAGTATAATGGCCCCATAGAGTATATAATGGGCCTCATATAATGCTCCATACAGTATATACTGTGTCCCATATATTGCTTCATACAGTACAATGGCCCCATATAGTATATAATGGCCGACATATATTGCTCCATACAGTATTATGGCCCCATATAGCATATAATAGGCCCCATATATTGCTCCACATAGTATGTAATGGGCCCCATATATTGCTCCATACAGTATATACTGAGCCCCATTTATTGCTGCACAGTATAATTTCCCTTTATAATATATAAAGGGACACATTTTTGGCTCCATACTGTATATACTGGGTCCCATATTTTCCTCCATACAGTATATACTTGGCCCCATATATTGCTCCATACTGTATATACTGGGCCCCATATATTGCTCCATACAGTACTTACTGGTCCCCATATATTGCTGCACAGTATAATGGCCCCATATAGTATTTAATGGGCTCCATAAATTGTAAAATACAGTATAATGGCCCCATATATTATATAATGGGCCCCATATATTGCTCCTTACAGCATAATAGCCCCATATAGTGTTCCATACGGTATAATGACCACATATAGTATATAATAGGCCCCATATATTGCTCCATACAGTATAATGACCACATATAGTATATAATGGGCCCCATATATTGCTCCATACAGTATATAATGGACCCCATACATTGCTCCATACAGCATAATGGACCCATATAGTGCTCCAAACAGTATAATGACCACATATAGTATATAATAGGTCCCATATAGTGCTCCATACAGTATATACTGGGCCCCATATATTGCTCCATACAGTATATACTGGACCACATATAGTATATAATAGGCCCCACATAGTGCTCCATACAGTATATACTGGACCCCATATATTGCTCCATACAGTATAATGGCCCCATATAGTATATTATGGGCCCCATATATTGCTCCATACAGTATATACTGAGCCCCAGATATTGCTCCACAGTATAATGGCCCCTTATAATATATAAATGGCCATTTTTTTTGCTCAATACTGTATATACTGGGCCTCATATATTGCTCCATACAGTATATACTGGGCCCCATATATTGCTCCATACAGTATAATGGCCCCATATAGTATATAATAGGCCCAATATATTGCTCCATACAGTATAATGGTCCCATATATTACTTCATACAGTATAATAGGCCCCCATATATTGCTCCATACAGTATAATGGTCCCATATATTGCTTCATACAGTATAATAGGCCCCATATATTGCTCCATACAGTATAATGGTCCCATATATTGCTTCATACAGTATAATAGGCCCCATATATTGCTCCACACAGTATAATGGTCCCATATATTGCTGCACAGTAAAATGGCCCCATATAGTATATAATGTGCCACATATTTTGCTCCATACTGTATATACTGGGCACCATAAATTGCTCAATACAGTATAAGGGCCTCATATAGTATATAATGGGCCCCATATATTGCTCCATACAGTATAATGGCCCCATATATTGAGCAGGGGAGGAAATTGTGCAACCCACCTCGGGGTCCTGGGATCCCCCAGTACCCCTGGAACACTTGTGTGCTGAAGATATAGCGGTAGCAAAACAAATGCTGAGAGAATAGTGTCATGTGTTCTCCAAAGATGACTCTGATATGACTCTGATATAGGCAGTATCCCGTCATTGCATTTGAAAATCAATTTGAAAGACACGACCCCAGTAACTAGAAGTGACATGTCTGTGCTAAAACCATTACATTGTGAAGTGAAAGAATATTCACAAGATCTCATCACGAGAGGTTGGGTCCAAAAGTCAAAGTCATCTTATTCCTCTCCAATTTTCTGTGTTAGGAAGAAGGATGGTACGTTGAGACTCTGTTGTGATTACTGGGAGCTAAACCGAAAGTCAGTACCTGATCGACACCCGATACCAAAGATCCAAGATATGCTGGATAGCCAATCAAGAAGCACCTGGTTCTCTGTCCTCGATCAGAGTAAGGCATACCACCAAAGGTTTGTCGAAGAGTCCAGTAGACCTTTGACAGCATTCATCACACCGTGGAGATTATATATGAGTGGATCTGCATACCGTTTGGACTCAGTTCAGCTCCAGCATAATTTCAGATGAGCATGGAGTCATGTTTAGAAGGATTGAGGGACGATATCTGCCAGCCGTACTTGGATGACAATGTGGTACACAGCAAAACCTTCCGGGAGCATGTTGAACACGTGAGGACCGTATTTCAACGATATCAACAACATGGAGTTAAGTTGACCCCAAAGAAGTGTGAACTGTTCAAAAGACAAGTCCGCTTTCTAGGGAAAATTGTGTCCAGAGAAGGATATACCATGGACCCAGCAGAAATCGCTCCTGTACTAACCTTAAAAGACAGGCAGCCCTCGACCGTCGGGGAGTTGATGCAGATATTAGGATTCCTCTCCTACTATCGTACTTACGTTCGGAACTTCTCCAGGATTGTCACCGTACTATACCTCCTCTTGGGGGGGATAACAGAGACAACAACACTCACGGAGAAAAAGAAGAACGCGGGTAGGACATGGCTTAAAAGAAAGAACGCTGTTTCATCCCATCAGCCCATTCTCTGGACAGCCGACCACCAGGAGGTATTGGAAAAACTAGTAGACTACCTGGTAAAACCTTGGGATATCCTGATTTCAATTTACCATTTGTTCTTCATTGTAACGCTTCTCAAGTTGGACTGGGAGCTGCCCTGTATCAGCATCAAGATGGAAAAATGAGAGTGATCGGTTACGGTTCTAGAACGTTGACAGATGTCGAGAAGAAATACCATCTACATTCCAGAAAATTGGAGTTCCTGGCATTGAAATGGGCTATCTGAGAACGATTTAGAGATTAGTTCTACTAGAGGAAAGAGTTTGAGGTATGCACTGACAAAAACCCTTTGACCTATGTCCTTACTACAGCCAAACTGATTGCAACGGGTCAGAAATGGGTTGCTGAACTAGCTGACTTCAATTTCAGCATCAAGTACAGGCCAAGAAAATGCAATGTGGATGCTGACGGATTGTCAAGAATGCCACTAGAGCCTGAGGAGTTCATGCAAGAATGCTCGGAGGAAGTCAGTCTGGAAGCAATTGAGATCAGTACCCAAGCAGTACAAGCTTATCAGGAGGAAGACACACAATTATGGTATCCGTTGATGGTGGAAAACACCATAAAAACGAGAGCACAAGATCACCCCCGGTCTATTCAACAATTACCAAAACGGCAGCACAACGGGAAGATTAGATAATTGGTAGAATACTACTTTATGTGGACCAAAATCGGTTTCCAAGTAAACGAGAGAGAGCCAATGAGTCATCAGCAGTATCTGTTTTAATTAAAGAGTGGACGAAGCTCTACCTCACTGAAGACGGTATCCTGTATCGTAAAGGAGGACAAAAACGGCAGTTGGTACTACCCAGAGTATTCCATAGGTTGGTCTTCAAAGCACTCCATGAAAACATGGGACACCTGGGAGTGGAAAGGACAACCAACTTGATCCATGAACGTTTCTTCTGGCCGTACATACAGAGAGGTATTGAGAGGTACGTGACCAGGGAGTGTGCGTGTCTGAAACACATCAACACATCAACCCGGGCACCTATGGGAAACATCCAAACTACATATCCATTTGAGATGGTCTCAATAGACTTTCTACATCTCGAGACGTGCAAGGGTGGTTACTAATACATCTTGGTGGTGATGGACCATTTTACACGATTTGCTCAAGCATATGCCACCACCAATACATCGGGTCGAACAGCGGCAGAGAAGATCTTCAATGATTTTGCTGTGAGGTTTGGGTTCACTACAAGGTTACGCCACGGCCAAGAAAGAGAATTTGAGAACCAGCTCTTTGCCAAGCTCGGAAAGTACTGTAGAATTCAGAGATCCCACAAAACGCCCTATCACTCAGAAGGTAATGGACAAGTGGAATGTTTTAACCAAACATTATTGTCAATGTTGCGCACTTTAACTGCTGATGAGAAGAAAGACTGAAAGAGTTCTCTGTCAAAAGTGGTACATGCCTATAACTGTGCAAAGTCCAACGGGTTGCTCACCCTTTTTCCTATTGTATGGACGGTCGCCAAGACTGCCAATCGACATCATGTTCCATACTCCGGTGTCAGAGACTTACAGATTGTATCAGGAGTACGTTCGGAAATGGAAGGAACGGATGGCAGGGGCATACAATATAGCGCCCAAAGTAGTTACGCAAGGACTGAGCAAGAGTAATGAGTACTATGATCGAAAATGTTATGGAGCAGAATTGGCACCAGGAAGCCAGGTGCTAGTCAAGAAAGTACGTGAGAAAGGCGGTCCAGGAAAACGTTCGTACTGGGAAGACGAGGTGTATGTGGTCGTAAGAAGAAAAGCTGATGACAGCCCAGTGTATGAAATCCGATTGGAAATGGGAGACAAGAAAACAAGAATAGTCCATCGGAATTTACTACTACCCTGTGACTATCTCCCACCACAACAAGACTTCCCAGAAGTAGACTGACATCGTCCGAGATTGACTAAAAGACCACCACAGACTGAAGCTCCGGAGGTGAATAGTGACCTTGAAAGTTCCGATGGAGAAGAACACACCATTGTATCTCTCGGACCAGCAAGGAGAGGGCTGTACCATCCTCAGGAGAGTTAACTAAACCCTGAGGCTCCAGAGTTCGTACCAAAGAGTATAGATGAAGTCCAATTCAGATCTGATGATCGAACACTGGCTCCTGAAGAGACCGATAGAGACTCAGGAGGAGCAAAATTACCAGACTGTGTGGAAACAAGCGACTCAGGAGAAGTACAGGAACTTACAGAGGCAGCTCCATGAGCATTTGAGGATGCACGGGAAATGAGTGCGGCGGAAGAAACTTCTGTGACCGAAGAACCCGTGGTCTCTGAGGAACAACCCACCAGGAGGATGTCGACGCGAGAAGTGAGGAAGCCCATGATGCTGACGTATGAGACACTTGCTGAACCGAGTCAAGTGCCAAGGACTGTCGACTGGAAACAGGTATCTCTGCCTGTGGACTAGGTAAGCCCACTTGAGTGGTATTCACCAACGTGAGGCAGTATTGAAGATGTTGCCTGGTGGAAAGACTTGTTTTCATGCTTTGATTTTCCTTAAAAGACTTTGTAGAAACAAAGAACTGTTAAAGCATAGAGAGAGAGAGCTGGTTGAAGACGTACGAAAAGCTCCAGCTGAAGAGATGCTGAGTGTTTTAATTGTGTTAATTGTTTATTTCTTATAGGCATCCTACAAGAAAAAGGTTATAAGATTAGGTTGTTATCAATGTTTATGAACGTTATACTAATTTCACAATGCCAATTTGCATATAAAGTTATTCAACTTTCACCACTGTCTCAGAATTGGTTAGATTGATCAATTAAGACGAATGTCGAGGACGACATTCAAAAAGGAGGGAAATGTGTGACATGCAGAAGTAGGGCTGTTGCTTTAAAAGCATTCAGCAACTATTAGAAGTAACACAGGTACATGAGACAGGAAGTGTTGTGCTCCAGAAGCATCCAGCAACTAGAGGGTTTAACACAGTCACAGGAGAAGGGGAGTGTTTTAGCAGAGCCCCAGGGGGATTGTGGGGAAGTTGTGTACTGTCTGGCTGGAGCCAAAGAGAAAGGTGGTGTGTGTGTTCTGTATCTCACAGAAGCACCACTGCAAGTGAAAAGGATTCAAGTCAGGAGTGAAGCTAAGCACAGGTCAGGAAGAGTTCCTGAACTAACAGTGCAGAGTATTGTCAGGCAGACAGATAAGGACTGTAAGAAATGGTGTCACAGGGATCATCTCCCTCAGCAAACCCATCCCCCCTCCTCCATCTCCCTCTGCTGTAAAGAATGCTGTGTTCATTAATGTGCCTTTGCATTAGAACTGTGCTGTTCTGTACTACTGGGAAGACTGTGCACTGCTGTGCTGCTAAGGAAACTGTATTGTTTGTTACTGGAGTCTGTTGCTCATAAGACTTAACTTGCACTGGCTGTGCGGTTTCTTATTAAAAGCTACTGTTCTACCGTTTATAAGGACTCTTGTCAAGTGTGTCTGGTCACCAAGTGAAACAACCTACGTGTTTGTGCCTGAGGGTCAATACCCCTGTGTGCCTGAGAGAAGCTGCAGCACATGGTCTATGGTCTCCCTGAGTAACTGTTCCCCCAGGATGTAACCTGTTTCGCCCCTACCTGAACCTAGAGGCGTGCGTGTAACATGTATATGTTAAAGGGTGAGAATTTCCAACAATCCCATGTCTCAAACAATATTTAATACTAAGTTCTATATGGCATGTGATACAGAATATGTTATCTATGTTTTACAATGCCCATGTAAATTGTTATATGTGGGGAAAACAACTTGGGATTTTAAAACTAGAATAAACCACCATCGATATACAATTAGGAAAAAGAAATTAGATTTACCTATGTGAAAGCATTTTGTGGAATTGGGACAAAAATGGAAGGATCTTATGTAAGCACTTTATATATGTAATTTTTATGATGTGCTGGAATGTTTATTTATTGATATCGTTGCTGCACCTATTTAATATATCAATATATACCATTGCACTGCTTGAGAAAGTTCCACACTTGGAACGAAACGTTGCCTTTTCACTATACTGTATATATATGTACAGTATATACTGTATATATATATATACACCTATATTAAAAATCAGGATGGTGGGCCATCCAAATCTTGCACCGGGACCCAACTGCCTCCAATCACACCACTGTTTAGGGCCACACTGGCATCAACTATAAATCACAAGGTGCTTGAACATTATATTGCTTTTTGGGTGGTTTAGTGGAACAATTGTTATGTGGACTGATGGCAATTATATGGAGCCTGGTAACCACAGTATATAATTAATAGGAGGGGAAGGACATCTCATAATGTGAGTCAAATCATTCTGTATTTGCACAAGCTATTAAAATGTAAAAAACACATTTATGTATCTACAAGTGACATGGACGCCAGAACCCATCATATATAAAATGAGATGAAGGCCCACCATACTGGCTCCATTTATGTGGCCTAGCAGAGCTGATTGTGGACAAATCTCTTGGTTTGCTTACAGGAACGTTTTACCTAAAGACAGAGGCAAGCTTGTGAGGAGCCATAGCACTCCGCAAAGGAAGGGCGGCAGCACCTCCTTATAAATTAAGCACCACTAGAATCAAATCAAATGGCACAGTTTAAACTCACCTGAGGGCGATAAAAAGATGTTCCTCTACCGAAATACAGCGCCTAATTGTTGTGTTTAGGAACTAAAGGCCAGGATGAAGCTCCTCCAACAGGCGATCAATGGTTACAAGGTGCATGCGGCAAAATGAGAACAATCTGTCAGGGTTGCGCTGTAGCTCCCCATACAGCCAGTAAGAAGTGGCCTTTAGAGACCTGTTGGCTAAGCAGAGGATAAACCCATAGGTTGAAACGCCTCCTTGGATCCACATCACCCTGCGTAGATCTCCAAATCACCTTGACACCACCCAGGTCTGAAGAACCCGCTCACCAGGGGTGAAGGATAAATTAGCCATATTGAGAGCTTGGTCAATACATCAGACCAACAATGAGTATTCACTCTGGGATATCCCAACATAATGGATGTGGTCTAATCCTATGACCTTATTGGGGTTGTTTTTATAGGGTTAGGATCATAGAGGACCTTCATTTTATAGGAAATTGAAGCAAAACAGACTAGAAAATCAGACTAGAAAAATTGCACTCAGGGATACTGGAGGCTGTGACTCTGTTCACTCATGTGTTCAGGCTAATGAGGAAAGGGCTTTACATGACAGTAGATAAAGCTGAAGTCTTTCTGTAAAGCTGAAATCCCCCAGCATTCCCTGCCACTTCAGTGTCTGTGCGGAGCTTACTCTGATCATTTGCATTAATGAGATGTCATCAGCCTCTGTACATTCATCTGATATAGGAATAACAAAATACCTTTCTGCGTTACAAGAGCTCTTCTGATTGGGAGCCATCAATCCATCCAGCTTTCTGATTGTTTCCAAAACTTACCAGCAGAATTATAAATGCAGTTATTCACGTTTGAATCATCATCATAATAATAATAGAATGTGCTACAGTGGTTTCTACCTCTATTTCCTTGGTCCATTTTGTCGACCGAAGGACTTGCCAGTTTTTTACAATAGTATCAGCAGGAAATTATCATTAGATGACTAGTAAACCTGTTGCCAGGTAATCCAACATAGCCCCCACCACTGATTGGCAGCTTTCTGCCTATGCACAGTGTAGACAGGAAGCTGCCAATCAGTGGTGTGGGTGGTGATATACAGAGCTCAGCATTCAGAGAACCGCTAGATCTGCCGCAGATAAAACAGTGATGTTATTAAGTAGTAGCAATAAAATACAGCACTCCTGGTAATTGTAGGTCCCCGGATAGGATCCCAATCCGTATCAATCAAATAGTAGAAAGAATCCGTCACTCTGAGGTGAGTAGAGTGAAAAACGTGAATCTTTTATTGCAGTGGTCCATATGGACAGTGTGTATTACAAGTAACGTTTCCATCATCAAAGACCTTTGTCAAACATATACTGTAGAGGCAACTGAATCGCCCTCCCTGGGCTATGGGGGATACTCGGAGCCGGGCCTTGCAGATGTCGCGGGGATGCAGTCGTGGCCTTGGCCCGTTCCGTGCCCAGGGCTGTCACATGAAAAATATGGGCAATTGGATGAGTGGTTGTTTGACTTCGCCACCTGTGGTTTCTGGTGAAGGCCATGAGCGCTGCAACAGTCCTCTGAGGCTGATGTTATGGCAGCTCGGTTTGGTACTACTCCCCACAGGCGGAGTAGGCCTCAGGGCAGTGATCAATGAACGATCTGTGTGGAGGTATGGTGGGTGCAGTGCCGCGCAGGAATAAACAAGCGGAGGCGGTGGATGAAGTTGACGCGCCCCCTGGGCCATATTCTTTAGGGGAATACCCGGAGCCGGATCAGATGGGAGTTGTAGTCTTCCGAGTGGCTGTCACCCGGTCCGTGCCCAGGGTGTCAAGCTCAGAGTATGTGGCAGTCCTACAGATGTTATAAAGTTCTTAATGTCGACTACGCCACCCGTTGTATTGCGGTCACTACGGCCGCCGCTGCAGCAGGGTCCGCTGAGGCTGATGGTGTTGGTGCAGCTTTTGGTAGAATAACCCCCAACGGGTGGGGTATAGCCTCAGGGGGTCAGGTGCAGAGGATGGGGGTTGTGGTGGTGCAGCATAGATGTTAAGTGAAGACAGAGTCGGGTTGTGCAGTTTAGGGTATTTACTCACTGCTGATGTTCCGGTCACTCCAGCTTCAAGTGACCACCCGAGCCGTGCTGCGTCCACCAGGTCCTGGATTCAGCAAACCCCCAAACAAGTCCGGAGCGTGACCCTGAGCTCTCCTTCTGTCCTTTCCTCTGGCCGTCCCCACTAGTGATCCACCTAGGTCCAGCTCCCTCGGGCCTTCTGTTGGGAGACCCTTGGCCTTGGGTTCCCTGACCCTCCACGTGGTTTGCCTTCGGGGTGGATGTGGTGGGTGGCCGTGGCAGACGCTGCCCACGGCCTCCGGTCTCTGGCTAGGGTGTGCTTTTGCCCCCACCAGTTTGGGATCCGGTACCCTATTGCCGACTCTTCACCCGGGGATTGAATTTGGGTTCTCAGAGTCCTTGCTTTTTCCCTCTCTGGGTCTTTCCTTCTCTGCTCCACTCTCTCTCTGCAGGCTCATCTGGACCTCTGCTTCTTACTGACTCTGACAGACTGACCCTGATCTTTGATGGTGCCCACCTTATATACTCCCTCTATGTGTGAGCTCAGGTGACCAGCACCCAATGAGCTCCTAACTTTACCCAGGCTGCTCCCCCTATCTGCCCCTACACTACTTGGGATGTACCACCCCCCTCCCACTCCAGCCAGGAACAGACTCGGTCGTACCTGCACATTTCTAAGTGGGAGTACCGTCGGCCTGTTCCTCGGAAATGGGATGTGTGTAGTGCATGCAGCCTCCCGAGCTCAGGTCCACACTCCATCCTTACCCGGGAGTGGAATATCACACCTCTGGGTTGAGGTGCAATACCCCTGTAGCAGCCGAATCCTCAGGGTGCTACATTCCCCCCTGGTAGATCACAGCACGTCCTCGGGCTGTAAGAACAAAACACCACAAAACATACAAATTTTTTTTTCATATAAACAACATAGTAAAAACATATAAAATATCATATATATATCAGAAAACTTTTCATACAAATAACATTCTCGTCGCCTCTGCTCCTCCTCCGGTCACTGTGCAACGTGTGACCGGGTAAAGTGCGACAGTCTTTTCTTGAAAAAACTCGTGGCTTTCCTGTAAAACCAGTAGGGAGCGCTTTAGGACGCGCAACTATATACAGGGATATGGCCGCTCTCAGTCCTCGGCCAGGTATAAGGGAGGAATGACCGCTCTCAGTCCTCGGTCAGTGGGATTTAAGGGATAAACGGGTAAACAGTTCACACATGCTGGTCCCAATGGGGACTATATTAGCAACAGTTCACTGTGCCCCGACGGGCAACTATATACAGCTTGTACTCTGCTGTACTTAACGACGGCGTCCTCCTGCTCTTTCTTTGTGGTTACCTTTAGCTTCAGACCCGTCCGGGTCCTCTTGTTCTTCCTCCTCACACCGCAGCTCTTCCTCCGTCAGGCGATGCACATGGAGGGCGTAGGGTCCTTTGGCACACTTGTGCCGGGTGAAGGTGACCTCGTCCCCGATGTAAAGGTCACGACCTCTGTGTCCCTCCGGTAGGTGGGATTCAACGTCTCTCCTGGTTACGAAGACGTCGCCTGGGGTGCGGTGGTCTCGGATGAAGCCCCACCCATGCTGCATGTTAAACTTGATCACAGTCCCGGTGGTGCGGGGACTATGCGCTGCACGGGGGTCTCTCCTGGCCCGGCTCTTCTGCTCCGCGCTCCTTATTTGAGCTTGCTGTTCCCGGACCCGCCTCTCTCTCCGCTCCCTCTCAAAGACCTTGAGTTGTTGGCGGCAGCACTCAGCACGCTCCGCTGCAGCTGCCCGAGTCTCCTGAGTGAACCCCATGAGATCTTCTCCGGTGGGGTCCCACTCAAACTGTGCCTCCTCTAGCGGGGGCGAGGTCCTCTTTACGGGCTTTGGAGCCGGGATCAGGGGTGCACACATGGCCCCAGCCTTCCTCTGCCGTTCCAGTTCATGATATTCCTGGGGCCAGATGAAAGGCTGCCCATCCGGGCACGTGTGTTGGGTAAACAGGTCCTCTCCCAGATGCGGCACTCTTGGTCTTATGGGCGCAGTGGTGTTAGCGCCCGGGTTGCCCGGGCCTTGCGGCCAGGCCTGGGGTATCTGGAAGGTGAAGGGCACCGTAAGGACGGCGGCACCCTGGGCTACTTGGCCCTGCGACCAGGCCGGGGGCTCCGCAGAGGTAGGGGGCGCTGTTGGTATTGCGGCGCCCGGGGGTACTAGGCCTTGCGACCAGGCTGGTGGTACTTCCTGCTTGGTCACGCTCGGGGTCGAGGCGTGTGACGTCACAGGGGTCGCGGCTCCCGTTTGAGGCCTAGTCTGCGGCGGTGACGTTGCAGCGACGGGCACGGCAGGGGATACTTCGGGCTCTGCGACGGGGAGCTGGGGCAGGTACGCGGTTTCCCGATTTGGGGTAGAGACGTCCCCTTTACCTGCCTCCTTTCGTTCGGCTCCCTTCTCGGCGCCGTCTCCAGCCTTCAGTCCTCCTGCGCCATCCTCAGAGGCGGTCTGTCTCCTCGTCTCGGGTGGCGTGCTCCGCTGACGGGTCTCGGTCTGCTGGGCCATCTCACGGCTCCACTCCGCCAACGTCTCTCGCTGCACCCGGGCCATCCTCCTTGCGAGGCCCTCCAGAGCGGTCTGTGCACACTCCCGGTCTCGGGGGAGCTGTGCTAGGACCTCCACTAGGCCTAGTGGGGTCGTTGCTTCCAGCAGGCTCCTGACCAACAGGTCGGTGCTGCTCTGCTCTCCTTCTGTTGTCTCCAGCAGGCTCCTGGCCAGCGGGCCGGTGCTGCTCTGCTCTCCCTCCTCTGTTTCTAGCAGGCTCCTGGCCAACGGGCCGGTGCTGCTCTGCTTTCTCGCCATCTCCGGGTAAGCTCCTCCGATACTCTTCTCCAGGCCTCTTGCCTCCGGGTGCGCTCGCTCCAGACTGCTCCAAGCGACACCCATCTTTTTTCTCTCCTTTCGTCTCCTCCCACTTCGAGGGCGGTCCCGGGGCCACTTGGTGATTGTCAGCTCCAGGGGCAGTTCTTTCACGCTGACAGACACCTCTAGCATCACAGTCTCTGTTGGTGGGGGCGGTTTCCACTTTTGGCGCCATTTTCGGTCCTGGCCCACGATGGGAGGTGGCCTCTTGCCATCCTCTGGCACGCCCATAATGGCGTCAGCTCTGACAAGGCGGGAAACCTTTGGAAATGGCGGGAATCGTCTCCCAGTGGCGGGAAACTCTGCAGATGGCGGGAAAAAGCTGTTAATGGCGGACAACCGGCGGGAATCGATCTGTGATGGAGTCCGATGGCGGGGACCCTCCGGAACCGGCAGGAGACTTCTTTTTGAGGTAAACTTGTTCTTTTCTTCAGGCACGCAGTACCCGGGTGTTGCGGGCACGTAATCCTGCCGACTACGCCAAAGTTGACGCGCCCCCTGGGCCATATTCTTTAGGGGAATACCCGGAGCCGGATCAGATGGGAGTTGTAGTCTTCCGAGTGGCTGTGACCCGATCCGTGCCCAGGGTGTCAAGCTCAGAGTATGTGGCAGTCCTACAGATGTTATAAAGTTCTTAATGTCGACTACGCCACCCGTTGTATTGCGGTCACTACGGCCGCCGCTGCAGCAGGGTCCGCTGAGGCTGATGGTGTTGGTGCAGCTTTTGGTAGTATAACCCCCAACGGGTGGGGTATAGCCTCAGGGGGTCAGGTGCAGAGGATGGGGGTTGTGGTGGTGCAGCATAGATGTTAAGTGAAGACAGAGTCGGGTTGTGCAGTTTAGGGTATTTACTCACTGCTGATGTTCCGGTCACTCCAGCTTCAAGTGACCACCCGAGCCGTGCTGCGTCCACCAGGTCCTGGATTCAGCAAACCCCCAAACAAGTCCGGAGCGTGACCCTGAGCTCTCCTTCTGTCCTTTCCTCTGGCCGTCCCCACTAGTGATCCACCTAGGTCCAGCTCCCTCGGGCCTTCTGTTGGGAGACCCTTGGCCTTGGGTTCCCTGACCCTCCACGTGGTTTGCCTTCGGGGTGGATGTGGTGGGTGGCCGTGGCAGACGCTGCCCACGGCCTCCGGTCTCTGGCTAGGGTGTGCTTTTGCCCCCACCAGTTTGGGATCCGGTACCCTATTGCCGACTCTTCACCCGGGGATTGAATTTGGGTTCTCAGAGTCCTTGCTTTTTCCCTCTCTGGGTCTTTCCTTCTCTGCTCCACTCTCTCTCTGCAGGCTCATCTGGACCTCTGCTTCTTACTGACTCTGACAGACTGACCCTGATCTTTGATGGTGCCCACCTTATATACTCCCTCTATGTGTGAGCTCAGGTGACCAGCACCCAATGAGCTCCTAACTTTACCCAGGCTGCTCCCCCTATCTGCCCCTACACTACTTGGGATGTACCACCCCCCTCCCACTCCAGCCAGGAACAGACTCGGTCGTACCTGCACATTTCTAAGTGGGAGTACCGTCGGCCTGTTCCTCGGAAATGGGATGTGTGTAGTGCATGCAGCCTCCCGAGCTCAGGTCCACACTCCATCCTTACCCGGGAGTGGAATATCACACCTCTGGGTTGAGGTGCAATACCCCTGTAGCAGCCGAATCCTCAGGGTGCTACAAAGTCATCCTGGTCTTTACTCACTTTAGATGTACTTTCAGCCGCAAAACTTCTCTCTGCTACACACGGCGTACTGCGGCCACCGGGTAGGGGGTTCAGCACTTCCCAGGTAGATCAAGGGCACCTGTCAAGACCCCGCTGGTGTGTTCCTCTCCTTTTTCTCTCCTCCCGCTTGTGTTCCTCCCTGGGATCCACTAAGCCGCCGGGCTTTTCCAACAGTGACGTGAAGTACACAGTCAGATATCGGGAGCCGGTCACCCCTCTTGCAGAAGGAATCCCTCTGGCTAAGCCAGAGTGAAGAACACAGGTGGCGACTCCGCTCCGTCCGTATTCCCCTGGGATCCTTTTGCCTGTGGAGCCTATCTCCTCTGCTCCCCTCCAAGGCCTTCTTAGAACAGGACCCTGACCGGGCAGAGAAACTGGTTAACCCTGACCCGCTCCTCGTCTCAAGGCCAGAGAACGAGGACCGTGAATCTTCAGCCAGCTGCAGACTCTTGCTGGACCCTGACAGAAGACCACAATCAAAAGACCTTGAACTAAAGATGGCCATTTATTATATATGGTTCTATAAGTGCTTCCTGTAAGTGTTTCCTCCACCCTCACCCACTACTTGGTTCCCCCTATCTTTGGTTACCCCCCATCTCCTCTATCCCGGGCCAGGGCAGCACCCTGGTCCATTTAGGCCCCCTACAGGACAGGAGTGGTGTAGTGTTGAGTGCGAAGTGGGGTTCTGAGTGATGCTCCATCCTTACCTGGGAGAGGAGATACCACATCTCTATCTGACGTGCAGTACCCCTGTGGCGACTGAACCCTCAGGGGCGCCACACAACAAATAAAAAAACAAAAGACTTAACATGAGAAATATAATAAAGAACATGAAACTATAAAGATAGATATGACGTAATGCTTAAGTGAGGACCACAAGATCTGGCAGATACAGACACCAAGTCTATGAGCAATGGTGAAAAATATATATGTATTGCAGTTTGTAAGAGCCACCAAACAATATACATGAAGACCAGGGTTGGAGGTAGGCAGGTCCCTAACTCCAAAATATATATAGTGTAGAAGATACTATGTCTCTATGGGGAAATAAATATGCAGGGTACAACGCAAAATAGAAATAAGCAATACTTAACATGGGACTATAAAAAATGAAACAGATGGTACATAGAAGGTGGGGGGATTGAATGGTGGTCACAAAGAAGCCCCAAGTCCAAAGTCCACTGGAGAGTCCTGATCTAGAACTAATTTATCCCAAACTGTAAAATAAGATACAAAGCGGAACCTTATCATATACAGTACAGACCAAAAGTTTGGACACACCTTCTCATTGAAAGATTTTTCTGTATTTTCATGACTATGCAGCCGGGAGCTAGCGCCGCTCATCTCCCGGCTGCATCGCCGCTGACTTCCGTCCGGCAGATGAGCCGCTAACGGCCGCCATCTTTTTCTGAAATCCCGCGTCGCTGATTGGCCCAATCAGCGACGCGGGATTTCCTGGACAGACAGACAGGATAAGACGATTATATATATTAAATATTTTACTGTATTGCAGTTATCTATTGTTAAACGTGTGATACAATACCTGCAACATTGTTTTAAAATGGATATTTACTGATGTTTATAACAGGATTCGGATTTATATCTTATTGCTGTATGTTTGTAACATTTATTATAAAGAATTCTTCAAGAAACGAGTTTAAAAAAAACAATAATAATTCTGCACACATAGATATTCTCATAAGAAAGACAAAACCTCACTTTTATTTTCCTAAATATTCAGGGTTCAGGTTTATTAACGTTTTAAATTGACCGACTGCACTGGAGTTGTTCAATATTAAAATGAATAATCAAAAATGCAAATTGAGCACACAGTGCATATATATATATATTTATTTATTTATAAGCAAAAGTTTGGTTCAGCATCCTCCAAATTTGATATCTATCTATCTATCTAATCCAAAAATATGGAGGCAGCACACAGTTGAAGACAATTTTTTTTTTTATTATTTAATAGCCCATGTGGCGACGTTTCGGTCCAGTATTGTGCACCTTTCTGAAGCTACATGGGCTATTACATAATATAAATTTTTCTACTTCATCTGTGTGCTGCCTCCATATTTTTGGATTATATAAGAGGACTGGTATGTAACAGGGGGCTTTTCACCTAAACTTTTTGCTTGTGCTGTTTTTTATCTTTTTTCTTATCTATCTATCTATCTATCTATCTATCTATCTATCTATCCATCTATCTCATTGTGAGGTGAGATCAGAATGAAAATGATGTCACAAGTGATGTGATGACATCACCGCATTCTATATCCCAGTGTTCCGGCCTAAGGGAAATCACTGCCTTACAGACTCCCAAGGGTGAGGCAGCCCCTTTTGTTTTTCGTCACGAACGAAGCAAAAATTGATTATAAAATGGATAAAGAGAGAAGAAGAGCCCATAGAGATCGGGTTCTCAGTGAGAGGAGAGGATTAAATGAAGAGCAGGTACCATTGTTCGCTATTGGGCGAAAAGGCTTTATACTACCGGACGTGGACACTGACGCCTCAGAAATGGCGTCCAAACGTCAAACTCTGGACAAAATGAGAAAGACCAAAAGACATGAGATCCTTACAGAGAGAAGGAAAATGGAGACCCTCATGGAGTCTCACTCTGCAACGTCCGCTGAGCTTCAGAGGGCCATACTTATCGCCTTGAAAAAACTCGGAGATCTGGTCCCTGAAATACGGAGGAGAAACAAAGAAGCCATCCTCAATAAGAGGAGAAACATCAGCGCAGAGTTAGAGCTGGAAGAGGTTCTCCAAGAGACACCGAGACAAGTGACATCCTCCAGATCTGAAAGTCTGGAGGCACCGAAACTACAAAGAGCGGCAGCCCAGAAGAGGATCAGGAACAGCAGAGACTGGGTTGTCCAATGTAGAAGACGTCTCATCTACGCTAAACCCATTATAAATGGGAATGGTGCATTACGGAGGTCGAGGTCATCAGCTGAAAACATCTCCATCCCAGAGAACAAACAGCTGAGTGTTTCTCCACCAAACACATCACTGGATACAGATGGACCAGGTAAGATGGATCTGCTCAGTGTAATAAGACTGGGGGTGAGGAGGATTATACTCCTAATATTATGTACTGGCATCAATTATCACAAGTGCAGAAAAACTGTCCTTGTTGCCCATAGCAACCAATCACAATGCAGCTTTCATTGTTCCATAGAATGTTAAGAGATGGAATCTATGTTGTGATTCATTGCTATGGACAACAGGGACAGTTTTGCTATTGGACAGTTTTGATAAATGAGAGCCCAAATATTAGACATTTCCTGCTCATTTACATAATGCCATTTAAAATTATAATATTTTCTCTGGAGCTACATTTGTTAACCCCTTATTGACCAGGCAACCTTTTTTTTTTTCCCCCTCCTTTGAAAACCCATAACTATTTATTTATTAATTTTTCTGGCAATGTAGCTGTATGTGGACTTGTTTTTTTAGTGGCCGAGCTGTAGTTTTGAACATTATTTATTTTACCATTCAATGTTCTGGAACACGGGGAAAAAGATTTAATCTGTGGTAAAATTGTGGAAAAAAAGTGATTCCAACATTGTTTTTTTCTAGATGTTCATTGAGTGGTAAAAATGACCTGACAGAATGATTCTCCATGTCAGTTACAGCTATGATACTGCTGAACTTGCATAGGGGTTTCTAAAAAATACTTAAGAATTTTATTTAAACAAATGCTTTGTGTGGCCATGTTCTGAGACATTGGAACTGTGTGATTGTGATCGCTGGATGGAGATGTGTGAGGGCTTGATGATTTTTTGCGTGGTGAACTGTAGCTTTTATTGATACCTTTCCTGGGTAGACAGGACATTGTGATATCTTTTTATTGCAATTTTTTAGGTGGATACAGCGCCCCCCAAAAATGCAATTCTAATGTTTAATTTTTTTATCATGTTAGTGTTCACTGTTTGCAATATTTAATTTTATATTTTTGTAAATCGGACTTATGCGGATGTCGTGATACAAGATGTGCTTATAAATATGATTATAATTATGTCAATTTGGTGATTCAAATATTTTTTACATTTTCCCTTTTTTAAACTATTTTTTTTTATTTACTTCACTTTTTAGTTTCCTTGGGGGACTTAAACCTGTGATTTTCTGATCGCTTGTACTGTATACTGTGGTAGAACTGTATATAGATAAATTGACATTCTCGTATGAAATTAAGCCAGGCTGGTCTTAACACTAGGCCAAAAGTGACAGACTGGGGCTTTCAGCAGTAGGCCCAGGTAGTCATTTTAAACAATTGACCCCCTGCAATAGTGTCCTGGGGGGTTAATAGGTGCTGGTGCACACAAATCGGCAATAGCTTCATTTAAATATCACTGTCAGCATTGAAATGGTTAAACTACAGTAATTGGAGTGTGCTCCAGTCGCTGCAGTTATAGGCAAGTGGCAGCTATGTAATACAGCCAGCATCTGCCTGATATGGTGCATGCTCAGCTAATGAGCCCGCTTCATACATTTTATGCACAACATGACAAACATTTCCATTATGTGTTCGCAAAGGGTTTAATAAATCTTGTATTTTCTCAGCAGATGGAGGCCTTATGATACCCCTTGACATAGAAGACATGCCAGCAGAAGACCCCGGTGATGCTAGAATCTGTATTTCACTCCTGAGAGAAGTGGTCAACACTAATAATACTATTGACTTTGACAGCCTTGACTTCCAGAAAGTTCTTGGAAAGGGAGGCTTCGGAAATGTAAGTGTGAATTTATCCTCCACCATGTTCATCAATGTATCCTGCACCAGATGCACAGGAGGGTTGTACATATTCATTACATGATGCTCATATGTAATGATATATGAGATAAACTAGTGAACTACTACACACTAATAGATGGGAGTTTGGTCTGATCTGTTGTGATTTTTCTCCAGGTCATCTTGGCATTAGATCTGGTTAATGAAGGACTTCAGGCCATTAAAATCATGGACAGAAGTTATTGTAGAGAGGACATATTCTCTACAGAGCTAGAAGTCCTGAGAATGGCTGCCGGATGCCCCTACCTAATGACTATGCGGGCGTTTATGGAATCACCATTGGAGTATGTGATAGCCATGGACTATATGGCCGGAGGAGACCTGTTTGACCACATGGCAGATTCAATGCTGTTTAACACAAGGACAACAAGGTAAATGTCTTATACTGAATATTAATAATCCGTTGCCCTCGCACTGTAGTCCTAGAGCAATGGACAACGACAACAGGAGAAAATAATGACATGAAAAGGACACGTGTGTGATCTCCTCATGTTCTCTGTATGATTGTGCATGTAACCACTGATCCATCCTTTCTACTCCACAGACTCTTTGCGGCAGAGATGGTGTGCGGACTCCAGTTCCTGCATGAACGCGGCATCATACACCAGTAATCATTTCACCTTCATAAATCTGTCACTTGTGACTCTCTGTTGTCTCCTTACATATCTATTGTAGAAAGTTCTTTCCATGAATTGTCCTCACAATCAGTGTCTGCTCCTTCTCCCTGCAGTGACCTGAAGCCAGATAATATCCTCCTCCAAGACACCGGACACATCAAAATCTCCGACTTTGGCTTAGCAGCCATGAATGTATTTGAGGATGGCATAGTGAAGAACAAGGTGGGCACTAAGGGTTACATAGCGCCCGAGGTAAGGAACATCTCTGTGTGATTGATGCCAATAGTAGGATTGAGGGATAATCTGATCCCAATGTATCCTGCTGATATCTAATCACAGACCGGTCCTCATAGTCTCTGTGTGTAAATCCCCTTCCCGGTATATTAAGCTCCTCTCCAATCTCATGTTTCCACAGATAATGGCCAGTAAAGGCTACAACCATCTGGCAGACTCCTTTTCCTTCGGCGTCATCTTATATATAATGAGTGTAGGTGACCAGCCATTCTATTGCAAAGGCACAATGGATGAATACCACCAGTCTCTGCGTGATGACATCCCTTATTTGCCACCTGGGATCTGCTGTCATACCATGGACATCATAAAAGGGGTGAGTAAGATCAGATGGATAAGTATGATGGGGGGATTACTAAAAGAGATAGAAGATAAGATGGGAATAGTCCATAGACATTGTGTAAAAACTTGTCAGTAATAATACATAATATAATGACTAATGGTCTCTATCATTTTCTAGCTTCTCTGCAAATCTCCATCTGCCCGATCTGCCATTACATCATCCATCAGATCGCATCCGTTTTTCTATTCTATAGACTGGAGCGATGTGGAGTCCGGCAGAGCCGACCCACCATTCCCATATTGCTATGTAAGTACAACACATACAGACATCCATAGTGTTATCACTACCCAGTAACACACTTACCCACTATACACCTTATCGCTATATCCCCCTAGTACTGTATATACTGTATGTGAGGGGCTGATTCTCAGACGTGTATATTTCTCTTCTTACAGCAGGAGTATTAGGCTGATAAAAATCAGCCCCATTCCAGCAACATCCAGGAATGAAGATTTACATTAATCGGATGAGACAATTACACTGGACTTTCTTATTTACCGGACTGTGACAAACCTACCGAGCTTCCACCACATAACATCCAAGTAGATTTGAGCACCAAACATCCAGGGATTTATTCCGATCGCCATATTTGGGGTCAGGAAGGAATTTTTTTCCCTTGATATGAGGATGATCCAGCAACGAGTCCTCAGGGTTATTTTTCGCCTTCCTCTGGATCAACATAGCAAGTAATTAAAGGCTGAAATTGAAGGACTTCTTTCAGCCATACTTGCTATGTTACCATCTGGACGACTCATCTACAATGTGGTGGTAAGGAGACGACTACAAGATATGGACATAAAGAAGGAAGCGGCTGCTCCTTCTCCTACTTGGCCATGTACAGACACAAGGAAGCGGCTGCTCCTTCTCCTACTTGGCCATGTACAGACAGAAGGAAGCGGCTGCTCCTTCCTCTACCAGGCCATGGTCAGACAGAAGGAAGCGGCTGCTCCTTCACCTTCCTGACCATGGTCAGACAGAAGGCCATATGGCTAATCGCGATGCTGAAGGAATCCAGGAAAACTCCAACTATACAGATCACAAGTCACACATTCCTGCTCTTCTCCTCTCTCATGTGTGATCCAGACCTGGATGTCCAAAAGCGGCAAAAGTGTAAGCCGAGGCCTGAGGAGCGGAATCATCTGCTCCTTTCTATAGAAAGTCACTGTATCTACACACTTTCTTTTATCATCATTGCAAATTTGTAACAACTTTATTGCACAAATATATATATATGTATATATAAAACATCTAAGTGTCTTTTGTGCGTTTGGTTAAATTCTTCTCATATACAGACCTGCTTTTTGTTATTTTTATTAATATCATGATAAGGACAAGGTATTTTGGTGCCTTAGGCAAATGAAGCCTATGGTGACCCCCACCAAAGGAATAGGCAAGAAACTGAGGTAACAGGACCCCTAATACTGCACCTCCTCCCTCCGATCAGTCCGATAATAATCTCTGACGACCACTTCCACTCAAATTATTACTTTTCTCACCAAAAAAATACCAGCACAAGTAAAAAAAATGTGGCGTACTTTAGGGATGAGGCTTAAAAGGGAGCGCAATGTCAAAGTTCTATATAGAATCGTTCATTGTTTGTGGACCAATTACACATTACAAGGGACAAATAGCGTTATTCATCCCTGACATTCTATATTTTAAATGTCCTACCCAAGGATAGTGATGGAAACTAATATAGCTGTTAGTATAATGGAGGCCGTGGGTTTCAGTTAAGGTCATGTGACAGATGCAACTTGTAACAAAACTGATGGCGTTTCTAGTGCCGTATTCCTGTGTGGCACCATCCTGTAACAGAGAACACACCGGAAGTAGCCTGCGTCTTGTTGGAGTTACCGGCAGGGGAGGGAGCTGATTACAGCTCTTTTGCTCCTGTCCTGGGCAGCGCTCAGATTGTCTTAAAGAGGCAAATACAATTCAGTGCAGAGAGGGAGCGACAGGCGGTGAGCGGTGTCAGTGACTCACTGAATGCCTGTGACTGGAGGAAGGGGCCGAAACAATGTCATTTTTTTTTTTAAACTGAGCCCCCTCGGGGAGACAAGGGGTAGCGCCCTAGGCTAGTGCCTACCCTGCCTACCTGTCGAACCAGCCCTTATTATGAATCATGTTTGATAATTTTTTTGTGATCTTTATTAATTCATTCTTCGTTCACTTTTTTCCTAATAAATACTATAATCAATGTAGTCTTGACCTATATTTATATCTGTATATGGGCACTTTGTGGTGGTAACAAATCCACATTGTATCAATTTTTCAAAGACCCCGGTGCTGTCATCTTTTTCATATGTTTTTATTATTTTCAAGGAGCTTTTCCACCCTAATGGCAATGTGCCCAGGGCATTCTGGTTAATACCAGATGAAGGGGAACGCAGTCTCCATTATTTGATTGGACTAAACATGATAGGATGAGATACACAGCTCAGCAGACTGTATTATTTGATTGAACTACACATGATAGGATTAGATACACAGCTTAAAGGGAAACCGTCACCAGAAATAACGCTATTAGCCTGCACATATGGGGTTAATCTGCAGGATAACAGCGTTATTATGCTGCCCGGCGCCTGCACTCAGCCAAATACGTGCAGAATCAAAGCTTTCCTGTATTATAAAAACACATTTAAAATACAGCTTCAACATCTGCACCAAAAACACATCAAATAAGGGAGAAAATTCATAAAAAAGGCAGCGAAAATGCAATAATGAGTATTTACTCTCTGTGTGAACTCGGCCTTAAAGACACCAAAAAAGACAGATGTCATATAGTGATGCTTATGTAAAAATGAAAGAGTTCTGATTAATGTGGCGTCCCTGCAGGTCCAGTTGCCACAGAGGTACTGCATCTCACCCAGAGGTGTGGTACCCCACTCTTAGGTAAGGATGGAGTACTACCCAGGACCCACACATCTACATCCAACACTACACCACGCCAGACCAGCAGGCGGTGCAATATGCACTTGTTCACTGCGGAGCCCTGTCCCTGGCTGGAAGGGGGGGAACCAAGAGAGGGGGAACCATGTAGTTTGTGTGGATGGAGGAAGAAGTTCAGTAGAGCACAGACTTGGAGTCAGGAGAAAGAGTTGAGTGGAGAGGAGTCTGTGAGAGCTCAGGAGGAGCTCTGCTCAGGAGAGCAAGGAGGAGAGAGAGAGAGAGGAAAGAAGAGAGGAGCAGTGAGGAGGGTTCCAGGAAGACAGAAGGGATCCCAGAGGCACGGCGAGTGCAGAGGCAACCCGTGACCCCGAATTCACGCTGACGTGGAGGGATCAGGCTGCAGAAGGGGACCGGCCCCAAACTAGTTGAGAACAACCACTCTCAGCTAGCCAACCGGAGGCAGCAGCATTTTCAAGGTGTTGCAGCCAAAATCCACAATTACATCGCCGAAAAGGTGGCCGCATAGGGTCCAGGGGACTGAGAGCACGTCGCCCGACAAGACCCGAGGCCACTAGCTTGGGACACTGATTGTGAGGTGCAGGGCAGGAGGGTGAGAGCCAGCGCAGTGAGACGACCGAAAAAGGTACATAGAACGGGGTCCCGTGTAAGTGCTCCTGAGATACCTGAGGGTTTGCTGGACCCCTACCCCGGAGGACACAGGACGATGTTACACACCGGTAACTGTAACCTGGAGTCTTGAACAACTGTGAGTAAAACCTGAAGACCCACTGTGTCCTTGAATAATTGATGCGCCATCAACTGCCCTGCACTACACTGCACCGACAACATCTACCTCATAAAATCACCATCTACACTGCCCTGGAGCTAAGCTCTGCCTGTGGAGAACTGAACCAACTTTGCTGCGTCACCATCGGCTCCAGTGGATCTGCACCGCAGCGGTAGCCCTATATAGCCGCATACCACAGGTGGCGTCACAAAATATTATTCTCCAAAAACTTTATTCCCGTTTTACTTTTCCTTTAATTGACCGCTCTGGGTCGCGGACCGGGTCACCGCCACCATGACATCCCCAGCATCGACCGACCCGGCTACCGAGTACCCCACGGCCCAGGGGGCGCTTCAGATACAACTAAAAATGACAAAAATAAATCCAAGTCCCAATTTGAGATGAGCGGATCGATTTGCAAGACTCCGGTTCATGTTCCAGGGCAGTGGCACCTGGCAGGTAGACGGGAGGCCTGCGGATCTCTTACATTCGGAGTCTCTAGGACAGCCTTTGATTTGTCATGACTGTTATGACATCATCAGTCTGTAAAAAGTTGACTGTAAAAGTTTGAAGTTGTGAAATAGGACCTGCTGTACTATGAATGTTATGTGTTGTATTTAAGTTGATTTTCTCCCCTAGAATTAATGCAATCTTTTCCACTCTGATTCCTGCAGAATTTTAGAGAAAAACCTCCTTATAAATTGGAGTTGTATATACAGTTGACACCAGAAGTTTACATACACTATATAAAAAGACACATATGCATGTTTTTCTCAATATATAACTTGAAATCAGAATAAACCTTTCCCATTTTAGGTCAATTAGGATTACCATAATTTTTAATATTTGCCAAAATGCCAGAATAATGAGAGAGAGAGAATGTTTTAAGGCATTTTTATTACTTACTACAAAGTCAAAAGTTTACATACATTGCATTAGTATTTGGTGCCATTGCCCTTAAACTGAATGACTTGGGTCTGACTTCCACAAGCTTCTCACAATAGTTGGTCGGAATTCGGGCCCATTCCTCCTGACAAAACTGGTGTAACTGATCCAGGTTTGTAGGTCGCCTTGCTCACACCTGCCTTTTCAGCTTTGCCCATAAATTTTCAATAGGATTGAGATGAGGGTTCTGTAATGGCCACTTCAAAACATTGACTTTGTTATCCTTAAGCCACTTTGTTAGCATTTTGGCAGTATGTTTCTGTAACATACCTGGCGGCGTCCTTGCATAGTGGTCCATCTCCCACTGTGCAAGAGCGCGCACTTGATCTCCAGTCCAGTCTGCTAGCCTGGCTTCCCTCCATGCTGTTTGCTTGCCTCTGTGTCTGCTGCTTAAGGGCGGCGCCCGATCACTTCCTGTTTCTTGTACCTGCTGCAGGCACACCCCTTGTGTGTTCTCAGTCTATTGCTGTCTGTCATCTGCTATTTAACCCAGCTGCTCCAATGAATCCCTGCCTGAGCATTGTGTTTCATTCAGTGTGGTCTTTCACTCTGATTGTGCCAGGTCCCCTTCTGTGTTCTCTTGTCTGCCTATCCTGGAGGCTGTATTTCCAGGCCTGTCTGAACACGCTCCTTGCCTGTTCGTCTCGCCTTCTAGGGGCCGCATACCTAGACCCGCTCCTGTATCTTGTCTGTCCTGTCTGAACACGCTCCTGGCCTGTTCCTCCCACCTTCTAGGGGCTGCATTCCTAGACCCGCTCCTGTATCTTGCTACTGTGTCTGTTCTTGTCTGTATACTCTTCTAGCCTGTTTTCCCGTGTTTCTCTACGTCCGTACCTTTCCTTTTTCTGCACAGTCTGAACTCGTACCTAACTCCTGCTCGTTGTCACTGTACTCCCGGTTGTGAGTTTGTGGTCCACTCGCTACTTCACTGCAAGTACCCTGTGGGTATCTGGTTCTGCCTTTCCCTTCCTGTCTGTTCCGTGTGAACAGAGCCCTGTTCTAGCCTGCTCTGCCTTTGCTCACTGCTCCGGCGGTTCTAGCCTGCTCTGCCTTTGCTCACCGCTCCGGCGGTTCTAGCCTGCTCTGCCTTTGCTCACCGCTCCGGCGGTTCTAGCCTGCTCTGCCTTTGCTCACTGCTCTGGCGGTTCTAGCCTGCTCTGCCTTTGCTCACCGCTCCGGCGGTTCTAGCCTGCTCTGCCTTTGCTCACCGCTCCGGCGGTTCTAGCCTGCTCTGCCTTTGCTCACCGCTCCAGCGGTTCTAGCCTGCTCTGCCTTTGCTCACCGCTCTGGCGGTTCTAGCCTGCTCTGCCTTTGCTCACCGCTCCGGCGGTTCTAGTCTGCTCTGCCTTTGCTCACCGCTCTGGCGGTTCTAGCCTGCTCTGCCTTTGCTCACCGCTCTGGCGGTTCTAGCCTGCTCTGCCTTTGCTCACCGCTCCGGCGGTTCTAGCCTGCTCTGCCTTTGCTCACCGCTCCGGCGGTTCTAGCCTGCTCTACCTTTGCTCACCGCTCTGGCGGTTCTAGCCTGCTCTGCCTTTGCTCACCGCTCTGGCGGTTCTAGCCTGCTCTGCTCTTGCTCACCGCTCCGGCGGTTCTAGCCTGCTCTGCTCTTGCTCGCCGCTCCTGGCAGTTCTAGCCTGCTCTGCTCTTGCTCGCCGCTCCAGGCGGCCTTGTCCTGCTCTGCTCTTGCTCCGAGCGGCCTTGTCTTGCTCTGCTCTTGCTCGCCGCTCCGGGCGGCCTTGTCTTGCTCTGTTCTTGCTCGCCGCTCCAGGCGGCCTCGTCCTGCTCTGCTCTTGCTCACCGCTCCGGGCGGCCTCGTCCTGCTCTGCTCTTGCTCCGGGCGGCCTTGTCCTGCTCTGCTCTTGCTCGCTGCTCCGGGCGGCCTTGTCCTGCTCTGATCTTGCTCGCCGCTCCAGGCGGCCTCGTCCTGCTCTGCTCTTGCTCGCCGCTCCGGGCGGCCTCGTCCTGCTCTGCTCTCGCTCACCGCTTTAGGCGGTCTTGTCCTGCCCTGCTCTCGCTCGCCTCTCTGGGCGGCCTCACTCTGCTGTGTTTGTCCGCCACATCTGTGGTTCTGTTCCTGAGTCCCACTGTGTACTGGGTCCTATCCCGCCTGTGTTCCTACCTGCTAGCGCCTCCTTGTCTGCACTCTAGCCGTGCTTGCCTGTACCCCCCTGCCTGCATAACCGCCTGTCTGCATACCAGTCGTGCCTGCCTATACCCACCAGTCTGTGTGCCAGCCTAACCTGTCTGTTCCTGTATTCCCCTGTGTGGGTCAACAGCTGTGTCCGGGGTCTGTCCTGGAGTAGCACCTGGTCCCTCTGCTCGGTTCCTCCTTGGTGCACTGGCGTCGTATGCCGTCGTGCGACCCTGGTCGGATCGGGTGAATACCTAGTTACGCCCCTCCAGGCATTCACTCTCCGGCATGGTCCAGTGGAATCGCACGCACACGCCGCTCAACCCGGGCGTGTGCATTACAGTTTCAGGTCATTGTCCATTTGGAAGACCCATTTCTTACCAAGCTTTAACTTCTTGGCTGATGTCTTGAGATGTTGCTTCAGTATTGTCACATGATCTTCTTTTCTCATGATGCCATCTATTTTGTGAAGGGCACCAGACCCTCCTGCAGCAAAACAACCCCACAACATGATGATGCCACCCCCGTATTTCACAGTTGGGATGGTATTCTTAGACTTCCAAGCTTCTCCCTTTTTCCTCCAAACTTAACGATGGTCATTATGCCCAAAAAGTTCAATTTTAGTTTCTTCAGACCACAGGACAAGTTTCCAAAAATTAAGGTCTTTGTTCCTGTGTACATTTACAAACATTAATCTGGTTTCTTTATGTTTCTTTTGGAGTAATGACTTCTTCCTGGCAGCATGGACTTTCAGCCTATGTTGATACAGTACTCGTTTCACTGTGGATATTGACACAAACTTATCAGCTTCTGCCATCATCTTCACAAGGTCTTTTGCTTTTGTCCTTGGATTTATATTCACATGTTGGACCAAAGCACGTTCATCTCTGGGACACAGAACCCATTACCTTCCTGAGCAGTATCAATGCTGGACATTCCCATCTTGTTTGTACTTATGTATAATTGTTTGTACAGATGAGCGAGGCACCTTCAGGTATCTTGAAATTGTACCCAAGGATGAGCCAGACTTGTGAAAGTCCACATTTCTCTTCCTGATATCTTGGCTGATTTCTTTACACTTTCCCATGATGCTACACAAAAAAGAAGTGTGTTTCAGGTGTGCATTAAAATACATTCACATCCAAATTGTTTTTGCTCTTAATCCTGATTATTTATATCTATAACGCCACTGCTTAAAACCGTGGTCAGACGTGATATGATATTACTTCTGTAATAATCGTGACATTTTTTGGAGCATGCCAAATTTTACCCTCCATTTAAAGTCTGCAAGTTATGTGTTGTTCAACATATTCACACTTGGTCGCTGACCAATGCCACATCTATAAGGCCACTGCCTAAAACCATGGTCATCAGACATTATCCGATATTACTGCTGTAATAACCATGACATTTTTTGGAGCATGCCAAATTTTACCCTCCATTTAAAGTCTGCCAGCTGTGTGTTATTCATGCTATTCACACTTGGTCTATGACCAATACCACATCTATAAGGCCACTGCCTAAAACCATGGTCATCAGACGTCATCTGATATTACTGCAGTAATCATGACATTTTTTGGAGCGTGCCAAATATTACCCTCCATTTAAAGTCTGCCAGTTGTGTGTTGTTCATCCTATTCACACTTGATCGCTGACCAATACCACATCTATAAGGCCACTGCCTAAAACCGTGGTCATCAGACGTCATCTGATATTACTGCAGTAATCATGACATTTTTTGGAGCGTGCCAAATATTACCCTCCATTTAAAGTCTGCCAGTTGTGTGTTGTTCATCCTATTCACACTTGGTCGCTGACCAATACCACATTTATAAGGCCACTGCCTAAAACCGTAGTCATCAGACGTTATCCGATATTACTGAGGAGATAATCGTGACATTTTTTGGAGCAAGCTACATATTACCCTCCATTTAAAGTCTGCCAGTTGTGTGTTGTTCATCCTATTCACACTTGATCGCTGACCAATACCACATCTATAAGGCCATTGCATAAAATCCTGGTCATCAGACGTGATCCGATATTACTGCAGTTATAATCGTGACATTTTTTGGAGCGGGCCAAAAATTACACTCCATTTAAAATGGGCAAAACGCTTGGCAAGGGACAGTGAAGTGGACGTAATGGTGATGGTGCACGCAAAGGCCTATGCCGTGGGCAAGCTGAAATTATGTCTGCTGAGTGAGCACAACAAGCACCCACATCATGGTCACCCTATCTTCCTGTCCCACTTTGTAGGGGGCAGCGGAACCCCACACTTAAAGCCAGAGCAGTGTGAAAAGGTTGTTGGTTGGATAGCATATAATGCTTCCAGTCACTTTGCCACCACCACCACCGTCTTTCACACTGTCCAGTCTCAGTAGCCATGAGTATGGACCACATATTCCTCACCCTGATCCTCCTTACTCCCACTATGCCGAGTGCCCAGAGACAACTGATCCCACACTTGAACGCTCAGAAGAGCTGTTTACTTTCCCATTTATAGATTTGGGCCTCTCTCCTGGCCCGTTTCAAGTGGGGCAAGAAGAGATCACATGTAGCTATGCCCAAATATTTGAGCAGCCATGGTTACATAAAGGCGACGGTCGAAAAGTGCAATTACTGTCGCAAGAGGTGGATGATGATGATGAGACACAATTGCCAGCGAGTCAGAAGGAGGCCCAGGGTGCATACGGGGAAGACGAGGTGGGACATTTATCACGAGGAAAGTTGCCAGTCCAACTGTTAGGTCTTCCAGAGTCTGGCTCTTTTTTAAAAACTGTCCAGTTAACCCAAAAAAAGGCTATTTGCAAAATCTGCCATGCCAGTGTAGCACCCTGAGGATTCGGCTGCTACAGGGGTATTGCACCTCACCCAGAGGTGTGATATTCCACTCCCGGGTAAGGATGGAGTGTGGAACTGAGCTCAGTAGGCTGCATGCACTACATACATCCCATTTCCGGGGGACAGACCAATGGTACTCCCACTAGAGAAATGTGCAGGTATGACAGCGTCTGTCCCTGGCTGGAGTGGGAGGGGGGTGGAACATCCCAGTAGTGTAGGGGCAGATAGGGGGAGCAGTCTGGGTAAAGCTAGGAGCTCATTGGGTGCTGGTCACCTGAGCTCACACATAGAGGGAGTATATAAGGTGGGAACCATCTTAGAACGGGGTCTTTTGTAGAGGTTTGGTCAGACAAGCAGAGCAGCTCAGCCAGCTCCAAGGCCAAGAGAGAGAGAGAGGAGAAAAGAAGGACCCAGAGGGGGAGAAGAGGGAACTCCAAGAACCCAAAATTAGACCAGCGGGTGAAGAGTTGGCACAAGGGTACCGGATCCCAAGCTGGTGGAGGGCACTAATCCTCAGCCAGAGACCGGAGGTCGTGGGCAGGATCTGCCACGACCACCCACTAAATCCACCCGGAAGGCAGACCAGGAATAGGGTCAGGGAACCCAGAGACAAGGGTTTACCAACAAGAGGCCCGAGGGAGCCGGACTTAGGTGGATCCCTGGTGGGGAAGGCCAGAGAGAAGGAACGTCAGAAAGGGAGCTCAGGATCACGCTCCAGAATTACTTGGGAGTTGGCCGAGTCCAGGACCTGGTGGACGCAGCACGGCTCGGGCGGTCACTCAAGGCCGGAGTGACCAGAACAACAGCAGTAAGTAAAGACCCTGAACTGCACAGCCCAACTCTGAGTCTCATTACCATCCTCCCTGCACCTCCACAACCACCATCCTCTACACCTGACCCCCTGAGGCTATACCCCTCCCGTTGGGGGTTATACTATCTGAGCTGCACACACATCACCAGCCTCAGCGGACCCTGCTGCAGCGGCGGCCGTATTGACCGCAATTCAACGGGTGGCGTAGTCGACATAAAAGAACATCTAGTAACATCTATAAGGACTGCCACACACTGAGCTTGACACCCTGGGCACGGACCGGGTCACCGCCACTCGGAGACTACAACACCCATCCGATCCGGCTCCGGGTATCCCCCAAACAACACTGGCCCAGGGGGCGCGTCAACTTTGGCGTAGTCGGCAGGATAACGTGCCCGCAACAACCGGGTACTGCGTGCCTGAAGAAAAGTACACCGTTACCTTAAAAAGAAGTCTCCCGCCGGTTCCGGAGGGTCCCCGCCAACGGACCCCATCACAGGTCGTTTCCCGCCGGTTGTCCGCCATTTGCAGCTTTTTCCCGCCATCCATGGAGTTTCCCGCCACTGGGAGACGATTCCCGCCATTTCCAAAGATTTCCCGCCTTGGAAGAGCGGACGCCATTATGGGCGTGCCAGAGGGTGGCAAGAGGCCACCTCCCATCGTGGGCCAGGTCGAAGAATGGCGCCAAAAGCGGAAACCGCGCCCACCAACAGAGACTGTGATGCTGGAAGTGTCCATCAGCGTAAGAGAACTGCCCCTGGAACTGACAATCACAAAGTTGCCCCGGGACCACCTTCAATGTGGGCGGAGACTGAAGAAGAGAACGAAGATGGGTGTCGCCTGGAGCAGTCTGGAGAGAGCGCACCCGGAGACAAGAAGTCTGGAGAGGAGTCCAGAGAAAGCCTACCCGGAGATGGAGGGAGAGTCAGGCAGCACCGACCCAGTGGTCAGGAGCCTGCTACAAGCCACAACCCCACTAGGCCTAGTGGAGGTCCTGGCACAGCTCCCCCGAGACCGGGAGTGTGCACAGACTGCGCTGGAGGGCCTCGCACGGAGGATGGCCCGGGTGCAGCGAGAGACGTTGGCGGAGTGGAGCCGAGAGATGGCCCAGCGGACCGAAACCCGTCAGCGGAGCACGCCACCCGAGACGAGGAGACAGACCGCCTCTGAGGATGGTGCAGGAGGACTGAAGGCCGGAGACGGCGCCGAGAAGGGAGCTGAACGGACGGAGGCAGGTAAAGGGGACGTCACTACCCCGAGCCGAGAAACCGTGAGCCTGCCCCAGCTCCCCGTCGCAGAGCCCGAATTTCCCCCTGCCGTGCCCGTCGCTGCATCGTCACCGTGCCAGACTAGGCCTCAAGTAGAAGCCGCGGCCGCGACCCCTGTGACGTCACACGCCTCGACCCTGAGCGCGACCAAACAGGAAATACCATCGGCCTGGTCGCAAGGTCTAGTACCTCCGGGCGCCGCAATTCCAACAGCGCCCCCTACCTCCGCGGAGCCACCGGCCTGGTCGCAGGGCCGAGTACCCCCGGGCGCCGCCGTCCTTACGGTGCCCTTTACCTTTAGGGTGCCCCAAGCCTGGTCGCAAGGCCTGGTCAACCCGGGCGCCGCTACCATCAACGCGCCCTCAACATCTCGAGTGCCGCACCTGGGCGAAGATCTATTTGCCCAGCACACGTGCCCGGATGGGCAGCCCTTTGTATGGCCCCAGGAGTACTACCAACTGGAACTCCAAAGAGCAAGGCCCCTGTGCGAGCCCCTGATTCCGGCTCCGAAGCCCGTCAGGAGAACCCCGCTCCCGCTAGAAGAAACACAATTCGAGTGGGACCCCACCGGAGGAGACCTCATGGGGTTCACTCAAGAAACGCGGGCAGCTGCAGCAGAGCGAGTGGAGTGCTGCCGCCAGCAGTTGGCAGCCTTTGAGCAAGAGCGGAAAGAGAGGCGGATCCGTGAGCAGCGGCTGCAGGAACAGAGCGCAGGGCAGAAGAGCTGGACCAGGAGGAACCCCCGTGCAGCTCATGGTCCCCGTACCACCGGGACTGTGATTAAATTCAACCTGCAGCATGGGTGTGGCTTCATAAGAGACCATCATACCCCCGGCGACGTCTTTGTAACCCGCAGAGACGTAGAGAGCCATCTGCCGGAGGGACACAGAGGTCGTGACCTGTATGTAGGGGACGAGGTCACCTTCACCCGGCACAAGTGTGCCAAAGGACCCTACGCCCTCCATGTGCATCGCCTGACGGAGGAGGAGCTGCGGTGTGAGGAGGAGCAAGAGGACCCGGATGGGTCTGAAACTGAAACCAACCAACAAGAAAGAGCAGGAGGACGCCGTCGTTGAAGTACGGTAGAGAGAGACTGTATAAAGTTGCCCGTCGGGGTACCAAGAACTGTTGCTGATTTAAATATGTCCCCGTTGGGACAAGAGTGAACTGTTAACCCGTGTGTCCCTATTCCCATTACCTGGCCGAGGACTGAGAGCGGCCATACCTCCCTTTGTATATAGTTGCGCTTCCTAAAGCGCCCCCTACTGGTTTTATAGGAAAGCCGAGTTTTTCAAGAAAAGACTGTCGCACTTTACCCGGTCACAAGTTGCACTGTGACCGGAGGAACCAGAAGCAAGAATGTTATTTATGAAAAGTTTTATATGAAAAGTTTTATGCAGATAGATATATGATGTTTTATATGTTTATATGTTTATGTTTATGAAAAATAATTGTATGTTTTGGATGTTTTTGTCTTTAACAGCCCGAGGACGTGCTGTGATTTACCAGGGGGGAATGTAGCACCCTGAGGATTCGGCTGCTACAGGGGTATTGCACCTCACCCAGAGGTGTGATATTCCACTCCCGGGTAAGGATGCAGTGTGGAACTGAGCTCAGTAGGCTGCATGCACTACATACATCCCATTTCCGGGGGACAGACCAATGGTACTCCCACTAGAGAAATGTGCAGGTACGACAGCGTCTGTCCCTGGCTGGAGTGGGAGGGGGGTGGAACATCCCAGTAGTGTAGGGGCAGATAGGGGGAGCAGTCTGGGTAAAGCTAGGAGCTCATTGGGTGCTGGTCACCTGAGCTCACACATAGAGGGAGTATATAAGGTGGGAACCATCTTAGAACAGGGTCTTTTGTAGAGGTTTGGTCAGACAAGCAGAGCAGCTCAGCCAGCTCCAAGGCCAAGAGAGAGAGAGAGAGAGAGAGAGAGAGGAGAAAAGAAGGACCCAGAGGGGGAGAAGAGGGAACTCCAAGAACCCAAAATTAGACCAGCGGGTGAAGAGTTGGCACAAGGGTACCGGATCCCAAGCTGGTGGAGGGCACTAATCCTCAGCCAGAGACCGGAGGTCGTGGGCAGGATCTGCCACGACCACCCACTAAATCCACCCGGAAGGCAGACCAGGAATAGGGTCAGGGAACCCAGAGACAAGGGTTTACCAACAAGAGGCCCGAGGGAGCCGGACTTAGGTGGATCCCTGGTGGGGAAGGCCAGAGAGAAGGAACGTCAGAAAGGGAGCTCAGGATCACGCTCCAGAATTACTTGGGAGTTGGCCGAGTCCAGGACCTGGTGGACGCAGCACGGCTCGGGCGGTCACTCAAGGCCGGAGTGACCAGAACAACAGCAGTAAGTAAAGACCCTGAACTGCACAGCCCGACTCTGAGTCTCATTACCATCCTCCCTGCACCTCCACAACCACCATCCTCTACACCTGACCCCCTGAGGCTATACCCCTCCCGTTGGGGGTTATACTATCTGAGCTGCACACACATCACCAGCCTCAGCGGACCCTGCTGCAGCGGCGGCCGTATTGACCGCAATTCAACGGGTGGCGTAGTCGACATAAAAGAACATCTAGTAACATCTATAAGGACTGCCACACACTGAGCTTGACACCCTGGGCACGGACCGGGTCACCGCCACTCGGAGACTACAACCCCCATCCGATCCGGCTCCGGGTATCCCCCAAACAACACTGGCCCAGGGGGCGCGTCACCAGCATCATCAGGGGCAGCAAAACTACCAGCCTGACCACCACCAGCAAGCTCAGGCACATGACAGCAAAGCACCCGACTAGTAATGCCAGAGTCCAGAAACAGTGTCTAAGGGTGACAATACTGCCTGTACCGCTGTTGTGCGTGCACGCCAATCCTCTGTCCATGGTGCAGGCGAAGATGCCTCCCGCCCTGCACCTGTAGTTTGACACTCACAACCACCACCATCAGCAACCACGTGCACATCCTTGTCCCAGGGCTGCATTCATTTGTCCCTGCCCCAGTCCTTTGAACGCAAGCGCAAATATGCAGCCAACCAACCACAGGCCATAGCACTAAACTGCCACATTTCTAAAATGCTTGCACTTTAAATATTGTCTTTTAGGCTCGTGGAGACGCAATCTTTCTTCAACCTCATGGTGGCGGCCATCCCTCAGTACTCGGTTTCCAGCTGCCACTATTTCTCCCTGTGTGGTGTCCCTGCCTTACACAAGCACGTGTCCCAGATCATTAGCCGTGCCCTCAACAATGCAGTTACAGGGAAGGTCCACCTAACCACGGACACATGGACAAGTGCTTGTGGCCAGGGACGATACATCTCGCTGATGGCACACTGGGTTAATAGGGGAAGCCGGGACCCAGTCGGACGGAACACATCCTCCTGACGCCAAGGATTGTGGGCCCTGGGTCAATCAGGGTTGCCCCTACATTATAAAGCTCCTGCACCTCCTCCTCCTCTTCAGCCTCCATCTCCGAAATTACCACATCAGTAGGAAGCTGGAAGCACTGCAGTACTGCATCGGCCAAGTGGCAACAGGCTGTGCTGAAGCTGATATGCTTATGGGACAAACCGCACACCTCTATGGTGTTGTTGACAGCTTGAACAGAGCAGGCAGAACTTTGGCTGTCACCGCTGCACCTACAGCCAGGCATGGTGGTGTGTGACAATGGCCAGAACCTGGTGGTGGCTCTGAAGCTTGGCAACCTCGCACAAGTACCATGCCTGTTCCATGTGCTCAACCTAGTGATTCAGCGGTTTTTCAAAACTTACCCGGATCTGCCGGAGCTGGTTGTCAAAGCAACCCCACAACATGATGATGCCACCCCCGTATTTCACAGTTGGGATGGTATTCTTAGGCTTCCAATCTTCTCCCTTTTTCCTCCAAACTTAACGATGGTCATTATGCCCAAAAAGTTCAATTTTAGTTTCTTCAGACCACAGGACAAGTTTCCAAAAATTAAGGTCTTTGTTCCTGTGTACATTTACAAACATTAATCTGGTTTCTTTATGTTTCTTTTGGAGTAATGACTTCTTCCTGGCAGCATGGACTTTCAGCCTATGTTGATACAGTACTCGTTTCACTGTGGATATTGACACAATCTTATCAGCTTCTGCCATCATCTTCACAAGGTCTTTTGCTTTTGTCCTTGGATTTATATGCACATGTTGGACCAAAGCACGTTCATCTCTGGGACACAGAACCCATTACCTTCCTGAGCAGTATGAATGCTGGACATTCCCATCTTGTTTGTACTTATGTATAATTGTTTGTACAGATGAGCGAGGCACCTTCAGGTATCTTGAAATTGTACCCAAGGATGAGCCAGACTTCTGAAAGTCCACATTTCTCTTCCTGATATCTTGGCTGATTTCTTTACACTTTCCCATGATGCTACACAAAAAAGAAGTGTGTTTCAGATGTGCATTAAAATACATTCACATCCAAATTTTTTTTTGCTCTTAATCCTGATTATTTATATCTATAACGCCACTGCTTAAAACCGTGGTCAGACGTGATATGATATTACTTCTGTAATAATCGTGACATGTTTTGGAGCATGCCAAATATTACCCTCCATTTAAAGTCTGCAAGTTATGTGTTGTTCAACATATTCACACTTGGTCGCTGACCAATGCCACATCTATAAGGCCACTGCCTAAAACCATGGTCATCAGACATTATCCGATATTACTGCTGTAATAATCATGACATTTTTTGGAGCATGCCAAATTTTACCCTCCATTTAAAGTCTGCCAGCTGTGTGTTATTCATGCTATTCACACTTGGTTTATGACCAATACCACATCTATAAGGCCTAAAACCGTGGTCATCAGACGTTATCTGATATTACTGCGGTAATCATGACATTTTTTGGAGCGTGCCAAATATTACCCTCCATTTAAAGTCTGCCAGTTGTGTGTTGTTCATCCTATTCACACTTCGTCGCTGACCAATACCACATTTATAAGGCCACTGCCTAAAACCGTAGTCATCAGACGTTATCCGATATTACTGAGGAGATAATCGTGACATTTTTTGGAGCAAGCTACATATTACCCTCCATTTAAAGTCTGCCAGTTGTGTGTTGTTCATCCTATTCACACTTGATCGCTGACCAATACCACATCTATAAGGCCATTGCCTAAAACCCTGGTCATCAGACGTGATCCGATATTACTGCAGTTATAATCGTGACATTTTTTGGAGCGGGCCAAAAATTACACTCCATTTAAAATGGGCAAAACGCTTGGCAAGGGACAGTGAAGTGGACGTAATGGTGATGGTGCACGCAAAGGCCTATGCCGTGGGCAAGCTGAAATTATGTCTGCTGAGTGAGCACAACAAGCACCCACATCATGGTCACCCTATCTTCCTGTCCCACTTTGTAGGGGGCAGCGGAACCCCACTCTTAAAGCCAGAGCAGTGTGAAAAGGTTGTTGGTTGGATAGCATATAATGCTTCCAGTCACTTTGCCACCACCACCACCGTCTTTCACACTGTCCAGTCTCAGTAGCCATGAGTATGGACCACATATTCCTCACCCTGATCCTCCTTACTCCCACTATGCCGAGTGCCCAGAGACAGCTGATCCCACACTTGAACGCTCAGAAGAGCTGTTTACTTTCCCATTTATAGATTTGGGCCTCTCTCCTGGCCCGTTTCAAGTGGGGTAAGAAGAGATCACATGTAGCTATGCCCAAATATTTGAGCAGCCATGGTTACATAAAGGCGACGGTCGAAAAGTGCAATTACTGTCGCAAGAGGTGGATGATGATGATGAGACACAATTGCCAGCGAGTCAGAAGGAGGCCCAGGGTGCATACGGGGAAGACGAGGTGGGACATTAACACGAGGAAAGTTGCCAGTCCAACTGTTAGGTCTTCCAGAGTCTGGCTCTTTTTTAAAAACTGTCCAGTTAACCCAAAAAAAGGCTATTTGCAAAATCTGCCATGCCAGCATCATCAGGGGCAGCAAAACTACCAGCCTGACCACCACCAGCAAGCTCAGGCACATGACAGCAAAGCACCCGACTAGTAATGTCAGAGTCCAGAAACAGTGTCTAAGGGTGACAATACTGCCTGTACCGCTGTTGTGCGTGCACACCAATCCTCTGTCCATGGTGCAGGCAAAGATGCCTCCCGCCCTGCACCTGTAGTTTGACACTCACAACCACCACCATCAGCAACCACGTGCACATCCTTGTCCCAGGGCTGCATTCATTTGTCCCTGCCCCAGTCCTTTGAACGCAAGCGCAAATATGCAGCCAACCACCCACAGGCCATAGCACTAAACTGCCACATTTCTAAAATGCTTGCACTTTAAATACTGTCTTTTAGGCTCGTGGAGACACAATCTTTCTTCAACCTCATGGTGGCGGCCATCCCTCAGTACTCGGTTTCCAGCTGCCACTATTTCTCCCTGTGTGGTGTCCCTGCCTTACACAAGCACGTGTCCCAGATCATTAGCCGTGCCCTCAACAATGCAGTTACAGGGAAGGTCCACCTAACCACGGACACATGGACAAGTGCTTGTGGCCAGGGACGATACATCTCGCTGATGGCACACTGGGTTAATAGGGGAAGCCGGGACCCAGTCGGACGGAACACATCCTCCTGACGCCAAGGATTGTGGGCCCTGGGTCAATCAGGGTTGCCCCTACATTATAAAGCTCCTGCACCTCCTCCTCCTCTTCAGCCTCCATCTCCGAAATTACCACATCAGTAGGAAGCTGGAAGCACTGCAGTACTGCCTAGGCCAAGTGGCAACAGGCTGTGCTGAAGCTGATATGCTTATGGGACAAACCGCACACCTCTATGGTGTTGTTGACAGCTTTAACAGAGCAGGCAGAACTCTGGCTGTCACCGCTGCACCTACAGCCAGGCATGGTGGTGTGTGACAATGGCCAGAACCTGGTGGTGGCTCTGAAGCTTGGCAACCTCGCACAAGTACCATGCCTGTTCCATGTGCTCAACCTAGTGATTCAGCGGTTTTTCAAAACTTACCCGGATCTGCCGGAGCTGGTTGTCAAAGTACGCCGTCAGTCTGCCCATTTCGGAAAGTCAGCTACAGCTTCCACCACCCTCGCTGTGCTTCAGCAGCGCTTGCAGCTTCCAGCTCATCAACTGGTGTGTGATGTCACCATACAGTAGAACTCAACCTTGCATATGTTGGGGAGGATTTGTGAGCAGCAGAGGGCAGTCGTTGAGTACCAGCTTCAATACGCCTGTCGGTATTCAAGTCAGCCTCCACACATAAGAGCTGATGATTGGGCATAAATGTCTGACATCTGTGCCATCCTCCAAAACATTGAGGACTCCATCAAGATGGTGAGCGGCGATGACGTCACCATCCTTCTTCTCTGTCTAATGAAACGCTTGTTGCTCACAATTAAAGAGGAGGCATTGCAGGCGGAGCATGATATGGAGCAAGGAACTATACAGGTTGATGCTACACAGCCTAGCCTCATCTCATCTCAATGCAGGTTGGGTGATAATGAGGAGAAGGAGGAACAGGAGGAGGAACAGGAGCTGGTTTCATGCGCTACAGATGTTACTACCCACACAACATTCATACCGCCTGGTCAGCGTGGATGGCGTGAGGAGAGGGAGAATGAAGAGGTGGAAAGGTGGAGGATGAGGAGGAGGAAAGCATGGACAGTCGTCCTCTTTGTCAGGAAAGGGAAGTCTTGGCTGTTGGCAGTCTGGCTGTTAGAATCTATGTTGTTTTACTATCGGCCATCTTGTTGTGGTTTGCTGGCTTCTAGTCTTTTCCTCTGGTGCTGGGTGTCTTGGTCACGTGATCTCTTTACTCTTTATTACTTAGCACCTGTCTCTCATTCCATGCTGCACATCAGTGTTGTTACGCTTGTGCTCTGGCTAAGTAGCCTTGTTAAGTTCTTTGTGCTTTGGACAATTGATTGCTTGGGACTTCTTGTTCCACCAGTTTTGTTCCCTTTTATCTTCGTTTCTGCAACTAACTTTTCTGTTAGGAGGTCTCCAGTTTTGCTCCCAGTCCTTAGATCTTTTAGGGACCCCTTTTCCCCTTCCTTCATGTCTTCGTTTGAGTTCAGTGCAGGAGTTTAGGTGCGGCTATTCATAATAGGGCACCCACTCCAGCGTAGGGTTAAGCTGAGTCTCAGTGAAGGGACAGCTTTTCCCTCCTATTCCTTAGTTCTAAGTTGCAGTACATAACAGTATGTCCCGCCCTGTTTAAAAAAAAAAAAGTTTTGTTTTTTTTTCTCCTCTCCTCTTCCTGGGTTATCTTCAGTATGTGTACCATCCAGGAGCTTGCTCAATGCTTGAAAGGATTGACTCTGGAGGTTGCCGATCTTCAGCAGTACATGAGTAAATACCCTGCAGAATGCTATGAAGAACTTAAGGTAGGATTACCTGAGTGTTTCTCGGGTAAACAACAGAATTTTTTTTCATTTAAAAACGCTTGTTTGTTGTATTTTCGGCTCAGACCTAAATCTTCTGGGAGTGAACTACAGTGTGTAGGCATTATTATTAGTGATGAGCGAGCACTAAAATGCTTGGGTACTCGTTGCTCGGGTCGAGCACATTGTAATACTCGGGTGCTCGACCCGAGCAACGAGCTCAATGTAAGTCTATGGGAAACTCGAGCATTTTTCAGGCGGCTCCACCCGGCGGTCTGCAGAGGGCCTAAAAATTTCCCAAATCGATGGGAACAGTGCCCAAATGACATGGGAACAGCATGGGGAAGACCCCTGGAAGCATTTCTGACTCCCAAGTCACTGCTGTCAACAACGTTGTCAGAGTATTACGCCACTTTTACGGACTCACAATAAAACATACAAAAACAAAACCAAAATGGATTTTCCTGGGAAATATATTAAGGAACATCCTTTCCAGGGTAATGACTTGTATATATGGCAAAATAAATAACCAAAACCAAAAATACTCCTCCACACCTTGGGCTATGTTCACACGTAGTTTTTGATGCGATTTTGCACTTCTGCATTGCTTTCAGCAAAGACAAATGCATACACTGGGAAATGTCATTTTAACATTTTACAACCTTATCTGGCCATGTGGTGTGTGACACATCATCAGACACATGCATACAGTGCTGAAAAGACATGGGACCAGCATGGGGAAGACCTCTGGAACCATTTCTGACTCCCAGGTCACTGCCTAAAAGTGTGCCCATCATAAGTGATTCTTGGCGCATGCGAAGATGCCTCCCGCCATGCACCTGTCGTTGCAGACATCACCGTCCACGTCCTTGTCCCAGTGCAGCATTCAGTTTTCCCTACCCCATTCCTTGGAATGCAAGCGCAAGTATGCAGGCAGCCACCCACCCACAGGCTGCAATACTATACTGCCAAATTTTTGACAGCTGCTTGCACTTGAAATGTGGCCTTTTAGGCTCGTGGAGGCGGAAGCTTTTCATAACCTCATGCCTGCGGCGGCCGGGTGTCCATACTCGGTCCCCAGCTGCCACTGTTTCTCCCGGTGTCGTCTCCGCCTTCCACAAGCATGGGTCCCACAACATTACCAGTGCCCTCCCCAGTGCACTTACTGGGAAGGACCGCCTAACCACAAACACGTGGACAGGTGAATGTGGCCAGGGACGGTATGGAGCCACTCCACAGCTTTTTTTGCTGAGAGTTGTATTTAGCTCGGCGAAAGGTCTGGCATAGAGGGAAACCATATCTATTCTGGGTGTCATTTCTCCGTCACCAGGTTCCGGACATTGACACACACGACCATGCCTGGCTGTATGTTCAGTGGTGAGAGCCACAGATCAGACTGCTGTGTTACAGCTTTCAACAACTCTGCAGCGCTGGGCGGTTTGTCAATTAAGTATTAAGCATGTTATCTTCAGCACAGCCTGTTGCTGCTTGGCCAAGACAGTGCTGCAGTGCTGTCAGCTTGTGACTGATGTGGTCATTTCGGAGATGGAGGAGGAGGTGCATGAGCTGAACAATGTGATTACATTGTTGCTAAATTGGTGACGCTGTTTTTTATACTAAAGAAAGATCCTATTGTTTTGTTTTTTTTTATGTATTTTTTTTTATGACAAATGCATTCACCGGGAAATGTCATTTTAACATTTTACAACCTTAGCTGGTAATGTGGTGTGTGACACATCATCAGACACTTCCTGTTTTATTTATGATGGAGGGACTCTGAAAGTCATAAAGCCTATTTTTATAGGGACATCAGACGGCCCTTACTATTCTTAAAAGGCCAGCAGTCGGCCCTAGCTATTGTTAGAGAGCCATCAGCCGGCTATGCTTTGTTGTTCCCATTATTAACAAGTGGGTCTCCTATACTGTTATAGCTTATCCAGTGACTGCAAGGGCTGCCAGAAATTTGGATGCAACCCAATACCCCTTTGAAGAGACATAGAGGAGGGTCTCAGTAAAAAAATGTTCCCATTATAAAGGATCGGGTCTCCTATAAGTGGTAATGCCCATGCTGTGACTGCAAGGGCTGCCAAAATTTGGGAAAAACCCCATTAAGAATTTAAAGACACATAGAGCAGGGCCACAGTAACAAGGTACGACATGTTCCCATTAGAAAGGAGAGGGTCTGCTATACAGTTATAGGGTATGCAATGAGTCCAATGGCTGACAATTTTAGGAAAAAACCCACTAAGAATTTAAAGACACACAGAGCAGGGCCACAGTAACAAGGTACGACTTGTTCCCATTAGAAAGGAGAGAGTCTGCTATACAGTTATAGGGTATGCAGTGAGTCCAACAGCTGACAATTTTAGGAAAAACCCCACTAAGAATTTAAAGACACATGGAGCAGGGCCACAGTAACAAGTACGACATGTTCCCATTAGAAAGGAGAGAGTCTGCTATACAGTTATAGGGTATGCAATGAGTCCAACGGCTGACAATTTTAGGAAAAACCCCACTAAGAATTTATAGACACATGGCCCCGGAGCTGGGCTCACTGAGTGACAGGACACCGCTCCTGAGCTCAGCTCCGGGGCCCGCTCGCTGGTGCGGCTCATTATCCCTGGCTCCTCAGCATCAGCGGTCAGAGAATTAAAGCTAGGGACACATAGGACATGTGAGTATAAGGATTTTATTATTTTATTCTTATTTTTACAGGTGGACACTGCGGGAGCAGACACTACTACCCTCATCATTGTCTCCTGCTGGTGCTGATCGCAGCACCGGTAGGAACCATGATGAGGGCAGTGTTCAGCACCCCGCGCATGGGAACAGTGCTAACTGTACAGTGATTCCCAGGCACCGTTCCGTGTGATCTTGATGCTGCTCAGGGGTGGCACATGGTTGCCACATGTGACACACAGGGAAACATGAGACACGGATATCTCTGGTACCGGTTTATACCGAAATATACGGACATGTGAAACCGGCCTAAATCGGCTGCGAAAAATCCTCCGAATAAACAAACTGCTCAATCGTCAGGTGAAATGATCTTTTGGAATGCACACAACATTATCATTCTTGGCACAAGACTTGTGCTGCCGAGAACAATGACAGCCAATGAACAATCGTCTAATACAGATCATTCAGAGTGTATCTGAAGCGCAGTATTCCTGTGTAAATTGTCTATTAACCCCTTAGTGACTGAGACAATTTGGACATTAATGACCAGGCCAAATTTTTGAATTCTGACCAGTGTCACTTCATGTGGTAATAACTCTGGAACGCTTTAATGGATCCCGCTGATTCTGAGACTGTTTTTAGTGACATATTGTATTTCATGATAGTGGTAAAAAATTTTGATACGACAATTTGGTGAAAATGTTGAAAATTTTGCAATTTTCAAACTTCTAATTCCTATGCCTTTAAACCAGAGAGTTATGTCACACAAAATAGTTAATAAATAACATTTCCCATATGTTTACTTTACAACAGCACAATTTTTAAAACATATTTTTTTTTTGTTAGGAAGTTAGAAGGTTTAAATGTTGACCAGTGATTTCTAATTTTTCCAACAAAATTTACAAAACTATTTTTATAGGGACCATATCACATTTGAAGTGACTTTAGGAGGCCGATATGACAGAAAATACCCAAAAGTGACACCATTCTAAAACCTGCACCCCTCCAAGTCCTCAAAACCGCATTCAAGAAGTTTATTAACCCTTCAGGTGCTTCACAGGAACTAAAGCAATGTGGAAGCAAAAATGAAAATTTTTTCATAAAAATTTTACTATAGCCCCAAATTTTTTATTTTCACAAGGGTAACAGGATAAAATGGACCACAAAATTTGTTGTGCAATTTCTACTGAGCATGTTGATTCCCCATATGTGGGGGAAAACTATTGTTTGGGCACACAACAAGGCTTGGAAGGGAAGGAGCACCGTTTTGACTTTTTGAACGCAAAAAAGACTGAATCAAGAGTGGATGCCATGTCACATTTGGAGAGCCCCTGACATGAAAAACAGCAGAAACCCCCACAAGTGACAGCATTTTGGAAACTAGCCCCCTCAAGGAATAACACATTTAGATGTGAGAACAAATTTTTTTTTTTTTTACAGAAACACTGTTTTAGCACCAAATTTGGACCCAACAATTTGTTCTGCAATTTCTCCCGCATGTGGCAGCATTCTATATGTGGATATACACTACTGTTTGAGCACCCGGCAGGGATCAGATGGGAAGGAGCGCTACTTGGCTTTTAGAACGCAGATTTCTTTTGAATAGATTATGGGCTCCATTAGTTTAGCCCCTGAGGTGCCAAAACAGCAGAACCCCCACCCCCAGGTCACCCCATATTGGAAACTCCACTACCTAAGGAATTCATCTAGGGGTGTAGTGAGATTTTGAACCCATGGATGCCTCACAGAATTTTATAACATTGAGACATGGAAATTTGTTCTCAGTAGCGATCTGGGAGTCAGAGATGCTTCCAGGGGTCTTCTCCATGCTGTTCTCCTTCCATTCAGCACTTTTACCATCCATTTCATCATTTTCAGTGCCCCCCAGACCTCCTTGTAGGGTCTTCTGGAAAAATGCTTTGATTTCTCATTGACGCTCATTATACTCGTTACTTGAAATGAGCATCCAAGCATTAGAAATTGTTTAGGTCGAGTAACGAGCATCTGAGCATTTTAGTGCTCACTCATCTCTAATTTTTACCTGTGGATTTTCAGAATTTTATGCAATGCAATGCAATTCTGACTTTAAACTCTGAATGTCCACAAGAAAATTGACATGTTGAGGATTTCAAACACACACGGCTGGTCAGTTTACGCTATGTAAAAAAAAATTAAACAGTGGACCCCAGGATGGGGGACATTATACAAGGAAGGGGCCTAGGATGGGGGTTATTATACCAGCAAGGAGCCCAGGATGGGGGACATTACACCAGGAAGGGGTTAAGGATCGGGATTATTATACCAAGATGGAGGTCATTATACCAGGAAGGGGCACAGTATACCAGGAAGGGGTCCAGGATGGGAGAAATTATACTAGGAAGGGGCTGGGAATTCTGGGACATGGTTATACAATGGAGGACATTATAACAGGAAAGGGTCCATGATGGTGTCAGGATGGTGTACAATATTACAGTAAGGGGCCCAGTACAGGAGACATTACACCAGGAAGCCCCCATGATGGGGGACATTATACCAGGATGGGTGACATTGTTACACGAAGGTACCAGAATGTGGAACATTATTACAATAAGGGGTCAAGGACAGGGGACATTAAACCAGGAAGAGGCTCAGGATGGGGGACATTATTACTGGAAAGGGCTCAGGATGGAGGACATTTTACCAGAAAGAGTACAGGACAGGGGACATTATACAACCCCTGGCAAAAATTATGCTTGGTCTGAAAAAAATTACCCTTACTGAGTACCACATTTTTAATCTTGATTTCTTTTAGTGTTTCTTAAAGCCCTAAAGTTGCCATTTGAAATGACTTTAGTTTTGTGCCATGTCTGTGATCTGCTTTTTTTCAACAACATTAAACAACTGAATGAACATCCTCCGAGCCCGGTGATTCCATAATTTTTTCCAGGGGTTGTAATAGGAAGAGGCAAAGGATGGAGGAAATTATACCAGGAAGAGGTGTAGGTGGAGGTGACGCGCCCCCTGGGCCGTGGGGTACCAGGTGCTGGGCCTATGGATGCCGGTATGGGGGATATCACGGTGGCTGGCCCGGTCCGTGACCCAGGGTGGTCAGTAAAAGGAGGAATATGTATAGGGGATTTGGAAAGTTCTGGAGCCGTCCTCTGGAGCTGGTGTTACGGCAGCAGGGATGGTGTGGCTCTCCACAGGTAGAGCTAGCTCCAGGGCAGCGTGAGGTGTAATGGATGGTGGTGCAGGGAGAGACGGCAGGATGGTCCCGGAGGAAAGAAGGACACTCACACGGGGGTAAGCTTCTGTACCTTTACTGGTGATGTTGCAGGCACGGTCCAGGGTACTCCGGACAAGGGCGCACTTTTGGACTCTCCCTAGTGAGCGGGTATAGGGCCTCCTGATCCGTGGCTTTACTCGCTAAGCTTCTGACCTGCCTGGAGCTAGGCCTAGCTTGGTTGCTGTCTCTCTTTTGCACCTGCTGACCTGGTGGTAGGGCCTACTCTTGCAGATCACTCTCCCTGGATGCTGGGGCCTCCGTGACTCCTAGCCCTGGTACTGCAATCAGTATTTGGTGAACCTGGGACCTGTAGTCCTCCAGGGGTTCCGGTGGTTCCTACTGGGTATTGAGGGTCCCTGTAGGCGCGGACCCGGTGTCCGGTATATATCTCGGGGTGAGCCTGGTAAGCTCCTCTGCCCCCTTGGCTACTTCTTCCTTCTCCTCTATCCTTCGGCCACACTCAGGGCCCTCACTAGGCCTTCACACGTGCTGTAGGCCTTGGCTCGCTAAGCACAGCAGCCAGCTTGCTGCCTCTTCGCTGCTCTCTGAGCGTCAGCACGCTCTCTGCTCAACTCTGAGCTCTGTCCCTCTCTGTGTCTGAGAGACTCACTAACTAGACTGAGCTGCCTGGCTCCACCCTCCCTTTATATATCCCTGAAGGACTCCCTCTGGTGGTCTGAGGTGGTAGGGTGGAGGTGTGTGAATGTGTGAGGGCCTCTTGTGGAGAAGTCCATCCATGCACCCTTCTGGGTTCTGTGGCACCAGTGCACAGCAGGGCGCCACAGAGGGACATTATTACAGGATGGTGGTCAAGATGGGGGACAATATTAAAGAAAGCGGCCAGGATGGGGAATATTGCAAAATCATTGCAAAATGAGCAGAAATGCAGACATGTATTGCACACTTAGGTATAGTTGTGAGAAGAACCAAATTTGTTTATATTATGTGATGTATTGGAATTTATGAATGTGTCTATCATAATGCAATGGCAATCTGAACTGTGGGTACAGTATAGAAAGTATAGAGTAGTAAAGGCACAGACAAGTGATGCGAACAAAGGATGATTATTTCCTCCATCAACAGATGACTTATGAAATAATAATAATAATAATGAAACAATTTATATAACATAACCATTATATCCCTAAATGTATTACACTGTAGTAAAACAAATAACCTTTCCTAAGGCTAGGGTCAAACAAGCATATATGTCTCATCCAAGGGAATTGGGTTGATTAGACAAATCACACTCTGATAAAACTCTAATTAGAGTTTTATCAGAGCATGATCATAGTGTGTTCCGATTCTGTTGGATGAGAAGATGGAGAACAAAATTTCTCCATCTTCTCCATTATGTCAGTCCATGAAAATCGGACTGCACTCAAATGTAATCTGAGTGCAGTCCAATATTTTCCTTCGACTCATAGACTTGCATTGCCAAGTGCGCTCCGAATTTTGGATCAAACTAGTACATGCTGCAATTGTTTTCCTCGGACCAGCTCTGTCTGAGAAAAAAATCTGACATTTGCACTGCCCTATACAATAATAATGATCTAAGTGCGATCCTATGTTTTGTTGGATCACACTAGGACTGATAATACGGTTGTCTGCTCAAGCCCTTAGAATAGGTCATCAATGTAAGAGTGATTGGGGTCTGACACACAGAAGCCCCACACAGGGCCAATTGTAGCTTTTCTGCAATCTAAAGGTCCGTTTACATGAACTGGCCAGTGGCACTATATGAACGCTGATCAATAAACTAAGTATCAATGGTTGTTTCAGTGGCAGTTTACGCAGGCAGACCAAAGCAAACGATGAAAACTGAGTGATCGATCATAGTTCTCGGCAGTGTGAGACCTGTTTATCCAGGACGATGCCAAGCTGAGAATGATGATCTTTTGTTTTGCACAAAATATAATTTCCCCCGATGAATGAGTGTTTTACTGATTTATGGAATGATTGGCAGCCTGATTACACGTCAAGATAACAGTGAAACCAGCGTTTTGAACAATGCTTGCTCCTTACTAAGTGGTTTGTCCCTCACTTAGGGGCATCTCCATTTATACTGTGATTGATTCTTATAATTGTTATTATTGTTTTTGCCGTTTTCATTTAAGGTATTTATTTCTATCATAATTCTGGATGATTACATCGATATGAAATGTTTTGCTGTAGTTTAATCATGGTTCTTTGAATTTCCCCATCATGTCTGGTGTAAGTGTTAGAACCTTGCTGTTAGGTTTTTTTTTCCTTTGCTGGTCACATGACCTTGTTGGCCTATTTAATCCTGCTCCGCCCTTCTGGCTTTGCTGGACTTCATTGTATATCTACTTTCTAGCTAGCCTGTGCTCTGTATCTAACTCTGTTAGTTTGCTTGGTCTACGGACCTCTAGGTTCTATCTATTTTGTTTGTTCGTCTGTCTGCTGCTATTTCTGTTAGGAGGTGTCCTATATTCCTCCCAGTCCTTAGTACTTGTAGGGATTCCCTCCCCAAATCTATAGGTCTCCGTACAGACTAGATTAGGACTTTAGCAGGTCTGATCGCAGGATCAGGTTCCCTGTTACATCGTAGGGATTCAGCTGAGTCTTATAGTAGGGACAGATCTCCTCTCTTTCCTTAGCTTTGGTAGCAGAACATAACAGTAAGTCCAGCCTGTAAATTCTCTAAGGAAAGATTTTTTTTTGTTCCATCATGGTGTCGGTTCAGGATTTGGCTAAACACCTGCAGGGACTCTCTCTGGAAGTGGCCGAGCTCCGTCAGCACGTGAGTAACTGTCCTGGAGCATATTTCTTGGAGCCTAAGGTATGTTTGCCGGATTTATTTTTTGGTGAACATCGAGAATTTTTTTCATTTAAAAATGCTTGCTTATTGTATTTTCGTTTGAGACCCAAGTCCTCTGGGGATGAATCCCAGCGCGTAGGGTTCATAATGTCACTTTTGCGCAAAGAGCCTCAGGAGTGGGCCTTTTCTTTGCAACCTAGTGATACATGCTTCAGATCAGTGGATAGTTTTTTTTCTGCTTTAGGACTATTATATGATGATCCTGACCGTGTGGCATCAGCTGAGACTGAGTTGAGACGTTTAAAACAAGGATCAGGTAATATGGAAAAATATTGTACACATTTTCGTCGTTGGTCCACTCAAACAGGGTGGAACGATTCTGCTCTGAAAAGTCTATTTCTTGCTGGGCTCAGTGAAAGGGTTAAAGACCTGCTAATTGCTTATCCTACACCTGAGGATTTGCAACAGGCTATGCAATTAGCTATACGGGTGGACAGAAGACTGCGTGCTAGGGTTAATGAGAGCAAATCCTCTGCTATGTCAGTTTCTGGTTATGATAATGTGTGTACTAACAGTGGTGAACCGATGGAGATTGGATCGGTGGCACCTCGCTCTCAAGAAAAACACCGTCGTTTTTCAGAAGGCTTGTGTTTCTATTGTGGAAAATCTGGTCATTTGATTAAAGGCTGTGAGCTTCGTATGAAGAAAGAAAAAAAAATGGTCAGTCACGCCCGTATTGCCTGTTTAAATTCCAAGGGTATATTTTTAGCTGCTTCCACGATTGCTCAGGAAAAATTAATGGAATTTCGGGTGTTTGTTGATTGCGGGTCTACACTGAATGTTATTGATGGGGGATTCGTGGAAAAACTCAATTTAAAACCTGAACCTTTATCATCCCCCATTGCTGTGGTTTCTGTGGATGGCTCCCCTTTGAAGAATATTACTCTCAAGGTCAGTGAATTTCCTCTCACTATTAATGGTGTTCACCATGAGAAATTGGATTTGGTAGTGTTGAATAACTTGCCTTCTCCAGTAATATTGGGTTTGCCCTGGTTAAAATTTCACAATCCTGTACTGGATTGGTCTACCAGTGAAATTAAATCCTGGAGCCATAAATGTTATGACAAGTGTTGTAACGGGCGTATTGCAGCTTTGGATAGGGGAGAATTGCCTGTTCCTATTCAGGATTTTTGGAGAGTTTTTTCTGAGAAAGAATCGCAGGTTTTGCCTCCCCATAGAGACTATGATTGTTCTATTGAATTTGCCCCTGGAGCGACTCTTCCTAAAAGTCGTTTATTTAACCTTACCATTCCTGAGAGGAAGGCTTTGGAGGAATACATACAGACAAGTTTGGCCGCCGGTCACATTAGGCCCTCTAAGTCTCCTGTGGCGGTTGGATTTTTTTTTGTAAAAAAAAAAGGACGGCGGTTTACGTCCTTGTCTGGATTTTCGTGAGATTAACAAAATTACGGTACGCAATCCTTACCCACTGCCATTGATTCCTGATCTGTTTAACCAGTTATTGGGGGCCAAGTGGTTCTCTAAAATTGACCTTAAGGGGGCATACAATCTGTTGCGCATGAAGGAGGGTGATGAATGGAAGACTGCTTTTAACACTCCTGTGGGTCATTTTGAGAATCTGGTTATGCCTTTTGGTCTTACTAATGCTCCTGCATTTTTTCAGAATCTGATTAATGACATCCTTAGACCTTTGATCGGTAAAAATGTGGTTGTGTATTTGGATGACATTTTGATTTATTCGCCAGATCTGGAGTCTCATTGGCGGAGCGTGCGTGAGGTATTACAGTTATTAATGGACAATTCGCTTTTTGCTAAGCTGGAGAAATGTGAGTTCGCTGTACAGAGAATTAGTTTTTTGGGCTACATTATCTCCAGCAAAGGTTTTGAGATGGATCCGGTTAAGGTTCAGGCTGTGCAGGAATGGCCTAGGCCTATTGGTTTGAAATCAATACAGAGGTTTTTGGGTTTCGCCAATTACTATAGAAAATTCATAAAAAATTTTTCTAGTATTGTCAAACCTCTGACTGATCTCACCAGGAAAGGTGCTGATGCGGTTCAGTGGTCTTCTGAGGCCATTGAAGCTTTTGTGTATCTCAAGGAGAGGTTCACCTCTGCTCCCATCCTTATGCAGCCTGATGTTACTAGGCCGTTTTTGGTTGAGGTTGATGCTTCCTCTGTGGGGGTTGGCGCAGTATTGTCTCAGGATAACGGGGATGGATTACATCCCTGTGCATTTTTTTCAAAAAAATTTTCGGAGACTGAATTGAATTACGATATTGGTAATCGGGAATTATTGGCTATTAAACTCGCATTTGAACACTGGCGCCACTTCTTGGAAGGTGCGGAATTTCCCGTTCAGGTTCTTACGGATCATAAAAATCTGATATATCTTGACGCTGCCAAGCGCCTGAATGCCCGTCAGGCTAGGTGGGCACTGTTTTTCTCGCGGTTTAATTTCTCCGTTACTTACATCCCTGGTACTAAGAATGTTAAGGCGGATGCCTTGTCTCGCAGTTTTTCTCCCATAGTCGGTGCTGAGAAAGAGGAAAACATTTTACAAGAAGGTGTTGTGATAGCTGCTTTAGACTCCGTTTTGGAAGATGAGATTCTTAAAGCTCAGGAGAATGCCCCATCTAACACTCCTCATGGGAGGTTGTTTGTGCCTGGGACCTTTAGGAGAGATTTGTTTGTTGAGTGTCACGAATCTCGGTTGGCAGGTCATCCCGGAATCTCTGAGACCAAGAGACTGGTGGGTCGCAGTTTTTGGTGGCCTGGATGGCAGAAGGAAGTCATTAAGTGGGTGCGCCAATGTACTATATGTGCTAGATCTAAGTCCTCACATACTCCTGCTGCGGGGTTGCTTTGTCCTTTGGAGGTCCCCAGTGCTCCTTGGACACATTTGGCTATGGACTTTATAACTGACCTTCCCCCCTCTGAGGGTTTTACTGTCATCTGGGTGGTCGTGGACCGTTTTAGCAAGATGTGTCACTTGGTTCCCTTCGTCAAACTGCCCTGCGCTAAAACTCTCGCTAAGGCCTTTGTCAAGGAAATTGTCAGACTTCATGGCGTTCCTACTGACATTGTTTCTGATAGGGGTCCTCAGTTCGTGGCTCGTTTTTGGCGTGCCTTTTGTGACAGGTTGGGAATTCATTTGTCGTTTTCGTCCGGATATCATCCTGAATCTAATGGCCAGACAGAAAGGAAAAACCAGGATGTTGAGCAGTTCTTGCGTTGTTTTGTGGCAGACAATCAAGATGGGTGGTCTGAGTTTCTGCCACTTGCCGAATTTGCTCTGAACAATCATACATCTTCTTCTGCTGGTTGTTCGCCTTTTTTTTGTTGTTCTGGGAGACATCCGTCGTTTGGGTCGTTCTCCAAGTTGGGATCTGCCGTGCCTGAGGAGGAGAATTTTTCCGGTGATTTGGAAAGAGTTTGGACGGATGTGCGTGGTAATCTTCAGGAGGCCAACAGAAAATCTAAAGACTACTTTGATAGGAAACGACAGGAGGTTTTGTTCGCTGTTGGTGACATGGTTTGGTTGTCCTCTAGGAATCTGCGGTTGAGGATTCCTTCTAAGAAATTGGGTCCCAAGTTTGTAGGGCCCTTTAAGGTGCTTCAGGTTGTCAACCAATCTGCTGTTAGGTTGGAGGTTCCTACCTCCTGGAGAATTAATCCGGTCTTTCATGTCTCTCTGTTAAAAAAAGCTGTTGTGTCGGATGGTGACGCCTCTGCCTCTGTTCCTCCGGTGGTGGAGGACGGGGAATATGAAATTTCTCGCATCCTTGACTCTAGACGGTATAGAGGTAGTTTGCAGTATCTTGTGGCCTGGAAAGGTTTCGGACCCGAGGATAACTCTTGGGTGAGGTCAGATGATGTTTCCGCGTCCAGACTTATCAGAGCGTTTCACAGGAGATTTCCTGATAAGCCTGGTCCTAGGGGATCCGGAGGATCCTCTTAGAAGGGGGGGTACTGTTAGAACCTTGCTGTTAGGTTTTTTTTTCCTTTGCTGGTCACATGACCTTGTTGGCCTATTTAATCCTGCTCCGCCCTTCTGGCTTTGCTGGACTTCATTGTATATCTACTTTCTAGCTAGCCTGTGCTCTGTATCTAACTCTGTTAGTTTGCTTGGTCTACGGACCTCTAGGTTCTATCTATTTTGTTTGTTCGTCTGTCTGCTGCTATTTCTGTTAGGAGGTGTCCTATATTCCTCCCAGTCCTTAGTACTTGTAGGGATTCCCTCCCCAAATCTATAGGTCTCCGTACAGACTAGATTAGGACTTTAGCAGGTCTGATCGCAGGATCAGGTTCCCTGTTACATCGTAGGGATTCAGCTGAGTCTTATAGTAGGGACAGATCTCCTCTCTTTCCTTAGCTTTGGTAGCAGAACATAACAGTAAGTAGTGACATTTGTTGTCCTATATTGCAGCCCTGTCTGCCTGTGAGATGGAAGCTGAGAGGAAGCTGCAGACGTGTCAGTTCTAAGCGCACACAGCTCTGCAGTGAGATCAGGAGAGCAGAGAGCGGCCATCACACATCACACTGGGAACTCCCCTTCATGTGAGATAAGGAGGCAGAGTTATCTTCCAGGCAGCGTCGTCCCCAGAGCCAGGAAGAGGTCATTTACATAAAGTGATAAAAGATGATTTATCAGCAACAAGGCATCAGATATGAGGCATACAGGCATCACTCTCCTCTGCAGTCTATAACCTATATGCCCATATTAATAGTTACAGCAGGCCGGAATTGCTAATCTGGCGCACCGGGCATTTTCCCAGTGGTCCACGGATGTGTGCATTGTAGTAGGCCACGGGGCCCGCTGATCCGGCCACCGGCCTGCTGATCCGGCCACCGACCCGCTTTTCTGGTCGCTGGCCCCTTAAATCTGGAGGCACAGCCGGGATTGGGGCGCTCTGCGCCTGCACGCAGGGTTCAGTATTTGAACCGCTGCATGCGTCACATATAAGAACACATCAGCGTTCTCTGTGGGAGGAGAGCGCGATCCTCTCTCCCGCCTTTACAACACCGGCTGCAGCTGTTGGTGCAGCGCAGCCCGGTGCCGTACCGAATCAGGAAGCGGATCTCTGCAGCTCTGCTCCTACCTGGGTGAGTACAGTGGCATGATGATGTATGCTGTTGTTTAGCCAGTAAAAAACATGTTTCTGGTACCCAGGGGTGGGGGATGATCTCTGGGTCTGGGGGCTTACATATGGGGCTAGGGGCTGACCTCTGGGGCTGGGGGATTACTTATGGGTCTGGGGGCTGACCTCTGAGGCTGGGGGCTTACTTATGGGGCTAGGGGCTGACCTCTGGGGCTGGGGGATTACTTATGGGGCTGGAGGCTTACTTTTGGGGCTGGGGGCTGACTACTAACTTCCGGGGCTGACTGATGTGTTTATGGATCTGTGATACATATTCAGCAGTTGCTGTGTGTCCTATGTGATGTATATGTGTCTCCTGTGATGTGTGTTTCATAATATAGTATAATGTGGTCTTAATTATAATGTAAAGTTGTGTATATACAGTACAGACCAAAAGTTTGGACACACCTTCTCATTTAAAGATCTTTCTGTATTTTCATGACTATGAAAATTGTACATTCACACTGAAGACATCAAAACTATGAATTAACACATGTGGAATTATATACTTAACAAAAAAGTGTGAAACAACTGAAAATATGTCTTATATTCTAGGTCCTTCAAAGTAGCCACCTTTTGCTTTGATGACTGCTTTGCACACTCTTGGCATTCTCTTAATGAGCTTCAAGAGGTAGTCACCGGAAATGGTTTTCACTTCACAGGTGTGCCCTGTCAGGTTTAATAAGTGGGATTTCTTGCCTTATAAATGGGATTGGGACCATCAGTTGTGTTGTGCAGAAGTCTGGTGGATATGTGTCACCCTGGCCTGGATGCCACAAGTGTAATTAAAGCTGTGTCTGAGAGCAAGGGGGAGGTTCTTTAGTCAGGGGAACATTAGCATGCAGTACCTCCTGTCTCAGGCCAGTAGGGGGAGCAGGCTGCCCCTATAAAAGCTGTTACTGGGGGCAGGGTTAGAGAGAACTGGATGGCCTGTCTCAGCACTGAGACTTGTCCCAGAGCAGAGCAGGGACAGAAAGTTGTATTGCACCTAAGAGGAAGTGTGGCAGGAGGAGAGCCACAAGCCAGAGACAAGAGGCGAAGAGAGCCTGTCTTGGCAGATAAAAGACTTACTTTACCAGACTTTGGTGTCTGAGGCTGGGAGGATTCTACATCCTCCAGCAGATAACCAGTCCGCAAGGGACTGTATATTTCTTGGCCTAAGAAGCCTGGAGGCCCTGCCACAACCGAAGGGACCAGTAAAGCCGTACAAGGCTGGGAGCAGAAAGGAACCCACGTCGCAGGCCAAACAGGTGAGAATACACGGAAAGCTCGGAAACGTGGGCTGTTACCCTATAACGAGGAGATAGCCAGAAGGAGCGCAGAAAGCACGGTAGGCCTACACCCTCACCCTGACCAGGGCCAATTTCCCCGTTGCTCTCAGACATCCAGGTCCCCTCCTAGCTGGGACTGTTTATGAGTCAGTTTACCTGTTTCAGTAAAGACCCTGGACTGCAACCAATTGTCTGTGTGCTCCTTCGCGCCTCCAGCACTACCAGTACTGGGACTCTCACCACCATCACTCCCACCATCCACTACACTGCCCTGGGCCGCACTCTTCCCGTGGGGAGTCACACCATCCCAGCTGCACACATCATCAGCCCCAGCGGTCTGCCTTGCAGCGGCGGTTCCTAATGACCGCAAATCCACGGGTGGCGTAGTCGGACATAATCAACAACACATAACGGACTACCACTGGCCTGACCACCCTGAGCCACGGAACCGGGTTGCCACTACTACTCCCATCGTTCCCCCTATTGCCCGGATCCGAGTGCCCCACGGCCCAGGGGGCAAGTCAGATACACAGCTGATAGTCCTACTGAATAGACTGTTAGAATTTGTATTATGGCAAGAAAAAAGCAGCTAAGTAAAGAAAAACGAGTGGCCATCATTACTTTAAGAAATGAAGGTCAGTCAGTCCGAAAAATTGGGAAAACTTTGAAAGTGTCCCCAAGTGCAGTTGCAAAAAACATCAAGCGCTACAAAGAAACTGGTTCATATGAGGACCACCCCAGGAAAGGAAGACCAAGAGTCACCTCTGCTTCTGAGGATAAGTTTATCCGAGTCACCAGCCTCAGAAATCGCAGGTTAACAGCAGCTCAGATTAGAGACCAGTTCAATGCCACACAGAGTTCTAGCAGCAGACACATCTCTTCAACAACTGTTAAGAGGAGACTTTGTGCAGCAGGCCTTCATGGTAAAATAGCTGCTAGGAAACCACTGCTAATGACAGGCAACAAGCAGAATAGACTTGTTTGGGCTAAAGAACACAAGGAATGGACATTAGACCAGTGGAAATATGTGCTTTGGTCTGATGAGTCCAAATTTGAGATCTTTGGTTCCAACCACCGTGTCTTTGTGCGACGCAGAAAAGGTGAACGGATGGACTCTACATGCCTGGTTCCCATCGTGAAGCATGGAGGAGGAGGTGTGATGGTGTGGGGGTGCTTTGCTGGTGACACTGTTGGGGATTTATTCAAAATTGAAGGCATACTGAACCAGCATGGCTACCACAGCATCTTGCAGCGGCATGCTATTCCATCCGGTTTGCGTTTAGTTGGACCATCATTTATTTTTCAACAGGGCAATGACCCCAACACACCTCCAGGCTGTGTAAGGGCTATTTGACCAAGAAAGAGAGTGATGGGGGGCTACGCCAGATGACCTGGCCTCCACAGTCACCAGACCTGAACCCAATCGAGATGGTTTGGGGTGAGCTGGACCGCAGAGTGAAGGCAAAAGGGCCAACAAGTGCTAAGCATCTCTGGGAACTCCTTCAAGATTGTTGGAAGACCATTTCCGGTGACTTCCTCTTGAAGCTCATCAAGAGAATGCCAAGAGTGTGCAAAGCAGTTATCAAAGCTAAAGGTGGCTACTTTGAAGAACCTAGAATATAAAACATATTTTCAGTTGTTTCACACTTTTTTGTTAAGTATATAATTCCACATGTGTTAATTCATAGTTTTGATGCCTTCAGTGCGAATGTACAATTTTCATAGTCATGAAAATACAGAAAAATCTTTAAATGAGGTGTGTCCAAACTTTTGGTCTGTACTGTATAGTGTAGAGATGTTTATATGGTATGGTGCTGTGTACATAGTGTAGTATATAGTTTGGAATCCACACTATATACACTGGCACATCCCTACACTATATAATATATATAGTATATAAACAGCTCGACTCTATATTCTTTTGCACAGTATATAGTGTGGAGCTGGGTATATAATTGATTGTAGAATATATTGTGGAGCTGTGTATGATTTGTATACTTCCCCTGCCCTGTATACATGGTGTCATTCTCAGTATCTGCTCTTATTATGTTTGCGTGTGTGTGTACATACATACACGCATAATATAATAATATATATATCTCAACAATCTGATTAATTGTCAAAAAAATGGAGGACTCTTCTTTATTAGCCCATGTGGTTATGTTTCGGATTCATGTTCTGTTATGGAACTGAATTGTCGTCATAGAGGCTGGCATCTGCAGGGTACAAATGTATATATACAATGCACAGTACCACTCATCCTGTCCTGTATATATACAATGCACAGTACCACTAGTCCTGTCCTGTATATATACACTGCACAGTACCACTCCTCCTGTCCTGTATATATACACTGCACAGCACCACTCCTCCTGTCCTGTATATATACACTGCACAGCACCACTCCTCCTGTCCTGTATATATACACTGCACAGTACCACTCCTCCTGTCCTGTACATATACACTGCACAGTACCACTTCTCCTGTCCTGTATATATACACTGCACAGTACTACTTCTCCTGTCCTGTATATATACACTGCACAGTACCACTCCTCCTGTCCTGTACATATACACTGCACAGTACCACTCCTCCTGTCCTGTATATATACACTGCACAGTACCACTCCTCCTGTCCTGTATATATACAGTGCACAGTACCACTCCTCCTGTCCTGTATATATACACTGCACAGCACCACTCCTCCTGTCCTGTATATATACACTGCACAGCACCACTCCTCCTGTCCTGTATATATACACTGCACAGTACCACTCCTCCTGTCCTGTACATATACACTGCACAGTACCACTCCTCCTGTCCTGTATATATACACAGCACAGCACCACTCCTCCTGTCCTGTATATATACACTGCACAGTACCACTCCTCCTGTCCTGTATATATACACTGCACAGTACTACTCCTCCTGTCCTCTATATATACACTGCACAGTACCGCTCCTCCTGTCCTGTATATATACACTGCACAGCACCACTCCTCCTGTCCTGTATATATACACTGCACAGTACCACTCCTCCTGTCCTGTATATATACACTGCACAGTACTACTCCTCCTGTCCTCTATATATACACTGCACAGTACCGCTCCTCCTGTCCTGTATATATACACTGCACAGCACCACTCCTCCTGTCATGTATATATACACTGCACAGTACCACTTCTCCTGTCCTGTATATATACAATGCACAGTACCACTTCTCATGTCCTGTATATATACAATGCACAGTACCACTCCTCCTGTCCTGTATATATACACTGCACAGCACACTCCTCCTGTCCTGTATATATACACTGCACAGTACCACTTCTCCTGTCCTGTATATATACACTGCACAGCACCACTCCTCCTGTCCTGTATATATACACTGCACAGCACCATTTCTCCTGTCCTGTATATATACACTGCACAGTACCACTTCTCCTGTCCTGTATATATACACTGCACAGTACCACTCCTCCTGTCCTGTACACATACACTGCACAGTACCACTCCTCCTGTCCTGTATATATACAGTGCACAGTACCACTCCTCCTGTCCTGTATATATACACTGCATAGCACCACTCCTCCTGTCCTGTATATACACTGCACAGCACCACTCCTCCTGTCCTGTATATATACACTGCACAGCACCACTCCTCCTGTCCTGTATATATACACTGCACAGCACCACTCCTCCTGTCCTGTATATATACACTGCACAGTACCACTCCTCCTGTCCTGTATATATACACTGCACAGCACCACTCCTCCTGTCCTGTATATATACACTGCACAGCACCACTCCTCCTGTCCTGTATATATACACTGCACAGCACCACTCCTCCTGTCCTGTATATATACACTGCACAGCACCACTCCTCCTGTCCTGTATATATACACTGCACAGCACCACTCCTCCTGTCCTGTATATATACACTGCACAGTACCACTCCTCCTGTCCTGTATATATACACTGCACAGCACCACTCCTCCTGTCCTGTATATATACACTGCACAGCACCACTCCTCCTGTCCTGTATATATACACTGCACAGCACCACTCCTCCTGTCCTGTATATATACACTGCACAGCACCACTCCTCCTGTCCTGTATATATACACAGCACAGCACCACTCCTCCTGTCCTGTATATATACACTGCACAGAACCACTCCTCCTGTCCTGTATATATACACTGCACAGCACCACTCCTCCTGTCCTGTATATATACACTGCACAGCACCACTCCTCCTGTCCTGTATATATACACTGCACAGCACCACTCCTCCTGTCCTGTATATATACACTGCACAGCACCACTCCTCCTGTCCTGTATATATACACTGCACAGCACCACTCCTCCTGTCCTGTATATATACACTGCACAGCACCACTCCTCCTGTCCTGTATATACACTGCACAGTACCACTCCTCCTGTCCTGTATATATACACTGCACAGCACCACTCCTCCTGTCCTGTATATATACACTGCACAGTACCACTCCTCCTGTCCTGTATATATACACTGCACAGCACCACTCCTCCTGTCCTGTATATATACACTGCACAGCACCACTCCTCCTGTCCTGTATATATACACAGCACAGCACCACTCCTCCTGTCCTGTGCATATACACTGCACAGCACCATTTCTCCTGTCCTGTATATATACACTGCAGGTCTTTTTTTTATTGATAGAATAAGTACAGTACATGTCAGAACAATAATACATTACAGGACACCAAACATATGAACAAAACAAGACGACAAATCACAGAAAATAGAAACAAAATAAATCCCCCCAGGAATATATACATATACAAGAAATAAATATTATAAAACCTATAAAACCTCCGGCCCAGCTTCATTCATACTACTATATACAATCCCACACAACGCTCACATTGTCCTATATACACATAAAACACCGTCCTATATACAAGATTATATACAATAAAACGCTAGAAACACAAAACACTAAACCTAATATAACGTATATACAACCGGAAACTAACACTAACCTACTGGTCCCACTGCCTGACCTTACAGTCACACCCTTACCGCACCTCATTCACACCACAGAAAACCAAAAATAACAATATATACAATAGTGACATGAACAATTTTAAACCTTTTTTTGTTTTGTATATATTTTTTTTTTGTATTTTTTTTTTTATATTTTTTTTGTAATTTTTTAATATATATATAAAACACACACCTACACTAACTATCCCGCCACCCCTGATCCAGCTCTGGCCACAAAGTTCAGGATTACTCCGAGCTAGGATCAGACACCAAAGTTTTTCCCCAGGCGGGGCCTGGACCAGGCCAGATCAGTCCTCTTATCACCGCTGATGAAGAACTTCCCCAAATCCCCCACCCAACCTAACTAAAACCCCCTATTATACATTATATACAATATATACAGAACACAACCTACACACTCACCATCCAAGGCTCAAGTTCGATGCCGGCAAACCTTCTATTCAGGAGACAGAAATACAAAACAAAAATCTAGGGTGGAAAGACATCAGCCCACCACCAGGATATAGAAGTACTACCGGACTAAGGCACCCTGAAGGAAAAGCCCCTCCAGAGACGGGCCGCCCTCCGGGCACCCAGTCTTTCATACTCCAGAGAATGTACCTTCACCAGGTCACCTAGGATGTTCCTACAGACTTCATCTACATGGAGGATTTTACTCTGCGTCGAAACTAAAACTCGTGCGTTCCACGTGAAATACCTGACCACTGCGCTGACTATGAATAAAGTGTCTCGGTCCCTTCTCCCAAGGTCTCCGAACGCTCCATAGGCCCACCCGGGGTAGGACAGAGTAGCCAGCCGCAGCCAACCAATGGAAGTCCCCACCCTGTTGTACACCTCTGTATTAAAGGGACAATGAAGCAGGAAGTGCTCCATGCTTTCCAGCACGTTAGCACAAGCCTCACGGGGGCAATTCCTGTCCTCGGAGCTCCTGTACTTCAAATTGTCCCTCACATACAGCTTACCATGGAAGCAGCGCCAAGTCAAGTCCCAGTACTTCTCGGGGATCCTGCTAGAATTTAACAAACTCAACCCAACCTCCAGATCCCGACTTGGGCAGTCTTTGAGGGCCAATGGACTCTGAAAATGAGAAACCAAGACCCTCATATCGAGGAGTTAGAATCATAGAATCATAGAATCATAGAATCATAGAATGGTAGAGTTGGAAGGGACCTCCTGGGTCATCTGGTCCAACCCCCTGCTCAAAGCAGGATTCACTAGATCATCTCAGACAGATGTCTGTCCAGCCTCTGTTTGAAGACGTCCATTGAAGGGGAACTCACCACCTCTCGTGGCAGCCTGTTCCACTCATTAATCACCCTAACTGTCAAAAAGTTTTTTCTAATATCTAATCTGTGTCTCCTCCCATTTAGTTTCATCCCATTGCTTCTAGTCTTTCCTTGTGCAAATGAGAATAAAGATGATCCTTCTACAATGTGACAGCCCTTGACATATTTGTAGACAGCTATTAAGTCTCCTCTCAGTCTTCTTTTTTGCAAGCTAAACATTCCCAAATCCTGCAACCGTTCCTCATAGGACATGGTTTGCAGACCAGTCACCATTCTGGTCGCTCTTCTCTGAACTTGCTCCAGTTTGTCTATGTCTTTTTTAAAATGTGGTGCCCAAAACTGTACACAGTATTCCAGATGAGGTCTGACCAAAGAGGAGTAAAGACCAATAATGACTTCACGTGATCTAGACTGTATGCTTCTGTTAATACATCCCAGAATTGTATTTGCCTTTTTTGCTGCTGCATCACACTGTTGACTCATGTTCAGTCTATGATCTATTAGTATACCTAAGTCTTTTTCACATGTACTGTTGCTTAGCTCTATTCCTCCCATTCTGTATATGCTTTTTTCATTTTTATTGCCCAGATGTAGTACTTTGCATTTTTCCCTGTTAAAAACCATTCTGTTGGTTGCTGCCCACTGCTCCAGTTTATTTAGGTCTTTTTGAATCCTCTCTCTCTCTTCTCTAGTATTAGCTATCCCTCCTAGCTTTGTGTCATCAGCAAATTTAATCAGTTTACCCTCAATTCCTTCATCTAAATCATTGATAAAGATGTTGAACAATACAGGTCCCAGGACGGAGCCCTGTGGTACCCCACTTGAGACATTCATCCAGCTGGATGTGAAGCCATTTACAACCACCCTTTGAGTCCGATCACTAAGCCAGTTATGAATCCACCTAACAGTTGCCTGGTCCATTGCATACTTGGTCATTTTTTCAATAAGGATGGTGTGAGATACTTTGTCAAATGCTTTGCTGAAGTCAAGATATACTATATCTACAGCATTTCCCTGATCCACCCAGTCAGTGATTCTGTCATAGAAGGAAATTAAGTTAGTCTGACATGACTTGTTAGTTACAAACCCATGCTGACTCTGGTTAATCACTTCATTCTTATCCATGTACTTACATACATGTTGTTTAATAATTTGTTCAAAGATCTTTCCTGGTATAGAAGTCAGACTCACCGGCCTATAGTTCCCTGGGTCCACCTTCTTCCCCTTTTTGAAGATAGGAACAACATTTGCTCTTCTCCAGTCTTCTGGGACTTCTCCTGTTCTCCAAGAATTTTCAAAGATTATGGAGAGTGGTTCTAAAATTTCTTCTACGATCTCCTTCAGTACTCTGGGGTGTAATTCATCTGGACCTGGAGACTTGAACTCATTTATGTTAGCTAAATATTCCCTCACAATCTTTCTGTTTACAGATAACGTGGATTCCTCTATTCCTTTAAAAGGACAGTGAAGATCAGTTGATGTTACATTTTCTTTCTGAGAGAAAACAGAAGCAAAATAGGAATTAAAAAGTTCGGCCTTCTCAACATCCTCTCTTACCATTTCTCCATTTTCATCCTGTAAAAATCCTATAGCATCTTTGACTTTTCTTTTACTTTTGACATACCCCCAAAATCCTTTTCTATTGCTTTTGACATCTCTTGCAAGCCTTAATTCATTGTCAGCTTTAGCTAACCTGATACGTGCCCTACAGGATCTGCAGACTGCATTATAATCTTCTTTAGATATGCCTCCCTCTTTCCATTTAATAAACATTTCTTTCTTTCTTTTTAGTTTCCTCGGGAGGGACCTCACCTCCCACATTCCCAGACCCCACCGGCGGATTATTTTCAGAACCGGGGTAACATAAGCCGGGAGATGCCCGTGTGGTGTGCGAAGATCCTTCAATCTTCCCCCTGTCTCCCATTCCTGGAAGAAAGGCTGAAACCATCCCTTGCAGGAGAATACCCACGGAGGAGCCCTCTCTTTCCAGAGGTTTGACACGTTCACTTTCAAGAAGGTGTTCACTAGGAACACCACGGGGTTCACCATATTCAAACCCCCTAGTCTCCTCGTGTGGTAAGTGACCTCCCGCTTGACTAGGTTCAGTCTGTTACCCCATAACATCTGGAAGAACAGACTGTAGACCCGTGTCCAGAGAGGCTATGGCAAGACACAGACGCTGCCCAGGTAGATTAGCAAGGGGAGCAGGAAAGCTTTGCACAGGCCAACCCTTTCCCTCAGGGTCAAAGAACATCCCCTCCATTGGTCCACTCTTTGGGCGACACCTTTGATTCTGCCTTCCCAGTTTTTCGTGGAGTAATCACCCTGGCCGAATTCGATGCCCAGGACTTTGGCATGTTCTTGGGGTTCGGGGAGGGTGTCCGGAAGATCAAACCCGGGATCTCCGCCTCCCAGCCAGAGACTCTCACACTTATCCTGGTTGACCTTGGACCCGGATGCTCCGAGTAGCGCTCCACTCGCTGCCTCCCCTTGCGAAGAAACAAATACGGTGACATCGTCCGCGTAGGCCACCACCCTCAGGATAGCCTCCGGTGCCGCCCCGCCCATCCGCACCCCCGCCAACGGTCCACAATCGATCCTTCTGAGGAAGGGATCGATTGCAAACGCGTAAAGCAAAGGGCTAAGAGGACAGCCCTGACGGACACCGGATCCTACCCCGAAAGGTCGTCCAATCCACCCATTCACCAGAGGGAAAGTCTCAGCCCCTGCATATAAGGTCTTAAGCCTGTCCACAAACCCTCCAGGCAGACCATACCTCAAAAGAGTGGACCAGAGGTACTCGTGGTTAACCCGATCAAAGGCTTTTGCCTGATCCAAGGTCAGCAAGAACCCCTTCCAGAGGCCCGCCCTGCCTTGCTCCACGGCCTCTCGGACACCTAGAACAGCACTAAAAGTGCTACGGCCAGGAACGCAACAGTGCTGAACCTCCGAAAGGAGCCGGGGTGCAAACTTCACCAGCCTGTTGAAAAGTATCTTAGCCAAAATCTTCCTGTCCACATTGAGAAGTGCTATGGGACGCCAGTTCTCAATGCGTGACGGATCCTTACCCTTTGACAAAATGATCAAAGCTGACCTCCTTAACGATCTCGGCAGAGTGCCCGAGGAGAGACACTCGTTAAGCACCTGAGTCAAGAGGGGGACCAAAGAGTCCCTAAAGGTCCTAAAGAACTCGGATGTTAAGCCATCCGGACCTGGCGACTTTTTGGGCCTAAGCCCATCGATCGCCAGTCTCACTTCCTCTTCTTTGATCGCTTCTGCCAAATCGCCCAGCGAGAGGTCAGCCCCTGGCTCAGGAACAGATTCAGTCAGGAAAGCCGACATCCGGTCACGATCAAGCTCCCTCTTTCCCAAGAGGTACGAGTAGTAGGAACTGACGACCTCCAAGATCACTGACCTGGACCTTCTCAGGGACCCCGTACTGTCCACCAGCCCCGTCACTATCTTACTATTCACTGACATCTTACAGTTTCTGTAAGGGTCGGGCGAGCAGTACTTCCCGTAGTCCTTCTCGAAAACCATAGATGCGTGCCTATCGTACTGACACCTCTTCAGCAAGGACTTCACTCTGGAGATCTCCTCGCGGCTACCTCCAGTCAAGACAAGATGCTCGAGTTTCCTCTTCAGGCTCTAATACAGGCGATCCCTGTTCAGGCTTCTGAAGTTCGAGAGCTGCCGGAAGAATCTCGCCACCCGATTTTTGAACATCTCCCACCACTCTGACTTAGTGTTACTTAGGCCCAGCAATGGTACCTGGCTCTGAAATAATTCCTCAAAAGAACGTCTTACAGCTTCTTCCTCAAGGAGTGACGAATTCAGCTTCCAATAACCTCTTCCCATCCGAGGAGTCTCTGTAACGTTCAGAGAAAACATAATCAAACAGTGATCGGAGAACTCCACCTCCACAACCGACAACGGTGAAGAGACGGCCTCCTCCTTCAAATAAAACCTGTCTAGCCTAGACCTGCACTGACTACCTCTAGAAAAGGTGAATCCCGTGTTGCCCGGGTTGTGCCGGATGTGGACATCCACCAGGCGAGCCTCACTCACTATCCTGTTTAACGCGACCCAGTCATAAGACAGCCGGTCTCCGGAACCTCCTCTATCACAGGATCTCGTGACATTGTTGAAATCCCCTCCGAAGACCACCTGCCGACTCGAAAATAAAAAAGGTTTGATCTTCAGGAAGAGACATTTGCGGTCCCACTTGGACTGGGGACCATAGATGTTAATGAGCCGAAGCTCTTGTGCCCCCATGGAGACATCTAGGATCAAGCATCTCCCCATTTCTAATTCGATCACTCGTCTGCATTCAACCGCTGCGGTCTTAAAAAGGACCGCCACCCCGCTATACGGCTCGGCCGCAAGAGACCAGTAGGAGGGCCCATGCCTCCACTCCCGCCTTGCTTTATGCAAGGTTGATATATCGGTCAACCTGGTCTCCTGCAAAAATAAAATGTCGGCGTCAAGTTGGCCGAGAAAATGAAAGGCCGTGTACCTTGCCGCATCTGACTTTATGCTGCAAACATTAATAGTTGCCAACGTCAACGGGATGGGTGCCGCCATCATGAATGGTTGAATTAGATAGCCTTTTTCTTCCCACCACTGACAGTCCCAACCTCTTCCTCCGATAATGACGGGTTTTTAGTGCGCTTAAGACAAACAGACTCGTCCATTCTCTCCTTAAATACATTCTTGCCCCCGTCTGGTGGTCCTGGGTTAGTCGTCCCCCCAGAGGGCTTTGTATTTGCCCCCGAGAGGAAGACCCAGCCATCTCCTGAGCCGCAACCACCTTGTCCGCAACCTCCGGCCCCGGGTCCCCATTTCCCCCCTGCAGAGGGAGGTCCTGGAGAGCCCCGAACCGGTTGGAGAGATCCACCAGAGGGGGGGCGGCTGAACCCTCCAATGGCGCTTGGATCACGGCCAGAGAGTCAGAGGGGTCGCACTCCAAAGAGGCAGCTCGAGACCTGGTCCCCCTCCTACCTCTGGCCGTTTTCCTGTTACCCTTTTTCTTTTTCTGTGACCACTCCCCCTCTCCCTCATCTAGACTGTCACCAGAAGAGGGTTCCTGGGAAGACGTGGCGTCCTCTCGCTCTTCCCTTTCAAGTCTCTTGACCTCCTCGCTCAATTCACTGTCTTTAGGATCCTCAGCTGCAAGTGAAGTACCTGGGTCAGAGTTTAGGGACATTACTCCCTGCCCCCTGTCCACACGGCGCTGCTCCTGCCGCCTGATGGTGGATGGCGGCAGCTTGCTCCTCACCGGTTCCCTGCCTCCCCGCCTCTACTGGTCCCTTCACCGGCAAGATTAGTCCTGGCTTTCGCTTGTCCCGCACTCGCCGCTTTCAGGACAGCATTGGCGAAGGAACGTGGAGAGCGACTGAACGGGTGACCGAGGTCACCACACAAGTTACACCTAATCCTGCGACAGGCAGCAGCAAGATGACCAAGGTCCCCACACAGTGCGCATTTCTGGGTGGTACACTGCGCACTGAAGTGTGTGGGGCTACCGCACCTGTGACAGACCTTAGGCTGCCCCCGGTAGAAAATCAAGATCCTATCCCTCCCCAAAAAGGTTGAGGAGGGGATATGGGTAATAGTGTTTCCCGAAACCTTCAATCTCACCATGAAGGTCCAGGCTCCTGACCAGATACTATGGCCATTCAGATTCTTTTCGGGAATATTGGTGACCTCTCCGTATCGACTCACCCAGGTCGTAATGTCCATACAGGAAAGCGACTCGTTACTAGTCAAAACGGTCACTTTCCTGACTGAATCTTGGCAGGTTATTGCCAGGGGAAAGAGACCATGCCATTGGGGGCGACTCCGAGCCAGCTCATGGCAAGACCAGAAAAGCTCAAGGCCCTCCGGTCTCACGAAGCTGACATCGAAGTAGGAGGTCCCGTAGGGATGGATCAAGGCAAAGATGTCATATGCCGCAAAGCCCATCCCCAGCAGGAGCTCAACCACCTTCCACCTATCAGGACAGGCATCCTTGCTTACCCACTGGAGACGGACCACGTTCCTATGGTTACTCCTCTGCCCCGTTGTCGACAGAGACCAGACAGTCTCTGCCCCTCTATCTCGGAAGGCTGAAAGACCATGTCTCTCTATCCAGAAAGACAGATCAACCTCCCTCCCCTCTATAGTGATGGAGCTCTCCCCTCTCCTCAGGGCGTCCAGGAGCTGCTGTTGCAAGTCACCATCCCCAGGGCCACCAGACGAGGGCGCACTACTACCCCCAGCACTGACAGCTCCTGAATAGCTTTGGGCTGAAGCCCCCGCCAATGCTGGGGGGGGGCAGCGGGACCAGCACCTACTTTCCCCCCACCAACACCAGTGCTGCTCCCACCATTCACTTCACTACTACTCCCACCATTCGCAGGACCATTACTCCCATCATTCACTCCACTACTTCTCCCACCATTTGCTGCATCACTACTCCCACCATTCATTCCACCACTACCCCCACCATTTGCTACACCACTACTCCCACCATTCCCACTACTCCCAGCATTCATTCCACCACTACCCCCACCATTTGCTACACCACTACTCCCACCATTCCCACTACTCCCACCATTCACTCCACCACTACTCCCACCATCTGCTCCACCATTACTCCCACCATCTGCTCCACCACTACTCCCATCATTCACTACACCACTACTTCCATTCCCTTTACTTGTCACCCCATTACCTCTGCTGTTCTCTGCACCTTCCACAGTCACCTCCATTCCTTCCTCCCTTGTGTCTGGTGTCTCTGCACTCACACCTGCTGGGCCGGGGGAGGGGAGCACTTCCAGAGACTCCTTTCCCTGCAGCACCACACCCTTTTCTACCCTTTTCCCTTTGGTTGCTGCTGGCTTTCTGCAGGTCGTCTCCTGGAGCGCCCTGCCCCCCTACTGCAGCATTTTGGTCCTTGTGCTGGGCAGACTGTTTGTTGGGCACCGCTGCCCGCCCTGCACCCACAGACTTTGGGGTCTTAGTGTCCTTTTTGGGCGCTGGGGCACACTGCCCCCCTGTCGCAGCAGTGTGCCCAGTGTTCCTCGCAGATGTGTTTTTCACATCCCTCCCGGCCCCCCCAGCCCCGGTGATAACTGGCTTAGCCGCAGAGGGCAGGGAGGGAAACTCCACAGAACTTCCTATGTCCGGCGCTGTGAGTACCTCCACAGCCTCGCCCTCTGCACTGTTCCCTGCACAGATGGCAGCATCGCCGGACATCCTTCTCCTCTCCCCACCTTGCCTCTGCCTCAAGCCCACTGCAGAGCCCGTGTCTTTAGGTTTGGTGGGGTTTAAACAGAAGGTGGCAGGCACAACATCAGACATTGGTACATACTTGTAACTCACCACCTCCTGTGCGGCTCCTCCGGTCTTCCTCTTCCTCCTCTTGGTCTCCTCCACTGGTTTGTTCTCACCGAAGGAAAACCGCGTCAGGTCCACTGGAAACTCCAGCAGTCGGATCTCCCTCAGCAATCCTCCTTCCTCCTCCTCCCCCAACACTCCAGCCTCTGCTGTCGGAGTCCTCTGCCCTGCAGGGAGACCACTTGGGCTCCGGCTCTGCCCCTCACTGGCTCCAGCAACTGAAACTCCAGTCACCTCTTCATCCTCCTCCTCCTCTTCACTAAGGACGCCGGTTGGCGGTTCTCCTGAGGTGTTTAACCCCTTCATTTCTGAGAACCACCGCTGGTTCTTAAACCTTTCCAGGAAGGGACCTGCGCTTTTCTCAATCCCCTCCCGGAGGAGCACTAACCTGACCACCTCGTCTCTGAGGGCTTTAAACCTCTGGGAGGTCGCGGGTCTTTCCTTGTTGGACGCCCGGGTGTTCAGGACCCAGGCCTCCCTCAGCTCCTCTTTCAGCTGGGTTAGTGCTTTGCCGGCGTCCTCGTACTCTCGCAACGTGGCGACCACTCGGGAGGAGAAGGAACTTGTGGACTCGCAAGAGCTCATCTCCCCCCAGGATCTTGCTGGGCTCTTGTTCCTGGGGCCTGGGGTGCCCCGGTCTCCCTCTCTGGGCGGGCGGTGAACAGTCTCGGGGTTGGAGTAGGTGGATGTACTCTTCCTCACCCTTCCTGATCTCCTCACTCCCTTCTGGGCCGGTTGTTGAGGCTCCTTCTCCCCCGCCGGCATAGACCGGGGGATAGGAGGCTCCGAAGCCATGCCGGCCTCCCAGTAGGCCTGCCTCTCCCTAGGGAGAAGAGAGGCAGACGACGACCCTCCTCCTGGAAGTGCTTGAGCTCAGGAGGCAGGTGCTACTCTCAGCACCACTCCTCCTGTCCTGTGTACTGTATATATACACTGCAAAGTACCAATTCTCCTGTATACAGTATATACACTGCACAGTACCTGTATATATACATATATACAGTATATATACAGTCCTGTATATATACAGTCCTGTATATATACCTGTATATATACAGTATATATAGACTGTATATATACAGTCCTGAATACAGTCCTGTATATATACACTGTACATATACACTATATATATACACAGTCCTGTATATATACACTGCACAGTCCCATTTCTCCTTTCCTGTATATACTGTATACTGCACAGTACCACTTCTCCTGTCCTGTGTATATATGACTCGCCCCCTGGGCCGTGGGGCACTCAGACCCGGGCAATAGGGAGACGATGAGGGTAGTAGTGGCGACCCGGTCCCGTGGCTCAGGGTGGTCAGACCAGTGGCAGTCTTTTAGATGTTTTAGATAATGTCCGACTACGCCACCCGTGGATTGCGGTTATTAGGAACCGCCGCTGCAGGGCAGACCGCTGGGGCCGATGATGTATGCAGCTGGGATGGTGTGACTCCCCACGGGAAGAGTGCGGCCCCAGGGCAGTGTAGTGGATGGTGGGAGTGATGGTGGTGAGAGTCCCAGTACCAGTAATGCCGGAGGAGTGAAAAAGCACACAGACAACGTACTGCAGTCCAGGGTCTTTACTCACGATTAATATCCAAGTCACTTCTGCGGGGAATGACTGCCCGAGCCGTGCTGCGTCCACCAGGTGAGGGGCTCGGTCAACCCCCAGACAGCTCAGGAGTATGGCTCAAGACCCCCTTTTGTCCTTTCTCTGGCCTGCCTCACCAGTGACCCACTTTTGTCCAGCTACCGCGGACTTGTGCGATTAAACGTGGGCCTTGTCCTCCGCTGTCCTATATGGTGCCTTCCTAGCAGGTTTGATGAGGTGTCGCACCAATAAATGATCACGACCTCCGGTCTTTGGCTGAGGGTTGTTTCTCCTCCACCAACTTGGGATCTGGTACCCTTAATCTGCCTGACCCTGCACCCTGGATTCTCGTGGGTTCTTAGGGTCCCTTCCACCTTCTTGTTCCTGAGCCCTTCTGTTTCTCTCTCTCTCTCTTCTTCTCCTTTTCTGTTCCTTTCTCGTGGAGCTGGGATGAGACGTAATCTCAGCTCCACTTCACCTCCTCTCTCTCTCTCTCCACTCTCCTCCTCGGCCTCTCACTAGGCCCACTCTGGAGTAGAGCTCCTACAGAGCCTCTACTCCCTGTCTTCTCTTCTCTGGACAGAACCTAGATCTAAGATGGTGCCCACCTTTTATACCTCCCTCTAGCCATGAGCCCAGGGGACCAGCAACCAATGAGCTCCTATCTACGCTCAGGAACCAACCCCTATCTGCCCCTACAGCACTGGGTGTTCCACCCCCCTCCCCACTCCAGACAGGGACATAGTTGGTCGTGCCTGCACTTCTGTCTAGGGGAGCACCGCTGAGCTGTCCCTCGGAAATGGGGTGTGTGTGCTGTATGCAGCTAACTGAGCCCTGGTCCATACTCCATCCTTACCCGGGAGTGGAATATCACACCTCTGGTCTGAGGTGCAATACCCCTGTAGCGGCCGAACCCTCGGGGCGCTACATATACACTGCACAGTACCAATTCTCCTGTATATATACACTGCACAGTACCACTTCTCCTGTATATATACACTGCACAGTCCCACTTCTCCTGTCCTGTATATATATACTGCACAGTACCACTTCTCCTGTCGTGTAAATATACACTGCACAGTACCACTTCTTGTTTCCTGTATATATACACTGCACAGCACCACTCCTCCTGTACTGTATATATACACTGCACAGTACCACTTCTCCTTTCCTGTATATATATACTGCACAGTACCACTTCTCCTGTCCTGTGTATATACACTGCACAGTACCACTTCTCCTGTATATATACACTGCACAGTCCCACTTCTCCTTTCCTATATATATATACTGCACAGTACCACTTCTCCTGTCGTGTAAATATACACTGCACAGTACCACTTCTTGTTTCCTGTATATATACACTGCACAGCACCACTCCTCCTGTCCTGTATATATACACTGCACAGTATCACTTCTCCTTTCCTGCACAGTACCACTTCTCCTGTCCTGTGTATATACACTGCACAGTACCACTTCTCCTGTTTATATACACTGCACAGTCCCACTTCTCCTTTCCTGTATATATATATACTGCACAGTACCACTTCTCCTGTCGTGTATATATACACTGCACAGTACCACTTCTTGTTTCCTGTATATACATATACACTGCACAGTACCACTTTTTGTGTCCTGTTGTCGTGAGGCAACATTAGACTTTGGTTGGGTTAATATTGGTTTATTATTTTCAATATTCCTATGATAAAATAAGAATAAATATTGGAAAACTAATTTAAACATCCCAAGTATTCCCTATCCTGAGAACTTTCCAATCACTGGGGGTCCGTCCACTGAGACCCCCATAATCCCGAGATCCAGAGCTCTGAAGAGCACCATGTTAGTGGGGCTATGGTGGATCATACACACTGCTGCACTATTCACATGTGGCTCATCAAATAACTCCTTAAAGGGAGTGATGAGGGGCACGACTAAGTAAAGCCAAATTTACTGATCTGGGGTAATGAGTGTTACAGTATGTGGGCTGGTGGGGTTTGTCTTGCAGGGCTGCTTTTTTGTCCCAGTCCGGCCCTGGTTTACAGAGATCAAATGGAGTTTTTTAAATTAATTTTCTCATTGTAATATTAATAGAATTCATATGAAATGAAGTGAAATATGTTGCAAAAGTTATTTTTATTATTGAAAAAAATATAAGATACTGATATTCAACTGTGAACTGGATACAAGGCACAAGATAAATGCATGAATACAGTGCAGGTTGGATTACTTTGCCTTATTTCGGCTTTGTGGAATTAAGTTCATAAAATAAGCACCTAAAAGAAGAAATCACACTAACAAACATGTGATGGGGCATCTCCTTAATGTCCAAAAGTGATCTGGTTTCCCAATAGTATATATTTTCAACCAGTTTATTTTTTAGAGAAATAACTAATGCCTGATCCTTCTTCTGGAGGGATTGAAATGCCAGATCCTTCATTTTGATCAATTATTGTGTGCCAGATCCTTCTTCTGGAGGGATTGAAATGCCAGATTCTTCATTTTGATCAATTATTTTGTGCCAGATCCTTCTTCTGGAGGGATGACAATACCAGATCTTTCATCTTGACCGATTATAGTGCCAGATCCTTCTTCTGGAGTGATGATTATGCCAGATCCTTCATCTTGACCAATTGTTGCACCAGATCCTTCTTCTGGAGTGATGACAATGCCAGATCCTTCATCTTGACCAACTATTGCGCCAGATCCTTCTTCTGGAGTGATCACAATGCCAGATCCCTCATCTTGACCGATTATAGCGCCAGATCCTTCTTCTGGAGTGATGATAATGCCAGATCCTTCATCTTGACCGATTACAGAGCCAGATCCTTATTCTGGAGTGATGACAATGCCAGATCCCTGATCTTGACCGATTACAGAGCCAGATCCTTCTGGAGTGATGACAATGCCAGATCCTTCATCTTGACCGATTATTGTGACAAATTCCTCGCCAGATCCTAATCCAGATCCTTCAAAAACTAAAAAATTCAATAGTTAGCAGCCATCAATTTCATAATTAGTTACTAAACAGCAAAAAAATATTAAAACTACAAAAGAACAAGCAGATTAGTATCCAAGAGCAACTTTGTGTGTTAAGGAACACAACGCGCTGGGGTTTATTCACGTGGGAAGAATTAGATTATAAAACAGCTCAATTGGGGATATTTATTAAAATTATCAGAGAGAGGGCATGAATTTACTAGTCTTTAAAAATGTCACTAATTGCAGCAAATGTATCACATTGGTGTATGTGCAACCATGGTAGAAATGCAAAAATTCAGCCATTTTGTTCCTTATGCCACTTCATAGATAGTGTGCACATGAACATCAAGTTAATATATATCACATTATAAATTTGTAATTACTTGTTAAATTATTACATTTGTTCTTAGCAGTAAACTATAATATATACAGTAATTATGTTTAGAATACTCTAAATATTATAATATATACTATTACGATTACAATACAGTTATATGAAAAAGTTTGGGCACCCCTATTAATCTTAAGCTTAATGTTTTATAAAAATTTGTGTTTTTGCAACTGCTATTTCAGTTTGATATATGTAATAACTGTTGGACACAGTAATGTTTCTGCCTTGAAATGAGGTTTATTGTACTAATAGAAAATGTGCAATCTGCATTCAAACAAAATTTGACAGGTGCATAAGTATGGGCACCCTTATCATTTTCTTGTTTTAAATACTCCTACCTACATTTTACTGACTTACTAAAGCACTTTTTTTGGTTTTGTAACCTCATTGAGCTTTGAACTTCAAAGCCAGGTGTATGCAATCATGAGAAAAGCTACTTAAAGTGGCCACTTGCAAGTTGTTCTCCTGTTTGAATCTCCTCTGAAGAGTGGCATCATAGGCTCCTCAAAACAACTGTCAAATGATCTGAAAACAAAGATTATTCAACATAGTTGTTCAGGGGAAGGATACAAAAAGCAGTCTCTGAGATTTAACCTGTCAGTTTCCACTGTGAGGAACATAGTAAGGAAATGGAAGAACACAGGGACAGTTCTTGTTAAGGCCAGAAGTGGAAGGCCAAGAAAAACATCAGAAAGGCAGAGAAGAAGAATGGTGAGATCAGTCAAGGACAATCCTCAGACCACCTCCAGAGAGCTGCAGCATCAACTTGCTGCAGATGGTGTCACTGTGCATCGGTCAACTATACAACGCACTTTGCACAAGGAGAAGCTGTATGGGAGAGTGATGCGAAAGAAGCCGTTTCTGCAAGCACGCCACAAACAGAGTCGGCTGAGGTATGCAAAAGCACATTTGGAGAAGCCAATTTCTTTTTGGAAGAAGGTCCTGTGGACCGATGAAACCAAGATTGAGTTGTTTGGTCATACAAAAAGGCGTTATGCATGGCGGCAAAAAAACACAGCATTCCAAGAAAAACACTTGCTACCCACAGTAAAATTTGGTGGAGGTTCCATCATGTTCATTGAACATCTGTGGGATCATTTGAAGAGGGCTGTCCATGCTCGGCGACCATCAAACTTAACTGAACTGGAAATGTTTTGTAAAGAGGAATGGTCAAAAATACCTTCATCCAGGATCCAGGAACTCATTAAAAGCTACAGGAAGCGACTAGAAGCTGTTATTTTTGCAAAAGGAGGATCTACTAAATATTAATGTCACTTTTCTGGTGAGGTGCCCATACTTATGCACATGTCAAATTTTGTTTGAATGCAGATTGCACATTTTCTGTTAGTACAATAAACCTCATTTCAAGGCAGAAACATTACTGTGTTCAACAGTTATTACATATATCAAACTGAAATAGCTGTTGCAAAAACATCAATTTTTATAAAACAATAAGCTTAAGATTAATAGGGGTGCCCAAACTTTTTCATATAACTGTATATACTATTACTATTACCTATGGTAATGACCAATAGAATTATTGGAAAATAAGTTACACAATGTAAACTATCTACATTATGTGGAGGGCGACAATCGCAGAAGCCGTTCTTGTAGCAAGATTCATCAACAGATAGAAATATCTAACTGCTTGGTGTGTCCAAGAATGCTATCACACATAAAGACACATAATGCCGCCTAAGCTGTGCCCAAAGTAAGGTCTACCCAGGGATTCCCCATAGAAGAGTCTGTAATTAATAGTGGAATTAAATGAACACATTGATGTTGGATTTATATTCTTACAGGATTACAACAATAGAGCATAAGATATTACCATACAAATATTACATATAATAAGAAGCAGTAAGAAGTCAGACAATAGATACATATAATGGAACATTGTGCATTTGAGTGTTTAATTAATTGAAGACATTGATGTTGGATTTAGATTCTTACAGGATTAAACCACTAGAGCATAAGATATTATGATATAACTATTACATATACTAAGAAGCTGTAAGAAATCAGACAATAGATAAAGGAACTGGACTTACGAGGTGCAGAAAATATGGGGGTCACGCAGCAGAGGAGGAGAAGGTAAGTGGCCTGCATGGTGGTCCTCGCTTCTGTATGACTACAGGTAAGAAGTGAGGAGCAGATGGAAGAGGCCTCTTTATATAGGACTGGGACACTACATTTGGGGGAGGGGTCAGTGGTAATAGCTCCGCCCCCTTGTATCTAATGTAAATGACACTAATGGTTGCATAGTAACATCAGATCTGGTGGTTACACTTCACATTACACATCGTCATAGATTATTTTATTTAAGTAGTAATTTATATTATTTATATTGTTGGTGACTTTTGTAAGTTTCTTCTGTTTTCTTCTGAATATACGGAGATGTATTGTGTAGCTCCAGCAATGTAATGATCTGTATAATTTGATTACTTTAACAAATATTTATATTAGACTAAAAAGCATCAGGGCCCCTGCACACTATAGTATTACAGATCTGTACAATACAGCGACGTCCATAGAAAGTAATAACCAATCCTGAATCTGAAGCCTCATTCCTATATTACTATACACTGCAAAATACAATCCTATAACACTACAATCCTATACACTCCATAATGGATAATGTCTACTGTATATATCCCCTAAGACAGACAGATTTCCCCACTATGTATAACAATGCGGATAAGGCGAACGATACAAAATCCATGGAAAATAACAATCTTTATTAGAGCATAAAAATATATAGATATACAATTAGAAGTGATACTGCACAAAGATTAGGAGGAGGAGGAGGATTGCAGCCCAGTTATAGTATAACAGAAGTAATGTGCATTTTATCCATAGTGGGCATAAACCAAAGTGGGACTAAGTAACCAAAATCATAAGTGCCCACTAGGTACACAATGAGAAAGATCAATCAAATGTGATCAAGTGGAAATGATGGAGATCGGGCAGCCACCCAAAACTTGATGCGTGTTTCACCTATCGCTTCCTCAGGGGGGCGTTGTCATATACTGCAAAACAAAAGCCCAATAATTGCAAAATATCCTACTAATACTTCCATTCTATTAGTCCAAAAAGTAAAAAGCCTATTTGGTACAATACTTCTATTCAACAAACACTCAATCAGGTCAAAGAAGTATAGATGCACAAGTTTGATAAAAAGATTTGGAACTTTTATTGAATTATTTAAAAGAAATTTATAAAACACACATAAAGGGGAAGTGAACCAATGAAGGTGCCTGCAGTGCTAGTAACAAGGGTAGTCAATCATTTATTCTGTTTAACAAGACTTACAAAAGGAGATCATATCAATGAACCCAGTGATAAATACATGAAGAATTAAATAAATAAATAAGTAAAAGGATCAGTATCCAAAATTCATTCATCTAGTAAGCATTAGTGGATAACAAGTACATACCTTAAAGTATCCAGCATAGATAAATGTAGTCAAAATGCCATGAAAGTATATATCTATAAATATGTCAATAGGTCATATAGAGAGAAGCCATAAAGCCCACAAGTGGTAGACAAGTGTCAATATAGGGCAAAGTCAATCATGGCCCACAAAATACAGATGGTATCACCAAGCATAGAAATAAACAGATGGAATCATCAGGCATAGAGATAAACAGAATGTAAATAAAGACAATACAACCTTTCAACTGCAGGTAAGGACAGCTGTATTGTCTTTATTTACATTCTGTTTATCTCTATGCCTCGAACCATTTATTTCTATACAGATAAATGTACAAGTGTGGCACCCCAGGGGTCTGGTTTCCACAGTAATAGCAATATTAGGTCTGAGAGCAGGTGAGAGGTCTCCTGGCCAGGAATCCTATGCATGCCACACCTCCTGCCCAGTCCTGGGAGGGGAAGAAGTTCCCCTATATAAGACTGGGGCTGAGGCAGGGTTAGGGAGAAAGAGAAGAAGAGGAGTCCCAGACAGAGACACAGTCTGGTCTGGAGTGTAGCAAAAGCAAGGAAAGAAAGATCAGGAGCTCAGTGGGAGCAGTGCTAAAAGGAGTCAGGGGCTGGAAGCTGTAGAGCTCGCCCTGATTGAAGAGTTCTTACCGGACCCGGAGTCCGAGGCTGTGGGGACTAATCCTTACCCAGCAGCAGAAACCGCCCGGCAGGGGATTTCAGGTCCTCTGGCCCAGAAACCCGAAGGCACGGTCACACGCAAGGGACCAGCACCGCCGTCGTGGAGCGGAAGCTACCAGAAGGCCCCGAGTCACCGGCCATACGGGTGAGCACCACACTGTACACTCAGGGACGTGGGCTACTTTTATCAGCCTCTAGCAAGGTAGCCAGAAGAGTACGATTAGTTGGGGAGGCCTACAACTCCACCTGGCCAGGGGGGATTCCATCTGCTCACGGACTGACCAGGCCCCGATCGCTAGCCAGTACTCCGGGTGGGTCTACCTTTGCCACCAGTAAAGACCCTGAACTACACCGCACCATCTCTGAGTGTTTCATCATCCACGTCCGCTGCCCTGAGGCCATACCCCTCCCATTGGGGGTTATACCATCCCCGCTGCACAACCGTATCACCGGCCTCAGCGGTCTGCCCTGCAGCGGCGGTCTCATGACCGCATTCAACGGGTGGCGTAGTCGAACAATATAACATCTTATGCCAAGCACCGCCACTTAGTTTGACTCCCTGGGCACGGACCGGGTCACCGCCACGAGACTACTACCCCTATCGGACCCGGCTCCAGGTAGGCCCCCGCGTGCGCAACGCCACTCAGCACAGGCCCAGGGGCGCGTCAACTTTTGGCGTAGTCGGCAGGATTCCGTGCCCGCAACCACCGGGTACTGCGTGCCTGAAAAAGAGACTTTTAAACTTACCTGTGGTGAAGATTCCCGCCATCCGACGCCATCTTCTGCCTTCTTCCCGCCATCCGTGGAGTTTTCCCGCCGTTGGACGCCATCTTGAACACGCCGCGCGGGAAGAAGAGGGGCGTGGACTCTGAAAGCGCGCGAGAACTGAAGCCCCGCCTCACGTCCGGACATTGCGTAAGGTCCTGGAAGGAGCCCAGCAGACGCCGACGTCACCGGAGCGCGACGGAAGGTCCTTGACCCTGACGATGCACTGCGGAGCCGCGGCCTACGGAAGAGGATCATCGCAAGGTAGGCCACGGTCCACTAGGGGGGAGGAGGATGTCGGATACGGAGGAGAGCTTCACAGCCACCGCCAGCGCCGCCGCTGCTGCGGTCATGCCTTTCACCATGCCCTATATCCCGGGGGCAGCCTGGCTACCCCAGTACTCAGGGGAGTCACATACCCTGAATGACTTTAGAGAAAAGCTGGATAGCCTCTTCCAGGTGTACCCCCTCACAGAAGAGCAAAAAGTGAGCATCCTGGTGGCCCAACTAACCGGGGCAGCCCAAAGGGAGGTAAAGTCCTGGCCACCTGGGAGGAGGACTGTCGCAGGGATATTAACCCGGCTGAAGGACACCTTTGATACCCGCACCTCAGCCGAGATTAAGCTTAGATTCTACGGGTGCAAACAGCGAGCACATGAGAATATAAGGGACTATGCACTAAACCTACAAGAGGCCCTGAGAGCCATTAAGCAGACCGACCCTGACGGCGTGGGAAACGAGGACAGGCTGTTGACCGAACAATTTATAGAGGGACTATATTGCAATGCCCACCGAACCCAGTTGCGGGCAATGGCCTTACAGGATCCTCATCTGGACTTTGCACAGTTCAAGGACAGAGCCATCCGGGTGCTCCGAGAACCGGCACCGGGTGGCGTGGTGACCCACAGGCACCCTACTACCGCTTACCACCAGGAGGCGGCGCCCTTGTCGGCAGGGCCTGTGGGAGCTGACGCGCAGGCTTTGAACAATGACCCGGCTCCAGACCTGTACCATCAGGTCCAAGAGCTAGCTAAAAGCGTTGGTGCGCTAACCCGAACTGTGCAGTCTTTACAGGTTTCTGCTCCAGGGAAGATCCAGCTGGCATCCGGACCGGAGGACATCCCGTGGCGTCGACCAAGGAGGACCCCACCGGCCAGAGGAAGACCCAGCGACCGATACAACGAGGACGGACAACCCATCTGCCGCCGCTGCAATCAACCCGGACATATGGCAAGGTACTGTCCTTTAAACTGGCACAACCTGGGGTAGAGGGCCAACCCCCAGGAATAAGATCACCAGGCCCATCGAACTGGCGTGACAAATACGTGGGAGGACGTCCAGTCTTGCCTGTGGTGCTGGATGGCATTCCTATGAGTGCCCTACTTGACACCGGGTCACAGGTCACCACCATCCCGTACGTGCTCTTCAAGCAGTACTGGAATGACTCGGATATAACCCGCTACCCTGACGACGACTTGAGTATCATCGCCAGCAATGGTCAGCCCGTGCCACAGATCGGATTTAAAGAGATGACCATTAAAATCGGTAGAGTCGAACTGGCAGCACAGGGACTGATCATTGTAGACATTGACAAGCGCGAGAGTCACCCAAAGATAACTCTAGGAACTAATGTGATTGAAAATTGTCTTGCAGAGGTGATTTTCATTTTACAGCAGGTTGCCAAGAACGCCAGCTCCGGCCAGCAGCGAGTGCTCCAAAAAGAGATCCGGGCACTGATGCGGCGGCAACAAGTGGAACTCTCCGGTGGTGAGATAGGAAGCGTGAGAATGTGTGACCCTTTCCCTATTGCCATGCCCCCGAAAAGTGAAATGATGATTTGGTGCCGGGCAGCTATTGGTCTGAGAGGTAGAGATTACCAGGCAATGGTAGAACCAGTCTACTCAGACAGTAGGCCCACCATTTTGACGGCACGGGGGGTGGTTGATGTACGCCATAGGAGGGTGCCCGTTCGCATAATAAATATCGGGAAGAGGGAAGTATACCTGCCCTGGTATGCCACGCTAGCCAAATTGTATACCATCGACCAAAATTCTGTACAGTCAGTGGAACCCTTGCCTCCATCTCACCTAGAGGAAGGTAACGGCTCTAAGAAACCAATGGAGGACTGGTGTCAGCAACTACATTTGGGAACTGACTCCACTCCCTCACACCAGAAACAGGGAGTCTATCGGGTGGTTCAAGAGTACGAGAGAGTGTTTAGTAAACACCCGTTAGACTTCGGGCAAGTAAAGGGGGTAGAACACCACATCCCCACGGGAGACCATCCTCCCATAAAGGAGAGATACCGACCCGTACCCCCTGCACACTACCAACACGCCAAGGGGATGCTTAGAGACATGAAGGAGGCTGGAGTAATCAGGGATAGCTGTAGCCCCTGGGCAGCTCCACTAGTCTTGGTTAAAAAGAAGGACAACACCATGAGAATGTGTGTAGATTACCGGAAAATCAACCGTATCACACACAAAGATGCATACCCCTTACCAAGGATAGAGGAGTCTTTGGCTGCTTTAAAATCTGCTAACTTCTTCTCCACTTTGGATCTCACTAGCGGGTACTGGCAGGTTCCTGTAGCAGAGGCGGACCGGGAGAAGACCGCATTCACCACCCCGATGGGACTTAGCGAGTTTACCTGCATGCCGTTCGGACTCTGCAACGCACCAGGAACCTTCCAACGATTGATGGAATGCTGTCTGGGACACCGAAACTTCGAGACGGTCCTGTTATACCTGGACGATGTCATCGTCTACTCCAAGACCTACGAGGACCACCTGAAACACCTGGCAGAAGTGTTCGAAGCCCTGGCAAACTACGGCCTAAAGGTGAAACCCTCCAAGTGTCACCTCCTGAAACCAAAGGTGCAGTACCTGGGACACGTGGTGAGTGCTGACGGAGTGGCTCCCGACCCTGATAAGATCACCGCGATTAAGGAATGGCCCAGACCCTCCAGCGTAAAGGAAGTGCGGCAGTTCCTCGGGTTGGTAGGCTACTACCGAAGATTCATTCCCGGTTTCACCAAAAAGGCAGCTCCTATGCAGGACCTCCTGATAGGCCAGTCCAGGAAGGCCAAGAACCAGAAGCCGCCCTTCAGATGGGAGAAGCTGGAAGAAGAGTCCTTCCGCCAGCTGAAGATGGCCCTCACGGGGGATGAAATCCTGGCGTACCCGGATTACAGCCAGCCCTTTATCCTCTACACCGACGCAAGTAACATCGGGCTAGGAGCCGTACTGTCCCAGATACAGCAGGGGAAAGAACGGGTAATTGCTTACGCCAGCCGAAAACTGCGACCCACCGAAAGAAACCCTGAGAATTACAGCTCATTCAAGCTAGAGTTCCTGGCAGTGGTGTGGGCAGTCACCGAACGCTTTAGGCACTACCTTGCCTCTTCCCGGTTCACCGTGTACACGGATAACAACCCGTTGACACATCTGGACACTGCAAGACTCGGTGCCCTAGAGCAGAGATGGATGGCCCGTCTGTCCAACTATGAATTTACGATCAAATACCGGGCAGGACGCTCCAATACCAACGCGGATGCCTTGTCCAGAATGCCAAACCTACCGGACGTAGGGGAAGATCCAGAGGAACTGGAAGAAGTTGAACTCCCCGCGTTCCACCGTCATGGGACTATCCAGTATTCCCACCGTGTAAGGGGTAAGCAATCTGCTACGTTCAACCCCTTACCTCATTACAGCTGGGCGGAAACGCAAGACAGTGACCCCGCCGTCCGACTGGTGAAGGAGATGCTGACTCAGCCAGATGCCCACCTTGACCCAGACGCTCCGGAGGAGGCCAAGCAACTGTGGGTTGAGAAGAGTCGACTGTTCCTTTACAAGGGGAAGTTGTGCCGCAGAATGGTTAACTCCCGGACGCATGAACTGATCTGGCAAGTAGTGGTGCCAAGAAGAGACGCGGCTATGGTACTGGAGGCATACCACAAAGGAGCTGGGCACTTCGGATGGAAGAAGCTGGAGTTCCTGCTGCGCGGGCGGTTCCATTGGGTAGGCATGAGAGGAACCATCGAGAGGTGGTGCAGAGACTGTGGCCCATGCAACCTAAGAAGGAAGGACCGTGCTAGCCAGAAGACTCCCCTGCAGTCCATCGTCACCAAGCAGCCGTTGGAACTGGTAGCCTTGGATCATGTAAAACTGACCCCCAGCAGAAGTGGCTACGTCTATGCGTTAACCATCGTGGATCACTACTCCCGGTTCTTGGTTGTCGTCCCCGTCAAGGACTTAACGGCTCAAACAGCAGCTAGAGCCTTCCAGCAGCACTTCTGCCGTCCACACGGATACCCAGAGCAGGTGCTGACGGACTAGGGACCTGCCTTTGAAGCGGAGGTCTTCCAGGAGTTCTGCACTCTGTATGGCTGCCGGAAGATAAGAACAACACCCTATCATCCACAAACCAATGGACTCTGCGAGAAAATGAACCAGGTGGTGATAGACCTTTTGAAAACATTGCCCCTGGAAGAACGCAGTCTGTGGCCTGAGAAACTGCCTGATCTGGTGGACCTATACAACCACATCCCTGTAGGTTCTACCAACTGTACCCCGGCTTACCTAATGAGAGCAAGACCTGGTAAGCTGCCTGTTGACCTGGATATGGGAGTTCTGACACCCGAGGACACTTCACCAGAAGCAGACTGGGACACAGAGAGGCAGCAGCAGTACCGGAAAGTACAGGAGAGCGTGGAGCGAAGTCTCTGTCAAGCTAGAGAAAGACAGGAGAAGACTTACAACCAGTATGCTCCCGCTGTTCCCCTGGTACCTGGAGAGCAGGTCTTGAAGAGGAAGAGACGGCTCCACAAGTTGGACGACCAGTGGGAGAAGGACCCGTACACCGTACTGCCCTCAAGCCATGAGAACCCGAAAGTCTGCACAATCAGTAAGGATGGAGGAGAAACCACAGCCATTGTATCCCGAGATCACCTGAAGAAGTGTCCCGAACAGCTACGGAGCCCTGAAGAAGAACAGGAAGACCCTCGACCCGCAGAGGAAAGGGAAGATATGGTCAGTACTGTGCTCGGAGACTTCCCTCGGTCTTGGACTCAAGTCAATGGCGCTGTTGTGGTACCCGTCCTCACCTTCCTCCAACCAGCATCTCAAGTACCTACGGAGAAACAGGTAGAGCTGGAAGAGCAGCCGGTCCTGGAGGCAGAAGACCCCACACAAGCAGACCAGGAGGATCAACCCTCTGCTTATAGTGAGCCTGCCGTACCCCTAGTGAGCCAAAGAGCCCGTAGACAGCTGCCCAGTTTATCTTTGACAGCTCCTACACCCCGTAGCTCAGGACCAGTCAGTCAGCTCCGTAGGTCCACTAGAGCCACTAGAGGCCAGTTGCCCGTACGTTGGAGGATCTAAGTGTTTAGACTGCTTTATTTGTATTTACCTGTTTATTGTTGCCTGTAAATAATTGTGTATTTTTAGTTATTTTTTAGGTGTCGTTTAGGGATTATCCGGAATCCTTTGTACATATGTTTGGAGCGTAACCCAGGAACGGACTAAAGACTGTTAAAGACTCGGGGCAGGACAGACCCCTACCTGGTTACGGCTCCCTGTTCTTTGGTGGAATGGACACCCTTGTTTTCTTCAAAAACTGCACTCGGTTGCGGACACGCCGTGACCATCCTAATGTGTTTTTCTTTATTGTACTGTTTCTCTTTATAACTTGTTATGTTTACAAAAATATGTTTAGTCCCGGAGTACTAAATTTCACTAGGGGGGAATGTGGCACCCCAGGGGTCTGGTTTCCACAGTAATAGCAATATTACGTCTGAGAGCAGGTGGGAGGTCTCCTGGCCAGGAATCCTATGCATGCCACACCTCCTGCCCAGTCCTGGGAGGGGAAGAAGTTCCCCTATATAAGACTGGGGCTGAGGCAGGGTTAGGGAGAAAGAGAAGAAGAGGAGTCCCAGACAGAGACACAGTCTGGTCTGGAGTGTAGCAAAAGCAAGGAAAGAAAGATCAGGAGCTCAGTGGGAGCAGTGCTAAAAGGAGTCAGGGGCTGGAAGCTGTAGAGCTCGCCCTGATTGAAGAGTTCTTACCGGACCCGGAGTCCGAGGCTGTGGGGACTAATCCTTACCCAGCAGCAGAAACCGCCCGGCAGGGGATTTCAGGTCCTCTGGCCCAGAAACCCGAAGGCACGGTCACACGCAAGGGACCAGCACCGCCGTCGTGGAGCGGAAGCTACCAGAAGGCCCCGAGTCACCGGCCATACGGGTGAGCACCACACGGTACACTCAGGGACGTGGGCTACTTTTATCAGCCTCTAGCAAGGTAGCCAGAAGAGTACGATTAGTTGGGGAGGCCTACAACTCCACCTGGCCAGGGGGGATTCCATCTGCTCACGGACTGACCAGGCCCCGATCGCTAGCCAGTACTCCGGGTGGGTCTACCTTTGCCACCAGTAAAGACCCTGAACTACACCGCACCGTCTCTGAGTGTTTCATCATCCACGTCCGCTGCCCTGAGGCCATACCCCTCCCGTTGGGGGTTATACCATCCCCGCTGCACAAACGTATCACCGGCCTCAGCGGTCTGCCCTGCAGCGGCGGTCTCATGACCGCATTCAACGGGTGGCGTAGTCGAACAATATAACATCTTATGCCAAGCACCGCCACTTAGTTTGACTCCCTGGGCACGGACCGGGTCACCGCCACGAGACTACTACCCCTATCGGACCCAGCTCCGGGTAGGCCCCCGCGTGCGCAACGCCACTCAGCACAGGCCCAGGGGCGCGTCACAAGGATGACCTGCATCTTCTAAAGCAGCAGAAGCCAAGGCATCCCGAAACAACTGCTGGGGTATCGGCCTGGGGGACATCCGTATACATAGCTAGTGTGACTGTGGATTAATTGATCTGTGATATACTGCAGTAACTGCACCTTAATCACAACATTTATTTAATCATCACACACTGGAATTACAAACCATGAGGGCTATGTCCTCATTAAAGAATACTGACACCTCGGATTGTTGTTGTTTTTTTTTTTTGTTTAATACAAATCACAAATCTACAGAATCCAGAAATGTAAAATCAACTATCTACCTAAGACTAGCATCCTCTGTAATCAAAACCTTCCACCCCCATCTTCAGGACATCTCTTGTGCTGCAGCAGTTCTCTGGAATGCACTATCCCACAGAATATGGTTAATCTAACTATGCCCTGTTCTCCCTTCCTTAATTTTCTCCAGAATCTGGTCCTTCACTCATCTGTATCCACAGCCTCCATGCACTCTACAGCTCCTTGTATCTGTATTATACAGATTCTGGCTGATGACTGGTTCATGTAATGGTATTTGAATTCCCCTGTTTATAATAATCATGGCCGGACCATACATGACAAGCACCTTTTTATCTTTTGTGTCACTCCTATATCTTCATAGACTGTAAGCTTGTTAGCAGGGCCTTCACTCCTCTTAGTATGTCATGAATTATGTGATAATCTGTATTGTCTTATTCAGTTTGTACATGTCTCTACTAAATATAGAAATTAAATAAAAAATATTATTATATATAACTCTCTTTGGCCCCTGTAGTACAATGTCTCTCTTTTTGGTCCTCATTTAGAATAAAGTCCCCTTCTTTGGCCACCATTTATCATAATGTTCCCCTTTTGCTCCCATGGTATGATGCCCCCCTTTTTAGACAAAATTTACATAATGTCCCCTCTTGGGGCCCCCATTTAAAATAATGTCCCCCTCCTTGGACCCCAATTAAATAATGTCTCCCTCTGTCGCCCCTACTTAGGACAATGCCCCCTTCTTTGGCTTTGGCTCCCATTAGGTGTCAAGTATTATACATATATATATATATATATATATATGTATATATATATATATATATATATATATATATATATATATATATATATATATATATATATATAAAGTATGTAGACCACTCTTCTTTTGCAAACTGTCCCAGGTCTCCCATATGTGAAGTGTGTCTCCTCCCCAGAGCAATTTTAAGAGCAATTTAGATCCGGACTAAGCAATGAGTCCGGATCTAAATCCACAGGTGTTCAAAAGGATTTAGATCCGGACTCATTGCTGCCACTTCAGAACTCTCCAGCACTTTGTTCCCATCCATTTCTTGGTGCTTCTTGAAATATGTTTGGGGTAATTGTCCTGCTCGAAGTCCCATGACCTAGGACGCAAACCCAACTTTCTGACAATAGACACTACATTGTGACCCAAAATCCTTTGGTAATCTTCAGATTTCATGATGCTTTGCACGCAGTCAAAGCAATGAGTGCCAGAGGCAACAAAACAACCCAAAACATCTTTGAACCTCCACCATATATGACTGTAGGTACTGTGTTTCTTTCTTTGCAGTCCTCATTCCATTTTTGGTAAACAGTAGAATGATGTGCTTCACCAAAAAGCTCTATCTTGGTTTCATCTGTCCACAAGATGATTTCCAAAAGGATTTAGGCTTACTCACGCACATATTGGTAAATTGTAGTCTAGCTTTTTTATGTATCTATGTCAGCAGTGGGGTCCTCCTGGGTCTCCTGCCATGGTGATTCATTTCATTCAAAGACTACATATAGTTCACGCTGACACTGATGCACCCTGAGCATGCAGGACAGCTTGAATATCTTTGGAACTTGATTGGGGTTGCTTACCACCATTTGGACTATCCTGCGTTGCAACCTTTCATCAATTTTTCTCGGCTGTCCACATCCAGAGAGATTAGCTACAGTGCCATGGGTTGTAAACTTCTTGATAATGTTGCGCACCATGGACAAAGGAACATCAAGATCTCTGGAGATTAATTTGTAACCTTGAGATTGTTGATATTTTTCAACAATTTTGGTTCTCAACTCCTCAGGACAGTTCTCTTCTCCTCTTTGTGTTCTCCATGCTTAGTTTGGCACACACAGTCATACAATGCAAAGAATATGTAAATTTCTCACCTTTTTATCTGGTTTCAGGTATGATTTCATATTGCTCAAACCTGTTACTTGCACAGGTGAGTTTGAATGAGCATCATATGCTTGAAACAAAGTTGTTTACCTACAACTTTGAAAAAGTGTCACATTTTGGTTTGGCCCATTTTGGGAGTTTTGTGTGAAATTATGTCCAATTTGCCTTTTTTGTTTGTTTTTTTGTGTTGTTCCATTACATACAATGAAATAAACATATCTATACCAACACATGTGTAATTACATTAATTTTCCAGGAGCAATACTTCATTTTCTGGAACAAATTCAAGGGTGAAAAACACTATGAAAAAAGCTTGAAATCTATGACGCTTTTTACAATGGATAAAAGATGTTAAGTGTGTAAAGTGAGGGATCCTTTAGCTTGGGCCTGGACCCCCCGGGGCTCCCCGGAGCCCCGGGGCCCCAGGCGGTAGCCCAGATTGCCCTCATTATAATCTGCCTATGGTCCTAAGTGTTCCCCGGATAGTGGCCCCGGAGCTGCGCTCACTGAGTGACAGGACACCGCTCCTGAGCTCAGCTTTGGGGCCCGCTCGCCGGGAGCGGCTCATTCTCCTCGGCTCAGCGGTCAGAGAATTACAGCTACGGACACATAGGACATGTGAGTATAAGGATTTTATTATTTTCTTCTTATTTTACAATGGATCCCACTGATTCTGAGATTGTGTTTAGTGACATATTGTACTTCATGATAGTGGTAACCAATTTTGATACGACAATTTGGTGAAAATTTTGATAATTTTGCAATTTTCAAACTTTTAATTCCAGAGAGTTATGTCACACAAAATAGTTAATAAATAACATTTCTCATATGTTTACTTTACATCAGCACAATTTTTAAAACATTTTTTTTGTTAGGAAGTTAGAAGGTTTAAAAGTTGACCAGCGATTTCTAATTTTTCCAACAAAATTTACAAAACCATTTTTTTAGGGACCACATCACATTTGAAGTGACTTTGAGGGGCCTTTATGACAGAAAATACCCAAAAGGAACTAAAGCAATGTGGAAAGAAAAATGAACATTTTACTTTTTTTCACAAAAATTTTACTATAGCCCCAATTTTTTTATTTTCACAAGGGTAACAAGATAAAATGAACCACAAAATTTGTTGTGTAATTTCTACTGAGCATGTTGATACCCCATATGTGGGGGAAAACTATTGTTTGGGCACATGACAGGGCTCGGAAGGGAAGGAGCACCGTTTCGACTTTTTGAACGCAAAAAAGACTGAATGCCATATCACCATATTAAAATGAATGCCGTAATGCCATTATGAAAACAAAATGCCATATGAAAAAAGTGGATGCCATATCACATTTGGAGAGCCCCTGACATGCGAAAACAGCAGAAACCCCCTACAAGTGATAGCGTGACGTCTCTTACTCGAAAAAGCCCTTTTCTTTACCCTGGGAGATGGGGGACTCGGAGTCGGGTCCTGTGATGGAGAGATGGGGTGCAGCCGTGGCCCGGACCCGACCCGTGCTCAGGGCCGTCACATTAAAAGAGATGGTGTGGGCTGATTTACGACTACGCCACCTGTGGCACCTGGTGAAGGCCACCAGCGCCGCTGCAGTTCGCTGAGGCATAGTGTTACGGCGGCCAGAGTTATTACTACTCCCCACAGGCGGAGCAAGGCCTCAGGGCAGAGGGACAGGAAGGATGGAGGGGGTAGTAGTGGAGGAAGAACGGATGCCACGTCGCGCGGTGTAGCGCAGAATAAACAGTCCGGAGGCCATAGGGGTGAACTTCCAAGGCTTTACTCACATTAGAGATGGCAGAAGGAAGGCGACTCCCTGATCCCCAAGGAGTCCTGCAGTCACCAGGGATGGGGGTCCGACAACCTCCGAGCAAGTCCAGCATTCAATCGGGACCCCGCACCAGAGTGTTCCTGAACTACAGACCGTATCCTCTCCTGTCTGTGTGTGTAGATAGGCCGGGTCTCCCTCTGAACTCCTCTCAGAACAAGGGCACGGGTGGCAGCTCCGCTCCTTCCGATACCCGATGGGATCCTCTGGGCCTACCAGGCTTTACCAACCAGGACATGGAGAAGCAAGGTCGGGTGTCGGGGCCGGTACCCCTCTTGCAGCCGGACTCCCTCTGAATATATCAGATGGTGAGGACAGGTGGCGTACACTGCTCCGTCTGCATCCTCCCCGGGATCCATTAGCTGTGGAGCTACACTCTTAAGCTCCGGGCCTTCTTGGTCGTGGTCCTTGACCGGGTTGAGACATTCCTCGTCTGCAACCTGCCCCCCGTCCCAAGGCTGGGGTATGAGGGCTGTGTCTCCATCCACTGCAGGTCCACACAGGATCCACGTTCAGGGTGGGAGATCACAATACCTCACAGTAATTAACTGCACAAAGACCAAAACCAAAGATGGCTTTTTATTAAATATGAAATTTAAAGTGTCACTAAATTGTAAGTCCTCAACCCTCACCCACTAACTGGTTCCCCTCACTCTTGGTTCCCCAGTCTCCCTGTAACCAGGAGGGCAGCACCTGGTGCATACTAGCCCCCCTGGTGGAGAAATGTGGTGTTGGATGCAAAGGTTGGGTCCCGACCATCACGCTGTTCTTACCTCGGAGGAGGAACACTACACTCCATTACAGAAGTGCAGCATCCCTGTGGCGGTCGAACCTTCAGGGGCGCCACAGTTCTACAGTGGGATGTGCTACATAATGAAGTTTCTCTTAAGGGGCACTTGGAAGATGTCCTTATCACCCCGGTCAGTAAAATCTTTATAGTGGTGGCAGGATGAGCCTAACCTATCTCGAGGGGTTCCCTGGGTACTTAGGGTCACTAGAACAATTACCACAGATGCGAGTCCGAGAGGGTGGGGAGCCCATCTGGGAGATATGGTAGCCCAGGGGACCTGGTCAGATATTGAAAAGGGTCTCTCCTCCAATTCAAAAGAACTTCTGGCGGTAGACAAGGCGGTGAATAATTTCTTACCTTTCCTTCAGGGCCAGAATGTAAAGATCCTCTTGGATAATCTAGTTGTGGTAGCATATGTGAACCACCAGGGGGATACATGGTCAAGATCGCTGATGAGAGTGACAGATCATCTCTTCCAGATTACAGAAAGTCACCTCCTTTCCCTGATGGCCCTCCATATAATGGAAAAAGAAAACATGAGAGCAGATTTCCTAAGCTGCTATCCTCTGATGCAAGGGGAATGGGAAGATGGGGGGGCCTCCGGTCAGGTAGATCCGTTTGCCACAAAACTAAATCGGAAGACAAAGATCTTGTGTTCCCTAAATCCTCTAGCTGTGGACGCTTTCCTGATACGTTGGTATTTCAGCCTGGCGTATGACTCCTCCCCCCCTGGTTGGCTGTTCTTCTCATGGTAATAAGAAAGATCAGGGAGGAGAAGGCCAGGGTTCTGCTGATCGCACCATTTTGGCCCAGGAGGCCCTGGTTCTCATGCCTGAGGAACATGTCCATCTCTGATCCTTGGGTTCTTCCAGAGATTCCATATCTCCTTCTCCGGGGTCCGATATTCCATCCTCAAGCAACTGGCCTCCACTTGACGGTGTGGAACTTGAAAGGACACTGCCAAATCAGAAAGGTTTTTCCAAAGGTCTAGTAACCATCCTGCACAGCAGAAAACCTGTTACAACCCAGATTTATGCCACAAGTTGGAGAAAGTTTTTGTCTTTCTCTGGTTCTGGGGTTGATGGGGAAGGGGTGCCAATAGGACAAATCTTTGGAGTTTTTACAAAAAGGTCTTGAACTAGGGTTATCCACCAGCACCCTTAAAGTACAGATTTCTGCCTTGGGTGCCCTATATAGCTGTGATGTAGCTTGTAGCTACTGGGTTTCTCGGTTCATTAAGGCAGCTTTTAGATCTAGACTCATTATTAAAAGCAGCTTGGTTCCCTGGGATTTAAATTTGGTTCTAAAGGCCTTGACTAGCTCGCCGTTTGAGCTAATAGTCAGCAACCCTTAAATCCCTCTCTCTTAAGACCGCTTTAATATCTTTAACCTCGGCCAGGAGCATTAGTGACATCCAGACCCTGTCTATGGCCTCGCCGTTTACTCAAATTCTGGATGATAGGCAGGATCTGGTCTAAAAATCACTCTCTCTCCCTAAGGTAGCTACTCGTTTCCACAGACTTCAGGAAGTCCTCCTACCCTTCTTTTGTCCACATCCTAGTAACCAGAAAGAGGTGGAGTTACATACGTTAGAAGTGAGGAGATGTGTGGTTAGGTACCATTCAGTTACCAAAAGCTTTAGGAAAGATAACTCGTTGTTTATATCCTACCAAGGGGCTAGGAACGGTCTAAGGTCACGAAGTCCACCATAGCTAGATGGAATTAGGAGGCCATTTCTCTATCATATACAGTATAGACCAAAAGTTTGGACACACCTTCGCATTTAAAGATTTTTCTGTATTTTCTTGACTATGGAAATTGTACAATCACACTGAAGGCATCAAAACTATGAATTAACACATGTGGAATTATATATTTAACAAAAAAGTGTGAAACAACTGGGTTCAGGTCTGGTGACTGTGAAGGCCAGGTTATCTGGCGTAGCACCCCATCACTCACCTTCTTGGTCAAATAGCCCTTACACAGCCTGGAGGTGTGTTTGGGGTCATTGTCCTGTTGAAAAATAAATGATGGTCCAACTAAACGCAAACCAGATGGAATAGCATGCCGCTGCAAGATGCTGTGGTAGCCATGCTGGTTCAGTATGCCTTCAATTTTGAATAAATCCCCAACCGTGTCACCAGCAAAGCACCCCCACACCATCACACCTCCTCCTCCATGCTTCACGGTGGGAACCATGCATGTAGAGTCCATCCGTTCACCTTTTCTGCGTCGCACAAAGACACGGTGGTTGGAACCAAAGATCTCAAATTTGGACTCATCAGACCAAAGCACAGATTTCCACTGGTCTAATGTCCATTCCTTGTGTTCTTTAGCCCAAACAAGTCTCTTCTGCTTGTTGCCCTTCCTTAGCAGTGGTTTCCTAGCAGCTATTTTACCATGAAGGCCTGCTGCACAAAGTCTCCTCTTAACAGTTGTTGAAGAGATGTGTCTGCTGCTAGAACTCTGTGTGGCATTGAACTGGTCTCTAATCTGAGCTGCTGTTAAACTGCGATTTCTGAAGCTGGTGACTCGGATAAACTTATCCTCAGAAGCAGAGGTGACTCTTGGTCTTCCTTTCCTGGGGCGGTCCTCATGTGAGCCAGTTTCTTTGTAGCGCTTGATGGTTTTTGCAACTGCACTTGGGGACACTTTCAAAGTTTTCCCAATTTTTCGGACTGACTGACCTTCATTTCTTAAAGTAATGATGGCCACTCGTTTTTCTTTACTTAGCTGCTTTTTTCTTGCCATAATACAAATTCTAACAGTCTGTTCAGTAGGACTATCAGCTGTGTATCCACCAGACTTCTGCACAACACAACTGATGGTCCCAACCCCATTTATAAGGCAAGAAATCCCACTTATTAAACCTGACAAGGCATACCTGTGAAGTGAAAACAATTTCCGGTGACTACCTCTTGAAGCTCATCAAGAGAATGCTAAGAGTGTGCAAAGCAGTCATCAAAGCAAAAGGTGGCTACTTTGAAGAACCTAGAATATAAGACATATTTTCAGTTGTTTCACACTTTTTTGTTAAGTATATAATTCCACATGTGTTAATTCATAGTTTTGATGTCTTCAGTGTGAATGTACAATTTTCATAGTCATGAAAATACAGAAGAATCTTTAAATGAGAAGATGTGTCCAAACTTTTGGTCTGTACATCTAGCGGCGAGGAAGTGCCAGAAGGGCTGAAGGCTCATCCCACCCCACCCCTCCTGGGCTGAGAAGACAGGTGTCTCGATAGAAGACATATGTAAGGCTGCTACCTGGTCCTGTCCCTCTACATTCCATAGACACGATAGGTTAGATATGGGTGTATCGGCTGACCTCACCTTTGAGAGAAGAGTGTTCCAGGCTGTGGTCCTTCAATAGATTACTTCATCTCTGTAATTCTCTCGTGGTGCTGTCATGGTCGACCGATAAAATCTTAAATTACATACCGGTAATGGAATTTTTCGGAGACCATGACAGCACCCTTATATTTCCTCCTTTCACGTTTGTGGGAACACTCCCCTTTTATTAATTATAATATCACACTCAATAGGTGTCGTCTGGTATGGCAATTTTGTGATTGTTTGCTGTGTTTATTAACCTGGCAGTCCTCTCAATGCTCTGTAATCCCAACTGAGGCGGGAGAGAGGTGGCGCCCTTTTAAGCCTGTAGGTTTCCTCTCCTTGGTGGGCGGATCCCCTATCTCGTGGTGCTGTCTCTGAAAAATCCCGTTACCGGTAAGTAACTTACGACTATACATTTGATGGAGCAATCAAAAAGTTGTACCCCAAAATGGTATTAAAAACGGTCTTAGAAAATTGAAACACAAGCCAAACAATTTGTTTGCAAAGTTTAGAATTTTTTAAAAGCAGTAAAATGTTTTCGTTTTCTTCTGCACCATTTCACTTTATTTGGAATTCATTGCCCTTTTTTTTCTATATGTTGCACAGTAAAGTGAATGGCGTCTTTCAAAAATGCTGTAATTTTGTCCCACAAAGTACACCTCAACCCTGCTGTATTGAATAGTGTCTGTGTTATTCACTATGTGATATGTGTTTTTTTATTGTATACTAATGTATAGTGACTAGTGATGATTGAGCGTGTTCTATGAACCCATTCAGCGAGCACGCTAACAGCCGTGACACTTGCAGGCACGGCGACCTTAAAAGAAATGCCGAGCATGCCAAAATACTCGGCGAGCACCTGAGCGTGCTCGCCGAAGGGGTTGATAGAACACGCTCGATCATCACTAATAGTGACCAGATGCCTCTAAGGAATCTTTTTTGGCCTCTGTTTTACTGGTGCTTGAAGTGCAAATTTTTGTAGCTCTAATGATTAAGTAATATGCAACTATGTGAACTGCAATTGCCAATTAACAATTTAAGGGTATCCATCAGATATACCCCTCCCTCCAATTCCCATTCATGACCATGCAGGATTTGGAAAGCTAAATCCATAGACACCTCTATATCTTTTATCTGTTGCTGCATTTCTGAGTGCTCTGGGTGTAACGGAGCACTAACCAAGCCTCAGCCTTCCAAGGTTGCTTCCCTGCCCAGCACCAGCCTCTTTATCTTGATTGATAGCTCACTGTCAGTTTTTTGGGACGTCAGGCACCAAGCAAGGAAAATCAGTGAGCTAGACACTAGCACTGGGAACTTTCCCTCCGTACATAAACAAAACATAAACAAAAAAAAAAGCAATTTGGCACGTTACTTAATTTATGTAGATTTATAGAATGAAATGTTGGATTTCGTACGAGCTCGATCCTTGTTTTTCACAGAACTCATATCTATTATAGTCTAGGGCTGTTCACATATTTCTGTGGACCGCGTATTTTTCACCGAAACACGTTGACCTGTCGGACTTTGATCCAAATCAAAGTTTAGAGCTTCTCGGATGCAAAACAAAGCTGATGAAAGTCTGAATGAGGCCTTACTCTATTATTTATTTTTTAAGCAGCGTTCATTCCAGGCTGCTGTACACATGAAGAGGGTTTACACACCTAAAATACATATATAAAACACAGAAACAAGCTACCATTGACAGACTAGTATGGAGGGAGACACTGCCACTACGATCTAACAGTGTGGATTCTGGTGTCTCGCTCCTTCCCTCAGGTTGTATGCCAAAAGCCTCCTCCAATAAGCAAGTTCTGGACAAGCTGCAGGTGGAGAGGGAGTGCGGGATTACGGTGAAGGCCCTGACTGCGTCTCTGTTTTACACTTACGAGGGAAAGAAGTATCTCCTGAACCTGATCAACACTCCGGTGAGTGTGACGTTTCTTCTTGATTTGTTTCTCTATGGTCTTGTTGCGGATGTTCAACTGGTCACGGCGGTCGCGTGACCTGTCACATAACTAAATGATGTCATGGAAGGTCCTTTCACACCACCGCGAGCCGTACAAGAGACCGGACGCAGTGGAGAAAAGACCGGGGGCCATCAGAAGGTAAGTATAATGTTATTTTCTCCAATCCCCTCCATGACAGCACACCTGGAGGTAGCCTCCCCATCCTAATTAGGGACAGGAAAACAAGAGGTTAAATAGCCCCTTCCCGCTACAATCCCCAGTGTTTTCCTGTCCCTATGGGATGAAGAGGTTACCTGGGGTGCCTGCAGCCGGCAAGCAGGGCCCTATTAAATTTACCTGCCGGGCTGCAGCTCCCGTGTCTCCTTGAGAGCGGGACCCCCCACACACACACTCGCCTGCGTGTAAAGCCGAGTAGGGTTTTGGGGGCTGGGGGCCTCCTGTAGCTCCCCGGCCGGAGTCTCCTCTGTCCTCCATGGCGGCGTGCCGGAAGTCAGGCTTTTGGCCAGCGGGACGTCACTTCTGGTGCGTTCCACCGTGAAACGCATGGGGCCGCGGCGGGAAGTTCAAAAGGAGAAGCCGCGGTTTGCCCTGAAAATGAGGATCCTTCACCAGATAGGTGAAAATTTGGCACTGGATCTCGGTCTCCCCTATAAAAGACCCAGATGAGAAGACTCCATTAAGGTAGGACAGAATATTCTGCTACTATGGAGGGTGCTGTTCCAAAGCCTGCGTCTGCAGAGCCCAGCGCTAACCCGGCCCTAGTAAGTACTAGGTCCTAGGTTATTCCCCACTCTCTTTTGAGCAGGATCCTAAATATATTTTAAATCTCCCCTTTTTTTATTTTTAATTTAGGGAGACAAGGATCTGGCACCGACAGTGGGAGAAAGCACTACAGTTTGCAAATGTGCCATCTGTATAAAAAAGCTGGCTTCAGGGCATAAGAAACCCCTATGCTGGAAACGCACTGACAACATTGTGAAGGAAGAACAGCCTTCCCTTATGGAAGAAGTCAGGGGAATGGTTCGGCAGGAAATACAATCTTCCCTAGCCTCCTTCTCACAAGCCAGAGCTGAAGGTCCATCTCCCCCCAAAAGGAGAAAATATACGGTTAGGGAGACCTCTGATTCAGAATTAGGGTCTATGGAGGAACCGGAAGAAGGGGTCCTAAGTGAAGATCATGAGGAAGATAGGAAATATTACTTTTCGTCTGAGAATATGGAGGAATTGTTGTCGCAGGTGAGAGACACGATGCAGGTGGAAGAGGAGAAGGAAACCCGTACAGTTCAGGATGAAATGTTTGGCGGTCTGAAATCCAAGAAGAAGGTAGTGTTCCCTGTGCATGACAACATTTGGAGTCTTATTTTGGATGAATGGGAGTCACCTGAGAAAAGGCTTAGTATGGCAGGAGAAATGAAGGATAGATTCCCTCTAGATGAAAAGGCGGCTAAGCTATGGATGGAAGTCCCGAAGGTTGATGTACAGGTGGCAAGGGTTGCGAAGAAAACAACCCTTCCCTTTGAAGACTCGTCACAGCTCAAAAATCCTATGGATAGGAAGATGGACAGCCTTCTAAGGAAGGCATGGGAAACATCGGCGGCTTCACTGAAGACTAATATCGCTTCAACTTGTGTAGCTCGTTCCATGTTCCTCTGGCTCCAACAACTAGAGGAACATCTCTGGAAAGGTACCACTCAAGAGGACCTCCTAGCATCTCTTCCTTTTCTGCAGAAGGCCACTGGATTCCTAGCGGATGCCTTGGCGGAGTCGGTCAAGATTGCGGCAAGATCGGCAGCATTATCAAATTCTATGAGAAGAGCTCTGTGGTTGAAGATGTGGAGTGGGGACAACGCATCAAAATCTAAGCTTTGTTCCATTCCATTTAAAGGAGAGTATATGTTTGGGGCGGTGCTAGACGAGTTGTTGGAGAAAGCATCCGACAAGAAGAAGTCTCTGCCAGAGCCAAAGAATCCAAAAAGTTTCAGAAAGAGACCATTTCTTCTCCCTCAACAACAACAGCAGCAAGCATTTCAGTACAGAGGCAAGGGTAAAACTGGTCGCTGGAGTTACACAAAAGGGGGAAGAGGTAGGAATATCTTTCAAGGTTCTAGGCAGGACAGACAATGACGCCAAGAAGGTAGGAGGCAGAATTGCGAGCTTCCTTCCTCAATGGCAGCTTATTGATTGGAAAAGGATTTGTCGTGGCAACAGTAGACCAGCCAGAGGCTTACTACCACGTGCCAATTCATCCGGATTACAGAAAATTTCTCAGATTTGCTGTAACTCAGAACCGAGAGGTACTTCATTTTCAATTCAATGTACTCCCCTTCGGCATTTCGTCAGCACCCCGCCTGTTTACAAAGATCATGGCAGAGGTAGTAGGTTTATCTAAGGAAACTGAATATCTGCATCGTCCCATATTTAGACAATTTTTTGGTGATGGTTCCCTCGGTTTCAAGTTTGGAAAGAGACCTCCAGATGACCCTCCAGATCCTGGAATCCTGGGGATGGTTGATAAACTACCAAAAGTCAGATCTGATTCCCTCCACCAGGAAGACCTCCTTGGGAATTCTCCTGGATTCTCAGCAACAAGCCTCTTTTCTGCCAAAAGAGAAGCAGATTCAGTTGAGGTCGAAAGTTTATGCACTAAAGAACCAGAGAGGAGTGTCATTAAGATTCACCATGTCCGTCCTCGGGTCCATGACCTCATTTATTTAGGCGATACCTTGGGCTCAAGCGCATTCAAGGGTCCTTCAAAACTACATCCTTTCCTGTTGGGACAGATCTCCAAGTTCCCTCTCCAACAGAATTCATCTGCCAGAGAAGGTGAAAGCATCTTTAAATTGGTGGCTCTGTCCAGGAAATCTGGAGAAAAGTTCAGCATGGATTCAACTTCCCTTGTTATCCGTCAAAACAGACGCAAGTGTAGCACCCCGAGGACTCGGCTGCTACAGGGGTATTGCACCTCGAACCAGAGGTGTGGTATTATACTCCCGGGTATGGATGGGGCGTGGAACTGAGCTCAGTAGGCTGCATGCACCACACTCACCCCATTTCCGGGGGACAGATCAACGGTACTCCCACCAGATAGATGTGCAGGTACGACAGCGTCTGTCCCTGGCTGGAGTGGGAGGGGGGGAGGAATATCCCAGTGGTGCAGGAGCAGAGAGGGGAGGGACTCTGGGCATAGGAAGGAGTCCATTGGTGGCTAGTCACCTGGGCTCGGGTGTCAGAGGGAGTATAAAAGGTGGGCACCATCTTAGGAGTTCAGTTCAGTCAGACAGAAAAAGAGGAGAAGAGTAGTGACAGGGAGCAGCAGCCCTGTCTGGGTGCTGCTCCTGAAGGGAGCAAGAGAGAGAAAGACAAGAGGAAAGGAACAAGGAACAAGGAAGGAATGGAACCTGGAGAAAGGCCCAGAGACATGAAGGAAGAGGGAACCCGAACACGCTAGGAGTCAGCGGGTGAAGGGTTGGCAGATCAGGGTACCGGATCCCGAACTGGTGGAGGCCACTTATCCTCAGCCAGGAACCGGAGGTCGTGGCCACGTCTTGGCGCGACCACTCACTACACTCACCACGAAGGCACGCCACATAGGGTCAGGGAAACCGGAGATAGGTTTCGCCACCAGAAGGCCCGAGGAAGCTGGACATGGGTGGGTCCCTAGTGGGGATGGCCAGAGAAAGGAACGGAGAAAGGAGTTCAAGGTCACACTCTGGAACTGCCTGGGGGTTGGTCGAGCCCCGTACCTGGTGGACGCAGCACGGCTCGGGTCGTCATCACCTGCAGGACTGACACTGATAACATCTGTGAGTAAAGCATTGAAAACTGCAATCAGTCTCTGTGTTCCATCGCACTACCAGCACTAAAGGTACCGGGACGCCCTTTCTATCACTCCCTTCACCCGCACCAGCTGCCCTGAGGCCATACCTCTCCCGTTGGGGGTTATACCACCATTGCTGCAATCCTATCACCGGCCTCAGCGGTCTGCCCTGCAGCGGCGGCCTCATAGCCGCAAATCAACGGGTGGCGTAGTCGACACTTAAACAACATCTACTGCCATAGACTGCCACTTAGTTTGACCACCCTGGGCACGGACCGGGTGACCGCCACGAGACTACTACCCCCATCTGATCCGGCTCCGGGTAAGCCCCGTGCGCGCGATGCCGCACGACACAGCAGGCCCAGGGGCGCGTCACAAGCAAAAGAGGATGGGGAGCAGTAGTCTCCCACGTGGCCTTCCAAGGGGTCTGGTCGCAAGAAATAGCAGAGCAGTACTCAAACTTAAGAGAAATGAAAGTGGTGGAAGAAACCCTATGGGCAGCCACTACTGTGCTTCAGGGGTCGAATGTCAGAGTCTACTCTGACAATATGACAACTATAGCCCACTTGAGACATCAGGGAAGTACAAGAAACAGGAGGTTACAGATGATCTCTGAAAGGATCTTCCACTGGGCGGAGCATAATCTACTATCCTTATCGGCTCTGCATCTGAGGGGCTCCGACAACTATCATGCAGATCTTCTGAGCAGAAAATACATTCATCCAGGGGAGTGGAGCATGAACTCGAAGATATTTCAGATGATTGTTCAAAAGTGGGAATACCCAGATGTGGACCTGTTTGCGAACCAGGAAAACGCAAAAGTAAGAGCCTTTTTCTCTTTGAAACCCGAGGATTCAGCAACAGGGATAGATGCATTCGCTCACCCTTGGAAAGTTGGGCTCGCTAATGCTTTTCCCCTGATTCTGTTAATACCAAGGACTTTACAAAAAATCAGGTCGGAAGGGCTCAAGACTATCTTAATAGCTCCAATGTGGCCAAAAAGAGCATGGTTCGGAACATTGAGCAGTCTAAGAATGGATGATCCATTGATGCTTCCTCGAATCCACGATCTGCTGCATTAGGGCCAGATTTTCCATCCGGCCCCTCAGAATTTGGCTCTAGCAGCTTGGCTTCTGAGACCACCCTCTGAAAAGCCAGAGGCTTCTCAGGACAGGTGATCCAAATGTGGCGCCCTGCTGTGCATTGGTGCCACAGAACCCAGAAGGGTGCATGGATGGATTTCTCCACAAGAGGCCCTCACTAGATACAAACACCTCTACCTTCCAACTCATACCAGCAGAGGGAGCCCAGAGAGGGATATATATAGGGAAGGTGGAGCCAGGCAGCTCAGTTGATTAGTCAGTGCTCAGAGTCAGAGCAGAGCAGGCAGGCTGAGAGAGAGCCTGAGAGCGTGCCGACACTCAGATAGCGGTGAAGACGCAGCACGTCAGCTGCCTAGTAGTGAGGGCCCCGAGTGTGGCCGACGGCAAGGAGAAAAAGGGGAGTGAAACCAAGGGGGCAGAGGAGCACAATAAGCTCACCCCATTATATCTACCGGACACCGGATCCGCGCCTACAGGGACCCTTTACACCCAGTGGGGATAACCGGAATCCCAGGAGGACTACAAATTCCTGACAAACCTGAAGGCTAGACACACACAGGATCAGGAACCACGAAGGCCCCGACGTCCAGGGAAAGTGGTTACCAACCAGAGGTCCTATTTCTGAGCATCTGGTGAAGTAAAAGCAGGACACATAAGCTAGGCCCAGTTGCAGGCTGGCCAGGAGCATACATAGGGACAGACACGGATCAGGAGGCCCTATACCTGCTCCCTGGGGAGAAGTCCAAAAGTGCGCCCTTCATCTGGAGTACCCTGGACCGTACCTAACAGCTGTACCAGTAAAGGAAATGAAGCAAATCCCCTGTCTCTGTCCGTTACTCCTGCTGTGCCATCGCTTTCCCTGCACCACAATGCTCAGCGCAACCTGCATCATTTATACTGCCCTGAGGCCTGCTCCACCTGTGGGGAGCCGTTCCATCTCAAGCTGTCCTGACATCTGCCTCAGAGGACTGTTGCAGCGCTGGTGATCCTCACCAGACACCACAGGTGGCGTCACAACAAATTCCCTACAAATAATTCCTTTTGCCACTGACCGCCCTGGGCCAGCCACCGCGATAATCCCCGCAGGCAGTCTTAGGCCCGGCTGCCGGGTGCCCCGCGACACCCCTGGGGGCGAGTCACATACACTGCAGAAAAGCAGAAAACCAGTCACAATTTCCATCTATGGAAAAATCTAGAAAGCTTTCAAGCTATGGTATGAGCCTTGTCCATTAGATCCCTTTCGGCCTGACGTGGCCAGAATCTTGGATTTCCTACAGAACGGTCTGTCTAAAGGATTAAGACCAAGCACGCTGAAGGTCCAAGTCTCGCCTTTAAGTTCCTATTTTGATGCTGATTTGGCCCAAAACAGATGGATTAAGAGGTTCATGATAGCTGCTTCTTGGATTAATCCAACAAGAGCTAAAATAGTTCCACCTTGGGATCTCAACGTAGTTCTTAGAGGCCTAACTATGCATCCTTTCGAGCCAATAGCCGAGGCACACATAGACAAATTGTCTTGGAAAGCGGCATTGCTTATAGCTCTGACTACAGCCAGAAGAGTGAGTGAAATCCAAGCCCTGCCTATCAGAGAGACTTATTGTCGTATTTTGGAGGACAGGATCATCCTCCAGTTGGATCCTTCTTTTCTACCTAAAGTGTCGTCTAATTTTCATATGTCTCAGCCAATAATTCTTCCGTCATTCTGTCAAAATCCATCAAATAGCAAGGAAGAAGAATTCCACGCGTTGGATGTAAGAAGGACTATAATCCGCTATTTGAGGCAGACTGAAACCTGGAGGAAGGATCAGAACCTATTTGTCCAATATGGAAGCCCCAATAAAGGAAAGAAAATTGCAAAAATATGCTAGCAAATTGGATTAAGAAAGCAATTTGTGAAACATACATAGTTCAAGATTTGCCTCCTCTGAAATCCTTGAAAGCTCTTTCTACTAGAGCTATGTGGGTCTCCTGGGCGGAAAAAGCTAGTGCATCCATTGAGCAGATTTGCAGGGCAGCTACATGGTCGTCTGTCCATACCTTTGCTAAACATTATAGACTAGATGTAATATCTAATAGAGACTTAGCATTTGGAAGGAAAGTCCTTCAGGCTGTTGTCGCTCCCTAAAATTCATTCTTTGGTATTACTCCAGGTGTGCTGTCATGGAGGGGATTGGAGAAAATAGAATTAGACTTACCAGTAATTCGGTTTCTAAGACCCTCCACAACAGCATGGGTAGTTCCCTCCATTTCTTTGATTGGAAAAATCCTTAGTGTTAATAAATATTTAGAGCATTCATACTGTGTGGTCCTTTTAAAACACTGGGGATTGTAGCAGGGAGGGGCTATTTAACATCTTGTTTTCCTGTCCCTAATTAGGATGGGGAGGCTACCTCCAGGTGTGCTGTCGTGGAGGGTCTTAGAAACAGAATTACCGGTAAGTCTAATTCTATTTTTTCTTTTTTACCATTTTTATTCTTTTTTTCAACTATTAACTTGTTCACACTATATAAATACATGCCGGTTGCAAGGATTTATATAGTGTGACCAAGTTGTCAAGCACTTTCCAAGTGATGCTAAAATCGCTTGGAAAGCGGTTGACAACCCGCATGCGGACATGCATGTGAAAAATGCTTCACTTACGTTTGTCCCTGGCAGGAAAAACGCATGTAAAATCTGCATGCGTTTTTTCTGCCAGGGAGATGCAGAAACACTCAGGAAAAATCCGGAGCATTTCTGCATCGTGGGCATGTGGCGCCCCTGAGGGTTCAGTCGCCACAGAGGTACTGCACCTCACCCAGAGGTGTGGTGTCTCCCTTCACTCAGGTAAGATGGGAGTGCTGCAGAGAACCCCCCAAAACACCTGCATCCAACATTACACTGCTTCAGACCGGCTGGAAGGGCAACATGCAGAGCACAGCTGCTGAGCCCTGTCCCTGGCTGGAGTGGGGGAAACCCAAAGGTAGGGGGAACCAGTAGTGGGTGTGGGTGGAGGAAGCAGTTAGAAGGAGCACACAGTAGGTATATAATGGGAAGCAATCTTAGGGTGGCAGTTCAGAACAGAATGGTCAGTCAGTACAGTACAGACGGTCAGTGAGGACTGTCTGGGAGCAGAGGCTCAGCAGGAGCTCTGCTCCACAAGAAGGGCCCGGGATAGAGGCCCCGGAGGGGAGAAGGGAGTAGGCTCCATTCTAAGAAGGGATCCCAGGGGTACGGCGCGTGCAGGACAGCACCCATACGCCCCGCATCTGTCAGAAGACAGAGGGATCGGTTGCCCCATTCTAATCTCCAGGGGGTCAGGTTGGTCCCGGATCCGACGTACAGGAAGGACTTCAGCATACCCGAGCGGGATTGAGAGTGGGCAGCGCAGGGCAGCAGGGAGAAGGACCTAGTGTGAAGACGGTCAAAGTAGGAACACGAGAAAGTGGGGTTCTGCCAAGCATTCCTAAACTTCCTGAGGAAGGATTGAACCCCTGACAGGGTGAACACGGCGCAACGTGGGAGGCCTTCACCTGTAACTTGCACTTTTGTGTTTCCTGAAGAACTGTGAATTAAAATCTTGGACGACTGCACTGAGTTGCCTCCGTCTATTCCTTCACTGGTGCCATTTCCCTCCCTGCACTACAACGCCCAGCGCACCCTCCATCTATTTACACTGCCCTGAGGCCCGCTCCACCTGTGGGGAGCCGTTCCATCTCTAGCTGCCCTAACATCTGCCTCAGAGGACTGTTGCAGCGCTGGTGATCCTCACCAGACACCACAGGTGGCTTCACGACAAATCCTATAAATAATCCCTTTTGCACTGACCGCCCCGGGCCAGCCACCGTGATATTCCCCAAAGCAGCCATACGGCCCGGCTGCCGTGTGCCCCGCGGCCCAGGGGGCAGCGAGTCACCACTTGGCGTCACGAACAGGATACGTGACCAGCCTGCCATCTGCGGGTAATGTGCGCCTAAAGAAGTGTTTTCTGCCTTGAATGTGGCGCCCGCCCCAGAAGAACGGGCGCCATTATGTGCGTGCTAAAGAACAACAGAATGGAACCTCCCGTCGTGGGCCGGGTCCCAGAATGGCTCCAAAAGCAGGCCCTGCCCCTTGCAACAGTGACTGTCCGCATAGATGTGTCCGTCAAAGCGGGGAGGCCGACACAGGGAGTGACCGACAGCAAAGTGCCATTGGACCGCCCCCGAAAGAGGAGAGGCGGTGGAGAGAAGCTGCGTAAAGACCGGGAGGTGTCAGGCCGAGCTGACGCAGTCGCGGGAGCAGGTCGGAGTGATGTCCCTGTCCCAAATGCGGCTGGCGCTGCTCCATCCCTGGTCCCCCTGCAGCCTGAGGCTGATGACCAGGCTGGGTCAGCCTGCAGAAACCAGGGGTTCCCCCGGAGGGGGCCCCACTGTTAAACTGTTTTAGTTAACTGGACTGTACATAAGTTGCCCGGAAGGGTGCAGTTGACTTCATGTTTGCTACCCAGTTACCCGTCAGGGTACAGAGACTGACAGGCTGAGGACTGTGAGAAGCCGGACGTTGACATTGTACATAGTTTAGCACTTCTTAAAGTGCATCCTATTGGTTTTATAATTACAAATATACCTCAGAACAAAAACCCGTTTGGCGTGGCGGAAGACGAGGTCCAGGATTGGATCGTCTATGCCCTGCAGCCATGCCCAGGGCCTACGTTGAGGGTTTGTGGACGGGTCCCTCATGCTGCTACTGTTGCACCCTGGTGCTGGAACTGTCTTGAAAATTGTTTTATATGACAATACTCTTATGATGTTTTATAATGTAACCAGTAACGTTAAAAGAAATGTGCCTCCCATAAAGGGAAGAAATGTTGTTTTATGGTCAAATATGCTGATGCATCTTAAAAATTTTGCATGTCAGTTATGCCTGGTTTTGCTCTGTTCCAGCCCGCGGACGTGCTGTGTTTTACCGGGGGGGGGAATGTGGCGTCCCTGAGTGTTCAGTCGCCACAGTGGTACTGCACCTCACCCAGAGGTGTGGTGTCTCCCTTCACTCAGGTAAGATGGGAGTGCTGCACAGAACCCCCCAAAACACCTGCATCCAACATGCAGAGTGCAGCTGCTGAGCCCTGTCCCTGGCTGGAGTGGGGGGAACCCAAAGGTAGGGGGAACCAGTAGTGGGTGTGGGTGGAGGAAGCCGTTAGAGGGAGCACTTATACAGTAGGTATATAATGGGAAGCCATCTTAGGGTGGCAGTTCAGAACAGAATGGTCAGTCAGTCTACCATTGGGCCCTATAAGACGTTCTTCATCTCCCGTTGCAGTGGGGTTTTTATTTGTCAAAAAAAAAGACTGGGGGTTGCGCCCCCGCCTTGATTTTCGCGAGTTTAATCGGATCACGGTCTGGGATGCATATCCTCTCCCTCTCATCCCCGACCTCCTTAGAAAAAAATTTGGCTCCTATGATTTGTTTAAACTATACCTCAGGGGGGCTTATAATCTCATTCACATTGAGGAGATGAGTGGAAGATGTCCTTCAATACTCCTGAGGGGCACTATGAAAAGCTTGTGATGGCATTTGGGTTGACTAATGCTCCCGCTTTCTTTCAACACTGTTAGTGACATTTTTAGTCATCTGGCAGGTAGATCACAACAAACCAATCTTGATGACATATTAATTTACTTACCTCCAGTCACATCAGGTACATATCAGGCAGGTCTTACAGATACTCAAAGATAATAAATTATTTGTCAAACCAGAGAAATGTATGTTCTCCATTCAGGGTTAGTTCTTATCATTCACCGTTTTTGCATGGATCTGGCCAAAGTCCGGACGGTACTGGATTGGTATTATATTCAAGACTTAAAGGCATTACAAAGTTTTTTGGGTTTCACCAGCTACTACTGTAAGTTCATCAAAAACTTTTCGGTAGTGGCCAAACCTCTGATGGACGATTTTGCCAAATAGAAAAAAAAAATTAAGATTTTATTATTTTACTTTCCATTCTTGTAGCTAAACACAATCCAGCTAAGTTTAAAATTGAAATGAAGCCCCTGTACCCCCCTCTCTAGGTGCTTCTGTACCAAGTCTTCCCTGGTCCAGGATGGTCTCTATATCACAGGCTCCAGCAATAACCTATTGACACATGATTGTGGCAGCCCTCACGTGCTGATATATCACAGTGCCAATAGAAGTGGGAAGCGGCACAGAAATCACAAAATAAAGGCAGTGTTTGTGGTAATGCAAGAATCCAGCAAGCAGAGTAATCCACACGTCATACAACAGCCCAACATGGATGATGAAAAGCTGCGTCTTCAGGCGTCTGTGTAAGAACATCACATTTTTGTTTTCCTTCCAGAATAAGCACCAAATGGAATAGCTGAATGCCAGGATACGGAGACCGGCGGGGGACAGGGAAGCGCTGTCCGCTGGATTTTGTGCTGGTTTCACAAGCGGTCACCCTGCAGTTTTCTCCGGATAATGCTGTGGAGACTTTTCACAACACATCTAATAATTGTGAACCTTCCACTCACATGTTTATTATCTTGTCCGCTGGTCAGACTGGGGGGGATGAAAGCTGGACAAGGGATGAAGAATGATCCTTATTACATATAATGGGTGCACTGAGCGATTGTGAAAAGTCGCAGAGGACTGAGAGCAGAAGGGCAGAGGGTTTCCTCTTCCTCACAGGGACCAGCACAGAAGCCGGAGCAGAAGGGCAGAGGGTTTCCTCTTCCTCACAAGGACCAGCACAGAAGCCGGAGCAGAAGGGGAGACAAGGGCTGAGCCACTTACACAGACAGAAAGCTGAGGAGAGGAGGGCATGTTATTACTCCAGGATCCGCTCCATTCATTCCCTATGTGGCATTCAAGCGCTGAGCTCGGCTTTTCCGGAGCCCCATAGAGAATGAATGGAGCAGCAGTTGATCCCTGACTTTCCACTCCTTCCCGATCAGACGATGGCTCGCAGCGGTCAGACCCCACGATCAGTAAGTGATCACCGAGCCTGTGGATAAGTGATAACTTGTTTTCTACAGACATCCCCTTTAAGTAATGGAGCATGCCAGCAGAGAAGGTGAGAGGAGGCGCTGGTTACAGGGGAAACTTTACCTCTGGAGGCCGCATTTAGGGCATGTGAGGGGCGGACACTTCCCATATTCATCATTACTGAACCCCCGCTCTGTGCGGCTCTTATCTGAGCTGCAGGAGACGCAGCAGTTACTAATCAGCCGCTCTCTGTTCACTTGCAGCCGTCCGAGCTCTGCTGTGCCTGTTAGGGGTGAAGTTCGGGTCCTTCGAGGCATCTACTATGCAGCCTGCACAGCAGATCACAGCCCGAGCACAGCGTCTCCGGGTAAATCTCCACCTTGTGAGTTGCTTCTTGTGCAGCAGCCCCATGCAAGTTGCTCTGCTCTCCTCGGCCAGCTCCTGCTGAATACTGAGCTCCTCTGCCCAATCTAGGAGCTCAATAGCCCTGATCACGTCAGTGGTAGCCCAACGCTGCTGGATCAGATTTACAAATGGCAAACTAATCAGCCCTAGGTATTTCTAATATGTGCAGAGCAGGCGACATAAGTCTGACCGGTGTCCTCATAGACCTTTCCTCAGCCGGGGTCTAATAGGAGCAGTAAAATGGCCGTCATGGGGTCCATTGTTAGATCTCAGCTGCCATAGAAACTCATTGGCACCATGATCATGCCTCCCTCTCCTGTCTAAAGTGCCTAAATGCTGTGGAAGCCCCCTACTGTGTCATACAATGGATTAAGCTGCCAGGATCAAGGTTGGCTCCACTGTGGGCAGCTGAGGCAGGAGCAGGACTGTGTTACACAGCCACACTTCTGCCGCAGATCTTGTAAGGACCTGCCTGATGATAATGTGTCCTATAGAGCAGGTCTTGGTACCGGACTGCCCTGTACATATTTACCACTAGCTGGGAACCAGTTACTTACAAGGTCTAGTTTCGAATGTGTTTCCAGGATCTGTAGTTATCAGCATTTTATCCTTAAGGCCGAGTTATAATATCACTGTAACACTCTCGCCCTGTACCTGTATACCTGCCCTGTGTGCTGCACAAAAGTATATAACAAAATGTGTGTACACAGATATCTCCTGAATGGTATTACTGCTAGATCTCCTGTACATAGAAATATGAGGTTCTTAGCGCACATTTTGAGCAAATTGTGCGAGCCCATCTGCCAACGTCAAGGCGACCTCTTCAGATGGGTCCCTACACTAACATTACACTAACTTACTAACTGGGACTAGTTTTTTGTATTATTATTATTACCACCATTTTTACTATTTATTATTATTGCATTAATGCAATTAATTGTAACTGTTATAAAACGAATTAAAAAAATGTAATTCTAATTTTTTTTTATTAATCTTGTGATTCTAATAATGGTATTACTAAAATCCCTATGCCTAAAGCTGTTGATCCAGAAGAAGGCAAAAACCTCAGGACACCTTCAGCCAATTTGTGTCACAGGGGAAAAATTCCTTCTTGACCCCGGGAAAAGGCGATCAGTCCTAGGACCCTGGATCAAACCTAATAATGTTATTACAAGTTATATAATATTACACTAATTATTGTACTACTGGAGTTATTTTAATTTGTTTTTATAAATCTATTTGATATGGTTATTATTACATTGTGCTATCTTATTACAGTATTATTATTCTTTCCTTTCACTACTAATACTGCCCTATACCTACAGTGTTGATCCAGAAGAAGGCAAAAACCCCAGGACACCTTCAGCCAATTTGTGTCACAGGGGAAAAATTCCTTCTTGACCCCGGGAAAAGGCGATCAGTCCTAGGACCCTGGATCAAACCTATTAATGTTATTACAAGTTATATAATATTACACTAATTATTGTACTACTGGAGTTATTTTAATTTGTTTTTATAAATCTATTTGATATGGTTATTATTACATTGTGCTATCTTATTACATACAGTATTATTCTTCTTTCCTATCACTACTAATACTGCCCTATACCTACAGTGTTGATCCAGAAGAAGGCAAAAACCCCAGGACACCTTCAGCCAATTTGTGTCACAGGGGAAAAATTCCTTCTTGACCCCGAGAAAAGGCGATCAGTCCTAGGACCCTGGATCACACTGCTATTCTACCTACTACTATTACTACTGTTATTTTATTACTTTCTTACTATTATCACTAGTATTATTACTCATATTACACTAATACGGATATACTACCACTATATTACTACCATCCCTTTCCCCCTAGGGATCTTAAGGTGCAGTTCTGTCCTCCTCCTCCTATTCTGTCCTCCTCCTCTTCCATCCTCCTCCACTTTCATCCTCCTCCTCTTCCATCCTCTTCCTCTTCCGTCCTCCTCCTCTTCTGTCCTCCTCCTATTCTGTCTTCCTCCTCTTCCGTCCTCCTTCTCTTCCGTCCTCCTCCTCTTCTGTCCTCCGCCTCTTCTGTCCTCCGCCTCTTCTGTCCTCCGCCTCTTCCGTCCTCCGCCTTTTCTGTCCTCCGCCTCTTTCGTCCTCTTCCTCTTCCGTCCTCTTCCTCTTACGTCCTCCTCCTCTTCGGTCCTCCTCATCTTCCATCCTCCTCCTCTTCCGTCCTCCTTCTCTTCCGTCCTCCGCCTCTTCCGTCCTCCGCCTCTTCCGTCCTCTGCCTCTTCCATCCTCCGCCTCTTCCGTCCTCCGCCTCTTCCGTCCTCCTTCTCTTCCATCCTCCTCCTCTTCCGTCCTCCTCCTTTTCCGTCCTCCTCCTCTTCTGTCCTCCTCCTCTTCCGTCCTCCGCCTCTTCCGTCCTCCATCTCTTCCGTCCTCCGCCTCTTCCGTCCTCTTCCTCTTCCGTCCTCCTCCTGAGACGTAATAAATAGCATTAAAGCTGCAGTAATTATTTATATTATATATACACACTGCTCAAAAAAATAAAGGGAACACTCAAATAACACATCCTAGATCTGAATGAATGAAATATTCTCATTGAATACTTTGTTCTGTACAAAGTTGAATGTGTTGACAACAAAATCACACAAAAATCATCAATGGAAATCAAATTTATTAACCAATGGAGGCCTGGATTCGGAGTCACCCCCAAAATTAAAGTGGAAAAACACACTACAGGCTGATCCAACTTTGATGTAATGTCCTTAAAACAAGTCAAAATGAGGCTCAGTATTGTGTGTGGCCTCCACGTGCCTGTATAACCTCCCTACAACACCTGGACATGCTCCTGATGAGGTTGCGGATGGTCTCCTGTGGGATCTCCTCCCAGACCTGGACTAAAGCATCCACCAACTCCTGGACAGTCTGTGGTGCTACGTGACGTTGGTGGATGGAGTGAGACATGATGTCCCAGATGTGCTCAATGGGATTCAGGTCTGGGGAACGGGCGGGCTAGTCCATAGCTTCAATGCCTTCATCTTGCAGGAACTGCTGACATACTCCAGCCACATGAGGTCTGGCATTGGGCACAACCCCCATCTGTGGAGGTCTGGCCCTCATCCCACTCTCATGGAGTCGGTTTCTAACCGTTTATGCAGACACATGCACATTTGTGGCCTGCTGGAGGTCATTTTGCATGGCTCTGGAAGTGCTACTCCTGTTCCTCCTTGCACAAAGGCAGAGGTAGGGGTCCTGCTGCTGGGTTGTTGCCCTGCTATGGCCCCCTCCATGTCTCCTGGTGTACTGGCCTGTCTCCTGGTAGCGCCTCCAGCCTCTGGACACTACGCTGACAGACGCAGCAAACCTTCTTGCCACAGCTCGCAATGATGTGCCATCCTGGATGAGCTGCACTACCTGAGCAACTTCTGTAGGTTGTAGAGTCCGTCTCATGCTACCACGAGTGTGAAAGCACAACCAACATTCAAAAGTGACCAAAACATCAGCCAGAAAGAATTGGTACTGAGATGTGGTCTGTGGTCTCCACCTGCAGAACCACTCCTTTATTGAGTGTGTCTTGATAATTGCCAATAATTTCCATCTATTGTCTTCCATTTGCACAACAGCATGTGAAATTGATTGTCAATCAGTGTTGCTTCCTAAGTGGACAGTTTGATTTCACAGAAGTTTGATTTACTTGGAGTTATATTCTGTTGTTTAAGTGCTCCCTTTATTTTTTTGAGCAGTGTATATTTTCTCATGTCATGTATTTACTACTAAAAGTAATTTTTTACATTTAGGTTTCATTAAGTGTTTTACACCGACTATTACAGACTTATTGTTTCCCTGCACATTCAAGTTTTGTGTTTTCTTTGGGCATTGATCAGCTAATAGGCACTCACGAAAAAAAAACAGATTAAAGATCTACAAACTCTCCCTTACGACTAAGGAGCTCACTGATAGATTCTCAGTTAGCTAATTTTGCAGCCAGCAATAGACAGTGCAGCACAGATGCTACAGAAGGCAACATTTTTAATGAAACTCAAATACAGAAATTGATTTTAGCCCCAAATACTTGCATTAAAGTAAAAAAAATGGCCCCAAAGCTGGACAACTGCTTTAACTCCTTACCAACATCTGCCGTACATGTATGGTATAAGTCAGTAGCGGGTGTATGGAGCAGGGTCAGCTCGCCCCGTACATGGCAGATAATGGCTGTGACAAACAACCAGGACCTGCCTCTAACAGCTGCGAGTGGAGCGAAGATCTGCCCACCACTGTTAACCTGTTCAGTGCTGCTGTCAATCTCTAACAGCAGCATTAACAGCGCGCCAGCATTGGGACGCGTCGTTCCATACGCCCACCGGCGCTCCTGTGACGCGATCATAGGGCGCCGATGGACTGCTATGACATCCGTGGGTCTGCTGAAGCCTCCGTGCCTGTCATCATAAAGCTTCATTTGGGCTGTAAAGAAGACCGTGGTTTTGCTATATGGAGCATTACTGTGGTATCGCTGTATATAGCACAAGCAATCAGATGATGTATACAAATACAGTGAAAAAAAGTATATATATATTTATTAAAACCCCACACGTTCAACTCACCTCCCACTAAAAATAAAGATAATAAAAATATACACATTTTGTGGTATGGTCTCTTTCAGAGAAATACAATCTATCAAAATATAAAAAAAAAAAACGATCAGTGAACACAGAAAAAAATTCAAAAAGACAAAATTGCATTTTTTCGTTCGCCAAAATACTGCAGAAAATCCTGTAAGAAGCGATGACCATGACATATGTGTCCCAAAATGTTATCAATAAAGTCCTCTTGCCCTTCAAAAAATAAGCCCCCACACAGCTCCATCAACCCGGAAACTGAAAATGTTTCGGGTCTCAGAAAAAATGGTGACAGCATCAAAAAAAAGTTTTTTTCTTTTGCCAAAACTATTGGAGAAGTTTGGTCTTGCTGTAATCACACTGAGGAGTAGGATCCTATTACCAGGTCATTTTTACCACACAATGTGCGCCGTTAAAACCGTTCCCAGAAAAACAATGTCAGGCTTTTTTTTCGCACTTTTACTGCACTTGGAATGTTTTTCCCGTTTTCTAGGACTATGTGGTAAATGAATGGTGTCATTTATAAGGACAGCTCATCCTACAAAATAACAAGACCTCACACTATGTGGACAGATATCAAAAAGTTAGAAAAGTTGGAAAAAGCGGAGGAAAAAACAGAAAAAAAACATAAATTGGTTATGTCGGGAAGGGGTAAAGCTGAAGAAACGCATGTAAGAGCAGAATATGGAGGAAGGTCAGATATCACAGACTGGTGGATACTACCTGCTCCATCGCTGGCAGAATACTCCACCCCCATGGTGTCCGCTGATATCTTCTCTTGTAGCAACGTCTCCAAACTCTATAAAACATCGGGAACAGTCAGCAGAGGGTTTGATGATTGGCTCATATTGGCGATATACTCAGGGGCATTACTGGGGCCAGGGAAGATTGGGAATGAATAGTGTATTGACTGTTAGAGATGTGATCTCTTCCATTAAAGGGGATGTCTAGTTGGAACAAGTTATCACTGATCTCTGGATAGGTGATGACCTGTCCCAGTGGGAGCACCCCTTTATTATGTGGTATATATGGAGGATGTGATATCATGCAGAGTTCTAGCAGTATTACACTTCGGTCCGTTCTGCGTGCATCTGGGCCATTCCCTATGGAGGAGCGGAGCTGGGGGTAAATATCAGGATCTCGTCGCTGGATCCATCCAGATGGGAGATGTAACGAGTGCGGCGCCCCCCACTGGTGTCTCAGCGTATCATGTGTTGGGGAATAATAACTTATTGTCTGGTAAATGTGCTGACTCCTGTCAGTTGTGGTCGCTGAGTGCGTGTGATGGGATGTGGCTCCGTCCGTTATATTATATCACGTCTTATACCTATAATCTCTCGCTGATCGCAGGTGTCTGTCTTCACACTCAGATGAGAAGGAACAAACTGACGATATAGGACTTTTTTTTTTTTTCCAAATTCAAACCGAGCAATCCTATTGGCTGAGTATGAAAGCAGTTACCATGGTGACAGAAGTAGCAGCAGATTTAAAGGGACAAAACACTAATATTGTACTAAAGTGTATTTTATTATATATTTCACATAACTGACTGGGTACACCTTGGTGCGGGTGGGATGGCTTTTTTTAAATCAAAAACCATGTTTACTAAGTACCCTATATTATATATATTCACTATTGCTTTTTACTTACTTATAGCAGGGTATATGCTCATTTGGTTTCTATCCTAAGTTTGTCTATTTTCTAATAGAGACATGACCAGTCCTCTTTAGAATTTTATAGTGACCCCATTGAGGTCATGGACTGATATTGGGGATTGCAGAGTTGGGGCAAGGTGACAGGTGACAGTAAGTGACATCAAATGAAGGCTATGGTGCATACACAGTAAATCAGTCGTGTTATTCCACAGAAATGCTGTTCTATAAGGCTGTGTGCCCACGTAGCATTTTTCAAGCGTTTATGCTGCGGAATTTCCGCAGCGGAAACGCTTGTAAAACGCTAGGTAATCCGCACCCCATGGTCCCCAAGGGGATTCCGCATGTTCTATGCACATGCTGCGGATTTTTCCGCAGCGTTTATGCTGCGTACAAAAATCCGCAGCATGTCATTTAATTTTGCGGAAGTGCAGCGGAATTCCCGCCATTGACTTGCATTGAGACGCACAGAAACCGCGACTGTACATTTTTACAAGCGGCTTCTATGCGTCTCTATGTGCGGATGGTACCCAGTTCTGGAGGAGAGGAGACTCTGATCCAGACCTGGGTAACATTGTACCTGTAAAAAAAAAGAATAAAATAACAAATAAAGTTTATATTCACCTGTCCGGCGTCTTCTCTCTGAATGCCAGCAGCGCTGAAGGACCTTCGGTGACGTCACAGTCATGTGACCGCAGGCCCTTCACCGCTCTGTCTCGCGATATGCCGGCAGCCGGGAACCAGCCAGGAAGCAGAGCTGCAGCCACGCCGGGGCCTCGGGGGTAAGTATAGCTTTATTTGTTTTAATTTTTGCGGTTCACACTGTATAAATCCATGCTGTTTCCATGGATTTATACAGTGTGACCTAGTTGTCAAGCACTTTCCAAGTGATGCTAATCGCCTGGAAAGTGCTTGTCAATCTGCATGCAGAAATGCATGTGAATCCGCATGTGGATCCGCATGTATTCTGCAGGAAAAACGCATGCACAATCTGCATGCGTTTTTTTCTGCCAGGGAGATGCAGAAATGCTGCAGAAATTTTCTGCTTCATTTCTGCATCGTGGGCACATAGCCTAAAACACAAAATATCTTCATATGGTGAGGAGTTGTGTTGTGTTTTCATCATTTACATTCTAGCGTGGTGATCACATAAAATGTAAAATTCCTATGAAATAATTACTGAATGACAGTAGCCTGTATCCCTGGAGGACAAGTCATTTACCGCTTCACCAGGTTTGATGTTCTAATGCATTTTGATGTTTCAGTATTTGTATATATGTATATATATATTTTTTCCCCTCTTAAGGGTATTCAAGCGCAGACAGTGACCAACTTCTTCCTCGCCTTTGAAGCACAGCTTTCAATTATTCCTGTCGTAAACAAGGTAAAAAGCTTAGAGCCGAACACTATCAGACTCCTTCAGTCCCGCAGCAGGTAAATCTGTGAACATCGCCGGCACTCCTGCTGTTCCTAGCACCGATCCCTCTATGAGCGGCTGTGCAGTAATGAAGGCAGGATTCACCCCAAACTTGCTCGTCTTTTTTTTCGATTTCCAGTTCTGGTAATTAGTTATACACATGTGTATATCCAGTGGTCAACTCAAAACCTGTGTATGGAAAATGAATTGTTTGCTGTATGCATCGCATTTGTAGGATGCACACTGTTCATTTCATTATGGAGCGGAGTAGGAGGAGACTTTCATTACTGTTTCCTTTACTTCCTCCCTGCTGATAGGAAATGCCATGCTGCTTGCTTGTGTCCTGTGATTACAGCAGCCTGCAACAGTTTTCAAGCGTGCACTTCCCGGCTCAGGCATCAAGCAGTAAATGATAAAATTAAAACGCTGCTATCCCTTTGTTAGTCACTTTTTTATCTTCTTCCCCCTTCTACGAATGCTGTAGTCCGTTATTCTAGAACTGCTCTAAAATGGTTCTCTCTGGAGTGTTGGGATTTGGGTTTAGGGTGGGTTAGGGAATTGAAGTTCAGATACTTTGTTCATGTTTTATACTATGGAATTACTATGTCATGTATGTTATTTGAAAGATGGAAAATTTGTATTTGGAGTTTTTCAATAAAAATTATTTGATTAAAAAAAAATCATGAAATTAAAATTCCTCCCGTTCTTGAGAAAGAATAGGATTTTTACTAAGAGGTAAATTGCACGTTCCTTGTTTTACAGGCACTTTACATTTTTGCTAGTTTTGTGCGATTACACAATCCCTTTTAAAGGCCAGTGCCGGTTGTACATCTCTCCCTAAACTCTTGTTCAGCACTATATTTTATGCCAGTTTTATTATATGGTTTCTAGATTTTGTCGAGCTTTGATAAATAATTAGTATTTATACTTTTGCTTTTAGGCTGCGTGCCCACGTTGCGGATTACAAGCGTTTTTGATGCGGAATTTCCGCAGCGGAAATGCTTGTAAAACGCATGGTAATCCGCACCCCATGGTCCCCAAGGGGATTCCGCAAGTTCTATGCACATGCTGCGGATTTTCCGCAGCTTTTATGCTGCGTTCAAAAATCCGCAGCATGTCAATTAATTTTGCGTTTCCGCAAGCGGAATTGCCTTGTGCAATGCATTAAAAACGCAAGGCAATTCCGCATGTGGAAAACGCGAGATAAACGCATGAAAAACGCGCGATAAACGCGTGCGGAATTCCGCATGCGTTTTTCCGGGAGAGGACTTGCAGAAATGAAGCAGAAATTTTCTGCTTCATTTCTGCAACGTGGGCACATAGCCTGAGGCTGAGTTCACACGATGCGTTTTTCATGCGTTTCCGCGGCGTTTTTGCAGTTGCGGAAACGCCGCGGAAACGCATGAAAAACGCATGGTAGAAGGGCAGCAATGTTCCCCAATTGAAATCCGCATGTGCAGGTTTGCCTTGGTTAAAACTGCACAATCCTTTACTGGACTGGTCTACTAATGAGATTAAGTCTTGGAGTCCTAAGTGCTATGATAAATGTTGTAATGGTCGCATTGCGGCTGTGGAAAAAGGGGAATTATCTGTACCTATTCAGGATTTTTGGAAGGTTTTTTCAGAGGAGGAGTCGCAAGTTTTACCTCCTCATAGGGACTATGATTGCACCATTGAGTTTGTTTCTGGAGCTACTCTTCCCAAGAGTCGCTTATTAAATCTGACTATCCCTGAAAGAAAGGCCTTGGAGGATACATACAGACGAGCTTGGCTGCTGGTCACATTAGACCTTCTAAGTCGCCTGTGGCCGTTGGATTTTTCTTTGTTAAAAAAAAAGACGGTGGTTTACGTCCATGTCTGGACTTTCGTGAAATTAATAAGATTACCGTACGCAATTCCTACCCATTGCCGTTAATTCCAGACTTGTTTAACCAGTTAGTGGGGACCAAGTGGTTCTATAAAATTGATCTCCGGGGGGCATACAATTTGTTACGAATGAAGGAGGGTGATGAATGGAAAACTGCTTTTAACACTCCGGTAGGTCATTTTGTGAATCTGGTGATGCCCTTCGGTCTTACCAATGCACCCGCGTTTTTTCAGAACCTTATTAATGACATCCTGAGACCTTTGATTGGCAAGAATGTGGTTGTGTATTTGGATGACATTCTGATTTATTCACCAGATCTGGATTCCCATTGGCAGAGCGTACGTGAGGTGTTGCAGTTATTGAGTGATAATTCACTTTTTGCTAAGCTGGAGAAATGTGAGTTCGTTGTGCAGAGAATTAGTTTTTTGGGCTACATTATCTCCAGCGAGGGCTTTGAGATGGACCCGGTGAAAGTTCAGGCTGTGCAGGAATGGCCTAGGCCTATTGCTTTGAAATCGATACAGAGATTTTTGGGTTTCGCCAATTATTACAGGAAATTCATTAAGAATTTTTCTATAATTGTTAAGCCACTGACTGATCTCACCAGGAAAGGTGCGAATACGGTCCAGTGGACTACTGAGGCCATTGAAGCTTTTGTGTATCTCAAGGAGAGGTTCAGTTCTGCCCCTATCCTTATGCAGCCTGATGAGACCAAGCCTTTTTTGGTCGAGGTTGATGCTTCTTCGGTGGGGGTCGGTGCAGTTTTGTCTCAGGAGAACAAGGATGGAGTACATCCCTGTGATTTTTTTTCAAAAAAATTTTCAGAAACCGAACTTAATTACGATGTTGGTAATCGGGAATTGTTGGCTATTAAACTTGCGTTTGAACATTGGCATCATTTCTTGGAAAGTGCTAAATTTCCTGTTCAGGTTTTCACAGATCATAAGAATTTGATCTATCTGGATGCTGCCAAACGCTTGAATGCCCGTCAAGCTAGGTGGGCACTTTTTTTTTCTCGGTTTAATTTTTCTGTTACCTATATCCCTGGTACTAGGAATGTTAAAGCCGATGCTTTATCTCGCAGCTTTTCCCCCATGGTTGGTACCGAGGAGGAGGAGAGCATTTTACAGGAAGGAGTTGTGGTAGCAGCATTAGACTCTGTTTTGGAAGAAGGGATTCTGAAAGCCCAAGAGGATGCCCCATCTAACACTCCTCATGGGAGATTGTTTGTGCCTAGAACCTCTAGGAGAGATTTGTTTGTGGGGTATCATGAGTCTCGGTTGGCAGGTCATCCAGGAATTTCTGGGACTAAGAGACTTATCAGTCGCAGTTTTTGGTGGCCCGGGTGGCAGAAGGAAGTCATCAAGTGGGTGCGTCAGTGTACGGTGTGTGCTAGGTCAAAGGCTTCCCATACCCCTGCTGCGGGGTTGCTTTGACCTCTGGAGGTTCCTAGTGCGCCTTGGACGCATTTGGCAATGGATTTTATTACTGACCTTCCTGTGTCCGAGGGTTTCACTGACATCTGGGTGGTCGTGGACCGTTTTAGCAAGATGTGTCATTTGGTTCCATTCATTAAGCTACCCTGCGCTAAGACACTCGCTAAGGCGTTTGTTAAGGAAATTGTCAGGCACCATGGCGTTCCCACCAACATTGTTTCTGATAGGAGACCTCAGTTTGTGGCTCGCTTTTGGCGTGCTTTTTGTGACAGGTTGGGAGTCCATTTGTCATTTTCGTCTGGTTATCATCCTGAGTCTAATGGACAGACTGAAAGAAAGAACCAGGATGTGGAACAGTTTTTGCGTTGATTTGTGGCAGACAATCAAGAGGGGTGGTCTGAGTTTCTGCCACTCGCAGAATTTGCTCTTAACAACCATACATCCTCCTCTGCTGGGTGTTCTTTTTTTGTTGTACTGGGAGACATCCGTCTTTTGGTTCGTTCTCCAAATTGCGGTCGGCGGTGCCGGAGGAGTAGAATTTTTCCGGTGACTTGGAGAGAGTTTGGACTAATGTACGTTGTAACCTTCAAGAGGCTAACAAAAAGTCCAAGAAGTATTTTAACAGGAAATGTAAAGAGGTTTTGTTTACTGTGGGTGACATGGTTTGGTTGTCCTCAAAGAATCTGCGATTGAGGATTTCCTCTAAAAAATTGGGTCCGAAGTTTGTGGGGCCTTTTAAGGTGCTTCAGGTGGTTAACCAGTCTGCTGTTAGGTTGGAGGTTCCCTCCTCCTGAAAGATTAATCCTGTGTTTCATGTTTCCTTGTTGAAAAAGGCTGATGTATCGGATAGGGAGGCCACTGTCACAGTTCCTCCGGTGGTGGAAGACGGCGAATATGAAATTTCTCGTATCCTGAATTCCAGAGAGCATAGAGGGAGATTGCAGTATCTCGTCGCTTGGAAAGGTTTCGGTCCCGAGGAATAACTCCTGGGTTAAGGCGGATGATGTCTCTGCCCCTAGACTTGTCAGAGCTTTCCACAGGAGATTTCCAGATAGGCCTGGGCCTGGAGGATCCGGAGGATCCTCATAAAAGAGGGGGTACTGTTAGAACCCTCCTGTTTGTTTTTGTTTCTATCTTGTGTTTTGCGGTCACGTGACCATCTTCCTATTTATTCCAGCTCCACCCTTCTGGCCTTGCTAGACTTCAGTGTTGTTTAGACTGTCTTTCTAGCCAGGTGCTTTTGTGACTATCTATCTCTAGTTTGCTTGGTCCTCTGGACCTCTAGTACTTTTGTCAGTTTTTCTTTTGCTCTGCAACAACTTCTGTTAGGAGGTGTCCCATTTTTGTCCCAGTCCTTAGTTCTTTTAGGGACCCCTTCCTTTCTCTATAGGTCTCCGTTCAGACTAGCAGAGGACGAAGGCGGGTCTGTTCACAAGGAACAGGTTGCCTGCTACAACGTAGGGACTCAGCTTAGTCTTACTGTGGGGACAGCTCTCCCCTTCTTTCCCTAGTTTATGTTGCAGATCATAATAATCTTGGATCTACTCATACTTAACAGACAGAACCTTCAGTGTTTCTCACTCACACACCACCTCCTCATCTCGCATCCTATCTGTCAGTGTTCCCCAAGGTTAAGTCATAGGACCCCTGCTCTTCTCCATCTACACCTTCGGCCTGGGACAGCTCATAGAGTCCCACGGCTTTCAGTATCATCTCTATGCTAACGACACACAGATTTACCTCTCTGGACCTGATATCACCTCCTTACTAACCAGAACCCCAAAATGTCTGTTCGCTATCTCATCCTTCTTCTCTGCTAGATTTCTAAAACTTAACATGGATAAAACAGAATTCATCATCTTTCCCCCATTTCACTCAGCCTCCCCATCTGACCTATCCATCAAAATCAATGGCTGTCCACTTTCCCCAGTCCCACAAGCTCGCTGCATCAGAGTAACCCTGGACTCTAACCTCTCCTTCAAGCCACATATCAAAGCCCTTTCCTCCTCCTGCCGACTCCAACTCAAAAACATGGATCCGCATATTCCTCAACCATGAATCTGCAAAAACACTAGTGCACGCCCTCATCATCTCCCGCCTCGACTACTACAACCTCCTGCTCTGTGGCCTCCACGCTAACACTCCCGTACCCCTCCAATCTATCCTAAACTCTGCTGCCCGACTAATCCACCTGCCTTCCGCCTACTCCCCGGCCTCTCCTCTCTGTCAAATGCTTCACTGACTCCCCATTGCCCAGAGACTCCAGTTCAAAACCCTAACCGTGGCATACCAAGCCATCCACTACCTGTCTCCTCCATACATCTGTGACCTAGTCTCCCGGTACACACCTACACGCAACCTACGATCCTCACAAGATCTCCTTCTCTACTCCCCTCTTATCGTTTCTTCTCACAATTGCATACAAGATTTCTCCCGTGCATCCCCCCTACTCTAGAACTCTCTACCCCAAAACATCAGACTCTCGCCTACCGTGGAAACCTTCTAAAGGAACCTGAAACCCACCTCTTCCGAAAAGCCTACAACCTGCAGTAATCATTGCTCCACCACACCGCTGCATGACCAGCTCTACCCTCACCTACTGTATCCTCACCCATCCCTTGAAGATTGTGAGACATCGCAGGTAGGGTTCTCTCTCCTCCAGTACCAGTTTGCCATTGCGTTTTTGTTCAAGATTTTTGCAATTGTGTTTGCTATGTATACCCCCTTTTTCACATGTAAAGCACCATGGAATAAATGGAGCTAGAATAATAAATAATAATAATAAAGTGCCACACACAGTGTCCTGGTATCTCATCCATGCTCTTTCTATTTTATCTTTCATTTGCAGAGATATTAGCAATGAAAGTATTTGGCACCTAATGAGTTAAAAAAAATTAAGTCCAAGTAGATGTTATCAGAGTTTTCACTGGGGGTGCGAAATTCTTCTCCCTGCATGATGCTGACCAATTATAAGCAGACGACAACACTGAAAAGAAAGATGATCACATCCCCACCATAGCTTAGAGCAGATTTCTCAGTGTCTAAGATGTAAGGATACAGACCTGGTCTCCTGGGCTAACCTCCTGCATGATTAGAGCACACAACTGACTAATACCTTTCAGTTAAGGTCTCTGTGGGTGAAGGGGCAGCACAAGAGAGTTTAGTTGTGCAACATTACAAACCTTTCTAACAGCTTTCCTCCTCTTATGGCACTCTCACCTCTGCTGTTCTGCGCCTATCCCAAACTACCTGTCCAGAAATGAGAGCACAGTGTCAGTATCACACTTAGATCCCTTGTGCTCAACTTGTACTCATTCTGCAGTGAGATTAGAGCAGACTGTCATTGCATTTCACCATAGAAGTAACCCAGAACACACTGCTCCTGTGTGAGGTGTAATAACAGCCTAATATCACTGCAGAAAGAATACAAGTTGCTTGAGCACAGAAGACATAAGTGTGATACTGGCACACTCCATAATCAGGAGAGTCAATAAAAGGGTTTGTAATGTGACACAGAGAAACTCAGCTGTGCGGCTCCTTCCTTGTCTAAGAGCTGTTACCTCTGCTTTCTAATCATGCAGAAGGTTAGACCAGGAGATCAGGACTCTCCATCATTACACATCTTAGGCTAGGTTCCCACGATGAGCTTTTGGTGAGTTTTTGATGTTGCAGAATTTCTGCACCCATTAAGATAGGTTACTTGCATTATTTCTAAAATATGCAGCGTAAAAACTCACTAAAAACTCATAGTGAGAACGTAGCTTTATACCCTAAGAAACCCGCTTTGAGCTATGGTGGGGGCGTGTTCTTCTTTTCTTTGAGTGTTGCTGCTTGCTTATGATTGGTCAGCATCATACAGGAGAAATCTGCTGCATATTTAAGGATTTCTCACAAGCCTCATTCGGGTAAGGCTGAGTGCCCACGTAGCGTTTTTCAAGCGTTTATGCTGCGGAATTTCCACAGCATAAACGCTTGTGAAAGGCTAGGTAATCCGCACCCCATGGTCCCCAAGGGGATTCCGCATGTTCTATGCACATGCTGCAGATTTTTCCGCAGCGTTTATGCTGCGTACAAAAATCCGCAGCATGGCATTTAATTTTGCAGAAGCGCAGCGGAACTCCCGCCATTGACTTGCATTGAGACGCATAGAAACCACGATTGTACATTTTTACAAGCGGCTTCTATGCGTCTCTATGTGCGGATGGTACCCAGTTCTGGAGGAGAGAAGACAATCCTCCAGACCTGGGTACCATTGTACCTTTGTACCTGTAAAAAAAGAATAAAAAAACAAATAAAGTTTATATTCACCTGTCCGGCGGCTTCTCTCTGAATGCCGGCATCGCTTGAGGACCTGCGGTGATGTCACAGTCATGTGACCGCAGGCCCTTCACCGCTCTGTCTCGCGATATGCCGGCATCCAGGAACCAGACAGGAAGCAGCGCTGCAGCCACGTCGGGCATCAGGGGTGAGTATAGCTTTATTTGTTTTCATTTTTACGGTTCACACTATATAAATCCATGCTGTTTGCATGGATTTATACAGTGTGACCTAGTTGTCAAGCACTTTCCAAGTGATGCTAAAATCGCCTGGAAAGCGCTTGTCAATCTGCATGCGTTTTTTCTGCCAGGGAGATGCAGAAATGCTGCAGAAATTTTCTGCTTCATTTCTGCATCGTGGGCACATAGCCTAAATGCAAAAAGGTAAATAAAATTACCAAAATTTCCACAACAAAAGTGTAGCTCTACCTACAGCGTATTCACACCCAGACTATAAGATTATGGCCGGTCTCTGGGTGGGTGTTTTCTTACACAGTAGTCAGAACCTACAACATTGTGGTGCCGTGCATTACATGGGCTATACTAAGGGAGCGCCTGTCAGCATAGAGCGAATACGTCCATACACCGAGCAGCAGAAAGTGTAAGAGAAGAACTATAGAAGGATGGACCATAGTGGAGCATTCCGGACTGGTGTAACATAAGGAGCCAGAAGGCCTCCCCCCGGTATTCCATGCTATGTGCTCCTTATAAAGTGACATCTCTCCATAGACCCCTCTGTGAAGACCACCCCCTTATCCAGATGATAGATTCTCACTTCCACCATATATAATGCAGACTGGCCATTTTATTTTTTTTTTCAGAAAATCCCCAATTTTGGGTCGTCAGCTGTAAAAGAAGAAATGCTTTACACCAGTGCTGGGAACCTATGGCAGCGTGCAGAGGGGGCAGCAGAGCCCTCCTGGGGGGCACCATGGCCGCAGCACTAGCGCTACTGGATCGGGCCGGCGGGGAGAACTCTGAGCCGCCGAGTGCCGGCACCAGCTCCGCTACTGCAGCTAGATGTGCGATCTCTCTCGACGGAAACACATCGAGCTGAAGTGTATTGCAGCGCACGAACTAGCCAGGCCCGTGCGCTGCAATACACGCTGCCGGCCAATCAGAGGCCAGCATGACGTCGGCCGGTCAATCAGAGGCCAGCATGAATTCGGCCGGACAATCAGAGGCTAGCGGCTTCCGGACAATCAGAAGCGGCTGCCGGCCAATCAGAGGCCAGCATGACGTCGACCGGTCAATCAGAGGCCAGCGTCTGCCGGCCAATCAGAGGCCAGCATGACGTCAGCCGGCCAATCAGAGGCCAGCGGCTTCCTTCCAATCAGAGGCCAGCATGAATTCGGCCGGCCATTCAGAGGCCTGCGGCTTCTGGCCAATCAGAGACCAGCATGACGTTGGCCGGCCAATCAGAAGCTAGCGACTTCCGGACAATCAGAAGCGGCAGCTGGCAAATCAGAGGCCAGCATGACGTCGGCTGGCCAATCAGAGGCCAGCGGCCGCTGGCCTCTGATTGGCCGGCAGCGTGTACTGCAGCGCGCACGGACCTGGCTAGTACGTGCGCGGCAATACACTTCAGCTAGATGTGCCGACTACAGGAGAGGACGCTGCGCGGGAGAAGAAGGAAGGTGAGGAGGAGGGTTTATTATGTTTTTTTTTTTTTTTTAATATGGGATGCACAATGGCTGGGGGGGGGGGGAGAGGAGCATATATACCAGGATTGAGGGGAGGGCCAGCATATATACCAGGATTGAGGGGAGGGCCAGCATATATACCAGGATTGAGGGGAGGGCCAGCATATATACCAGGATTGAGGGGAGGGCCAGCATATATACCAGGATTGAGGAGACGGCCAGCATATATACCAGGATTGAAGGGAAAGGCCAGCATATATACCAGGATTGAGGGGAGGGCCAGCATATATACCAGGATTGAAGGGAGGGCCAGCATATATACCAGGATTCAGGGGAGGGCCAGCATATATACCAGGATTGAGGGGAGGGCCAGCATATATACCAGGATTGAAGGGAGGGCCAGCATATATACCAGGATTGAGGGGAGGCCCACCATATATACCAGGATTGAGGGGAGGGCCAGCATATATACCAGGATTGAGGGGGGGCAGCATATATACCAGGATTGAGGGGAGGGGCAGCATATATACCAGGATTGAGGAGAGGGCCAGCATATATACCAGGATTGAAGAGAGGGCCAGCATATATACCAGGATTGAAGGGAGGGCCAGCATATATACCAGGATTGAGGGGAGGGCCAGCATATATACCAGGATTGAAGGGAGGGCCAGCATATATACCAGGATTCAGGGGAGGGCCAGCATATATACCAGGATTCAGGGGAGGGCCAGCATATATACCAGGATTGAGGGGAGGGCCAGCATATATACCAGGATTGAGGGGAGGCCCACCATATATACCAGGATTGAGGGGAGGGCCAGCATATATACCAGGATTGAGGGGGGGCAGCATGTATACCAGGATTGAGGGGAGGGGCAGCATATATACCAGGATTGAGGGGAGGGGCAGCATATATACCAGGATTGAAGGGAGGGCCAGCATATATACCAGGATTGAGGGGAGGGCCAGCATATACACCAGGATTGAGGGGAGGGCCAGCATATATACCAGGATTGAGGGGAGGGCAGCATATATACCAGGATTGAGGGGAGGGCCAGCATATATACCAGGATTGAGGGGAGGGCCAGCATATATACCAGGATTGAGGGGAGGGCAGCATATATACCAGGATTGAGGGGAGGGCCAGCATATATACCAGGATTGAAGGGAGGGCCAGCATATATACCAGGATTCAGGGGAGGGCCAGCATATATACCAGGATTGAGGGGAGTGCCAGCATATATACCAGGATTGAGGGGAGGCCCACCATATATACCAGGATTGAGGGGAGGGCCAGCATATATACCAGGATTGAGGGGGGGCAGCATGTATACCAGGATTGAGGGGAGGGGCAGCATATATACCAGGATTGAGGGGAGGGGCAGCATATATACCAGGATTGAAGGGAGGGCCAGCATATATACCAGGATTGAGGGGAGGGCCAGCATATACACCAGGATTGAGGGGAGGGCCAGCATATATACCAGGATTGAGGGGAGGGCAGCATATATACCAGGATTGAGGGGAGGGCCAGCATATATACCAGGATTGAGGGGAAGGCCAGCATATATACCAGGATTGAGGGGAGGGCAGCATATATACCAGGATTGAGGGGAGGGCCAGCATTTATACCAGGATTGAGGGGAGGGCCAGCATATATACCAGGATTGAGGGGAGGGCCAGCATATATACCAGGATTGAGGAGAGGGCCAGCATATATACCAGGATTGAAGAGAGGGCCAGCATATATACCAGGATTGAAGGGAGGGCCAGCATATATACCAGGATTGAGGGGAGGGCCAGCATATATACCAGGATTGAAGGGAGGGCCAGCATATATACCAGGATTCAGGGGAGTGCCAGCATATATACCAGGATTGAGGGGGGGCAGCATATATACCAGGATTGAGGGGAGGGCCAGCATATATACCAGGATTGAGGGGAGGGCCAGCATATATACCAGGATTGAGGGGAGGGCCAGCATATATACCAGGATTGAGGGGAGGGCCAGCATATATACCAGGATTCAGGGGAGGGCCAACATATATACCAGGATTGAGGGGAGGGCCAGCATATATACCAGGATTGAAGGGAGGGCCAGCATATATACCAGGATTGAGGGGAGGCCCACTATATATACCAGGATTGAGGGGAGGGCCAGCATATATACCAGGATTGAGGGGGGGCAGCATATATACCAGGATTGAGGGGAGGGGCAGCATATATACCAGGATTGAGGGGAGGGCCAGCATATATACCAGGATTGAGGGGAGGGCCAGCATATATACCAGGATTGAGGGGAGGGCCAGCATATATACCAGGATTGAGGGGAGGGCCAGCATATATGCCAGGATTGAGGGGAGGGCCAGCATATATACCAGGATTGAGGGGAGGGCCAGCATATATACCAGGATTGAGGGGAGGGCCAGCATATATACTAGGATTGAGGGGAGGGCCAGCATATATACCAGGATTGAGGGGAGGGCCGGCATATATACCAGGATTGAGGGGAGGGCCGGCATATATACCAGGATTGAGGGGAGGGCCGGCATATATACCAGGATTGAGGGGAGGGCCTGCATATATACCAGGATTGAGGGGAGGGCTAGCATATATACCAGGATTGAGGGGAGGGCCGGCATATATACCAGGATTGAGGGGAAGGCCTGCATATATACCAGGATTGAGGGGAGGGCCGGCATATATACCAGGATTGAGGGGAGGGCCGGCATATATACCAGGATTGAGGGGAGGGCCGGCATATATACCAGGATTGAGGGGAGGGCCGGCATATATACCAGGATTGAGGGGAGGGCCTGCATATATACCAGGATTAACGGGAGGGCCAGCATATATACCAGGATTGAGGGGAGGGCCAGCACATATACCAGGATTGAGGGGGGGGGCCAGCATATATACCAGGATTGAGGGGGGGCAACATATATATCAGGATTGAGGGGAGGGCCAGCATATATACCAGGATTGAGGGGAGGGCCACCATATATACCAGGATTGAGGGGGGGGGGCAGCATATATACCAGGATTGAGGGGGGGCAACATATATACCAGGATTGAGGGGAGGGCCAGCATATATACCAGGATTGAGGGGGGGGCAGCATATATACCAGGATTGAGGGGAGTGCCAGCATATATACCAGGATTGAGGGGAGGGCCAGCATATATACCAGGATTGAGGGGAGGGCCAGCATATATACCAGGATTGAGGGGAGGGCCAGCATATATACCAGGATTGAGGGGAGGGCCAGCATATATACCAGGATTGAGGGGAGGGCCAGCATATATACCAGGATGTGGGTGAGCACATTCTTTATTTCTGCAGTCTCTTACCCCTGCTCCTGTCTGTGGCTACTCTATGCTGCCCTCGCCTGCTCTTTGTATCAGTTGTTTGTATCAGTAAAACCTCAATATTTAGGATAAATTGCCGTGTTGGCACTTGGCGATAAATAAGTGGGTTTTGGATTTTTGGATTGCAGTTTGGGCACTCGGTCTCTAAAAGATTCGCCATCACTGTTTTAAACCAATCAATGTGCAAATATCAACATTTTTGAGAAAATACAATACATTTGATCAGATGTCAAAAAATATTCCAGAAAAAAAAAATTGTGATCAGAAATCATAAAGAAAAATTAACTCTTTAATACCATTTTTACCAAAAATAGATTGTAAAAAAAAAAGAAGTGTAATTTTCTACAGTACAATATTTATTTCTATTTTTCTCAAATGAATTGTCATTTTAGGCCCCCCAAAAATTGAAAATCAATGTAAAAAGTGTATTTTAATACAATAAAAAAAATCAGGGTAATTGTTCAGTTGTATTGCCAGTTTTACAGCACGACCCGTAGCGATTTACGATCCCACAGGCCGATGAGCTACAATCTTCCTGAGAAAGGATTCATCAATGTATCAGATGCTTTCTTGCATGTTTCTACATGGAGCAATACACATATGTTCCATGTCCCTTCCTCTAAGAAACCTTCAATGAACCCTGATAGGATCTACAGAGAATAGACAAGACGTCCTTTACAGTGTTACACACTTACTCGATACTCAGTCTAATTTCATCATTCATTTTACTTTCTGCTTATAAATGCATTCATTAAAATAATGAATATCTGCATTGAGGACAGTAGAAGAACGAGTTTGTGTTTGTTCATCAAGATGCATTATCTTGGTTTCGTCTTGGCACTGTTAACTGTTGGTAGGTAGGCAGAGTACTGGAGAGGTTGCTCCCGTCGTTCAGAGAGTTGCTCCGGTGCGGTGTTCTGTTGGTAGACTGACCGCTTTGTTGGTTTGCTATCAGGTGGTGAATCATATCGGTTATGAGATTGAGTTTATGATCCATTTGAGTTACCTACAAATATATAAAAAAAAATTCAAACAAAGAGAATAGCATAGATACAGACCACACTCCATACACATTTTACACTACCCATGAGCGCTGCCTGATATTGTAGCTTATCCCTAACCAGATCAATGGGGCGCTGAGTTGCAATACCAGACACACCCCATGGACAAGAGAGGCACAGTTTTGGGGAGAAATAAAGTAGATAGATCCTTTAATGCAATATTGGTTAGCCATTTAGACATTGTTGTTTTAATTGAAAACTAGAGTTGGTGCGATTCGTTTCGCAGCACTGGGTCCATCGGCCACGTCAGTAATCTTTGGATGCTGGACAGGAGCCTCAAGACCTGCCTTCTACCTTCCAAGATTCCCTGCTTCTCTTCTGATTAGCTGCATCTTTATGGTTACAGCATGATGCATATGTGACATTGCATCAGGCCGGCTAATCAGTAGAACAGCTGTGGATGCCGGGATGTAGGAGGTGGTTCTCAGGGCTCCGATGCAGCCGTCACAGATTATGGATGTGGCTGATGGACTGGGTCCTGCGAATTGACTCGCACCAACTCTATTGGAAACCTTTGTCAGATTGAACTACTTAATGAACTCAGAAAGAGCTTTCTGTCCACATCCATGAAAGTAGTAGCCAACACTTAAAGGGGTTTTCTACTACTCGGACATCTCCTTCTCCATATATATATTTTTGCCCTCAGTAAAATAATAACACCTATACTCCCTTCCAGTGTTCCAGCCGTGTCGGCATTGGCTCTCCTTGGGATCACGTGACATTGTTATATCAAGTGATCCCTGCTGCCAATCAGCGCTGGCTTCACTCTTCCTGCCTCCAGTTATAGCACATACCTGTACATCCGGAGGAAGTAAGAGCAGCAACATCTCTCACTTCCTCTGGATGTATGCAAGTTGGCCAAAGGCGGGGAGAGTAAAGTCAGCACTGATTGCCCCTAGGAATCATGAGACATAATGTCATGCTGTCACACAAGGTGTGGGAAAGACTAAGTGCAACACAAAGGGAAAACGGAAAGGGAACCCAGACTAGGGAAAGTGGGGAGTGGAGAACTCCTAGGCTGATCTAGTGTCACCCTGTCTCCACTAATGTCCCTTTATTGGTTCTTCACCAATCGCCGCACGCATACCTCAGCCTGTCTATCCCTGGCATTAGGCTCAGGCTAGGGAACAGAAAGGATGAGCACTAGTTGATCCCCACTGAACACTAAAGACAACAAGGGGGAACAAACAAGGGAAAATCGCTTAGCTTTACTCGACTCCAGACAAATGCGCACACGTTCTCTAGCACCAGAGAGATAGAAGTACTGCTCTTGCTCAAGCCTTCACAAGGGGCAATGAATATCGCTGGCACCTCCCTCTGGCTCACAACAGGTATTTATACATCCAGGCCAGGGTGTTAATTAGCCCGAGGAAGCTAGCCCCTGGGTCCTAGAGATACATATTCTAAGAAGTTGTCTGTAAGGCCAAATGAAGAGATCTCCTGCAACCAACTGCAGGATGACTGTCTGTCACTTCTGACACACCCATGACACACGCAATCCCCAGGAGAGCCAGTGCAGACACCGCTGGAATAGTGCTGGCACTGGAGGTGAGTATAGGTGTTATTATTTTACTGGGGGACACACATATGGATTGAGATGTAGTTGTCTGAGTAATGGAAAACCCCTTTAAGCCTCCATACACAATAGACTAAGCTAATAGTCTAAGGGGACATCCAGACTCTTCCCTGACAGATGAGGTCAGAGGAGGTAAAATTCAAACTGCCTGACCCTTAATGCCCGACCCTTTTGTTATTCAGGTGATAAGCTGCTGCCAGAGCCGTTTGGCAGTGATTTTCATAGTTCTCCACTTTGAAAACACATGAACATTTAACCAAGCCAAACCTTCTCGTGTATGAGAGTTGGGAGAGGTAGTGGACGGCCGAACCAGCAATCAACTTTCAGTTATTGTGTGCGTGGCCACCTTAACTTGTGTGTGCAAGTCACAGATGACCACAGGTATTTAGACTCTTTGCAGTGTATGAGCAGCACTGTAGAATTGGTGTCTGGATGCACCATTATGTATTTTACACTTTTTCAGAGAGTGAGGAATATTCTGTATGTAGTATGTGGTAATTGTCTGTATATCCTGTACTCCATGTGTGTATGTGTAAGTAGTAGCTGTGCATAATATAAATATATATGGTTTTATCTTATTTTCTTACCTTGTCCTCGACACGGTTCAATCTTGACCCAATTGTATTAGAGCCTCGATCTTTCACTTTATCTGGAAATAAATAAAAGTAAAAAAAAGTCATTTTTAAATTTACTATTAGAAATTAGCATTTTTTGGGTCCACTGGCATTCAACCAAATTTGTGCAACTGTTTATGATTTACAGTTCAGAGAATATAACATGAGAAACGATTTACCTATTTTTCCACAAAGCGATGAAATATGGCATCCTTATTCTGGACAACCTCTTAAAAAAGGCTTTCCCATTGTTACAAATGACGGCATGTTGCTTGGATTTGCCATCATATGGTGTCAGATTATTACCATTACTATTGTTAATTTCTCTAAAACATAGCATTTATTCCATTTCATAGTGGTAGGAAGTGGAATCTATCCAGAAAGAAACAGTGAGGGCTTCCCCAATGACTGGTCCAGTCTGTAAGAAAGGGAAAAATCACTGGTGTAATCGAAAAGTATTTTTATTGAAGAGAAATTCCACCTAAAACTTGCAAACTGTCTCTTCCAGTGCAACCTATTAGAAGTAGCAATCCTAAAAGTCAATATCAACCTTTTAACAAGCCTTGCCACATGATTTAGGATAAATGGCAAACTAGAATCTCAATTTGCAGCCATGGTGTTTCGGGGTGTTGCCCCTCAGCAGTGCAAAGCATGAGATCTGATTTAGCTGTGTGAGAGACTTCAGAAGGAAAAACTTTACCCCTTAGGTCCTAGTGAGGAGAGTGAAATGCCAGAGTAAGGAGGCTTATAAACCATGCAATGGCTCCCCGGGGAGCTTACGAGCCTCCTTACACTGGCATTTTTTAGACAAATCATCTTACTTTTCCTCTAAGGATTCAATTTTCTTCCTTTTTTACTATTACTTTATCACTGTTGATGACTCCCACTGATTTGCTATAGCAATGAGATGTGCACATATATACATATATACAGTTGAAACCAGAAGTTTACATACACTATATAAAAAGACACATATGCATGTTTTTCTCAATATGTGACATGAAATAAGAATAAACCTTTACCGTTTTAGGTCAATTAGGATTACCATAATTTTTAATATTTGCCAAATGTTAGAATAATAAGAAAGATAATGTTTTAACCACTTCGCACCAGAGCCTGTTTTTGCCTTCGTGACCGGGCCAATTTTTTCAATTCTGACCACTGTCACTTTATGAAGTAATTACTCTGGAACGCTTCAACGGATTCCCCTGATTCTGAGACTGTTTTTTCATGACATATTGTACTTCATGATTGTGGTAAAATTTCTTTGATATCACTTGCGTTTATTTGTGAAAAAATCGGAAATTTGGCAAAAATTTTGAAAATTTTGCAATTTTCAAACTTTGAATTTTCATGCCCTTAAATCAGAGAGATATGTCACACAAAATAGTTAATAAATAACATTTCCCACATGTCTACTTTACATCAGCACAATTTTGGAACCAAAATTTTTTTTTTTGTTAGGGAGCTATAAGGGTTAAAAGTTGACCAGCGATTTCTCATTTTTCCAACAAAATTTACAAAAACATTTTTTTAGGGACCATATCATATTTGAAGTCACTTTGAGGGGTCTTTATGACAGAAAATACCCAAAAGTGACACCATTCTAAAAACTGCACCCCTCAAGGTGCTCAAAACCACATTCAAGAACTTTATTAACCCTTCAGGTGCTTCACAGGAATTTTTGGAATGTGGAAGAAAAAAATTAACATTTAACTTTTTTCACAAAAATGTTACTTTAGACCTAATTTTTTTTATTTTCACAGGGGTAACAGGAAAAAATGGACCCGAAAATTTTTTGTGCAATTTCTCTTGAGCGCGCTGATACCCCATATGTGAGGGAAAACCACTGTTTGGGCGCACAGCAGGGCTCGGAAGGGAAGGAGCGCCATTAGACTTTTTGAATGTAAAATTTGTCTGAATAATTAGCAGACGCCATGTTGCGTTTGGAGAGCCCCTGATGTTCCTAAACAGTGGAAACCCCCACAAGTGACACCATTTTGGAAACTAGACCCCTTAAGGAACATATCTAGATGTGTGGTGAGCACCTTGAACCCCAAGGTGCTTCACAGAAGTTTATAATATTGAGCTGTAAAAATAAAATTTTCACATTTTTCCCACAAAAACGTTTTATATCCCTTAATTTTGCATTATCATAAGGGTAATAGGATAAATTGCACCATGAAATTTATTGTGCAGTTTCTCCTGAACACGCCGATACCCCATATGTGGAGGCAAACCACTGTTTGGGCGCACGGCAGGGTTTGAAAGGGAAGGAGCTCCATTTGACTTTTTGAATTTAAAATTTGTTTGAATAATTAGCGGACGCCATGTTGCATTTGGGGAGCCCCTGATGTGCCTAAACAGTGGAAACCCCCCACAAGTGACACCATTTTGGATACTAGACCCCTTAGGGAACTTATCTAGATGTGTGGTGAGCACCTTGAACCCCAAGGTGCTTCACAGAAGTTTATAATATTGAGCTGTAAAAATAAAATTTTCACATTTTTCCCACAAAACCGTTTTTCATCCCTTTAATTTTGCATTATCATAAGGGTAATAGGAAAAATTGCACCATGAAATTTGTTGTGCAATTTCTCCTGAACACGCCGATACCCCATATGTGGGGGCAAATTACTGTTTGGGCGCATGGCAGGGTTTGAAAGGGAAGGAGCGCCATTTGACTTTTTGAATGGAAAATTTGTTTGAATAATTAGCAGACGCCATGTCGCATTTGGGGAGTCCCTAATGTGCCTAAACAGTGGAAACCCCCCACAAGTGCCACCATTTTGGAAACTAGACCCCTTAGGAAACTTATCTAGATGTGTGGTGAGCACCTTGCACCCCCAGCTGCTTCACAGAAGTTTATAATATTGAGCCGTAAAAATACAATTTTCACATTTTTCCCACAAAAAATGTTTTTCATTCCCTAATTTTGTATTATCATAAGGGTAACAGGATAAATTGCACCATGAAATTTGTTGTGCAATTTCTCCTGAGTACGCCGATACCCCATATGTGGGGGAAAACCACTCCTTTGGTGTACGGCAGGGTTCGGAACAGAAAGGAGCGCTATGTTGGCTGGGATAGGTGGCAGACACCATGTCACATTTGAAGAGTCGCTGACATGCCTAAACAGCAGAAACCCCCACAAGTGACCCCATTTTGTAAACTACATCTCTCAAGGAATTCATCTAGGGAAGTAGTGAGTATTTTTTTAATTTTTAAATTTATACCATTGGGCAGTGAAAAAAGCATAATTATATTTTTACCACAAAAAAATGTTTTACCCTCAGATTTTACATTTTCACACAGGGCAATGGGTAAAAATGGTGCCGAAATGTGTCACACAATTACTTCTAAAAGTGGCAATACCCCATATGTGGCTGTATCGTACCACTCAGCCATACGGTGAGATCTGGGGGGGGGACGGAGTGCTATTTGACAATTGGAGAACAAATTATTGTAGAATAGGCATTTGAATTTGGGAGCACAACATTTTCTGAATTTCTTTTGGGGGGCAAGGGCCATTTCGCTTTTCCAGAGCCTTTCTGCTACCAGTAACTTGGAAGTCCCTTATAATTTTAACAGATGACGGACCTGAGTGGGGACTAGCTTTTTTTGAGGACTGAGTTGAAGCTTTTATTTGGAACATTTAACGTAACATTTATCCGGCGCTCTAGGCTGAGCACTTACATCGAGGTTTCCATCTAAATTTCCAAGTGATTTCCTGCGGGATCCATTCAGTGTAATGAGGCAGCAGAGTTACTCTGGACTCCGTCTGGCCTCTGTTTAGCGGTGTCCTTTTTTTCAGAAGTGCACAAAACTGTGGCCAACCGCACTTTTATGCACGCCTAAAACAAATGACACCGTGGGATCACAGGCCAGACGGCATCCACAGTGGCCTATATCTGCCTCATTAGAGGGAATCTTCCGTCATGGGTTTTGTCTGAATCACGTATTTCAGAGATTTACACGGAAACTCTTGTGTAAGCGCTCAGCGCAGAGCGCAGGATAAATGTGAGCGGAGCCTTACTGCGATCTTTGGGAGACATAATAAACAAATCAGTAGCAGGTGAAGAATTGGTTTTATTTATTTTTTACGCCGTTCCTCTTGTGATATAACTGATTAGATTACTTTATTCTTCGGGTCGGTGTGATTACAGCGATACCAGAATCATATCGGGTTTTTATGATTGACAGCTATCACACACTAAAAGACGCTTTTTTTTGCAAAATCTAGTTTTTTCATCACCATATTTTGAGAGCTATAATTTTTCCATGTTTCGGCCGACAGAGTCATGTGATGGCTTGTTTTTTGCGGGACGAGTTGACATTTTTATTGGTACCATTTTTGGGTACGTGACATTTTTTGATCGCTTTCTATTCCCTTTTTTGGGAGGTAAAATTAACAAAAACCAACAATTCAGGAATTGTTTTTTGAGGGTTTTTTTTTATGCCGTTCTGCGTGTGGTAAAAGTGATCAGGCAGCGTTATTCTTCGGGTCAGTACCTTTACAGCGATACTACACTTACTGTATTTTTTTTTATTTTTTGGCGCTTTTACACAATAAAACAATTTTATAGAAAAAAATATTTTTTTTGCATTGCTTTATTCTGTGCGCTATAACTTTTTTATTTTTCGGCTGATGGAGCTGTATGGCGGCTTTTTTTTTGCGGAACAAGATGACGTTTTCAGCGGTACCATTTTTATTTCTATTTTGCTTTTTGATCGCATTTTTTTCCACTTTTTGTTTGGCGATATGATGAAAAAGCATATTTTTTTGCCCCGTTTTTTATTTATTTTTATTACGGTGTGCACAGAAGGAGTTAATTAGTGTGACACTTTTATAGCTTGGGTTGTTTCGGACGCGGCGATACCAAATATGTGTACTTTTTTTGGTTTTGTAAAAATATATGGATTTATTGGTTTAATATTTTCTTTATTTATTTTTATTTATTTTGTGATTTTTTTTTAACAGTTTAAAAACTTTTTTTTAAACTTTTTTTTACATTTTTACTTAGTCCCTGCATGGGTCATTAATTTTTATTTTTCTGATCACTGATCTCATGTAATATAATAGACATGTATTACATTACATGAGATCTTTGCTGACTGTTTCACACCGTGTCTCCTGCCAGGCTTCAGCTGCAGGCTGAGCCAGGCAGGACACCATATATGGCAGATCTGGAGGCGGTCATGTGACCTCCAGCTGCCATAGCAACCCCAGGTCCTGGAAGGTATCAGGGGTCGTCGGAGAGGTAAGTAAGACGACCCCCTCTCCTCTGTCTATCTTCTATATGCCGCGATCACTATAGATCGCGGCATATAGAACATAGCAAAGGGTTAACATCACTGGGACCTGATCCAATCAGGTCCCAATGATGTCCCCTGTCAGAGCTAACGCTCTGCACCGGAATCGCAGCGCTTGCAGGACCCTGGGGGTCCTGAGCGCTGCGAGACCACCCACCGTTTTTAAACGTCGGCGCTGCACAGAGCCCAGCAAGGGCCGACGTTTATCTACAGTGGGCGGTCGGGAACCGGTTAAATTATTTGCCTGCTCCAGTGGTTTTGGGGTTACCTTGGTTAAAATTGCACAATCCTGTACTGGACTGGTCTACCAATGAAATTAAGTCTTGGAGTCCTAAGTGTTATGATAGATGTTGTAACGGTCGCATTGCTGCTGTGGAAAGAGGGGAATTACCTGTACCTATTCAGGATTTTTGGAAGTTTTTTTCAGAGGAGGAGTTGCAAGTTTTGCCTCCTCATAGGGACTATGATTGTACTATTGAGTTTGTCCCTGGAGCAACTCTTCCCAAGAGTCGCTTATTTAATCTTACTATCCCTGAGAGAAAGGCCTTGGAGGAATACATACAGACAAGCTTGGCCGCCGGTCACATTAGACCTTCTAAGTCACCTGTGGCTGTTGGATTTTTTTTTGGAAAAAAAAAGGACGGCGGTTTACGTCCATGTCTGGACTTTCGCGAAATTAATAAAATTACAGTATGCAATTCCTACCCACTGCCATTAATTCCTGACTTGTTCAACCAGTTAGTGGGGGCCAAGTGGTTCTCTAAGATTGATCTCCGGGGGGCATACAATTTGTTACGTATGAAGGAAGGTGATGAGTGGAAAACTGCTTTTAACACTCCAGTGGGTCATTTTGAGAATCTGGTTATGCCCTTTGGTCTTACCAACGCACCAGCGTTTTTTCAGAACCTTATTAATGACATCCTAAGACCGTTGATTGGTAAGAATGTGGTGGTGTATTTGGATGACATTTTGATTTTTGCGCCGGATCTGGAGTCTCATTGGCAGAGCGTACGTGAGGTATTGCAGTTGTTAAGCGACAATTCACTTTTTGCTAAGCTGGAGAACTGTGAGTTCGCTGTGCAGAGAATTAGTTTTTTGGGCTACATTATCTCCAGTGAGGGCTTTGAGATGGATCCGGTGAAGGTTCAGGCGGTGCAGGAATGGCCTAGGCCTATTAGTTTGAAACCAATACAGAGATTTTTGGGTTTCGCCAATTATTACAGAAAATTCATTAAGAATTTTTCTATAATTGTTAAGCCGCTGACCGATCTCACCAGGAAAGGTGCGAATACGGTTCAGTGGACTACTGAGGCCATTGAAGCTTTTGTGTATCTCAAGGAGAGGTTCAGTTCTGCCCCCATCCTTATGCAGCCTGATGAGACCAAGCCTTTTTTGGTCGAGGTTGATGCTTCTTCTGTGGGGGTCGGTGCTGTTTTGTCTCAGGAAAACAAGGATGGAGTACATCCCTGTGCTTTTTTTTTCAAAAAAATTTTCTGAGACCGAACTTAATTACGATGTCGGTAATCGGGAATTGCTGGCTATTAAACTCGCATTTGAACATTGGCGTCATCTCTTGGAAGGTGCTAAATTTCCCATTCAGGTTTTTACTGATCATAAGAATCTGATCTATCTTGATGCTGCCAAGCGCTTGAATGCCCGTCAAGCTAGGTGGGCACTTTTTTTTTTCGCGGTTTAATTTTTCTGTTACTTACATCCCGGGTACCAAGAATCTAAAAGCTGATGCTTTATCTCGCAGTTTTTCTCCCATGGTTGGTACCGAGGAGGAGAGCATTTTACAGGAAGGTGTTGTGATAGCAGCATTGGACTCCGTTTTGGAAGATGGGATTCTGAAAGCCCAGGAGGATGCCCCATCTAACACTCCCCATGGGAGGTTGTTTGTGCCTAGGAACTTTATGAGAGATTTGTTTGTGGAGTGTCATAAGTCTCGGTTGGCAGGTCATCCAGGAATTTCGGAGACTAAGAGACTTGTAGGTCACAGTTTTTGGTGGCCTGGGTGGCAGAAGGAAGTCATTAAGTGGGTGCGTAAGTGTACTGTGTGTGCTAGATCTAAGTCTTCACATGCTCCTGCTGCGGGGTTGCTTTGCCCTCTGGAGGTTCCTAGTGCTCCTTGGACGCATCTTGCTATGGATTTTATTACTGACCTTCCTGCCTCTGAGGGTTTCACTGTTATCTGGGTGGTCGTGGACCGTTTTAGCAAGATGTGTCACTTGGTTCCCTTCATCAAACTGCCCTGCGCCAGGACACTCGCTAAGGCTTTTGTTAAAGAAATTGTCAGGCTCCATGGCGTTCCTTCCGACATTGTTTCCGATAGGGGACCTCAGTTCGTGGCTCGTTTTTGGCGTGCCTTTTGTGACAGGTTGGGAGTCCATTTGTCATTTTCGTCTGGTTATCATCCTGAGTCTAATGGACTGACAGAAAGAAAGAACCAGGATGTTGAACAGTTTTTGCGTTGTTTTGTGGCTGACTATCAAGAGGGGTGGTCTGAGTTTCTGCCACTGGCTGAATTTGCTCTTAACAACCATACATCCTCTTCTGCTAGGTGTTCTCCTTTTTTTTGTTGTACTGGGAGACATCCGTCTTTTGGGTCATTCTCCAAATTGGTATCGGCTGTGCCGGAGGAGGAGAATTTTTCCGGTGATTTGGAGAGAGTTTGGACTGATGTACGTCGTAACCTTCAAGAGGCTAACAAAAAATCCAAGAGGTACTTTGACAGGAAACGTCAAGAGGTTTTGTTTACTGTTGGTGACATGGTTTGGTTGTCCTCTAGGAATCTGCGGTTGAAGATTCCTTCTAAGAAATTGGGCCCGAAGTTTGTAGGTCCGTTTAAGGTGCTTCAGGTAGTTAACCAATCTGCTGTTAGGTTGGAGGTTCCTACCTCCTGGAAGATTAATCCGGTGTTTCATGTTTCCTTATTGAAAAAAGCTGATGTTTCTGATAGGGACGCCACTGTCTCTGTTCCTCCGGTGGAGGAAGAAGGTGAATATGAAATTTCTCGCATTCTTAATTCTAGATGGCATAGAGGGAGATTGCAGTATCTCGTCGCTTGGAAGGGTTTCAGTCCCGAGGATAACTCCTGGGTAAGGGCGGATGATGTCTCTGCTCCTAGACTTGTCGGAGCGTTTCACAGGAGGTTTCCTGATAGACCTGGGCCTGGAGGATCCGGAGGATCCTCATTGAAGAGGGGGTACTGTTAGAACCCTCCTGTTTGTTTTTTCTATTTTGCTGGTCACATGACTTTTTGCCTATATAATCCAGCTCCGCCCTCCTGGCCTTGCAGGACTTCAGTGTTACATTTACTCTTAAGCTAGCCAGGTGCCTTGTACCTTACTCTGTAGTTTGCTTGGTCTTTTGACCACTAGTACTTCTGTTTGTTTGTTTGTCTTTGCTCTGCTACAATTTCTGCTAGGAGGTGTCCAACTATATCCCAGTCCTTAGTTCTTGTAGGGACCCCTCCCTTATATCTATAGGTCTGCGTTCAGACTAGCCGAGGACTTAGGCGGGTCTGTTCACAAGGAACAGGTCCCCCGCTGCATCGTAGGGAATCAGTTTAGTCCTATTGTAGGGACAGTTTTCCTTTCTTTCCTTAGTGTTTGTAGCAGTTCATAACAGCTCCCTGCATTCCACCGGTATGGGGCCACTCAATACTCCCACCGCGTGAAGGAGGAAGACTTAACAACCATCATGATCAATCCCCTACCTCACCACAGCTGGGCCAAGACCCAAGATAGTGACCCTGCAGTCCGCATGGTGAAAGACCTGCTGACCCGAGAAGACGGCCGTCTAGATCCGGATGCCCCAGAGGAAGCCAAGCAGCTATGGAAAGAGAAGAGCAGGCTGTTCCTCTATGAAGGTAAGCTGTACAGAAGACTCGTCAACCACCGGACGCACAAGCTGACCTGGCAAGTCGTCCCAAGGCGAGATGCAGCTATGGTCCTGGAGGCTTACCATGACAGAGCGGGGCACTTCGGCTGGAAGAAACTGGAGTTCCTGCTAAGAGGACGGTTCTTCTGGATCAGCATGAGAGGGGCTGTAGAGAAGTGGTGCAGAGACTGTGGCCCTTGTAATCTAAGGAGGAAGGACCGCACCAGCCAGAAGACACCCTTGAGGCCCATCGTCACCAAGCAGCCTCTTGAGCTGGTAGCTCTGGACCACGTCAAATTGGCTCCAAGCCGGTCAGGATACGTTTATGCCCTGACAATCGTGGACCACTATTCCCGATTTCTAGTGGTGGTCCCGGTAAAAGACTTGACAGCTCAAACGGCGGCCAGAGCCTTCCAGCAAAACTTCTGCCACCCACACGGGTATCCAGAACAGGTCCTGACAGACCAAGGTCCTGCATTCGAGGCCAAAATCTTCCAAGAGTTCTGCAACCTCTATGGATGTAAGAAGATTCGGACAACACCTTACCACCCACAAACCAACGGGATGTGTGAGAAAATGAACAATATAGTCATTGATCTCCTGAAGATGTTGCCCCTGGAGGAATGCAGCCTGTGGCCAGAAAAACTGCCGGACCTGATAGACTTATACAACCATATCCCGGTGAATGCTACAAACTGCACCCCGGCTTACCTGATGCGAGCCAGACCAGGTAAGCTGCCCATAGACCTGGAGATGGGAGTCCTAACACCCAAGGACACCTCCCCAGATGCGGACTGGGATACGGAAAGGCGACTGCAGTACAAGAAGGTACAGGAGAGTGTGGAGAAGAGCCTGGCCCAGGCGAGAGAAAAGCAAGAGAGGCTCTTCAACCAACACGTCCCTGCTTGTCCCCTGGAACCTGGTGAGCAGGTTCTGAAGCGAAAAAGAAGGCTACACAAGCTGGATGACCTGTGGGAAAGGGAACCCTACACAGTACTGCAGTCTGATCACGACAACCCGAAGGTGTGCGTGGTCACTAAGGATGGAGGAGAAACCACTAGTACCGTCTCCAGAGACAACCTAAAAATGTGCTCCGAGCAACTACGGAATGCAGAAGAGGATCAAAGTGACCTTGAACCCGCAGAGGACAAGGAAGAAATGATCAGCACCATTCTCGGAGAATTCCCTCAGTCCTGGACTTGAATAAACGGTGCCATAGTGGTACCCGTCCTGCATTTCCTGCAACCGGCTCAGCAACAACCTACACCAGAGCAGGAAGGTGGAGAAGAACAAGCAGTTCCAGAGGCAGAAGGGCCTGTACCAGCAGCCCAGGAGAGTCAACCCTCTGCTGACAGTGAGCCTGCCATGCCTGCGGTAAGCCAGAGGACCCGCAGACAGCTGCCTGCCCTGCCTGTAAGTTTAGCCAGTGACTGCACCCCGAGCGCTAGTGAGAAAAACCAGGTTAGACCACCACCAGACAGTGGGTTACGTAGGTCAACCCGAAGCACTAAGGGGCAAATGCCAGCTCGCTGGAAGATCTAAGTGGATAATGTATGTATTTAATGTGTTATGTTGTACCCTGGTTATTAATTATGTTTTTCTAGTTTTTCTAGCTCATGGACTGACAGGTTATGGACGGTGAATAACCGGAACTATCATGTAGATAGTTGCAGTTGGTGCCTCTTGCGAAGACGGCCACGGAAGAAAAACCTGTCTGGCGTGGCCCCGTGTGGTCCAAAGTAGGTAGTTTTGCCTTGCAGCCACGCCCAACGTTTGGGGTTTGCTTTGGACAGGTCCCCACATCGCTCAAAGACTTCGCCTTGTTGGGTGAAATGGACACCCGGTCGCGGAAGCGCCGTTTCCTTAAGGACAAAATGCACTTGTACATATGTTATGTTGTTGTTTATAACCTATATTTGTGTTTCCTGTTAGTCCCGGAGTACTAAGTTTTACTAGGGGGGAATGTGTCACCCTGGCCTGGATGCCACAAATGTATAATAAAGCTGTGTCTGAGAGCAAGGGGGAGGTTCTCTGGTCAGGGACCATTAGCATGCAGCACCTCCTGTCCCAAGTCAGTAGGGGGAGCAGGCTGACCCTATAAAAGCTGGAACTGGGGGCAGGGTTAGAGAGTTCTGGACGACCTGTCTCTGGAGTGAGAGGTGTCCCAGAGAAGGGAGAGCCAGTTCAGCTGAAGCTGAGGAGGTCGTGTGGCAGTAGAGGAGCCATGAGCCAGGAACGGAAGGCGAGGAGAGGCTGTCCTGGCTGAGAGAGAAACTGATCTACCGGACTTGGTGTCCGAGGCTGTTAGGAATCCAAGTCCTACAGCAAATAACCAGCCCGCAGGGGACTGTATGTTCCTTGGCCTAAGAAGCCCGGTGGTTCCGCCACAGCAGAAGGGACCAGCAAAGCTGCACCAGGCCAAGAGTAGAAAGGGACCCAAGTTGCAAGCCATACGTGCGAGAAAACACGGTGAGCTCAGGAACGTGGGCTGTTACACCACAAGGAGGGAAATAGCCAGAAAGAGCGCAGAGAGCATGGTAGGCCTTCACCCTCACCCTGACCAGGGCCAGCTTCCCACTTGTTCTCAGACATCCAGGCCCCCTCCTAGCCGGGACTGTTTTTGGGTCGTCTCACCTGTTCTAATAAAGACCCTGAACTGTTTAAGAGGCCTCCGTTTCCTGGCTATTGCGGTCAGAATCATCCCCTCCATCATCCATCTATATACTGCCCTGGGGCCACACTCCTCCCGTGGGGAGTTATACTACTTAGTGCTGCACACCTACATCTGCCCCAGCGGTCTGCACTGCTGCTGCGGTTAACCCTGACCGCAATCCACGGGTGGCGTAGTCGGACATTTAAAACCCTACAAATAGACTGCCACAACATTTGGTATGACCACCCTGAGCCATGGACCGGGTTGCCACTACTACCCCCATTATTGCCCTATTGCCCGGTTCCGGGTAACCCACGGCCCATAGGGCGAGTCATATCCATAAGATAGGGCATCAATGTATGATCGGCCGGGGTCCTGCACGCAGCACCCCTGCCGATCAGAAGTTATCGGTGCTGGCGGCGGCGGCCACCAGCCGGAAGTACTTGCCTGCGGTGTTTGGCCATCCATCTATAGTGGCCCCCGCGGGGTACTGCACATCCGCCTCCCATTCAATTGAATGGCAGTTTGATGTGCACTAACAAGTGCCGACCACTACAACATGGCGACCAGTCACCGGAAGGTAAGCACTTCCGGCCGGCGGCCACCGCCGGCACCGATAACAGCTGATGGCGGGGGTGCTGTGTGCGGGACCCCGGGCAAACATAAATTGATGCCCTATCCTATGGATAGGGCATCAATGTGAAAGTAGTGGACAACCCCTTTAAAGCACAGTGGCCATGAGGTTTCTATAAAATCCCATCCACTTTGCTTGAACTGCAAAACACTCTGTTTTTGCCACAGCAAATAAATATTGTCAAAAACAAACCGAAAGCTCATTGTGGGAACATAACCCACAAGAGTACTATGGGGCCTGTGACTTCCTCCTCTATCATTCTTCCTCAGCGTCTGACGTCTCAGCACAGCGGGCCTGATGACATCATTACATGGCACCCACTGCCCTGAGATGTGCAGGCGCTTCAGAATGCTTGCTACATAGACCGGAGCAGCGGGGAACAAGGAGGAGAGGTGAGTATTTTTTTTTTAAATCAATGAGCACATTTTGGTAGTCATAGTACTGTATAGAGGACCATGGGGAATTCATTATACTGTATGGAGGACGATGGAGGTGCATTATACTATATGGAGGACTATGGGGAGTGTATTATACTATATGGAGGACTATGGGTAGTGCACTATACTGTATGGAGGGCTATGGGTAGTGCATTATACAATATGGAGGACTATGGAAGTGCATTATACTACATTGAGGACTATGGGGAGTGCATTACACTACGTGGAGGACTATGGGAGTGCATTATACTATGTGGAGGACTATGGGGAGTGCATTATACTATATGGCGGAATATGGGGTGCATTATACTATATAGAGGTCTATGTGGAGTGCATTATACAGTATGGAGGACTATGTGGATTGCACTATACTATATGCAGGACTATGTATGTGCGTTTTTACCTGCAGATTTTCGGCATCTAATGGAAATCTATGGGGAAAATCCACACATAAAACTCAGCATACTCACAAGAGAAATTGACATGATGTGGATTTGATACACACACCGCAGCTCAGTTTACGCTGAATAAAATTAAAGCACAGTGGCCATGAGGTTTCTATAAATCCCATCCACTTTGCTTGAATTGTAAAACACTCAGTTTTTGCCACAGAAAATAATTAGTGTCAAAAACAAACCAAAAGCTCATTGTTGGAACATAGGCCACGCGAGTACTATGGGTCCTGTGACTTCCTACTTCGTCATTCTTCCTCAGCATCTGACGTCTCAGTACAGCGGGCCCTATGACACCATTACATGGCATCCACTGCCCTGAGATGTGCAGGCACTTCAGAATGCTTGCTGCATAGACCTGAGCAGCGGAGAACAAGGAGGAGAGGTGAGTATTTTTTTTTTAAATCAATGAACACATTGTGGTGGTCATAGTACTGTATAGAGGACTATGAGGAGTGCATTATACTGTATGGACTATATAGGACCATGGGGAGTGCGTTATACTATATGGAGGACTATGGGGAGTGTGTTATACTATATGGAGGACTATGGGAGTGCATTATACTATATGGCGGATTATGGGGAGTGCATTATACTACATGGAGGACTATCGGCAGTGCCATATACTGTATGGAGGACTATGGGGAGTGTATTATACTATATGGAGGACTATGAGGAGTGCATCTTACTGTATGGAGCACTATGAGGAGTGCATTTTACTATATGGAGGAGTGCATTATGCTATATGGAGGACTATGGGGAGTGCATTATGCTATATGGAGAACTATGGGGAGTGCATTATACTGTATGAAGAACTATGGGCAGTGCATTATACTATATGGAGGAGTGCATTACACTATATGAAGGACTATGGGGAGTGCATTATACTATATGGAGGACTATGGGCAGTGCATTATACTGTATGGAGCACTATGAGGAATGCATTTTACTATATGGAGGACTATGGGGAGTGCATTATGCTGTATGGAGAACAATGGGGAGTGCATTATACTATATGGAGGACTATGGGGAGTGCATTATACTATATGGAGGATTATGGGAAGTGCATTATAGTATATGGAGGAATATGGGGTGCATTATACTGTATGGAGGACTATGTGGATTGCATTATACTACATGCAGGACTATGGGGAGTGCATTATACTATATGGAAGACTATGGGGAGTGCATGATACTATATGGAGGACTATAGGGTTCAGCACACTATATAAAAGATTATGATTTTGCATTATACAATATGGAGGAATATGGGGCCCATTATAGTATATAGAGGGCTATGTGGGGGCTATTATAATATTTCGAGGGCTATGTGGGAGCCTTTATACTTTGTGGAGGGCTATGTGAGGGCCAATATACTGTATGCAAGCAATTATACAGTGTGAAGGTTTGAGTGGGGACCATCATACCATGTGGAGGGCCATGTGGGGGTCATTGCACTGTTTGGTTGTACTGTTTGGAGAGCTAGTGGGGGCCATTATACAGCATGGTGAGGTGTGGGGCCATTATACTGTATGATGACCTATTATACTTTATAGAGGGCCGTGTGGGGGCCAAAGCTGGGGGATCACACTGTGTCAGGGTCACCATACTTTGCCGGGGGAGTTGAAGTCGAGTACAGTAGGGTCATCATAATGTGCATGTGGAGGGTACTGTGAAAGAATTCACATACTGTGTTTGTTGGGCACTTTTGTTGGTATCATACTTTAAACATGCAATGAAAGAGGAATCTGGGGCTTCAGTAGGAGGAAAATTACTTTCTAAAGGCTGGAAAGTTGTGAGATATGCTCTTCTGTCACCCCGTCGAATGTTTTTTTTTTTTGTTGGTTGGGGGTAATTAGCACTTCTGCTATGGGATCCCATGATTTCTATGTACACCCATGTCTATGGGCCTGTTTCCATGCCAGTGTATTTTCACAGTCTTGGGGCTCATTCACCTGTTAGTTTCTGTGCTATTTTTTATTTTTTTCACAGGTAGCATGTGTACCTATGACAGTCTATGGGGATGCTCACATGTCCATGATTTTTCATTGAGATATGTTTTATATTGATTCAAGTGTCAGATCAAATTCATCAATGAAAGTGTCCGGGTCTGTTAAAAGATGGGCCAGAACTCGGATGAAGTTTGTCCGTTTTTGACTGACCGATGGGAAAAGTACTGATGTAATTCTGACCAACCTAAGGTAAAAATCACTGATTAAACTCGCTCCATTTTTCTCGTACATGAAAAAACCTGATGTCTGAATGAGGCCTAAGTGGTCCACACAAAATTATATACAGTATCACCAATGCAAGTCTATTAGGCCGCAAAAAATGTGGACAGCATTTGGATGTCATCTGTGTGCCAGTCATGAAATGGACTGTTGGTTATGAGAAGGGGGAGAAACATTCATCAGTTTTATTTTCAGCTGAGAAAAGCTAATGAACCCTGACCAAACTGTGATGAAACTGATCAAAAACACTCATCACACTTACACCATTTTTGTGAGTAGAAGACATATCACTGTTGTATAATTCAGCACTTTACACACTACAGGGTTAACCCAACAGATTAGCTATGTAGCATCCAGAAGGCGGGAGGAGAAGAGTTAATATAAAGCTCAGTCCCAGGTTTGCCTTTAGAGTAATTAGCTTGGAGGAGCAGAGCAGCATGGAGCAGGGTGATGGCTCCACATTCCCTCTTATCCCTCAAGGAGGAGGATAGGAATTTGTCCTGATCCTCCTCCGCTGCAGCCGGCTGTGCAGGATGGGAAAGCATGAAGATGATGGGAATGTGCACTACACGGAAGGAAGATGTGTAAGGTAACTGGAACAATGAGGCCCACAGGGGAGTTACTGCCCTGTATGGAGGGGAACATACTATAGGTAAAACTGCCACCAATGGATAATGACCGATCAGTAAAGATGAGCAAGACTTTTGAAACTTACATTTGCAGAGTTTTCCCAGGAAATTCCATTCTCTGCAAATGTCTTCCAAAGCCTCTACTTGCCCTGAAAAACATGTATGACGCCATTCCCTTTTTTCCTTAACACACTAATCCCCTTCACTGCATTGATGTCGCCCTCTCTCTCTGTCTGTTTTCTATCATGTTTCATGGCTTTCTCTCCCTATTTCTATGGCTAGGCTGTGAGCTGTGATGTACTTTTCTCTATCCAGGTTCACCACAAAATGGCTGCTTCCTTTCCTGCTTCTGCTTTTATACTTGCTATAATAGTCCTTCTTAATTGTCTGAGCTATACTATGTTAGGCCTCATTCACATGTGCAGGGTTTAAACCTGTACGTGAAAAAATGGTACCGGTGTCCTCAGTTTTCGATCAGTGTTTTTCACCGATGGATAAAGAAATTACAAAGCTTCTCCTATACAATGTTAAACTTGTACAGGACACTGATGGCACACTGACCGACCCATAGACCACTATTGGACCTCTGTGTCATCCGTGCTGCCGGAAAAAAAATGGACATGGCTCTGTGTGTTCTGTATGGACACAAGGGGTGTGTAAAAACACTGGTGTGTGAATAGCACCATACATTGAGTACACGTTCTATCCATTAAAACTGCTACAACTCGTGCGTGCAATGCAGATGAGACCTAATATGATGGCAGCAAGGCATTCTGGGAAAGCCCGTCTTCTCTGACTGATGCAATCTTCTGCAATGTCTCAAAAGGTGACATTCATTTTAGGCACAAAAATTCAACATGAACTTGATTCCCGTTGAATGGATTCGCTCAGATCTAGTCATCAGAAAATGTTTAAATTAGTTTGTTTTCCGTGTGTTTTTTTAATGTTTTCATACTTTCTTCTCACAATCTTGCAGTTCTCACACTGGCCACCAGGGCTATTTTAGACATTTACTTCTGTCCTTTCTGGAAGAATTTTCAGCAAAGCTTTTTATCAGAGGCCGGATTACAATGACCGGTAACATACAGCTGATAACGCAGGTTCCACCAATCACAGTTGATGTCACACCTGACCTTACTCCCCTTCACCCAATGATCTTTGTACAAGCTCATTGGACGCTTCAAAGCAAAACAGAGGCCCTGACTTCAGACCAGTGGTGTTCATGCTAATCTTGATGAGGTCGGTGTGCTAGAGTCATGCAGAGGTCAATGAATCAGGACTATCAGAGAACTAGCGAGCGCCTTGTGTGTCTCCATGTGTGCCTTGCCAATAATCTTACTCCAGTCAGTGACTGGAGTAAGATATGTCGCACAGAGAATGCCACAGCTTATAAAATTTTGCTGGTGCCCACTTTATCAGGGCTGGGTGAAAATGGAGTGTGAACGCTAAAAAGTCACAATTTCAGCCCAGCTTCGAGTTGCGCTAAAACTTTGTGACTTTTCAAAGCTTTTTGCACTAGTATTCTGGCTTTGAATGAGGCTCATAGTGTCTAAGTGAGTTTATTGCTGTTAATGTAGATTTCCTGAAAGAACAGGACATATGAACATAGAATAGCCTCAGGGGTCAGTGTAAAAAATTCTAAGATTTCTAATTTTAAATATAAACTTTGATATGGGAAAATATTGCCAATTTTTTTGAATGCATTTAAACAAAACTTTTTTTGATGCCTCCCCTTTAATTTTGCTTATGAAAATTTGGAGCTCTGAATTTGAAAAACTGAGCACCAACTACTATGAGGATTTACTGTTAGAAATGAATGAAAGGCAGATAAATTCAGAATAACATTTAATGTTTTATATGAATTTGACCCCTTTGCATATATGGGCGTAACTGTACGTCCGCGCTGAGGTGACCGCATGTGGAGGCGGCTCAGGAGCTGAACTCCTTCCACACGTGTCTGATGCAGACTGTAATAAAGGGGTTGTCCATTACTCAGACAACCCCTTCTTAATTACGGTTTCAATCATGTGAAATAGCAGCTATGCTCTCCTCTGGTGCGGGCGCCATTCCAGTGATGTCGGCGTCTGGTCTCCTGGAGCATGCATGACATATCACGGGAACCCTGCAGCCGACGCCATTCCAGTGATGTCGGCGTCTGGTCTCCTGGAGCATGCATGACGTATCACGGGAACCCTGCAGCCGACGCCATTCCAGTGATGTCTGTGTCTGGTCTCCTGGGGCATGTGTAGCCCCTCGCGGGTTCGGTTGCTACAGGGGTATTGCACCTCAACCAGAGGTGTGATATTCCACTCCCAGGTAAGGATGGAGTGTGGACCAGGGCTCAGTTAGCTGCACACACACACTCCCCATTTCTGGGGGACAGCTCGATGGTGCTCCCATTTTTGCAGGCACAACTGACCATGTCCCTGGCTGGAGTGGGGAGGGGGGAGAGAACCCAGTGGTGTAGGAGCAGAAGGGGACGGTTTCTGGAGCATAGGAAGGAGCTCATTGGGTGCAGGTCACCTGAGCTCAGCACAGAGAAGCAGATATAAGGTGGGAGCCATCTTAAGTCTAGGAGAATAGTGGGAGTAGTAAGAGAGAGAGCTGACAGGGAGCAGCAGCTCAGCCTGAGCTCAGCTCCACGAGGCAGGCCTAGAGAGAAGGCCGGGGCCAGAGAGAAGAAGGGAAGGAGAAGGAAGGAAGGAGAAGAGACAGAGGAGTGGAAGGGCTCCAGAAACAAGAAGGCAGGAGGGATCCTAAGAGTGCAGAACGGCCAGCAACCGTTGCAAACCCCATTATACCGGGTGAAAGGGTCAGGCCGTGGAAAGGTACTGGATCCCTAAGTTGGTGGAGGCGAATCTACCCTCAGCCAAGAACCGGAAGTTGTGACCATTTATTGGTGCGACCCCCCGCTAAACCTGCTAGGAAGGCACCATATAGGATAGCGGGAAGTGAAGGCCAATGCTTACCCGACATGGTCCGCGGTAGCCGGACAGAAGTCAGGACACTGGTGGGGCACGAGAGGCCAGAGAAAGGACAGAAGGGGGTCCTGTGCCATACTCCTGAATTGCCTGGGGGTTGACCGAGCTCCTCACCTGGTGGATGCAGCACGGCTCGGGCAGTCCTTGCTGACAGAAGTGACTTGGATATCAACTGTGAGTAAAACACCCTGGACTGCATCATTGGACTCTGTGTCATTTATGCTGCGCCTGCACCATCACCCCCAGCATTCACTTTCACTGCCCTGAGGCTACACTTTTCCCATGGGGAGTTATCCTATCCCTGTGCTGCACATTAACACCAGCCTCAGCGGTCTGCCTCGCAGCGGCGGTTATCTCTGACCGCAATCCACGGGTGGCGTAGTCGGACATTCACAGAACTATAAATAGACTGCCACAGCATTTGGTCTGACCACCCTGAGCCACGGGATCGGGTTGCCACTACTACCCCCATCAGCACCGTACACTAGAAGGCCCAGTTCCGGGTACCCCACGGCTCAGGGGGCGAGTCACATGCATGACTAATCATAGGATCCCTGCAGCCAATCAGTGACTGTGACTCACCCCCTGGGCCGTGGGGCACTTGGAACCGGGCTTCAGTGTGATGATGGGGGTAGTAGTGGCAACCTGATCCCGTGGCTCAGGGTGGTCAGACCAAATGCTGTGGCAGTCTATTTATAGTTTTGTGAATGTCCGACTACGCCACCCGTGGATTGCGGTCAGAGATAACCGCCGCTGCGAGGCAGACCGCTGAGGCTGATGTAGATATGCAGCACAGGGATAGGATAACTCCCCACGGGAAGAGTGTAGCCTCAGAGCAGGTAATGGGATGCTGGGGGTGATGGTGCAGGCCGCAATAATAAAGGTCCAGAGTCTACTTCAAACAGTCCAGGGTCTTTATTGTAGGTGGTACTTATGACCCAACAGGAGTACAGGGTAGGAATGGGCCTGGGTGTCTGAGAACATTCAGGCGAGCCCCACTGGTCAGGGTGAGTGGGTAGGCCTACCGTTCTCTCTGCCCTTGCTGACTATCTCCCCCTTTAGTGGTGTGATAGCCCACGTCCCTGAGCTGGCCGTGTACTACCCCTGTATGGCTTGCGACTCAGGCCTTAGGTACCTGTTGCTTCTCTGTGCTGTACCAGTCCCTCTGTGTGGCGGAGCCTCCAGGCTTCTCAGGCCAAGGGACCTAAAATCCCTCGCAGGTAGGTTATCTGCTGCCAGGCTTGCAACCCTGACAGCCTCGGATCCCAGTGTCCGGTTATGTAGTTCTCTCTCTCAGGGTCCCTTCTGCCTTCTTTGTTTCTGGAGCCTTTCTACTCCTCTTTCTCTCCACCTTTCTTCCTTCCTTCTCCTTCTCCTCTTCTCCTTCCTGGCCCCGGCCTCTTCTCTAGGCCTGCCTCGTGGAGCTGAGCCCAAGCTGAGCCTCAGCTCCCTGTCAGCCCTCTCTGGCTGAACTTCTTCCCTCTCTGAACTAACCGACTGAACACTCTCTCCTAAGATGGTCCCCACCTTTTATCTGCTTCACTGTGTCTGAACTCAGGTGACCTGCAACCAATGAGCTCCTTCCTATGCTCCAGAAACCGTCCCCTTCTGCTCCTACATCACTGGGTTCTCTCCCCCCTCCCCACTCCAGCCAGGGACATGGTCAGTTGTGCCTGCAATAAATGGGAGCATCTGCGAACTGTCCCCCGGAAATGAGGAGTGTGTGTATGCAGCTAACTGAGCCCTGGTCCATACTCCATCCTTACCTGGGAGTGGAATATCACACCTCTGGTTAAGGTGCAAAACCCTTGTAGCAACCGAACCCTCTGGGCGCTACAACTGCATCACTCTCTCATCCTTTGTACAGAACTGACAGCCAGAGAGCAGCAGCAGATTACACTACTTTAGGGTGTCCCTTTCGTCTGAAGGAAGTGAGAGTGAAATGGCTACTGACTGCGTGATATGAGGTCACTCGAGTCCTGGGAGACTAAGCGCAGACATGGGTAGAACAGCAAGAGCACAAAAGGTGATTATAGCTGTTTAATATGTAGGAAATATTGTGATTGAGAGCTGTTTGAGTAGTGGACAACCCTTTCTATATAGCTGACATTTTATCTCTAACAGTCGCAGTCAGAGCTTCGTTTCGGCCGCAGCTGTTGACCATTTAAATGCCGCTGGCTCCCATTGGCGCTCTGGGATGAGGCCGATGAGTTAAAATGAAAGCTGGTGGCATGCTGAAGGTCCCTGTCTCGACTACATTTGAACTGATCTGAATCAAAGCTTTGAAGGAAACTGGTATTTTCACTATATAGCATAATAATGTGGTATTGCACCGTGTCATAGAAAATATTGCAATTTATGAAGCCACTAGTAAAGGAGCATTCCTTCACCCCTCTCACCTCCTCTTCTGCAATAGGACAAAAGAGGGCAATCTAAGCAGCCCATAAGTAGAATGCCTAATTGACAAGTAGGAAAATTAGATGTAGCTGGATAGTGAACTATGGGGGAAGGCATCGGCGAGATCTTACAATATCCCACCGCTGCCACCAATTTGTCAGGGATTTGCACACAGACTATCCTGATTACTCACTATGTAGTTACCTGCAAGCAAGCAGTGAGCGTATGGCGTACACGCCTCCGAATTTCAACGCATTGAATGTGTATATGCCCCCATACGATCATTGCCAGCTTCACGATAACCCAATTAATAGTATTCACTGCCACCACCGATCAGTTCTAAATACAGGCCTGATCGGACTCCTGCTTTCTGGTAGCGTATGGCTTCGGGGAGGAACAATTACAGAACAGAAGAAACAGGACTAATACATTTTATATTTAATCCAAAGGGAGGCAGGGTTTATGAAAAAATATACAAAGGATTTTACAAAGAGGGACAGTACAATACATATACAGTTACACAAAATGAAAGGTATTAATAGAAGAGCTTACTAGACAGATCAGAGACTATTCAATTTACCTGGAGGAGAGGTGCTCCAATGGACTGTTATGGAGCAGGACCTGTGCTTACAAATATGTATCTCACGGCATGAGTATAGACCCATATTCAGCTGGAACTTTTATGCTGAAGGGGTGGCCCTGCCCACACACTCCCCTGTGATGACCTCACGTGGGCTCATCTCTGTCCTTCATGGTTTTATGAAATCTATAATTTCTGCAATAACTTCTCACTGGTTAATCACAGAAGTTAGCAAGTGATGCCATCTTTTTTTAATGTGATTTTTGCCTTGAGAAGAATATTGAAAATTTAACCCCATGTCAATCATTGTGCCCTGTTTGGCGGGATTATAGAGGTCTACAGCATACAGTTGTAACTGGACACTTCTGCAGCTAAGAAAGGAGGGGGCAGAGAGGCAGCGAGTGACAAATGTCTCACAGTAGCCCTCAGCCAAGAAGCTGCCACAGCAAGACCCCCTTTGGACCCCAGCCATGCAGCATGCCCATTGTGTCAGATACAGTATTCCCATAACTCTGTATTGAATTATAGCATGTCCTAGTTATTCATAATCTAGATTTTCGAGATCCCAAGAGAATGGGAAATGTCACGGTCATAGAAATATTGAGAATCTTTCTCCCACTCCGAAATCCCACTCACTCTTCCCTCCTCCCCTATCTACCATTTGTCAAAGGAGCAAGAGCTTACACTCTACCCAATTGCCCATATGCAAATAGCGGGATCCACCAAGTGTTCAGGCTAATCACCATATAAAATGGAGACAGGAGTGATGAATTGACACCTGGGTGAAGAGGATACAGCTCCTAGAATTCCTTTGAAGCTTAGCTAATCTCCATTTGCACATGTATTCAAGCTGCAGTCTGGTAGGCACTGAAATGAAATATGGAATATCAGAGTTTCTATAACGCCGATTGTGATAGGATACATATTTTTAGTGGCAGGGTTAGCTAAGGAACAATATGCATATTTTTCCTTATCTGAGAACAGTACGGGTGCGCTATGATGCAAGAAGGCAGGAATGACCAACCGAAGATATGTCCTGTCTAGTCTCTAAAGAAAGGTAAATTTGTAATAAGAAATGTGATATTACATGGAAACCTCTGCGATCAACCAGCGAGGAGTTATTGTGGAAGTTATAGATCTTAATAAAACCATGAAGTGGTGCCCAGCCCACAGTGAGGTCATGACAGTGGAATGTGTGGGCAGGGCCCCTTTCAGCATAGAAGTTCCAGCTGTAGTTGAGAATATAGTCATGCCGGGAATTATATATATTTTATAAGCAGAGGTCCCATAGTCTGTGTAGAACTGTACCAATCTGACCTTACACATCCTCGAGGGGGTGCGGAATGTCACGATGGTGCAAATGACAGATCCGTACCATGTGCGCCGTCTGACGTAATTGTGACGTCAGGCAGGTGGTGGGGTGTGGATTCATCAGTTCCAACAGCGGTAGGATTCTGTGGGGTCTCTCCTGCTGCCAATTTCTTTGCATTGGTGGCAAGCGGTGGGATCAAGATAATAGTGTGTGTGTGTGTGTGTAACGCATACTCAGACACTAAAGACTGCCAGTAGTAGTAGCTTTTGCTGCTGGGGTCTTAAGATCAGCTCAGCACTAGACAGTCCGAGTGCAAATACTGTAAGGTGTGTGTGGGTGCATCAGGTGGCAGTTCGGTGTCACTGACCATAGAGTGCAAGGATGGCCAGTGGCACCAGGGCCAGAACCAAGGAGATGGCCAATGCTCCGTATGGTGTTGAGGAGGTGGAAGACCACGTCACTCTAAGAGAAGGGGAGTCCAACTTAGGCCCCCCAGAGAGAGATTCACCAGTGGTCGGTCCCGCAGTGGGCTACCCACCACCTGACCCCCCTCATACAATTTTCCCTAGCGAGTCTCCAGGTTGGAGACAGGGCCACCTATGAGACCCTCATGGCAGAACGTCAGCAGGAGCACGAGCACCAGAAAGATGTGTTCCAGCTCCAACTGCAGGCACCAGCCGGTCGCAAGTCCTCTGAGATCCGAGTCCCGAAGCTATGGACGAATGACTTCTCCCTGCTGGACAAAGCTGGGGGCTTGGACACTTTCTTGCTGGCATTTGAAAAAAACTGCCATCAGTACCATCTGCCTGAGGAACAGTGGGTCCGGTTCCTAACCCCTCAGCTTAGGGGTAAGGCCCTGGAAATCTTTGGGTACTTGCACAGTGAGACCACCCTGAGCTATGAGGACATCAAGAAGGCTGTGGTCTGGCAGTACAACTTGACTCCTGAGTCATACCGGAAGAAGCTCCAGAGTATGCAGTGGTGTCCTGCAGACTGCTGGGTCGATCACATGTGGGCCCTAATGAGAGCAGTTGATCCTCGTCCCAGAATCTGTCCACTGTTTTGTGTGTGAGTGGGGGTGGTGGGAGGTCCCTTGACAACTTTCAGACTGTTACCATAGGCCACGCCAGAGCAATGGGACTGTGAGACACCGGTGCTGAGATGACCCTTGTGTGGCCCGAACTGGTGTCACCCTAGGATTTGATACCTGGTAAAACTTTCGCCGGCTCCAGGATTGGAGGCATCAAGCCGGCGCTGTCCATCGCCAAGGTGTATGTGATCAATGCTGCATGCTGTATGAAGTTGAATTCAAACGTTCAAGTAAAGTTCTTTTTTATAAAACTGAGTGGAAGTTCCCTAATGTGTGTGTGCGGTGGTTCCTGAGGTGGGAGAACTGAAGACAGCAGAGATCTGCGACCAAAACGTGAGTGTTACACGCCAGATACAGAGCACAGGAGAATTGGGACATGTGTCTTTATCAGGGAGCCAGAGTGTGGTAACACAGCAGCCCCTCACCACAACTACCACCCTGAGCCCCTCACACCTCTCTCCCCATGGGGGACGAGATCAATCAAGTCAGCTGTGATGAGGCCTCAGAATGTGGCCATACGGCAGGCTGGAGACATTTGTCCTGTGAGGTTGTCGCAGAGGGGGCAGATAAGGGGCAAACAGCTGCAGAGGGGGAGCATGCCATGGAGGGCGGGGCAGTTCCAGGAGAGATAGGGCTCCCAGGTAAGGCCGCATGGTAGGCTTCCTCCACAACCAGGATGTTAGAGGGCCAGGGTAGTCCTTTTAGACCAGATGCTTGGTCAGAAGCAGAGGAGAAACAGGCGCTACCCGCGGTCTCAGCGGCCGTAGCCACTGTTGCTTGCAGTGGCGGCACCCGGGCCCTAGTGGCCCCTCAGGAGTCCGACGGCTTCTCCCCTTCCGACCAAGTGGCTGCCGGGTCAGACGGAGGCCAGGAGACGTGGCAGGTTTGTCTATTCTGGCCACGTCCAGTCAGGGGTTTCAGGTGGCGTTAGAGACTGACAGCCTGAAGACTCGTGAGGAGTGGGCGGCACAGCCTCCCTCGAACTCGGTCCTCCAGTGGGTGGTCTGGGACCAAGGATGGCTATACCGGGTAACAGTCCAGCGAGGCTCACCGGAGGCGTGGCCCAGGGATCGACAGTTAGTGGTACCCTATCCGTTCAGGGTGGAGTTTGTTGCAGTTGGCACACGAAATTCCGATGGCTGGACATCTAGGGATCCATAAGACCAAGGCCAGGCTAGCCCAGCATTTCTAATGGCCAAGGTTGGGGGCTGAGGTAACTGTCTACTGCCGTTCGTGTTACACCTGTCAGAGAGTGGGGAAGGTGGGGCGGTGGCCCAAAGCCCCACTGGTAACTCTGCCCATCATCGAAGAGCCTTTCAGGAGGTTGGCCGTGGATTTGGCTGGCCCGATGGCCACTCCCAGCAGCTCCAGGAAACGCTTCATACTGATGGTAGTAGACTATGCCACCCGGAAGCGGTAGCCTTGTCATCCATTCGGGCAGACAAGGTGGCTATTGCCTTACTGAAGATGTTCTCCTGAGTGTGCTTTCCCCAGGAAATGCTCACCGACCGGGGAACCTAGTTCATGTCGTGGCTGATGGAGACCCTCTGTAAGCAAATACAGGTGCAAAATCTGGTGACCAGCCCATACCACCCACAGACCAATGGCCTGTGCGACCTGATCAATGGCACTCTGAAGCAGATGCTTAAGGTGTTGGTTGACTCCTAGGGGCACGACTGGGCGCGGTACCTCCACACCTGCTCCTTGCCTACCGGGAGGTTCCACGGGCCTCAACGGGGTTCTCCCTTTTGAGCTCCTGTACGACCGGCGTGCGCGGGGCGCCTGGCTCTGGTGAAGGAGGTCTGGGAAGGGGACTTGGCCTCCCCTGGAGTGTCAGTCATTGAATGTCTTACGCTTCCATGACAAAATGCAGGCCTTGGCACAGCTGGTGCACGACAATGACGCGAGCCCAGGCCGACCAGAAGCGATAGTACGACCAAAATGCTTGTGAAAGGACCTACCAGCCCTCCATGTGCTCGCCAGAGGTAGCCTGACTGCCATTAGGTACTGAGATGAGATCCTCAGACCCCTTGTGAGACCTTATGCTGGTGCACTGGGTGAAACCTAATGCAGGACAATGCCAGACCTCATGTGGCTGGAGTGTGTCAGCAGTTCCTGCAAGATGAAGGCATTGAAGCTATGGACTGGCCCGCTCATTCCCCAGACCTGAATCCGATTGAGCACATCTGGGACATCATGTCTAGCTCCATCCACCAACGTCACGTTGCACCACAGACTGTCCAGGAGTTGGAGGATGCTTTAGTCCAGGTCTGGGAGGAGATCCCACAGGAGACCATCTGCAACCTCATCAGTAGCATGCCCAGGCCTTGTAGGGAGATCATAGAGGCACGTGGAGGCCACACACAATACTGAGCCTCATTTTGACTTGTTTTAAGGACATTACATCAAAGTTGGATCAGCCTGTAGTGTGTTTTTCCACTTTAATTTTGGGGGTGACTCCATATCCAGGCCTCCATTGGTTAATGCATTTGATTTCCATTGATGATTTTTGTGTGATTTTGTTGTCAGCACATTCAACTTTGTACAGAGCAAAGTATTCAATGAGAATATTTCATTCATTCAGATCTAGGAGGTGTTATTTGAGTGTTCCCTTTATTTTTTTGAGCAGTGTAGTATAAATATGCTCCAAGATAATTCTGCAGTATTTCACAGTCAAATCCAATGGGATTAAAATATAAAAAATAACCTTTATTCAAAGATTTTTTTAAGTGTCCAAAATCCATGACAAATTTCCTAAAATTATCCTAAACATAGGACTATTGTGTATGGTTTAAATTTATCTCACCGGCTAACCATTTATATATATTGTCTTGTTGGGAGGCCAGGGATTAGTCACAATTCCTAGGGGTATCTCTTTATTTATATTTATAACCCCCTTTTCAATTTAGCCTCTGGCTATTAGAAATCATGCCATCTCATTTCTCCTCATTGTGAGTCTGCAGTCTGATAATGGCATTAATAATATTCATTTTACCATGTCCTGTGCTATTCTCTTCAGAACGGCTTTATAGTGCTGCCGTCATATACCGGTGCGGTGCTTGTTTCTCCTGATCTAGGAGCTTTATATTGAGGTAGCCTGGCTAATCATCTCTTGTAGGACTTTCTATAGAAATGCTCAGCCCTACGCGTTTCATCATTCTTATATGAGACTCTCATGGTCATCAGGGGCTCACAGTCTATGATCTTTTTTGGTTTGATAGTACGATAGTTTTGTAATAAACTTATTGGCAGGGTTGCCGGCAGCGTCTGGCAGCTAAACCAGCGTGACTTTATAGGAAAGTTGGTGCCCCCTCTTGTGCGCCCCCCTTCTGTCATCCAATCGAGTGACTAGGGTGCGTTGCAGGCGTATCATGTTCCGATCATATAATCGTGCAGGGACTCGTCTCATTCTTCCAGTAGGATCTTTTTCTCACAGATGTCTTGGCTGCACTGCGATCTCACAGTATTAATATGTCTTTTATATCTAGGGAAGGAGACTGGTATATTGCATTGCATCTTATAACGTAGTCTCTACGAGTTTGTTGCGATATGAGTTGTTAATAGTGTTTGTTCGTAGTTTGTCATTTGTTTGGTTTACAGACAGATCTGCCTGTTTCATGTGCTACCTCGTCCCACCTACACTTAGATCGATGCAGAACTTCCTTTCATCGTGACAAATGCCATCTGGCTATGTCACTGCTTCCGCACCAGCAAACGCTTGCGGACGTCTCTTTCCTCAAAGTTCATTTCATTTGATCGTATCAATATGTCCATAATAGACATTGGGATGACTTTTATTCTGATTGTATCGATGTATCTGTATTATTAAGTCTTCAGATGAGTATTTTATAATATAAAAACAAAGGAAGAAATTCTGATGAAATTTGTCCTATTGTTATTAAACTTCAATTTGTTCAAGAGGTCATTTTTAGTGTTGAGCGAGCATGCTCGACACTGCTCAGTACTCGCCCGAGCATCTCACTACTCGGGATGTTCGGCGAGCACCGAGCATTTCCGGGTTACTCGGCGGGAGCTCGGGTCTCCGCCCTGTATGTTTGGCGCTCTTTACAGAGCCAATGAACATGCAGGGATTGCCAGCCAGTCACTGTAATGCCGCAGCCATGTTTGTGGGCATTACAGTGATTGGTTGGCCGCACAGCGTCACCTCGAGTATTTAAAACCGGGCGCCGCCATCTTGGACACAGTCGCTCCGGATCAGACAGTGTAGAGACAGCGCTGCTGATTTAGGGAGAGATATAAACTGCGAAATAGTTAGTGTAGGGTCTGTAAAGCCAGCAAAAGCAAACAAACAGTCCTTCTCAGGACTAATATCCATCCCAGATACCAGGCAGGCTGTATAGGAGATGCAGTGGTTATAGCAGCAAGCGCTGCATTACAGTCCTGTGTGCTGCTCCTGTTGCTGAAATTGCTGGACTTAACTCCAGGTCTCAGGGGACAGGAAAAATCCTTTTTTTTTTTTTTTTCCTCCTTCACACTGTACAAATACCCGTCTTATTAACCTTTTGGTCCACCCCCCCCAAAAAAAAAGCGTGTCTCTGATTTTTCAGACACAAATATATCTGTTGAAAATAGTCAGGTGTAGGCTAGAGAAACAGAAGTGTTGTTTTGCACTTCCACGGTTCAAACCTCTGTATTATCCACTTTGGCCCATTTGTATCTAAAAAAAAAACATGGTTTGAGTGTCGCTCACTGTTCAGCTGCAATTATATCTATTTAAAAAAGTCTGGTATACCCAAATAAACAATAACTGTGGTTTTGCCATCCCATGGTAAAAAATCTCTATTCAGGTTTTGGTATTTTATATGTTAAGAAAAACAGTAATAGTTTCTCCCTGATTGTTCAGATTGTTTAAAAGAGTCGGGTGTAGGCCAGAGAAATAGAACTGTGGTTTTCCTCTTCCACGGTTCTAATCTACTTTTTATTACACTCGCACTATCAATGGAAAAAGGATAAGCTATTTTACTTCCTTTACAATGGGCAAGGCGCGTGGCAAGGGACGTGGAAGTGGACGTTCTGGTGATGGTTCGTGCAGAGGACGGGGCCGTGGCCAAGGTGAAAACGTGCCACAACCAACGCCACATCTTCTCGCTCCCACTTCTTGACCGAATTATTAGGGAAGCACAGAACAACACCAGTATTGCGAACTGATCAGTGTGAACAGGTTATTAATTGGATAGCAGATAATACTTCCAGTTACCTGGGCACCACCACCTCCGCTCTGTCTTCCACACGGTCAACTCTTAGTAGCCGTGAGTCTCGACCGCATACTCCTCCTCACCCTGATGCTCCTTCCTCCCACCATGCCGAGTGTCGTCAGACAGCAATTGATCCCACACTTGGACACTCTGAAGAGCTGTTCACTGGTCCATTTCCATATTTGTGCCCCTCGCCTGATACGCTTGAAGTGGTGGAAGAGGAGTTCCTATGTAGCGATGCCCAAATATTTGAACAGCCACGGCCACAGGAAGTCGACGCTGGCAATTTGTCACAAGAGGTGGACGATGACGAGACACAATTGCCAGGAAGTGAGGAGGAGCATCGTGGTGCGCAAGTGGAAGAGGAGGAGGTGTTGGATGATCTAGTAACTGACCCAATGTGGCAGGAGGACATGCAGAGTGAGGCCAGCAGCACACAGGGGGAGGGAGGCAGAGTACCCCAACAGGCAGGAAGAAGCAGTGTGGTGGCCGCAGACAGAAGGCGGGCAACCGTTTCCCGTAACACCAACACGAGGGACGTTGCCAGTACAAGCGGTAGGTCTTCCAGAGTCTGGAATTTTTTTAAAGACTCTGCTGATAACCCCAAAAAGGCCATATGTTCCACCTGCCATGCCAGCATCAGCAGGGGTGACAAAACTACCAGCCTGACCACCACCAGCATGATCAGGCACATGGCAGCAAAGCACCTGACTTTGTGGGGCGAAACCCAGGGTCCACGACCAGTGTCAGCGAGTGTCACCACTGCTTCTTCCACTGTTGTGCGTTCAATAGAACCCCCTGTTGTGTGTGCAAGGCAATCCCCTGTCCATACTGCATGTAAAGATTCCCCCTCCTCTCAGTCTTCACTTGTTATGGCAGTTTCTCAAGAAACAGCATCCATGTCCATGTTCCACCGCAGCGTTCAGTTGTCCATATCCCAGACCTTTTGAACGAAAGCGGAAATTCGCAGCTAACGCCCCACAGGCCACAGTCCTAAATTCGCACATTTCACGACTGCTTGCTTTGGAAATGCTGCCTTTTAGGCTGGTGGAGACTGAATCCTTCCGCAATATTATGGTGGTGGCCGTCCCTCGGTACTCGGCCCCCAGCCGACACTATTTTGCCCGGTGTGCCATCCCCGCACTACACAAGCACGTGTCCCAAAGCATCTGCCGTGCCCTCAACAACGCAGTTACTGGGAGAGTCCACCTGACAACAGACACGAGGACAAGTGCTTGTGGCCAGGGACGGTACATCTGACGGCACACTGGGTAAACATAGTGGAAGCCAGTCGGACCTTGGGCCCCACACCGAGGATTGCGGGCCCTATGTCAGTCATAGTTGCCCCCACAGTGTATAGTTCCTCCTCCTCCTCCTAGTACTGCCTCCTCCTCCTCCTCCTCCTAGTACTGCCTCCTCCTCCTCCTCCTCCTCCTCCTCGCAACAAGCTGTCCTGAAACTCATAAGCTTAGGTGATAAACCTCACACTGCTTGTGAGTTGTGGACAGCTGTGAAAAAGCAGGCAGATCTGTGGCTGAGACCGCTGAACCTACATCCAGGCATGGTCGTGTGTGACAATGGCCGTAACCTGGTGGCGGCTCTGAGGCGAGGTGGGCTCACACACGTACCATGCCTGGCTCATGTGATTAACCTCGTAGTTCAGCGGTTTCTTAAATCATACCCCAAGTTGCCAGATCTGCTCGTGAAAGTACGCCGCCAGTCAGCTCATTTTCGCAAGTCTGCTACAGCTTCCGCCGCCCTTGCTGTGTTGCAGCAGCGTTTGCAGCTTCCGGCACACCGACTGGTGTGTGATGTCCCCACACGTTGGAACTCTACCCTCCACATGTTGCAAAGGATTTGTGAGCAGAAGAGAGCAGTTGTGGTGTACCAGATGCAACAAGGCCGTCGATGTTCAGGTCAGACTCCACACATAAGACCTCATGAGTGGACCTGGATGTTTGACATATGTACCATCCTGACAAACTTTGAGGAGGCCACCAAGATGGTGAGTGGCGATGACGCCATCATTAGTGTCAGCATCCCACTTGTCTGTCTTTTGCAACGCTCTCTGCAGAGAATTAAAGAGGAGGCATTGCAGCCAGAGTATGAGATGGATCAAGAAGCCGTAGTGGGCGATTACACACAGCCCAGCCTCATCTCATCCCAACGTGCATTGGGGGACAGAGGGAGAGGAGGAGGCCCCATAGATTGCTCCATACTGTATAATGGCCCTATAGCTTGCTCCATGCTTTAATGGCCATATAGCTTGCTCCATGCTGTAATGGCCCCATAGATTGCTCCATGCAGTAATGGCCCTATAGATTGCTCCATGCAGTAATGGCCCTATAGATTGCTCCATGCAGTAATGGCCCTATAGATTGCTCCATGCTGTAATGGCCCTATAGCTTGCTCCATGCTGTAATGGCCCTATAGCTTGCTCCATGCTTTAATGGCCCCATAGCTTGCTCCATGCTGTAATGGCCCTATAGATTGCTCCATGCAGTAATGGCCCTATAGATTGCTCCATGCAGTAATGGCCCTATAGATTGCTCCATGCAGTAATGGCCCTATAGATTGCTCCATGCAGTAATGGCCCTATAGCTTGCTCCATGCTGTAATGGCCCTATAGCTTGCTCCATGCTGTAATGGCCCCATAAATTGCGCCATGCTGTAATGGCCCCATAGATTGCTCCATAAGTATAATGGCCCCCTAGATTGCTCCATGCTGCATAATGGCCCTATAGATTGCTCCATGCTGTATAATGGCCCCATAGATTGCTCCATGCTGTATAATGGCCCCATAGATTGCTCCATACATTAATTGCCTCATAGATTGTTCCATGCAACATAATGGCCTCATAGATTGCTCCATGCTGCATAATGGCCGAATGGATTGCTCCATACTGTAATGGCACCATAGATTGCTCCCTACTGTACAATGCCCCCCTAGCTTGCTCCATAATATAATGGCCCCATATATTGCTCCATGCTGCATAATGACCCCATAGATTGCTCCATACTGTAATGGCCCCATATATAACTCCATACTGTATAATGCCCCCACATGCTGCTGCATAATGTATAATGGCCCCATATAGTGCTCCATACTGTATAATGGCCTCATATATTGCTCCATACTGTATAGTGGCTCCATACTGTAATGACCTATAGATTTCTCAATGCTGTAATGGCCCTATAGATTGCTCCATAAGTATAATGGCCCTATAGATTGCTCCATAAGTATAATGGCCCTATAGATTGCTCCATGCTGTAATGGCCCTATAGATTGCTCCATAAGTATACTGGCCCCATAGATTGCTCCATCCTGTAATGGCCCCATAGATTGTTCCATACTGTAATGACCCCATAGATTGCTTCCTCTTGTATAATGGCCCCATAGACTGCTCCACAAGTATAATGGCCCCATAGATTGCTCCATGCTGTAATGGCCCCATAGACTGCTCCATACTGTATAATGGCCCCATAGATTGCCCCATGCTGTATAATGGCCCCATATATTGCTCCATGCTGTAATGGCCCCATAGATTGCTCCATAAGTATAATGGCCCTATAGATTGCTCCATAAGTATAAGGGCCCTATAGATTGCTCCATAAGTATAGTGGCCCTATAGATTGCTCCATAAGTATAATGGCCCCATAGATTGCTCCATGCCGTAATGGCTCCATAGATTGCTCCATGCTGTAATGGCCCCATAGATTGCTCCATAAGTATAATGGCCTTATAGATTGCTCCATAAGTATAATGGCCCTATAGATTGCTCCATAAGTATAATGGCCCCATAGATTGCTCCATGCTGTATTGGCCCTATAGATTGCTCCATAAGTATAATGGCACCATAGATTGCTCCATGCTGTATAATGGCACCATAGATTGCTCCCTACTGTATAATGGCCCCATAGACTGCTCCATACTGTGTAATGGCCCCATATATTGCTCCATGCTGTAATGGCCCCATAGATTGCTCCATGCTGTATAATGGTCCCAAAGATTGCTCCATACTGTATAATGGCCCCATAGATTGCTCCATGCTGTAATGGGCCTATAGATTGCTCCATAAGTATAATGGCCCCATAGATTGCTCCATAAGTATAATGGCCCCATAAGTATAATGGCCCCATAGATTGCTCCATAAGTATAATGGCCCCATAGATTGCTCCATGCTGTATAATGGCCCCATAGATTGCTCCATGCTGTATAATGGCCCCATAGATTGCTCCATGCTGTATAATGGCCCCATAGATTTCTCCATGCTGTAATGGCCCCATAGATTGCTCCATAAGTATTATGGCCCCATAGATTGCTCCCTGCTGTAATGGCCCTATAGATTGCTCCATAAGTATAATGACCCCATAGATTGCTCCATAAGTATAATGACCCCATAGATTGCTCCATAAGTATAATGGCCCCATAGATTGCTCCATGCTGTATAATGGCCCCATAGATTGCGCCATGCTGTATAATGGCCCCATAGATTGCTCCCTACTGTATAATGGCCCCATAGATTGCGCCATGCTGTAATGGCCCCATAGATTGCTCCATAAGTATAATGGCCCTATAGATTGCTCCATAAGTATAATGGCCCCATAGATTGCTCCATAAGTATAATGGCCCTATAGATTGCTCCATAAGTATAATGGCCCCATAGATTGCTCCATGCTGTAATGGCCCCATAGATTGCTCCATACTGTATAATGGCTCCATAGATTGCTCCATGCTGTATAATGGCCCCATAGATTGCTGCATGCTGTAATGGCCCTATAGATTGCTCCATAAGTATAATGGCCCCATAGGTTGCTCCCTACTGTATAATGGCCCCATAGATTGCTCCATGCGGTAATGGCCCCATAGATTGCTCCATGCGGTAATGGCCCCATAGATTGCTCCATGCTGTAATGGCCCCATAGATTGCTCCATGCTGTAATGGCCCTATAGATTAACCCATGCTGTATAATTGCCCCATAGATTGCTCCCTACTGTATAATGGCCCTATAGATTGCTCCATGCTGTATAATGGCCCCATAGATTGCGCCATGCTGTAATGGCCCCATAGATTGCTCCATAAGTATAATGGCCCTATAGATTGCTCCATGCTGTATAATGGCCCCATAGATTGCGCCATGCGGTAATGGCCCCATAGATTGCGCCATGCTGTAATGGCCCCATAGATTGCGCCATGCTGTAATGGCCCCATAGATTGCTCCATGCTGTATAATGGCCCCATAGATTGCTCCATGCTGTATAATGGCCCCATAGATTGCTCCCTGCTGTATAATGGCCCCATAGATTGCTGCATGCTGTAATGGCCCTATAGATTGCTCCATAAGGATAATGGCCCCATAGATTGCTCCATAAGGATAATGGCCCCATAGATTGCTCCATAAGGATAATGGCCCCATAGATTGCTCCATAAGGATAATGGCCCCATAGATTGCTCCATGCTGTATAATGGCCCCATAGATTACCCCATGCTGTATAATGGCCCCATAGATTGCTCCCTACTATATAATGGCCCCATAGATTGCTCCATGCTGTATAATGGCCCCATAGATTGCGCCATGCTGTAATGGCCCCATAGATTGCTCCATAAGTATAATGGCCCTATAGATTGCTCCATGAGTCTAATGGCCCTATAGATTGCTCCATAAGTATAATGGCCCCATAGATTGCTCCATGCGGTAATGGTCCCATAGATTGCTCCATGCTGTATAATGGCCCCATAGATTGCGCCATGCTGTATAATGTCCCCATAGATTGCTCCATGCTGTATAATGTCCCCATAGATTGCTCCATGCTGTATAATGGCCCCATAGAGTGCTCCATGCTGTAATGGCCCCATAGATTGCTCCATAAGTATAATGGCCCTATAGATTGCTCCATACTGTATAATGGCCCCATAGATTGCTCCATAAGTATAATGGCCCCATAGATTGCTCCATGCTGTATAATGGCCCCATAGATTGCTTCATGCTGTAATGGCCCTATAGATTGCTCCATAAGTGTAATGGCCCCATAGATTGCCCCATGCTGTATAATGGCCCCATAGATTGCCCCATGCTGTATAATGGCCCCATAGATTGCTCCATGCTGTATAATGGCCCCATAGATTGCTCCATGCGGTAATGGCCCCATAGATTGCTCCATAAGTATAATGGCCCCATAGACTGCTCCATGCTGTATAATGGCCCCATAGACTGCTCCATGCTGTATAATGGCCCCATAGATTGCGCCATGCTGTAATAGCCCCATAGATTGCTCCATAAGTATAATAGCCCCATAGATTGCTCCATAAGTATAATAGCCCCATAGATTGCTCCATGCTGTAATGGCCCCATAGATTGCTCCATGCTGTATAATGGCCCCATAGATTGCCCCATGCTGTATAATGGCCCCATAGATTGCTCCATGCTGCATAATGGCCCCATAGATTGCCCCATGCTGTATAATGGCCCCATAGATTGCTCCATGCTGCATAATGGCCCCATAGATTGCCCCATGCTGTATAATGGCCCCATAGATTGCCCCATGCTGTATAATGGCCCCATAGATTGCTCCATACTGCATAATGGCCCCATAGATTGCTCCATACTGCATAATGGCCCCATAGATTGCTCCATACTGCATAATGGCCCCATAGATTGCTCCAAAAGTATAATGGCTGCATAGATTACTCCATGCTGTAATGGCCCCATAGATTGCCCCATGCTGTATAATGGCCCCATAGATTGCTCCCTGCTGTATAATGGCCCCATAGATTGCTCCCTGCTGTATAATGGCCCCATAGATTGCTCCCTGCTGTATAATGGCCCCATAGATTGCTGCATGCTGTAATGGCCCTATAGATTGCTCCATAAGTATAATGGCCCCATAGATTGCTCCATGCTGTAATGGCCCTATAGATTGCTCCATAAGTATAATGGCCCCATAGATTGCTCCATGCTGTAATGGCCCCATAGGTTGCTCCATAAGGATAATGGCCCCATAGATTGCTCCATAAGGATAATGGCCCCATAGATTGCTCCATGCTGTATAATGGCCCCATAGATTACCCCATGCTGTATAATGGCCCCATAGATTGCTCCCTACTATATAATGGCCCCATAGATTGCTCCATGCTATGTAATGGCCCCATAGATTGCTCCATGAGGCTAATGGCCCTATAGATTGCTCCATAAGTATAATGGCCCCATAGATTGCTCCATGCGGTAATGGCCCCATAAATTGCGCCATGCTGTAATGGCCCCATAGATTGCTCCAGAAGTATAATGGCCCCATAGATTGCTCCATGCTGTATAATGGCCCCATAGATTGCGCCATGCTGTAATGGCCCCATAGATTGCTCCATAAGTATAATGGCCCCATAGATTGCTCCATGCTGTAATGGTCCCATAGATTGCTCCATGCTGTAATGGTCCCATAGATTGCTCCATGCTGTATAATGGCCCCATAGATTGCTCCATGCTGTATAATGGCCCCATAGATTGCGCCATGCTGTATAATGGCCCCATAGAGTGCTCCATGCTGTAATGGCCCCATAGATTGCTCCATAAGTATAATGGCCCCATAGATTGCTCCATGCTGTATAATGGCCCTATAGATTGCTCCATGCTGTATAATGGCCCCATAGATTGCTCCATGCTGTATAATGGCCCCATAGATTGCTCCATGCTGTATAATGGCCCCATAGATTGCTCCATGCTGTATAATGGCCCCATAGATTGCTCCACGCTGTAATGGTCCCATAGATTGCTCCATAAGTATAATGGCCCCATAGATTGCTCCATGCTGTAATGGCCCTATAGATTGCTCCATGCTGCATAATGGCTCCATAGATTGCTCCATACTGCATAATGGCTCCATAGATTGCTCCATACTGTATAATGGCCCCATAGATTTCTCCATAAGTATAATGGCCCTATAGATTGCTCCATGAGTCTAATGGCCCTATAGATTGCTCCATAAGTATAATGGCCCCATAGATTGCTCCATGCGGTAATGGCCCCATAGATTGCGCCATGCTGTAATGGCCCCATAGATTGCTCCATAAGTATAATGGCCCTATAGATTGCTCCATGCTGTATAATGGCCCCATAGATTGCGCCATGCTGTAATGGCCCCATAGATTGCTCCATAAGTATAATGGCCCTATAGATTGCTCCATGAGGCTAATGGCCCTATAGATTGCTCCATAAGTATAATGGCCCCATAGATTGCTCCATGCGGTAATGGCCCCATAAATTGCGCCATGCTGTAATGGCCCCATAGATTGCTCCAGAAGTATAATGGCCCCATAGATTGCTCCATGCTGTATAATGGCCCCATAGATTGCGCCATGCTGTAATGGCCCCATAGATTGCTCCATAAGTATAATGGCCCCATAGATTGCTCCATGCTGTAATGGCCCTATAGATTGCTCCATGCTGTAATGGTCCCATAGATTGCTCCATGCTGTATAATGGCCCAAAGATTGCTCCATGCTGTATAATGGCCCCATAGATTGCGCCATGCTGTATAATGGCCCCATAGATTGCTCCATGCTGTATAATGGCCCCATAGAGTGCTCCATGCTGTAATGGCCCCATAGATTGCTCCATAAGTATAATGGCCCCATAGATTGCTCCATGATGTAATGGCCCTATAGATTGCTCCATAAGTATAATGGCCCCATAGATTGCTCCATGCTGTATAATGGCCCTATAGATTGCTCCATAAGTGTAATGGCCCCATAGATTGCTCCATGCTGTATAATGGCCCCATAGATTGCCCCATGCTGTATAATGGCCCCATAGATTGCTCCATGCTGTATAATGGCCCCATAGATTGCTCCACGCTGTAATGGCCCTATAGATTGCTCCATAAGTATAATGGCCCCATAGATTGCTCCATGCTGTAATGGCCCCATAGATTGCTCCATGCTGTATAATGGCCCTATAGATTGCTCCATAAGTGTAATGGCCCCATAGATTGCTCCATGCTGTATAATGGCCCCATAGATTGCCCCATGCTGTATAATGGCCCCATAGATTGCTCCATGCTGTATAATGGCCCCATAGATTGCTCCACGCTGTAATGGTCCCATAGATTGCTCCATAAGTATAATGGCCCCATAGATTGCTCCATGCTGTAATGGCCCTATAGATTGCTCCATGCTGCATAATGGCTCCATAGATTGCTCCATACTGCATAATGGCTCCATAGATTGCTCCATACTGTATAATGGCCCCATAGATTGCTCCATGAGTCTAATGGCCCTATAGATTGCTCCATAAGTATAATGGCCCCATAGATTGCTCCATGCTGTAATGGCCCCATAGATTGCGCCATGCTGTAATGGCCCCATATTTTGCTCCATAAGTATAATGGCCCTATAGATTGCTCCATGCTGTATAATGGCCCTATAGATTGCTCCATGCTGTATAATGGCCCCATAGCTTGCTCCATGCTGTATAATGGCCCCATAGATTGCTCCATGCTGCATAATGGCCCCATAGATTGCTCCCTGCTGTAATGGCCCCATAGATTGCTCCCTGCTGTAATGGCCCCATAGATTGCTCCATGCTGTAATGGCCCCATAGATTGCTCCATGCTGTATAATGGCCCCATAGATTGCTCCATGCTGTATAATGGCCCCATAGATTGCTCCATGCTGTATAATGGCCCCATAGATTGCTCCATGCTGTATAATGGCCCCATAGATTGCTCCATGCTGTATAATGGCCCCATAGATTGCTCCATGCTGTATAATGGCCCCATAGATTGCTCCATGCTGTATAATGGCCCCATAGATTGCTCCATGCTGTATAATGGCCCCATAGATTGCTCCATGCTGTATAATGGCCCCATAGATTGCTCCATGCTGTATAATGGCCCCATAGATTGCTCCATGCTGTATAATGGCCCCATAGATTGCTCCATGCTGTATAATGGCCCCATAGATTGCTCCATGCTGTATAATGGCCCCATAGATTGCTCCATGCTGTATAATGGCCCCATAGATTGCTCCATGCTGTATAATGGCCCCATAGATTGCTCCATGCTGTATAATGGCCCCATAGATTGCTCCATGCTGTATAATGGCCCCATAGATTGCTCCATGCTGTATAATGGCCCCATAGATTGCTCCATGCTGTATAATGGCCCCATAGATTGCTCCATGCTGTATAATGGCCCCATAGATTGCTCCATGCTGTATAATAGCCCCATAGATTGCTCCATGCTGTATAATGGCCCCATAGATTGCTCCATGCTGTATAATGGCCCCATAGATTGCTCCCTGCTGTATAATGGCCCCATAGATTGCTCCCTGCTGTATAATGGCCCCATAGATTGCTCCCTGCTGTATAATGGCCCCATAGATTGCTCCCTGCTGTATAATGGCCCCATAGATTGCTCCCTGCTGTATAATGGCCCCATAGATTGCTCCCTGCTGTATAATGGCCCCATAGATTGCTCCCTGCTGTATAATGGCCCCATAGATTGCTCCCTGCTGTATAATGGCCCCATAGATAGCTCCCTGCTGTATAATGGCCCCATAGATAGCTCCCTGCTGTATAATGGCCCCATAGATTGCTCCCTGCTGTATAATGGCCCCATAGATTGCTCCATAAGTAGAATGGCCCCATAGATTGCTCCATAAGTAGAATGGCCCCATAGATTGCTCCATAAGTAGAATGGCCCCATAGATTGCTCCATGCTGTATAATGGCCCTATAGATTGCTCCATGCTGTAATGGCCCCATAGATTGCACCATGCTGTATAATGGCCCCATAGTTTGCATTATACTTATGGATTGCTAGATAAGACAGAGGGCGCACGGTAGTGACGACAGACTCCGAAGACGCTGAAGACACAGGAGTTGCTGGGAACGGGAGAGGTAAGTATTTGAGGAGGGGGCCCCGATGCCAGCGCGCAGGGTAGGACTGGCCTGGTGTGATAGCTGGAAAAATTCCCGGTGGGCCCCGATGAGCGAGTTAGAGAGAATTGGTAGCGGGGGCTCTTAAAAAGTGCGGGCCCTTTAAAAGCGCAGCCGAAGGAAATGTAGCGTCGCGTGCGGCGCTCATACTATTCAGTGGTGACAGCGGGTGACGCGCATAGTCACATGACTGAGGACGTGTTCTTGGTGGGCGGTGTCACGCACCGCGCTCTGCTTTGCCGCTGGTGGCTGGCAGTGGTGTGTTGTCAGGTGACACGCTGACGTCGCGCTCTCCTCTCCCTGCTCCCCTGCCGGCTTTTGATACGCCGACGCCTCGCTCTGCTCTCCAGTCCCGGCTCCTGCTCCCTTGGAATTGGCCTTGTAACACCGGCTCCCGTCCGGGTATGGAACACCGCACCAGCACCGCGCACCGCCCTCTTCTCTCCTGCTCTCTTGCCTTTTAAGCCGGCTCCTGGGCTGAGTATGCGGTGACCAGCACTCTGCTCTCTCACCATAACCCTGGAAACAAGGCTGCAGGTCTGGCTACAGCTCTCCCTGCTTCAACTTCAAGTCAAGTGCAATATCTACGTTTTTCTGGGTGAGTGTTCCCAGCATTGGTCATCATCCATATATGGAGGGGTCGCAGGCTGGTCAAATGGGGACATGGATGGGGACATGGGGCTGAAGGGGGGGCTGGCTGGACCCATGGGGACATGGGGCTGAAAGGGAGGGGGCTGGCTGGGCCCATGGGAACATGGATGGGGACATGGGGCTGAAGGGGGGGCTGGCTAGACCCATGGGGACATGGATGGGGACATGGGGCTGAAGGGGGGGCTGGCTAGACCCATGGGGACATGGATGGGGACATGGGGCTGAAGGGGGGGCGGCTGGCTGGACCCATGGGGACATGGATGGGGACATGGGGCTGAAGGGGGGGCTGGATGGACCCATGGGGACATGGATGGGGACATGGGGCTGAAGGGGGGGCTGGCTAGACCCATGCGGACATGGATGGGGACATGGGGGGGGCTGTCTGGACCCATGGGGACATGGGGCTGGCTGGCTGGACCCATGGGGACATGGATGGGGACATGGGGCTGAAGGGGGGGCTGGCTGGACCCATGGGGACATGGATGGGGACATGGGGCTGAAGGGGGGGCTGGCTGGACCCATGGGGACATGGATGGGGAAATGGGGCTGAAGGGGGGGCTGGCTGGACCCATGGGGACATGGATGGGGAAATGGGGCTGAAGGGGGGGCTGGATGGACCCATGGGGACATGGATGGGGACATGGGGCTGAAGGGGGGGCTGGCTGGACCCATGGAGACATGGATGGGGACATGGGGCTGAAGGGGGGGCTGGATGGACCCATGGGGACATGGGGCTGAAGGGGGGGCTGGCTGGACGCATGGGGGACATATGGATGGAGGCACGGGGCTGAAGGGGGGGCTGGCTGGACCCATGGGGACATGGATGGGGACATGGGGCTGAAGGGGGGGCTGGATGGACCCATGGGGACATGGGGCTGAAGGGGGGGCTGGCTGGACGCATGGGGGAGATATGGATGGAGGCACGGGGCTGAAGGGGGGCTGGCTGGACCCATGGAGACATGGATGGGGACATGGGGCTGAAGGGGGGGGCTGGCTGGACCCATGGGGAGACGTATGGATGGAGGCATGGGGCTGAAGGGGGGGGGCTGGTTGGACGCATGGGGAGACATATGGATGGAGGCACGGGGCTGAAGGGGGGGGCTGGATGGACGCATAAGGGGACACATGGTGGTGAAGGGGGCCAAGTTGGGAACCTGGATGGACACATGGAGGTGAAGGGGGGCAAGCTGGACACATTGGGACCTGGATGGACACATATAGGTGAAGGGCAGCAAGCTGGACACATGGGGACCTGGATGGACACATGGAGGTGAAGGGCGGCAAGCTGGACACATGGGGTCCTGGATAGATATATGGGGTGGGGTGGGATGCATATATGAGTGGGACAGGATGGATATATGAAGGGGGGCAGGCTGGACACATGGAGGCCCGGATGGATATATGGGAGGGGCAGACTGGACACATGGAGACCAGAATGGATATATGGCGAGTGGGGAACATTATTACTTTAGAGTCCAATTAGGGACATTATTACTTCTGTAATATAATTTTATTTTTAGGAAACTGTTTTCCGTAAGAGGGGACAAAAGGGGGGTCCTGTTACTGTGCAGGGCGCCACTATGTCGCTTTATTTCTTCAACTGGTGTAGTGTAGAAGCCTGGGGAAAAGTGGGAATGTGCTCTAAAAGAGATCAGTTATTGATAACTGTGTGTTATTTTCTGCAGAGATGATTCCTGGCTGGAAGAAGTGATGGTGGACTGTGCCAGATGAGGAAAAGCGAAGATGAAGAACTTCACCTAGAGACATCACTGGTGAGTCAGTGTATTACTGTACACTTACACTATATAGTATATACAGAGCTCCTGTGTATGTCACTGGTGACCAGTGTATTACCTATACACTATATACAGAGCTCCTGTGTATAATGTCACTCGTGATAACTGTATTACCTGTACACTACATACAGAGCTCCTGTGTATAATGTCACCGGTGATCACTGTATTACATGTACACTGACACTATATACAGAGATCCTGTTTATAATGTCACTGGGGATCACTGTATTACCTGTACACTGACACTATATACAGAGCTCATATGTATAGTGACAGTGTTGTTAGTATTGTGGTTTGTATTCCTGATCAGTATTGTATTATTTGGTCACTATGTGGTGGTAATATGTGGTCTGGTCATGGTGTGGTGATTTGTCCCTTTTGTATGTGGTATTATTGGTGTTGTTATAGTGGATTATGTTGTGTATGGCGGTCATTTGTTCTCGCTGAGATTAACTAGGAAAAGATTTTTTTCCATGAGGCCACGGCTTCACTATCAGTATTTGGTCAGTATTTTTTCTCAGTAGTGAGAGCCAAAAGCAGGAGTGGGTGATAAATACAGAATTGGTGACTTGTTTCTATTCTACCTTTTCTCTGATTGTTCCTCACCTGGTTTTGGCTCCCACTCCTGAGAAAAAATCCTGACTGAATACTGATAGTGGGACTGTGGTCTTAGAGATGAAATACTTGGAGCAGAGCGTCAGAGATGCACTCACAGGGGTTCTCCGGGGAGAACAAGTAATCCCCTCTCCACAGGATAAGTGTTATGTTCTGCTACCAGAGCTAAGGAAAGAGAGGAGATCTGTCCCTACGATAGAACTCCGCTGAATCCCTACGATGTAACAGGGAACCTGATCCTGCGATCAGACCTGCTAAAGTCCTAAGCTAGTCTGTACGGAGACCTATAGATGTGGGGAAGGAATCCCTACAAGTACTAAGGACTGGGAGGAAAATGGGACACCTCCTAACAGAAATAGTAGCAGACAGACGAACAAACAAAATATATAGAACATAGAGGTCCGTAGACCAAGCAAACTAACAGAGTTAGATACAGAGCACAGGCTAGCTAGAAAGTAGTTATACAATGAAGTCCAGCAAAGCCAGAAGGGCGGAGCAGGATTAAATAGGCCAACAAGGTCATGTGACCAGCAAAGGAAAAAACCTAAGAGCAAGGTTCTAACAGTACCCCCCCCCCCCCTTCTAAGAGGATCCTCCGGATCCCCTAGGACCAGGCTTATCAGGAAATCTCCTGTGAAACGCTCTGATAAGTCTGGACGCGGAAACATCATCTGACCTCACCCAAGAGTTATCCTCGGGTCCGAAACCTTTCCAGGCCACAAGATACTGCAAACTACCTCTATACCGTCTAGAGTTAAGGATGCGAGAAATTTCATATTCCCCGTCATCCACCACCGGAGGAACAGAGGCAGAGGCGTCACCATCCGACACAACAGCTTTTTTTAACAGAGAGACATGAAATACCGGATTAATTCTCCAGGAGGTAGGAACCTCCAACCTAACAGCAGATTGGTTGACAACCTGAAGCACCTTAAAGGGCCCTACAAACTTGGGACCCAATTTCTTAGAAGGAATCCTCAACCGCAGATTCCTAGAGGACAACCAGACCATGTCACCAACAGCGAACAAAACCTCCTGTCGTTTCCTATCAAAGTAGTCTTTAGATTTTCTGTTGGCCTCCTGAAGATTACCACGCACATCCGTCCAAACTCTCTCCAAATCACCGGAAAAATTCTCCTCCTCAGGCACGGCAGATCCCAACTTGGAGAACGACCCAAACGACGGATGTCTCCCAGAACAACAAAAAAAAGGCGAACAACCAGCAGAAGAAGATGTATGATTGTTCAGAGCAAATTCAGCAAGTGGCAGAAACTCAGACCACCCCTCTTGATTGTCTGCCACAAAACAACGCAAGAACTGCTCAACATCCTGGTTTTTCCTTTCTGTCTGGCCATTAGATTCAGGATGATATCCGGACGAGAACGACAAATGAACTCCCAACCTGTCACAAAAGGCACGCCAAAAACGAGCCATGAACTGAGGACCCCTATCAGAAACAATGTCAGTAGGAACGCCATGAAGTCTGACAATTTCCTTGACAAAGGCCTTAGCGAGAGTTTTAGCGCAGGGCAGTTTGACGAAGGGAACCAAGTGACACATCTTGCTAAAACGGTCCACGACAACCCAGATGACAGTAAAACCCTCAGAGGGGGGAAGGTCAGTTATAAAGTCCATAGCCAAATGTGTCCAAGGAGCACTGGGAACCTCCAAAGGACAAAGCAACCCCGCAGCAGGAGTATGTGAGGACTTAGGTCTAGCACATATAGTACATTGATGCACCCACTTAATGACTTCCTTCTGCCATCCAGGCCACCAAAAACTGCGACCCACCAGTCTCTTGGTCTCAGAGATTCCGGGATGACCTGCCAACCGAGATTCGTGACACTCAACAAACAAATCTCTCCTAAAGGTCCCAGGCACAAACAACCTCCAATGAGGAGTGTTAGATGGGGCATTCTCCTGTGCTTTAAGAATCTCATCTTCCAAAACAAAGTCCAAAGCAGCTATCACAACACCTTCTTGTAAAATGTTCTCCTCTTTCTCAGCACCGACTATGGGAGAAAAACTGCGAGACAAGGCATCCGCCTTAACATTCTTAGTACCAGGGATGTAAGTAACGGAGAAATTAAACCGCGAGAAAAACAGTGCCCACCTAGCCTGACGGGCATTCAGGCGCTTGGCAGCATCAAGATATATCAGATTTTTATGATCCGTAAGAACCTGAACGGGAAATTCCGCACCTTCCAAGAAGTGGCGCCAGTGTTCAAATGCGAGTTTAATAGCCAATAATTCCCGATTACCAATATCGTAATTCAGTTCAGTCTCCGAAAATTTTTTTGAAAAAAAGGCACAGGGATGTAATCCATCCCCGTTATCCTGAGACAATACTGCGCCAACCCCCACAGAGGAAGCATCAACCTCAACCAAAAACGGCTTAGTCACATCAGGCTGCATAAGGATGGGAGCAGAGGTGAACCTCTCCTTGAGATACACAAAAGCTTCAATGGCCTCAGAAGACCACTGAACCGCATCAGCACCTTTCCTGGTGAGATCGGTCAGAGGTTTGACAATACTAGAAATTTTTTTTATGAATTTTCTGTAATAATTGGCGAAACCCAAAAACCTCTGTATCGATTTCAAACCAATAGGCCTAGGCCATTCCTGTACAGCTTGAACTTTAACCGGGTCCATCTCAAAACCTTCGCTGGAGATAATGTAGCCTAAAAAACTAATTCTCTGTACAGCGAACTCACATTTCTCCAGCTTAGCAAAAAGCGAATTGTCCATTAATAACTGTAATACCTCACGTACGCTCCGCCAATGAGACTCCAGATCCGGCGAATAAATCAAAATGTCATCCAAATACACAACCACATTTTTGCCGATCAAAGGTCTAAGGATGTCATTAATCAGATTCTGAAAAAATGCAGGAGCATTAGTAAGACCAAAAGGCATAACCAGGTTCTCAAAATGACCCACAGGAGTGTTAAAAGCAGTCTTCCATTCATCACCCTCCTTCATGCGCAACAGATTGTATGCCCCCTTAAGGTCAATTTTAGAGAACCACTTGGCCCCCATTAACTGGTTAAACAGATCAGGAATCAATGGCAGTGGGTAAGGATTGCGTACAGTAATTTTGTTAATCTCACGAAAATCCAGACAAGGACGTAAACCGCCGTCCTTTTTTTTTACAAAAAAAAATCCAACCGCCACAGGAGACTTAGAGGGCCTAATGTGACCGGCGGCCAAACTTGTCTGTATGTATTCCTCCAAAGCCTTCCTCTCAGGAATAGTAAGGTTAAATAAACGACTTTTAGGAAGAGTCGCTCCAGGGACAAATTCAATAGAACAATCATAGTCTCTATGGGGAGGCAAAACCTGCGATTCCTTCTCAGAAAAAACTCTCCAAAAATCCTGAATAGGAACAGGCAATTCTCCCCTATCCAAAGCTGCAATACGCCCGTTACAACACTTGTCATAACATTTATGGCTCCAGGATTTAATTTCACTGGTAGACCAATCCAGTACAGGATTGTGAAATTTTAACCAGGGCAATCCCAATATTACTGGAGAAGGCAAGTTATTCAACACTACCAAATCCAATTTCTCATGGTGAACACCATTAATAGTGAGAGGAAATTCACAGACCTTGAGAGTAATATTCTTCAAAGGGGAACCATCCACAGAAACCACAGCAATGGGGGATGATAAAGGTTCGGGTTTTAAATTGATGTAAAGAGAGGAGAGAACAAGGCGCAATGGGTGACTCAGTATTGCAATTGTTAGAGGGGTGTGAGGATGGCTACTAACCTTATGAAGTTGTGCACCTCTGCACAACCCCAGTGTAAAGCTCCACAAGCTCCGCTCTGTTGGTGGCTGTCATCTATTTCCAGCGGCGTTCACAGATCCTGATCTCTCGGTGGTGGATCACGTGGTCAGGTTAGTTGCATGTAACGCCGAGATGGACGCCCAGCTTCACCAACACCCCCGGCAGCGTTCCGGAGGGGTTAGGGCAGCGCAGCTTGGAAAACCAGGGTAGTGATTCTAATTAAATTCCTCCCACAGGTGAAAGAACAATAAGTTAAAGGCAGCTCCACCGCACCCCAACAGGGGGAAAGGGACAATAAATGGATATGAATAGCGGTACCAGAGCGCCAATAACAGGGCAAAAATATTAAAAGGACTGATTTATTAATATACACACAACGCGTTTCGGTGGACACAGCCACCTTCATCAGGTGTGACAAGCAGCAAACAATTGATCCTTATATACATTTGACTAGGTATACAATTACTTAAAAGGGGCGGGGCCAGATACAGAGTAATACCTCTATATTAACCCCTTGAGTTCATATATGCTCAATAGAGTAAAAAGGATTGTTATAAAATAATGCCTAATGAAGCATATAGGGTTCTTATAAAAAGGATTCGCTGTAAAAAAACAACAACTTGTGAATCCTATAATCTTAATACTTCATAGGATATATTGTCATCTACCACCCTATATTTTAGATTATATAAAAAAATAATAATAATTTTTACATACAACATAAAACAATGCATAAATATAAAGTATAAAATTACAATCAGTTTCTATCATTATAATTAGGAAAAGTAGACGAAGAAAGGAAAGAGAAAAAAAAAAAAAAAAAAAATTCCAAAAAAAATCCCCCCCAAAAAAAAAAAAAATTTTTTCAAAAAAAACAAAAATAAAAAAAAAAAAAAATAAAAAATTTTTCTTTAAATTTTTTTTTTTTTTTATTTTTGTTTTTTTTGAAAATTTTTTTTTTTTTTTTGGGGGGGATTTTTTTTGGAATTTTTTTTTTCTCTTTCCTTTCTTTGTTTGCTGCTTGTCACACCTGATGAAGGTGGCTGTGTCCACCGAAACGCGTTGTGTGTATATTAATAAATCAGTCCTTTTAATATTTTTGCCCTGTTATTGGCGCTCTGGTACCGCTATTCATATCCAAGAATTGAAAAAATTGGCCCGGTCGCTAAGGCAAAAACAGGCTCTGGCGCAAAGTGGTTAAACAATTCTCGACTGCCCATATGATGATGCCATGTGTTTGGAAGCTTCTAATAGTTTTTTGGGCAACATCTGAGTTAATTAGAGACACACCTGTGGATGTATTTTAATGCATACCTGAAACACACTGCTTCTTTGTGTAGCATCATGGGAAAGTGTAAATAAATCAGCCAAGATATCAGGAAGAGAATTGTGGGCTTGCACAATTCTGGCTCATCCTTGGGTACAATTTCAAGATATCTGAAGGTGCCTCGTTCATCTGTACAAACAATTATATGCAAGTACAAACAAGATTGGAATGTCCAGCCATCATACCATTCAGGAAAGAGACGGGTTCTGTGTCCCAGAGATGAACGTGCTTTGGTCTGACATGTGCATATCAACCCCAGGACAAAAGCAAAAGACCTTGTGAAGAGGATGGCAGAAGCTAGTAAGATTGTCAGAGTGACAATTCACAGTGAAACGAGTACTGTATCAAAATGGGCTGAAAGACCACTCTGCCAGGAAGAAGCCATTACTCCAAAAGAAACATAACAAATCCAGATTAATGTTTGCAAATGCACACAGGAACAAAGACCTTAATTTTTGGAGACATGTCCTGTGGTCTGATGAAACTAGAATTGAACTTTTTGTGCATAATGACCATCGTTAAGTTTGGAGGAAAAAGGGAGAAGCTTAGAAGCCTAAGAACACCATCCCAACTGTGAAACACGGGGGTGGCAGCATCATGTTGTGGGGTTGCTTTGCTGCAAGAGGGACTTGGTCCACATCACAAAATACGTAGTTGACTTCATGAGAAAAGAAGATTGTTGTCAATACTGAAGCAACATCTCAAGATATCAGCCAGGAAGTTAAAGCTTGAGCAGAAATGGGTCCTCCAAATGAGCAATGACCGGAAGCATACTGCCAAAATGGTAACAAAGTGGCTTAACCCCTTCGTGACCAAACCAATTTTTTTAAATCTGACCAGTGTCACTTTATGTAGTAATAACTCTGGAATAACATATCCCATAGCTTTTGAGACTGTTTTTTGTGACACATGATACTTTATAATAATGGTAAATTTAGGCTGATATGGTTTGTGTTTATTTATAAAAATATCAGAAACTTGGCAAAAATGTCTTAAAAATTGCACTTTTCAAACTATGATTGATTATGCCTTTAATCCCAATAGTCATACCACACAAAAACAGTACTAAATAACATTTCCCTCATGTCTGCTTTACATCAGCACCATTTGTAAAATGTTGTTTTATTAGCATTTTAGAAGATTTAAAAATGTAGCAGTTATTTTTCATTTTTTTCAAGGAAATTTACAAAACTTATTTTTATAGGGACTTGTTCAGTTTTGAAGTGACTTTGAGGCTGCGTGCCCACTGTGCGTTTTTCAAGCGTTTTTGCTGCGGAATTTTCGAAGCGAAAACGCTTAAATGCTTGGTAATGCGTGCCCCATGGTCCTCAATGATAACCCGCATGTGCTGTGTGTTGGTATATGCAACAGTTGTGGACTTCTTTGTTTGTGTGAAGGAGGACTTTATGCTGATCTGACAGTAGATGGCGATGTTGTGTAAAGTTTCCTTGTTTACTGTATTGTAAAAGAAAAAAGTCTCTCTTGTATTTTCTATTTTGTTCTTACTTCCTGGTGCAGTACTGTGTAACTGTGCGTTTTTTCCTTTACCCCATGTTCTGAGAAGTAAAAGCTTGTTATCCCCTGTAATCTGCTCTGTGAAGTTTTATACTGCAACTGTGGGTATCCAGAAGCTGTGCAACACTGTGCACATGCTGCAGAAATTTACGCTGCGGATTATCATTACGGAAAAATCTGAAGCATATCCATTAATTTTGCGGAAACGCGGCGTAATTCCCGCCATTGACTTCCATTGAATTGCATAATTTCTTAATGACTACATGTACACATGTGGATATTAAGTGATTCAATGTGTGGTTGGTACCCAGGTCTGGAGAAGAGGAGACTCTCCTCCAGACCCGGGTACCATAGTACCTGTAGATAAAAAAGAATAAAATAAAAAATAACATTATACTTACCTTCTCATGGCCCCCGGTCTCCTGTATGGTGCGTCCGGTGTCTTCGGCGGCTCGTGGTGGTGTAAAAGGACCTTCCATGATGTCATTTAGTCATGTGATTTAGTCATGTGACAGGTCACGTGACCATTGATGTCGGAGGTCGCTTGACCTGTCACATGACTAAATGACGTCATGGAAAGTCCTTTTACACCATCGCGAGCCGCCCAAGACACCGGACGCACCGGAGAAGGAGACCGGGGGCTATCGGAAGGCGAGTAGAATGTTTTTTTTGTTTACCATTTTTATTCTTTTTTTAACTATTAACTTGGTCACACTATATAAATCCATGCCGGTTGCATGGATTTATATAGTGTGACCAAGTTGTCAAGCACTTTTCCAACTGATGCTAAAATCGCTTGGAAAAGCGCTTGACAACCCGCTTGCAAAAATGCATGCAAAAACACTTGACAAACGCTTCTACCTGGCGGGAAAAACGCATGTAAAATCCGCATGCATTTTTCCTGCCAGGGAGATACAGAAAAAATCTGGAGCATTTTTGCTTGGTGGGCACTTAGCCTGCGAGTCTTATATGTTGGAAACCACCCAAAAGTGTTACCATTTTAACCCATTTAAAGCCCATGACGTACTAATACGCGTCTGTGCCCTGGGCTTTAAGAGCCTGACCCGTATTAGTACGTCACCGCGATCGCGCGCGCACACAGGCTGTGCGGGCGCGATCGCCGCCGGGTGTCAGCTGATTGTCACAGCTGACACCCGGTACTATGTGCAGGGAGTGGTTCCGCACCGCTCCCAGCACATTAACCCCCGCAATGCTGCGATCGAAGTCGATCGCAGCATTGCGGAGGCAAGGGGAGGTGATCGGTATACTCACCTCCTCTTCCGGCCTCCAGCGCTGTCTGCCGCGGCTTCCCGGGTGTTGCCATGACTACCCGATGTCGTCATGACAACATCCGGGTCACCAGACAGCAGTAAGATTGTTTGGACATGCGCAGTGCATCTCCAAACTATCTTCTCCCTGTCCAGCGCTGACAGCCTGCATGGCACAGGGATGGTGCTCCATCCTTATGCTGTGCAGGCGATCAGAATAAAAAAAGTGAAAGTCCCACAGTGGGACAAAGTAAAAAAGTGTAAAAACTCCCAGAAAGTGAAAAAAAAAAAAAAAAATTGTAAAAATATTAAAAAAAAAATAATCCACTAAAAACAAAAATATAATGTACCCATCAATAAATATTATTGTGAAAAAACAAACAAATAAACAATAAAAGTACACATGTTTGGTATTGCCGCGTCCGTAACGACCTGGACTATAAAACTGTTCCACTAGTTAACCCCTTCAGTGAACACGGTAAAAAATAAAAATAAAAAACAAAGCAAAAAACAATGCTTTATCATCATACCGCCATGCAAAAAATGGAATAACACGCGATCAAACAGACGAATATAAATAAAAATGGTACCGCTGAAAACGTCATCTCGTCCCGCAAAAAGCAAGCTGCCATACAGATCCATCATCCGAAAAATCAAAAAGTTACAGCTCTCAGAATAAAGCAATGCAAAAAAATATTTTTTTTTATAAAATAGCTTTTATTATGTAAAAGCGGCAAAACATAAAAAACAATATAAATGTGGTACCGCTGTAAACGTACTGACCCGAAGAATAAAGCTACCTTATCAATTTTACCACACCCGGAGCAGAATAAAAAAAAAAAAAAAAAAAAATTACTGAATTGTTGGTTTTTGTTTATTCTGTCTCCCAAAAGCTGGAATAGAAAGCGATCAAAAAATGTCACATGCCTGAAAATGGCACCAATAAAAACGCCAACTCATCCCGCAAAAAACAAGCCGTCACATGACTCTGTCGGCCAAAATATGGCAATGCAAAAACTAGATTTTACAAAATATGTGTCTTTTAGTGTGTGACAGCTGTCAATCATAAAAACCCAATATGATTCTGGTATCGCTGTAATCTCATCACTTATACCGCACGAGGAACGGCGTAAAAAATAAACGTATAAAGTATTTTTTTTTCCACTTTTTCATTTTTACGAATCAATTTGTGAAGCACCTGAGGGTTCCAAGTGCTCACTATGCATCTAGATAGGTGCCTTGGGGGGTCTAGTTTCCAAAATGGGGTCACTTGTGGGGGAGCTCCAATGTTTAGGCACACAGGGGCTCTCCAAACGCAACATGGTGTCCGCTAACAATTTGAGCCGATTTTCCATTCAATTTGTTAGAGGACACCATGTTGCGTTTGAAGAGCCCCTGATGTGCCTAAACAGTGGAGCTACCCCACAAGTGACCCCATTTTGGAAACTAGACCCCCCAAGGCACCTATCTAGATGCATAGTGAGCACTTGGAACCCTCAGGTGCTTCACAAATTGATTCGTTAAAATGAAAAAGTGGAAAAAAAAAACTTTTTCATTTTTACGAATCAATTTGTGAAGCACCTAGGGGTTCCAAGTTCTCACTATGCATCTAGATAGGTGCCTTGGGGGGTCTATTTTCCAAAATGGGGTCACTTGTGGGGGAGCTCCACTGTTTAGGCACATTAGGGACTCTCCAAACGCAACATGGCGTCCGCTAATTATTCAAGCAAATTTTACAATCAAAAAGTCAAATGGCGCTCCTTCCCTTCCGAGCCCTGCCGTGCGCCCAAACAGTGGTTTTTCCCCACATATGGGGTATCTGCGTGCCCAGGGGAAATTGCACAACAAATTTTGGGGTCCATTTTTTCCTGTTACCCCTGCGAAAATAAAAAAAATTGGGTCTAAAGTAACATTTTTGTGAAAAAAGTTAAATGTTCATTTTTTTCTTCCACATTCCAAAAATTCCTGTGAAGCACCTGAAGGGTTAATAAAGTTCTTGAATGTGGTTTTGAGCACCTTGAGGGGTGCAGTTTTTAGAATGGTGTCACTTTTGGGTATTTTCTGTCATATAGACCTCTCAAAGTGACTTCAAATGTGATGTGGTCCCTAAAAAAATGGTTTTGTAAATTTTGTTGGAAAAATGAGAAATCACTGGTCAACTTTTAACCCTTATAGCTCCCTAACAAAAAAACAATTTTGGTTCCAAAATTGTGCTGATGTAAAGTAGACATGTGGGAAATGTTATTTATTAACTCTTTTGTGTGACATATCTCTCTGATTTAAGGGCATAAAAATTAAAATTTTGAAAATTGCAAAATTTTCAAAATTTTCGTTTTTTTCACAAATAAACGCAAGTGATATCGAAGAAATTTTACCAAAATCATGAAGTACAATATGTCACGAAAAAACATTCTCAGAATCAGGGGGATCCGTTGAAGCGTTCCAGAGTAATTACCTCATAAAGTGACAGTGGTCAGAATTGTAAAAATTGGCCTGGTCATTAACGTGCAAACCACCCTCGGGGGTAAAGGGGTTAAACACTGCACCCCTCAACGTATTTAAAATTGCTTTCATATAGTTCATTAACCCTTCTGGTTCTTTTCAGGAAGTAATGGAAAGTGGAATGACAAGAATGAAAAAGTTTATTTTTACAATCTAGATTTTGATAACTTCTGAACAGGCAATTATAGCCGGCATACTTTAAAGGTAGTTATTTGGCCATGAGCTGCCAAGGCAAACATCAGGACCACACAATCAAGATATCAAGGTGCCGATAAAGTTAAAAGGAAGCCCCCACACTGTGTTAACTATTTAGATTCTATAATCACTATTGACAACAGAATCAAAGGGGTTAAACGTCCATGGTCTGTGCCAACACTGATCATGGCTGATGCAGCAAGTTGTCAGCTATAATGTACAGGTGACAGCTACAGGATAGTCACCTGTCGGGGAACGCTAGTCTCTTATATTGCAGATCAGTAAAAAGACGTCTATTGGTCAATAAGGGGTTAAGGATAACAAAGTCAATGTTTTGGAGCGGCCATCACCAAGCCCTGATCTTAGTCCTATTGAAAATGTATGGGCAAAGCTGAAAAGGCCGGTGCGAGCAAGACGACCTACAAACCTGGATCAGTTACACCAGTTGTGTCAGGAGAAATGGGCCCAAATTCCGACCTAAGAGTATGTGCCCACGTAGCGTTTTATAAGCGTATATGCTGCGGACTTTCCTCAGGGTAAACGCTTGTGAAACGCTAGGTAATCTGCCCCCCATGGTCCCCAAGGGGAATCCGCAAGTTCTATGCCCATGCTGCGGATTTTTCCGCAGCGTTTTTGATGCGCGCAATAATCCACAGCATGTCAATTAATTTTGCGTTTCCGCAAGCGGAATTACCTTTGCAATGCAATAAAAAACGCAAGGCAATTCCGCATGTGGAAAATGCGCGATAAACGCAGGATAAACACGCGTGGAATTCCGCATGTGGAAAACGCGCGATAAACGCGCGTGGAATTCCGCATGTGGAAAACGCAGGATAAACGCGCGTGGAATTCCGCATGTGGAAAATGCGCGATAAACGCAGGATAAACGCGCGTGGAATTCCGCATGCGTTTTTCCGGGAGAGGACATGTGGAAAGCAACGTGGGCACATAGCCTTATATTGTGAGAAGCTTGTGGGAGGAAATCCCAAATGTTTCACCCAAGTCATTCACTTTAAGGACAATGGTACCAAATACTAATGAAATGGATGGAAAGTTTTGACTTTGTTTTAAGCATTTTTATTACTTACTGCATTCTCGCTCTCTCATTATTCTGGCATTTGGCAAATATTACAAATGATGGTAATCCTAATTGACCTAAAACAGGAAAGGTTTATTCTGATTTCATGTCAGATATGGAGAGAAACATGCATATACTGTGTGTCTTTTTATATAGTGTATGGAAACTTCTGGTTTCAACTGTATATGAGATATTGAAATGTAATTGGTCATATTGTAATTTATTTTGAATGAAGTAAGTGAATTCCCACATTAATTTGACATTATATAATAATGTCTTTATATTTAAATAAATCTCAAGTGATTTCAACAATACAACAGGATGTTATTTTCTTATAATAAAAAAATTAAAATAAAAAATTCTATTGTGGTGTTAATTTTGTAATATTGATTTCTTTATCTGTTTCATTTATGTCTCAGTGTTTGAAAAAGGCCTTTTGCATAAGGCTGAAACGTTACATTGAATTTTGGGATTTCTTTATGAAATAAAGAATTGCATTATCATTATGAATATTTGAGTGCCGAGTATCTATATATACACTGGCATGCCAGGCATGTCAATCTCCACAAGGAGAAAAATGACCCTTTAGATCCCAGTGAGAAGCCTCTCATACAGTCAAATCGGATCTCATGCTTTGTACTGACGAGGAGCAATACCCTGAAACACCGTGGCTGCAAATTGAGATTCTGGTTTGGCTTTTCTCCCAAGTCATGTGACAAGGCTCGTTAAAGGGTCGATATTGACTTTTAGGATTGCTACTTCCAATAGACTTGTCACTTATCTCACTTTTAGCAAATCAGAATATACCGTAGATCATATATAATAGAAATAATCATTATCCACTGTCTGTCTTTCCAAAAGTGATAATAGGAAGTGCAGCCATATCGGTTGTGGCCTTTGAATTAATTTCTCAGAAACAGACAGTGAACAGTCATTTTGTCAGGATGTTATATCAATGACTAAGTCATTAGTTTCCAAGAAGCTGCTTTAAAATTGACAAACTACTTCTTCCTATTTTTGCAGCGGTGCAATATTGCCATCTTATTAGAGAAGAGCAGTTAAAGAGAATGTGTTATCAAAAAATAACCAATTGTTTAAATTACCTTTTTACATGAAATGTATTATTTTTTTTTTACTTTTTTTTCACTATAGTAACCATCTAAACTAAAAAAACACACCCACAGATCCTGCAATTATCACCCTGGCCAAAATTAGTTTCATATTTCCTGTTGTATGCAGAAGATTTTTCAGCAGTTTTATTATCATGACTGAAAATGACAATGAAAGATGACACCTCTATATAAAGCAGATAAAGTAGCCACCATTCACAAGAAATGAGTCACAGCTCACCTCCTCACCCTTCCTTCACAATGAGTCAGGATTGGTTTTTTTTGATTGTGATGTTAAAAAGTGAAAATCTAAAAAAAATGACATTTAAAGTAAATTGAATGTAATCCCTTCTCACCATGGACAGTTTTAGTTTTTGGGCTTTTTCTTTGTTCCTCGCCTTCTTTCTCCCCTTTCGTGTGACATAGCTGTATGAGGGCTGGTTTTTTACCCTACAATATACTGGAAAACTGGAACAAAAATTCCAAGCGAAGTTAAATGGGATTGCGTTTTTCATTGTATTTGGGTTTTGTTTCTAAGGTTTCATTGTGCAGTGAAAATGACCTGTGAACATGATTCTTCATGTCGAGCAAACTTGAAAAACCAGATATCAAACTTGTATAGTTTTATTTTGATGATGAAAATATTTCAGAGATTCGGTGGATAGAGCTTTATGAGGGCTTGCTAATTGCTGAGGTTTTCATTAATAACATTATTTGGGTTATATACGATGTTTCAATCCCACTTTTTCATGTACCAACATGGCAGCCATGGGGGCGGTCAGCAGGCTCATGGTTGCCACTGAAATCCATAAGCAGCACTTTCACTTAGTGAAGGGGGGTGGAAGGCAACATCCCATGGGCATCCAAAATGGTGAACCTCTGGGACATCGCACCTTAACTACCACGGTCAGGGATTTACTGCAGCATCTAAGGGGTTAACAGCAGCAACCAGAGCTGCTCTAATAGCGGCTTTTACAGACAAATACCGGCAGTATAACACAGCTGGAATCTGCAGGTATATTGCGGGTTGAGTTGCAGAGTCCACTCCACACACTCGCACCCAACATGCACTATACATGTAGGGCAGATAGGGGTTAAACAACAGAGGACACGTTCCTTTTAAGCACTTAAGAATTTATTTATTTTTTACTTTGCAGATAGTATACTCGCATATGCTTTGTACTTAAAAGGAATGTCTGCATTAGTTAATGTCTTTTTGTTAGAAGGGCCCCAATATGCTGACTAAAGGATGATCTGTTGCTGGCAATCTCAGCGATAAGCCATTTATTGAAAAATCTGGCAACAAGCATTTAATTCTCCTGCACTGCCACCAAAGGAAACAGGAGGTACTGCACAGTATCCAGTGAAATCAATAAACTGACTATGTAATGAATGAAGTACTGGGACCTTCAAAGTAGGAATGACTCCATGTAACTGCTCTCTAGTCTGCATAAAATGGGTTCAGGTTTACAACGGAGAATCCCCACTATTAACCTGTATAGTGCCCCAAGTATGTGCAAGTGGTTTCTAAACCAGACAACCTCATTAAGTCTCATAACACCTTTGTCAATAAACAGGTATTCTCAAGTTACTAAGTTGCTTTAATTAGTTAAACAGCATGAAAATACACAAGTTTGCCACTGACTTGCTTTTTCTATCTGCTGTCATTCTCCTGCAATGAGAGCTTTTATCTTACATAGTGTAAAGCTCATTTCCTTGGAGTTCAGCCACTAGTAGACCTTGGTAGAGAGTGTGCAGTAGTCACATTCCAGGAGAAAAGTTAACTCCTAACATACCGTTATCTCTGTCCAGCCCATTCATTTCTATACACCAGTTAGCTGCTCCCTGCCTTCTCCCTTTAGGCTTTTGACGAGATGCTCTTATCCATCCTGTAGAATCACAATTCCTGCACCCAGTATCTAGGCTCTCACTGTCCGTGGCTGTGTGCTTGCTCATCAGAGCTATCACTCTGGGAGAAGAGCCCGTCCTGCCAGAAATCAGGAAGTAAGGAGACTGCACAGCTCTGAGCTGCTCAAGAGATCACTTATGAAAACTCCTTTTAGGCATCAAACATTTCCTTTGTTCAAATAGAAAGAATATAGATCTACATATTTTAGAATGTGTATGAACTACATGTCTGAAATAAAAATAAATGATTCTAAATAATATATATATATATATATATATATATATATATATATATATATATATACATACAGTACAGACCAAAAGTTTGGACACACCTCATTTAAAGATTGTTCTGTATTTTCATGACTATGAAAATTGTACATTCACACTGAAGGCATCAAAACTATGAATTAACACAGGTGGAATTATATACTTAACACAAAAAATTTGGGAAACAACTGAAAATATGTCTTATATTCTAGGTTCTTCAAAGTAGCCACCTTTAGCTTTGATAACTGATTTGCACACTTTTGGCATTCTCTTGATGAGCTTCAAGAGGTAGTCACTGGAAATGGTCTTCCAACAATCTTGAAGGAGTTCCAAGAGATGCTTAGCACTTGTTGGCCCTTTTGCCTTCACTCTGCAGTCCAGCTCACCCCAAACCATCTCGATTGGGTTCAGGTCTGGTGACTGTGGAGGCTAGGTCATCTGGCGTAGCACCCCATCACTCTCAGTTTGGTCAAATAGCCCTTACACAGCCTGGAGGTGTGTTTGGGGTCATTGTCTTGTTCAAAAATAAATGATGGTCTAACTGAACGCAAACCGGATGGAATAGCATGCCGCTGCAAGATGCTGTGGTAGCCATGCTGGTTCAGTATGCCTTCAGTTTTGAATAAATCCCCAACAGTGTCACCAGCAAAGCACCCCCACACCATCACACCTCCTCCTCCATGCTTCACGGTGGGAACCAGGCATGTAGAGTCCATCCGTTCACCTTTTCTGTGTCTCACAAAGACACGGTGGCTGGAACCAAAGATCTCAAATTTGGACTCATCAGACCAAAGCACAGATTTCCCCTGGTCTAATGTCCATTCCTTGTGTTCTTTAGCCCAAACAAGTCTCTTCTGCTTGTTGCCTGTCCTTAGCAGTGGTTTCCTAGCAGCTATTTTACCATGAAGGCCTGCTGCACAAAGTCTCCTCTTAACAGTTGTTGTAGAGATGTTTCTGCTGCTAGAACTCTGAGGAAGCCATACGGCGAGAGCGTGGGTTCGGGGATAGGCTGACGACCTGGTGCGGGCTGCACACACATGGGTATGCATTGTTTCTGACTGTTTCTCTGACTCTCTACTTTTTGGGGAAGCTCCTCTTATATTCATGCTTTTATGGCATGCCTAATACATTCTTTACTGAGGGCTCCCATGTATAGGTATCTCACCTGTCATTAGTGGCACATTATTGCAGGGACTGTGATTATACAATCTACTGGGTAATCTATTGCATAGAGCTTTTGCATGGAACATTGAATGGATTACTACTATTATTATTTATTTTTCTTTGCGCAAGACACCTGCACTTTATGATTCATTGGGGAGATTATTACATGGACCTCTGCACGTAATATTGTATGGACTACCAATATATGTTTAACCCCCCCTTCCCCTTTTTTTTCTCTCTGCAAAGTGCCTGGTATAAGTAGTGCCCCATTTTTGTCCAATAAATGCAGCTGATCTCTGCGACCTGTGTATGTGCTGTGTGACTGGGCACTTCAGCCCTCACTGGGTACCCATCTTTACATCTTAAACTGTATGTTAAATTATGTATGCAAGTTTTTAAGAAATTGAATTAATAAAAATTATGTTTTTTATCGCTAAACTCAATGTCCTCCTCTCTTTCTGCTAGAACTCTGTGTGGCATTGACCTGGTCTCTAATCTGAGCTGCTGTTAACCTGCGATTTCTGAGGCTGGTGACTCGGATAAACTTATCCTCAGAAGCAGAGGTGACTCTTGGTCTTCCTTTCTTGGGGCGGTCCTCATGTGAGACAGTTTCTTTGTAGCGCTTGATGGTTTTTGCAACTTCACTTGGGGACACTTTCAAAGTTTGCCCAATTTTTCGGACTGACTGACATTTATTTCTTAAAGTAATGATGGCCACTCGTTTTTCTTTAATTAGCTGCTTTTTTCTTGCCATAATACAAATTCTAACAGTCTATTCAGTAGGACTCTCAGCTGTGTATCCACCTGACTTCTGCACAACTGATGCTCCCAACCTAATTTATAAGGCAAGAAATCCCACTTATTAAACCTGACAGGGCACACCTGTGAAGTGAAAACCATTTCCGGTGACTACTTCTTAAAGCTCATCAAGAGAATGCCAAGAGTGTGCAAAGCAGTCATCAAAGCAAAAGGTGGCTACTTTGAAGAACCTAGAATATAAGACATATTTTCAGTTGTTTCACACTTTTTTGTTAAGTATATAATCCTACATGTGTTAATTCATAGTTTTGATGCCTTCAGTCCAAAATTTATCCAAAATTAATGGGTATGCTTCAGATTTTTCCGCAATGATAATCCACAGCGTAAATTTCCGCAGCATGTGCACAGTGTTGCACAGCTTCTGGATACCCACAGTTGCAGTATAAAACTTCACAAAGCAGATTACATGGGATAACAAGCTTTTACTTCTCAGAACATGAGGTAAAGGAAAAAACGCACAGTCACACAGTACTGCATCAGGAAGTAAGAACAAAATAGAAAATACAAGAGAGACTTTTTTTCTTTCACAATACAGTAAACAAGGAAACTTTACACAACATCGCCATCTACTGTCAGATCAGCATAAAGTCCTCCTTCACACAAACAAAGAAGTCCACAACTGTTGCATATACCAACACACAGCACATGCGGTTTATCAGTGAGGACCATGGGGCACGCATTACCAAGCGTTTAAGCGTTTTCGCTTCGAAAATTCCGCAGCAAAAACGCTTGAAAAACGCACAGTGGGCACGCAGCCTCAAAGTCACTTCAAAACTGAACAGGTCCCTATAAAAATAAGTTTTGTAAATTTCCTTGAAAAAAATGAAAAATAACTGCTACATTTTTAAATCTTCTAAAATGCTAACAAAATAAAACAACATTTTACAAATGGTGCTGATGTAAAGCAGACATGAGGGAAATGTTATTTAGTACTGTTTTTGTGTGGTATGACTATTGGGATTAAAGGCATAATCAATCAAAGTTTGAAAAGTGCAATTTTTAAAACATTTTTGCCAAGTTTCTGATATTTTTATAAATAAACGCAAACCATATCAGCCTAAATTTACCATTGTTTTTTGTGATGCATGATACTTTATAATAGTCTCGAAAGCTATGGGATATGTTGAAGCATTCCAGAGTTATTACTATATAAAGTGACACTGGTCAGATTTAAAAAAAATTGGTTTTGTCATGAAGGGGTTAAGCCACTTTGTTACCATTTTGGCAGTATGCTTCGGGTCATTGTCCATTTGGAGGACCTATTTCTGCTCAAGCTTTAACTTCCTGGCTGATATCTTGAGATGTTCCTTCAGTATTGCCACATAATCTTCTTTTCTCATGAAGCCATCTATTTTGTGATGTGCACCAAGTCCCTCTTGCAGCAAAGCAACCCCACAACATGATGCTGCCGCCCCCGTGTTTCACAGTTGGAATGGTGTTCTTAGGCTTCTAAGCTTCTCCCTTTTTCCTCTAAACTTAACGATGGTCATTATGCACAAAAAGTTAAATTCTAGTTTCATCAGACCACAGGACATGTCTCCAAAAATTAAGGTCTGAGTTCCTGTGTGCATTTGCAAACATTAATCTGGCTTTTTTATGTTTCTTTTGGAGTAATGGCTTCTTCCTGGCAGAGTGGTCTTTCAGCCCATGTTGATACAGTACTCGTTTCACTGTGAATTGTCACTCTGACAATCTTACTAGCTTCTGCCATCCTCTTCACAAGGTCTTTTGCTTTTGTCCTGGGGTTGATATGCACATGTCGGACCAAAGCACGTTCATCTCTGGGACACAGAACCCGTCTCTTTCCTGAGTGGTATGATGGCTGGACATTCCAATCTTGTTTGAACTTGCATATAATTGTTTGTACAGATGAACCAGGCACCTTCAGATATCTTGAAATTGTACCTAAGGATAAGCCAGACTTGTGCAAGTCTACAATTCTCTTCCTGATATCTTGGCTGATTTCTTTACACTTTCCCATGATGCTACACATAGAAGCAGTGTGTTTCAGGTGTGCATTAAAATACATCCACAGGTGTGTCTCTAATTGACTCAGATGTTGCCCAAAAAACTATTAGAAGCTTCCAAACACATGGCATCATAATATGGGCAGTCCAGAATTGTTTAAATACATAGTAATCTTAGCGTATGTAAACTTTTGACTTTGCAGTAAGTAATAAAAATGCCTTAAAACATTATCTCTCTCATTATTCTGGCATTTGGCAAATATTAAAAATGATGGTAATCCTAATTGACCTAAAACGGGAAAGGTTTATACTTATTTCATGTCAGATATGGAGAAAAACATGCATATGTGTCTTTTTATATAGTGTATGTAAACTTCTGGTTTCAACTGTATATATGTATATATGTGCACATCTCATTGCTATAGCAAATCAGTGGGAGTCATCAACAGTGATAAAGTAATAGAAAAAAGGAAGAAAATTGAATCCTTAGAGGAAAAGTAAGATAATTTGTCTAAAAAATGCCAGTGTAAGGAGGCTCATAAGCTCCCCGGGGAGCCATTGCATGGTTTATAAGCCTCCTTACTCTGGCATTTCACTCTCCTCACTGGGATCTAAGGGGTAAAGTTTTTCCTTCTGAAGTCTCTCACACAGCTAAATCAGATCTCATGCTTTGCACTGCTGAGGGGCAACACCCCGAAACACCATGGCTGCAAATTGAGATTCTAGTTTGCCATTTATCCTAAATCATGTGGCAAGGCTTGTTAAAAGGTTGATATTGACTTTTAGGATTGCTACTTCTAATAGGTTGCACTGGAAGAGACAGTTTGCAAGTTTTGGGTAGAATTTCTCTTCAATAAAAATACTTTTTGATTACACCAGTGATTTTTTTCCTTTCTTACAGACTGGACCAGTCATTGGGGAAGCCCTCACTGTTTCTTTCTGGATAGATTCCACTTCCTACCACTATGAAATGGAATAAATGCTATGTTTTAGAGAAATTAACAATAGTAATGGTAGTAATCTGACACCATATGATGGCAAATCCAAGCAATATGCCGTCATTTGTAACAATGGGAAAGCCTTTTTTTTAAGAGGTTGTCCAGAATAAGGATGCCATATTTCATCGCTTTGTGGAAGAATAGGTAAATCGTTTCTCATGTTATATTCTCTGAACTGTAAATCGTAAACGGTTTCACAAATTTGGTTGAATGCCAGTGGACCCAAAAAATGCTAATTTCTAATAGTAAATTTAAAAATGACTTTTTTTTACTTTTATTTATTTCCAGATAAAGTGAAAGATCGAGGCTCTAATACAATTGGGTCAAGATTGAACCGTGTCGAGGACAAGGTAAGAAAATAAGATAAAACCATATATATTTATATTATGCACAGCTACTACTTACACATACACACATGGAGTACAGGATATACAGACAATTACCACATACTACATACAGAATATTCCTCACTCTCTGAAAAAGTGTAAAATACATAATGGTGCATCCAGACACCAATTCTACAGCGCTGCTCATACACTGCAAAGAGTCTAAATACCTGTGGTCATCTGTGACTTGCACACACAAGTTAAGGTGGCCACACACAATAACTGAACGTTGATTGCTGGTTCGGCCGTCCACTACCTCTCCCAACTCTCATACATGAGAAGGTTTGGCTTGGTTAAATGTTCATGTGTTTTCAAAGTGGAGAACTGTGAAAATCACTGCCAAACGGCTCTGGCAGCAGCTTATCACCTGAATAACAAAAGGGTCGGGCATTAAGGGTCAGGCAGTTTGAATTTTACCTCCTCTGACCTCATCTGTCAGGGAAGAGTCTGGATGTCCCCTTAGACTATTAGCTTAGTCTATTGTGTATGGAGGCTTAAAGGGGTTTTCCATTACTCAGACAACTACATCTCAATCCATATGTGTGTCCCCCAGTAAAATAATAACACCTATACTCACCTCCAGTGCCAGCACTATTCCAGCGGTGTCTGCACTGGCTCTCCTGGGGATTGCATGTGTCATGGGTGTGTCAGAAGTGACAGACAGTCATCCTGCAGTTGGTTGCAGGAGATCTCTTCATTTGGCCTTACAGACAACTTCTTAGAATATGTATCTCTAGGACCCAGGGGCTAGCTTCCTCTGGCTAATTAACACCCTGGCCTGGATGTATAAATACCTGTTGTGAGCCAGAGGGAGGTGCCGGCGATATTCATTGCCCCTTGTGAAGGCTTGAGCAAGAGCAGTACTTCTTCCTCTCTGGTGCTAGAGAACGTGTGCGCATTTGTCTGGAGTCGAGTAAAGTTAAGCGATTTTCCCTTGTTTGTCCCCCATTGTTGTCTTTAGTGTTCAGTGGGGATCAACTAGTGCTCATCCTTTCTGTTCCCTAGTCTGAGCCTAATGCCAGGGATAGACAGGCTGAGGTACGCGTGCGGCGATTGGTGAAGAACCAATAAAGGGACATTAGTGGAGACAGGGTGACACTAGATCAGCCTAGGAGTTCTCCACTCCCCACTTTCCCTAGTCTGGGTTCCCTTTCCCTTTTCCCTTTGTGTTGCACTTAGTCTTTCCCACACCTTACGTGACAGCATGACATTATGTCTCATGATTCCTAGGGGCAATCAGTGCTGACTTTACTCTCCCCGCCTTTGGCCAACTTGCATACATCCAGAGGAAGTGAGAGATGTTGCTGCTCTTACTTCCTCCGGATGTACAGGCATGTGCTATAACTGGAGGCAGGAAGAGTGAAGCCAGCGCTGATTGGCAGCAGGGATCACTTGACATAACAATGTCACGTGATTCCAAGGAGAGCCAATGCCGACATGGCTGGAACACTGGAGGGGAGTATAGGTGTTATTATTTTACTGAGGGCAAAAATATATATATGGAGGAGATGTCCGAGTAGTAGAAAACCCCTTTAAGTGTTGGCTACTACTTTCATGGATGTGGACAGAAAGCTCTTTCTGAGTTCATTAAGTAGTTCAATCTGACAAAGGTTTCCAATAGAGTTGGTGCGAGTCAATTCGCAGGACCCAGTCCATCAGCCACATCCATAATCTGTGACGGCTGCATCGGAGCCCTGAGAACCACCTCCTACATCCCGGCATCCACAGCTGTTCTACTGATTAGCCGGCCTGATGCAATGTCACATATGCATCATGCTGTAACCATAAAGATGCAGCTAATCAGAAGAGAAGCAGGGAATCTTGGAAGGTAGAAGGCAGGTCTTGAGGCTCCTGTCCAGCATCCAAAGATTACTGACGTGGCCGATGGACCGAGTGCTGCGAAACGAATCGCACCAACTATAGTTTTCAATTAAAACAACAATGTCTAAATGGCTAACCAATATTGCATTAAGGGATCTATCTACTTTATTTCTCCCCAAAACTGTGCCTCTCTTGTCCATGGGGTGTGTCTGGTATTGCAACTCAGCGCCCCATTGATTTGGTTAGGGATAAGCTACAATATCAGGCAGCGCTCACGGGTAGCGTGAAATGTGTATGGAGTGTGGTCTGTATCTATGCTATTCTCTTTGTTTGAAGCTTTTTTTTATACATTTGTAGGTAACTCAAATGGATCATAAACTCAATCTCATAACCGATATGATTCACCACCTGATAGCAAACCAACAAAGCGGTCAGTCTACCAACAGAACACCGCACCGGAGCAACTCTCTGAACGACGGGAGCAACCTCTCCAGTACTCTGCCTACCTACCAACAGTTAACAGTGCCAAGACGAAACCAAGATAATGCATCTTGATGAACAAACACAAACTAGTTCTTCTACTGTCCTCAATGCAGATATTCATTATTTTAATGAATGCATTTATAAGCAGAAAGTAAAATGAATGATGAAATTAGACTGAGTATGGAGTAAGTGTGTAACACTGTAAAGGACGTCTTGTCTATTCTCTGTAGATCCTATCAGGGTTCATTGAAGGTTTCTTAGAGGAAGGGACATGGAACATATGTGTATTGCTCCATGTAGAAACATGCAAGAAAGCATCTGATACATTGATGAATCCTTTCTCAGGAAGATTGTAGCTCATCGGCCTGTGGGATCGTAAATCGCTACGGGTCGTGCTGTAAAACTGGCAATACAACTGAACAATTACCCTGATTTTTTTTATTGTATTAAAATACACTTTTTACATTGATTTTCAATTGTTGGGGGGCCTAAAATGACAATTCATTTGAGAAAAATAGAAATAAATATTGTACTGTAGAAAATTACACTTCTTTTTTTTTACAATGTATTTTTGGTAAAAATGGTATTAAAGAGTTAATTTTTCTTTATGATTTCTGATCACAATTTTTTTTTTCTGGAATATTTTTTGACATCTGATCAAATGTATTGTATTTTCTCAAAAATGTTGATATTTGCACATTGATTGGTTTAAAACAGTGATGGCGAATCTTTTAGAGACCGAGTGCCCAAACTGCAATCCAAAACCCACTTATTTATCGCCAAGTGCCAACACGGCAATTTATCCTAAATATTGAGGTTTTACTGATACAAACAACTGATACAAAGAGCAGACGAGGGCAGCATAGAGCAGCCACAGACAGGAGCAGGGGTAAGAGACTGCAGAAATAAAGAATGTGCTCACCCACATCCTGGTATATATGCTGGCCCTACCCTCAATCCTGGTATATATGCTGGCCCTCCCCTCAATCCTGGTATATATGCTGGCACTCCCCTCAATCCTGGTATATATGCTGGCCCTCCCCTCAATCCTGGTATATATGCTGGCCCTCCCCTCAATCCTGGTATATATGCTGGCACTCCCCTCAATCCTGGTATATATGCTGGCACTCCCCTCAATCCTGGTATATATGCTGCCCTCCCCTCAATCCTGGTATATATGCTGGCCCTCCCCTCAATCCTGGTATATATGCTGGCCCTCCCCTCAATCATGGTATATATGCTGGCCCTCCCCTCAATCATGGTATATATGCTGGCCCTCCCCTCAATCCTGGTATATATGCTGGCCCTCCCCTCAATCCTGGTATATATGCTGGCCCTCCCCTCAATCCTGGTATATATGCTGGCCCTCCCCTCAATCCTGGTATATATGCTGGCCCTCCTCTCAATCCTGGTATATATGCTGGCCCTCCCCTCAATCCTGGTATATATGCTGGCCCTCCCCTCAATCCTGGTATATATGCTGGCCCTCCCCTCAATCCTGGTATATATGCTGGCCCTCCCCTCAATCCTGGTATATATGCTGGCCCCCCCCTCAATCCTGGTATATATGCTGCCCCTCCCCTCAATCCTGGTATATATGCTGGCCCTCTCCTCAGTCCTGGTATATATGCTGGCCCTCCCCTCAATCCTGGTATATATGCTGGCCCTCCCCTCAATCCTGGTATATATGCTGGCCCTCCCCTCAATCCTGGTATATATGTTGCCCTCCCCTCAATCCTCGTATACATGCTCCCCCCCCCCCCCCCCCAAGCCACTGTGCATCCCATATTAAAAAAAAAAAAAAAACACATAATAAACCCTCCTCCTCACCTTCCTTCTTCTCCCGCGCAGCGTCCTCTCCTGTAGTCGGCACATCTAGCTGAAGTGTATTGCAGCGCACGTACTAGCCAGGCCCGTGCGCGCTGCAGTACACGCTGCCGGCCAATCAGAGGCCAGCGGCCGCTGGCCTCTGATTGGCCAGCCGATGTCATGCTGGCCTCTGATTGGCCGGCAGCCGCTTCTGATTGTCCGGAAGCCGCTAGCCTCTGATTGTCCGGCCGAATTCATGCTGGCCTCTGACCGGAAGCCGCTGGCCTCTGATTGACCGGCCGACGTCATGCTGGCCTCTGATTGGCCGGCAGCGTGTATTGCAGCTCACTGGCCTGGCAAGTTCGTGCGCTGCAATACACTTCAGCTAGATGCGTTTCCGTCCGAGAGAGATCGCACATCTAGCTGCAGTAGCGGAGCTGGTGCCGGCACTCGGCGGCTCAGAGTTCTCCCCCGCCGGCCCGATCCAGTAGCGCTAGTGCTGCGGCCATGGTGCCCACCAGGAGGGCTCTGCTGCCCCCTCTGCACGCTGCCATAGGTTCCCAGCACTGGTGTAAAGCATTTCTTCTTTTACAGCTGACGACCCAAAATTGGTGATTTTCTGAAAAAAAAAAAAAAAATGGCCAGTATGCATTATATATGGTGGAAGTGAGAATCTATCATCTGGATAAGGGGGTGGTCTTCACAGAGGGGTCTATGGAGAGATGTCACTTTATAAGGAGCACATAGCATGGAATACCGGGGGGAAGCCTTTTGGCTCCTTATGTTGCTCCAGTCCGGAATGCTCCACTATGGTCCATCCTTCTATAGTTCTTCTCTTACACTTTCTGCTGGTTGGTATATGGACGTATTCGCTCTATGCTGACAGGCACTCCCTTAGTATAGCCCATGTAATGCACGGCACCACAATGTTGTAGGTTCTGACTACTGTGTAAAAAAAAAACAACCACCCAGAGACCGGCCATAATCTTATAGTCTGGGTGTGAATACGCTGCAGGTATAGCTACACTTTTGTTGTGGAAATTTTGGTCATTTTATTTACCTTTTTGCATTTACCCAAATGAGGCTTGTGAGAAATCCTTAAATATGCTGCAGATTTCTCCTGTATGATGCTGACCAATCATAAGCAAGCAGCAACACTCAAAGAAAAGAAGAACACGCCCCCACCATAGCTCAAAATCGGGTTTCTTAGGGTATAAAGCTACGTTCTCACAATGAGTTTTTAGTGAGTTTTTACGCTGCATATTTTAGAAATAATGCAAGTAACCTATCTTAATGGGTGCAGAAATTCTGCAACATCAAAAACTCACCAAAAGCTCATCGTGGGAACCTAGCCTAAGATGTATAATGATGGAGAGTCCTGATCTCCTGGTCTAACCTTCTGCATGATTAGAAAGCAGAGATAACAGCTCTTAGACAAGGAAGGAGCCGCACAGCTGAGTTTCTCTGTGTCACATTACAAACCCTTTTATTGACTCCTGATTATGGAACTTGTATTCTTTCTGCAGTGATATTAGGCTGTTATTACACCTCACACAGGAGCAGTGTGTTCTGGGTTACTTCTATGGTGAAATGTAATGACAGTCTGCTCTAATCTCACTGCAGAATGAGTACAAGTTGAGCACAACGGATCTAAGTGTGATACTGACACTGTGCTCTCATTTCTGGACAGGCAGTTTGGGATAGGCGCAGTACAGCAGAGGTGAGAGTGCCATAAGAGGAGGAAAGCTGTTAGAAAGGTTTGTAATGTTGCACAACTAAACTCTCTTGTGCTGCCCCTTCACCCACAGAGACCTTAACTGAAAGGTATTATTCAGTTGTGCGCTAATCATGCAGGAGGTTAGCCCAGGAGACCAGGTCTGTATCCTTACATCTTAGACACTGAGAAATCTGCTCTAAGCTATGGTGGGGATGTGATCATCTTTCTTTTCAGTGTTGTCGTCTGCTTATAATTGGTCAGCATCATGCAGGGAGAAGAATTTCGCACCCCCAGTGAAAACTCTGATAACATCTACTTGGACTTAGTTTTTTTTAACTCATTAGGCGCCAAATACTTTCATTGCTAATATCTCCGCAAATGAAAGATAAAATAGAAAAAAAAAACATGAAAAATTTGGTGACAGGTCCTCTTTAGGATAAGACAACCCCTTTAAATGTAAGAATTGAATTTTAGTCGAAAAAATGTATGCAACAAAAATGCCACATGTGATTTGATCCAAAAACATGCTGCATTTCAGGATGAGAGAAGCAAGTATTTGCAAAAAAAAGTTAAAAGGGGTGTTCACTGTTATGATATTGATCACTTATACTTAGGATGGACCACCAAGATCAGATTGGTAGAGTTCCAACACTCTGCCACCCCATTGATTCCATGCTGGAGCTGGTAACAGCTGATTGGTGGTGTTAGGATTTGGACACCTATCAATCTGATACTACTGACTTATATTGATGCCTTCTCCTAATTGATACGTGGTAGCATACCCCTTTAAAACAATACGTAGTTTTTATTTAGTTGTAAGATGAAAGTGACTCTACACATTAAGGCGTGTCATGGTCTGAGCACAAAATGATTCTAAGATTAGTTGCTGGCCTCTTGACCCGAACTTAAGAGCTTAAGGCCATGTTCATACATTCAGTAATTAAACACGTCACTGATGAAACTTACTGAACGTGTGAAGGTGCCTAATAGAGACGCTGTGGAGAAGGACAGGAGCGCACACAAAATAGGGCAATAGCGTCTGATAAGGGGTCGGGATAATTGATGGCAGCGCTCACCTAGAGGTGTTGTGTGCAGTCACCACAGCTATAATGGTGTAGAAAGCCGCTGCTGCCCTGTGGCTGGAGGAAAGGTTCTTCAAGAGGTGGAATGGCAAAAATGGAAGCTGGCACATTTAGGTGGGCTGTGCTGCGGGAGTGAAGAGCTTGTTTTTTTTATACCTTGAGAAAGGCCCTGGTCCATTGCAGAAACGCATTGATATTAATAAAAAACGTTTGGGAATCCCAAGGCTCTTTATTCCCACAGTGCAGCCCACCTAAACGTGCCAGCTTCCATTTCTGCCAATGTGGCCTAATAGACGTATATGAGGCTGTCAAAGATCGGGGCAGGAGACTCGCAAACAGCTTGTGCATCACGATCTATGACACACAGATGTGTGAATACGCCATTACTCTCATATAAGATTACCTGCATCAAGTTTCAAAGGAGCAATTGTAACCCTCTTTCAATTATTTAAAGGCATTTTCCCACAAACAAAATTCATTTTAATCAATAGATCTTGGAATAATAATAAGTTCCACAATTGGATGTGTTTAAATAAAATGTTCCTGTGCTGAGATAATCTTAGAAATATGCCCCTGCTGTGTACTGTGTAATGTCTGACCATACAGGAACATGGTCTGAACATACCACATCTCCTGGACGGGGAGGATGCAAGAGAGTATACAGACATTACAGCAGGGGATCACAGCCGATTCTTTATGTGAGGTAAAACAAGTTTTTAAACAGGCAGGGAAATGTTTTACCTCACAGAATCAGCTGCCATCCTGTGGTGTCCTGTCTGTATACTCTTTTGCTTCCTCCCATTGCCAGCTGTGTTATGTGCAGACCATGTTCGCTCCAGTGGGAGTCTGTTTATGACACGACACAGTAAAAGTGCAGTCATCAGTAATGATGTCAGGTACAAAGCTATTATAGTAAGGCCCAGTGTAGTGTGGAAGTCCAATGTGACACTGAAGATGTCCGCCTAGAGATAGATGCTAGTTATTGAGCTGCAGCTGTTGATCCATGTAACGCATAGGTTCACCTTTATACACCATTTCACCCGTTTACCCAGATCATCAATCTTCAGAACGTCTTCAAATGTAGCATAAGTTTGTAAAAATGATTCTGTACTTGTATCATAGCTCAAAGCTGCATTCACACTGAATTACTACTGAATGTAAAGGTGTGGGATGACACATGATTAGCTACAGCTTAGTTCTGCTGTACTGCTTTTTGTAGGGTCCTGTTCTGTGCTCCGGCCCTCCGTCTGTAGCTCCATTATGCATTCATTTGTTTTTCATGGCAAAAAAGGTGCAGCATGCAGCGCTATTCCTACCATCCAAACAATGCAGACCTCGAAGACCACTCAGCGGCTTGCGTCAATGGGATCCAGGGGTGCCATATGGCAATGGATCCGCAGGGATCCAGCATTGAATTTTATTTCCCCTAATAGCTGACTTAATGATGCCCCTTCTAACACATCAGATGACTGTATGATGCCAAGAATACAAATAAAGTGAAGAGCATAATTGCTGTCCAGACACTGAACAAGCAGGCTATGCAGTAAAATTAAGAATGATCAATGGAGATATGGAAGAGAATAAGGTATAACTCAGGGCCAGTGCAAGACAAGCAATTCTATCTAGTAACAAAGTTGCTCAATTTATTATGTAGATTATAAATGGATGTAATATAAAATTGTTTTGCGGATGAATCGCTGCTCTGAGTGTTAGATTTTCAAAGTGGTAAAAGGGTTTATCTGCCAGTAATGATATTTACCTGGGGACATCCACCTATTGGAGACAGGCCATTAAAACTGGCCAAACTTTCTCCTTACTTTCTTGGCCACTGAGGGTCTTTTTGGACTGCAAATGGTTGATAAGTGTTGGTAAGAGTTTTTGAAGTATATATGTCATAAGTGTCTATGGTTGGAGAACCCCTTTAAAGAAAAACATTGGTCAACAATTTTAGGAATTGTAAGGAAGGTTAGAAGATGTTTGGCTACGGTCACAGTCTGGTGGTTTCACATTTTATATAATTTAGGCTTTGCATGTGTTAGTTCACTATATCGCACCTCTGATCTCTCTATTGGACCATGTAAAACATAAAAAACCTATTGACAGGAGAAAGGATCTGCAGGATCGGTGATGGTAGTTACTGGGAACCCCACCAATCACTAGAGTGGGGATCCCTATCCTCTCTTATGGAGGAAATAGTATGGAGCCGTTGCCAGGCATGCGCACTGCCACACTCCATTCAGTGTCTATGGGACTGATGGGGACAGCCGAGAACATCAGCAGCCGCGTATGTGTATATATATATATATATATATATATATATATACATACACAGTACAGACCAAAAGTTTGGACACACCTTCTCATTTAAAGATTTTTCTGTATTTTCATGACTATGAAAATTGTACATTCACACTGAAGGCATCAAAACTATGAATTAACACATGTGGAATTATATACTTAACAAAAAAGTGTGAAACAACTGAAATTATGTCTTATATTATAGGTTTTTCAAAGTAACCACCTTTTGCTTTGATGACTGCTTTGCACACTCTTGGCATTCTCTTGATGAGCTTCAAGAGGTAGTTACCGGAAATGGTTTTCGCTTCACAGGTGTGCACTGTCAGGTTTAATAAGTGGGATTTCTTGCCTTATAAATGGGGTTGGGACCATCAGTTGTGTTGTGCAGAAGTCTGGTGGATACATAGCTGATAGTCCTACTGAATAGGCTGTTAGAATTTGTATTATGGCAAGAAAAAAGCAGCTAAGTAAAGAAAAACGAGTGGCCATCATTACTTTAAGAAATGAAGGTCAGTCAGTCCGAAAAATTGGGAAAACTTTGAAAGTGTCCCCAAGTGCAGTTGCAAAAACCATCAAGTGCTACAAAGAAACTGGCTCATATGAGGACCGCCCCAGGAAAGGAAGACCAAGAGTCACCTCTGCTTCTGAGAATAAGTTTATCCGAGTCACCAGCCCCAGAAATCGCAGGTTAACATCAACTCAGATTAGAGACCAGGTCAATGCCACACAGAGTTCTAGCAGCAGACACATCTCTTCAACAACTGTTAAGAGGAGACTTTGTGCAGCAGGCCTTCATGGTAAAATAGCTGCTAGGAAACCACTGCTAAGGACAGGCAACAAGCAGAAGAAACTTGTTTGGGCTAAAGAACACAAGGAATGGACATTAGACCAGTGGAAATCTGTGCTTTGGTCTGATGAGTCGAAATTTGAGATCTTTGGTTCCAACCACCGTGTCATTAACTTGTAAATAGCCTGAAGTCTATAATGAGCCATGTTAATAATATGATCCCACCAATAGTGACTCTGTATGGCCAATTTGACAATAAACTGTGTTGGTATTGTACTTTTTATTTTTCATCACTAGATGGTAGTGCAGCAGTGTAAATGTGTGAGAGAATGGGATGATGGCGCCATTACTAATCATTATGTAAAATCAGGAGCTGACCTTCTTTATTGGTAAATCACGATGTAATTCAGGTTAATGATTCTTATGATTTTGCTAATAAAAACACTATTGCATTGTACACGTGTCGTTGTGTGATTGATCTAGATCCCAGCAGCCTCAATTGTCCGCTATTATTGAGAAGTCTTGGCTGCTAGATATGGCAGTGTCATCAATCTCAAGAAGCCTTTTATTCTCACATACATGATAGAATCCAATAGTAAACATCAGCATATCCCTTCCAGGAGCGGAACGACATCGGTCACAGAGGGTGCGACCGGGCCCGTGCAGGAGGGGGGTCGGCCGCCACCAGCACCTATTTCAGTTAGAGGTGCATGCAAGGACACACATTCAGCTGAAATGTATTGAGACGCAGAGACCATCTGTGTCCCTGCACCGCAATACACCCTGCCAGCCAATCAGAGGCCGGCTGTTGACGTTGGTGTGCCAGTCACAGGTCGCACATGACCGTGACGTCATGCACCATGCCAGCAAGACGAAGTTAGATGCCAGTTCCTTCAAGTGCTATAGAAGAATACGCTGCGAGTTGTGGGAGTGGAGGAAGGGAAGAAGAATAATTTATTTATTTTTAAATGTATTGGAGAAGAACAGCAAACATTATTAATGGAAGGGGCACAGGATGGGGGACATTATACCAGGAAGGGTACAATAAGAAAGCACAGCAACACACTGCAAGGGCCAATACATATGGAGACACTGAGAACATAAGAGCTAAACTGCATTATTGCTAAATAAAATGTACTTACAAAAAATGAAGGCTCTTAGCGCACAAATTGGCCAATTCATGTATGCCCATCAACCACGACAAGGTAGCCTCCGCATGATGGTTAACTAACCTCTTAAACATGCCGCTCTTGGGCTATAAACCTACAATATAAATGGGCAAACATGCCTCTCTTGGGATAGAAACCTACAAATTTAAGTGGGCAGGTAGAAACCAACACTAATTAAAAGCACCCTTGGGCTGATGGGTGCTTATACCAGGAAGGGTCCCAGGATGGAGTGCATTATACCAGGAAGGGTCCCAGGATGGAGTGCATTATACCAGGAAGGGTCCCAGGATGGAGTGCATTATACCAAGAAGGGTCCCAGGATGGGGAACATTATACCAGGAAAGGGCTCAGGATGAGGGACATTATACCAGGAATGTGCTCAGAATGGGGTACATTATACCAGGAATGTGCTCAGAATGGGGTACATTATACCAGGATGATGCCCAGGATGGAGTGCATTATACCAGGAAAGGGCTCAGGATGAGGGACATTATACCAGGAATGTGCTCAGGATGGGGGACATTATACCAGGAATGTGCTCAGAATGGGGTACATTATACCAGGAATGTGCTCAGAATGGGGTACATTATACCAGGATGATGCCCAGGATGGAGTGCATTATACCAGGAAGGTGCTCAGGAAGGGTAACATTATACCAGGAAGGTGCCAAGGATATAGTGCATTATACCAGGAAGGTGCTCAGGATGTAGTGTATTATACCAGGAAGGTGCTCAGGATGGGGAACATACAGTTATATGAAAAAGTTTGGGCACCCCTATTAATCTTAAGCTTAATGTTTTCTTAAAATTGGTGTTTTTGCAACAGCTATTTCAGTTTGATATATGTAATAACTGTTGGACACAGTAATGTTTCTGCCTTGAAATGAGGTTTATTGTACTAACAGAAAATGTGCAATCTGCATTCAAACAAAATTTGACAGGTGCATAAGTATGGGCACCTCACCAGAAAAGTGACATTAATATTTAGTAGATCCTCCATTGGAAAAATAACAGCCTCTAGTAGCTTCCTGTAGCTTTTAATGAGTTCCTGGATCCTGGATGAAGGTATTTTTGACCATTCCTCTTTACAAAACATTTCCAGTTCAGTTAAGTTTGATGGTCGCCGAGCATGGACAGCCCTCTTCAAATGATCCCACAGATGTTCAATGATATTCAGGTCTGGGGACTGGGATGGCCATTCCAGAACATTGTAATTGTTCCTCTGCATGAATGCCTGAGTGGATTTGGAGAGGTGTTTAGGATCATTGTCTTGCTGAAAGATCCATCCCCTGCGTAACTTCAACTTTATCACTGATTCTTGAACATTATTGTCAAGAATCTGCTGATACTGAGTGGAATCCAAGCGTCCCTCAACTTTAACAAGATTCCCGGTGCCGGCATTGGCCACACAGCCCCAAAGCAAGATGGAACCTCCACCAAATTTTACTGTGGGTAGCAAGTGTTTTTCTTGGAATGCTGTGTTTTTTTGCCGCCATGCATAACGCCTTTTTGTATGACCAAACAACTCAATCTTGGTTTCATCAGTCCACAAGACCTTCTTCCAAAAAGAAATTGGCTTCTCCAAATGTGCTTTTGCATACCTCAGCTGACTCTGTTTGTGGCGTGCTTGCAGAAACGGCTTCTTTCGCATCACTCTCCCATACAGCTTCTCCTTGTGCAAAGTGCGTTGTATAGTTGACCGATGCACAGTGTCACCATCTGCAGCAAGTTGATGCTGCAGCTCTCTGGAGGTGGTCTGAGGATTGTCCTTGACTGATCTCACCATTCTTCTTCTCTGCCTTTCTGGCCTGCCACTTCTGGCCTTAACAAGAACTGTCCCTGTGTTCTTCCATTTCCTTACTATGTTCCTCACAGTGGAAACTGACAGGTTAAATCTCTGAGACAGCTTTTTGTATCCTTCCCCTGAACAACTATGTTGAATAATCTTTGTTTTCAGATCATTTGACAGTGGTTTTGAGGAGCCCATGATGCCACTCTTCAGAGGAGATTCAAACAGGAGAACAACTTGCAAGTGGCCACTTTAAGTAGCTTTTCTCATGATTGCATACACCTGGCTATGAAGTTCAAAGCTCAATGAGGTTACAAAACCAAAAAAAGTGCTTTAGTAAGCCAGTAAAAAGTAGGTAGGAGTATTTAAAACAAGAAAATGATAAGGGTCCCATACTTATGCACCTGTCAAATTTTGTTTGAATGCAGATTGCACATTTTCTGCTGGTACAATAAACCTCATTTCAAGGCAGAAACATTACTGTGTCCAACAGTTATTACATATATCAAACTGAAATAGCTGTTGCAAAAACACCAATTTTAAGAAAACATTAAGCTTAAGATTAATAGGGGTGCCCAAACTTTTTCATATAACTGTAATACCAGGAAAGGGCGCAGAATAGAGCACATTATACAAGGAAGAGGCCCAAGATGTACAGTTGAAACCAGAAGTTTACATACACTATATAAAAAGACACATATGCATGTTTTTCTCAATATCTGACATGAAATCAGAATAAACCTTTCCCGTTTTTTTAAAATGTCTTAATACATTCTCTCTCTCCTTATTCTGGCATTTGGCAGATATTAAAAATTATGGTAATCCTAATTGACCTAAAACGGGAAAGGGCATCAGCGTTCCCATGTAACTTCCCAGGCCTATGCTCTACGTGAAAGTTGAAGTCCTGAAGAGCTAGGAACCATCTAGTTACCCTGGCATTGTTACCCCTCTTTTCCCTCAACCATCTCAACGGGGCATGGTCTGACAACGGGCACAGGACAGTGTACGGAACTATGCTTTAAACCTGCAGGAGGCGCTGAGGGCCATCAAACAGGTAGACCCTGACAGTGTGCGTGATGAAAACAGACTGTTAACTGAACAATTTATTGAGGGTTTACTGTCCAGCGCCCACCGAACCCAGCTGCGCATAGTGGCTCTGCAAAACCCTGACTTAGACTTTGCTAAATTTAAGTACAGGGCCATCCGGGTGCTACGAGAACCAGCACCAGGTGGCGCTACAGCTCACCGCCGCCCGGATATCACCTACCACCAGGAGGTGGCACCCTTTTCCCCGAAGCCTGTAGGAGCTGATGCGCAAACTCTGGACAGTGCCCCGTCAACAGACCTGCACCATCAGGTCCAAGAGCTAACTAAAAGTGTAGCAGCACTAACCAAAACTGTACAGTCCTTGCAGGTGTATCCCAAAGGAAAGATCCAGCTGGCTTCCAGTCCGGAGGACATCCCGTGGCGCCAACAGAAGAGGATTCCACCATCCAGAGGGAGGAACAGCGACCGCTACGACCAGGACGGACAACCCATCTGCCGCCGCTGCAATCAGCCAGGACATTATGCAAGGTACTGTCATTTAAACGAGCAAAACCTGGGGCAGAGGGCCAACCCCCAGGCATAAGACCACCAGGCCCATCAAGCTGGCGAGACAAATATGTGGGAGGACGACCGGTCCTACCTGTCGTGCTGGACGGCTTTCCAATGAGCGCGTTGCTGTACACTGGATCCCAAGTGACCACCATCCCCTACATTCTTTTCAAACGGTACTGGACTGACTCTGATATTACCCGCCATCCAGATGAACATTTGAGTATTTATGCCAGCAATGGTCAACCAGTACCTCAGGTGGGGTTCAAAGAAGTGACCATAAAGTTGGCAAAGTGGAACTGCCAGCACAAGGACTGATTATTGTCGACATTGATCGCTGAGAAAGTCATCCCATGATAACCTTGGGCACTAATGTCATTGAAAATTGTCTTGCAGAGATAATTGTCTTGTTACAGCAGGTTGCGGAGACCGCCAGATCCAGCCAGCAGCCGGTTCTACAAACAGAGATCAGAGCCCTGATGAAAAGACAACAGGTAGAACTGTCTGGTGGTGAAATTGGCAGTGTCAGGATGAGTGACCCATTTCCTATAGCCATGCCCCCAAGAAGTGAAATTATGATATGGTGCCGGGCAGCTATTGGTCTAAGGGGTAGAGATTACCAGGCCATGGTAGAGCCCGTCTACTCTGACAGTAGGCCCACCATTTTGACAGCCCAGAGGGTGGTTGATGTCCGCCATGGGAGGGTACCCGTCCGCATCCTAAACATTGGGGAGAGAGAAGTCCATTTGCCCCGGTATGCCACTCTAGCCAAACAGTTCACTGTCAACCAGAATTCTATAAAGACAGTGGAACCCTTGTCTCCATCCCAACAGGCAGAGGATAACGGCTCCAAGGAACAAATGGAGGACTGGTGCCAGAAGCTGCATGTGGGCACTGACTCCACCTCTCCACACCGAAAACAAGGAGTGTACCGGGTGGTACAGGAATACGAAAGGGTCTTCAGTAAACATCCACTTGACTTCGGGCAGGTAAAAGGGGTTCAACACCATATCCCCACGGGAGACCATCCATCCATTAAAGAAAGGTACTGGCCTGTACCCCCTGCACACTACCAAAATGCCAAAGGGATGTTGCGAGAAATGAAGGAGGCTGGGGTAATAAGAGACAGTTGTAGCCCCTGAGCAGCTCCATTAGTTCTTGTAAAGAAAAAGGATGGCACTATGAGAATGTGTGTAGACTACAGTAAAATCAACCGCATAATACACAAAGATGCATACCCGTTACCCAGAATAGAGGAATCACTAGCTTCATTAAAGTCTGCTAACTATTTCTCCACTTTGGATCTTACTAGTGGGTATTGGCAGGTTCCTGTAGCAGAGGCGGATAAGGAAAAGACCGCATTCACCTCCCTGATGGGCCTCAGCGAGTTCAACTGCATGCCATTCGGGCTCTGCAACGCCCCAGGAACCTTCCAGCGGTTGATGGAGTGCTGTCTGGGACATAAGAATTTCGAGACAGTCCTGCTGTACCTGGATGACGTCATTGTATACTCCCAGACGTATGAGGACCATCTGAAGCACCTGGCGGAAGTGTTTGACTCCCTGGCTGGCTTTGGTCTAAAGGTGAAGCCCTCAAAATGTCATCTGCTGAAGCCCAAGGTACAGTACCTGAGGCACGGGGTGAGCGCTGACGGTGTAGCTCCAGATCCCGATAAAATCACAGTAATCAAGGACTGGCCAAGACCCTCCACCGTAAAGGAAGTGCGGCAGTTCCTCGGGTTGGTAGGCTACTACCGAAGATTTATTCCATGCCTCACCAAGATGGCGGCACCCATGCTGGACCTCCTGATAGGCCAGTCCAGGAAGGCCAAAAACCAGAAGCCGCCATTCAAATGGGACAAGCTGGAAGATGAGTCCTTCCACCAGCTGAAAATGGCCCTCACGGGGGACGAGATCCTGGCTTACCCTGATTATGGCCAGCCCTTCATCCTCCACACGGACGCGGGCAACGTGGGACTGGGAGCGGTGCTGTCCCAGATCCAGCAGGGCAGAGAACGGGTAATCGCTTATGCCAGCAGGAAGCTCCGGCCCACAGAAAGGAACCCTGAAAATTACAGCTCCTTCAAGCTAGAGTTCCTCGCAGTGGTATGGGCAGTGACAAAGCGCTTTAAACATTACCTCGCCTCTTCAAGTTCACTGTATTCACAGACAAAAACATTCTGACACACCTGGACACTGCGAAACTTGGTGCCCTGGAGCAGAGATGGATGGCCCGACTCTCCAATTATGAGTTCACCATCAAGTACCGGGCTGGGCGCAAGAATGCCAATGCAGATGTACTGTCCAGGATGCCTAACTTGCCAGATGGGGGAGAAGACCCAGAAGAACTGGAAGAGATAGAAATCCCCGCTTTCCACCGTCATGGGATAACTCAGTGCTCCCACTGTGTGAAAGACAGGTACTCTTCCACCAAAGAGGCCACGTTCAATCCCTTGCCCCACCACGGCTGGGCAGAAACACAAGACAGTGACCCGGCCGTCCACCTAGTCAAAGAGTTGCTGACACGAGCCGACTCATACCCTGACCCAGATTCTCCAGAGGAGACCAAACAGCTGTGGAAAGAGAAGAGTAAGCTGTTCATCTATGAAGGGAAGCTGTGTCGAAGAACTGTCAACTCCTGGACGCATGAGCTGGTCTGGTAGGTGGTAGTACCGAGGCGGGACGCGTCTATGGTCTTGGAAGCGTACCACGATGGAGCAGGACACTTCGGATGGAAAAAGCTGGAAGTCCTGCTGCGTGAACGGTTCTATTGGGTCGGCATGAGAGGAGCAATCGAGAGGTGGTGTCGAGACTGCGGACCGTGCAACCTGAGAAGGAAAGACCGTGACAGCCAGAGGGCTCCCCTGCAGCCCATCATCACCAAGCAGCCGCTCGAACTGGTAGCCCTAGACCATGTGAAGCTGTCCCCAAGCAGGTCAGGCTATGTCTACGCTCTTACCATCGTAGACCACTACTCCCGGTTTCTGGTAGTAGTGCCAGTCAAAGGACCAAACAGCTCAGACAGCAGCCAGAGCTTTCCAACAGCACTTCTGCCACCTGCATGGTTACCCAGAACGTGTGCTAACTGACCAAGGTCCGGCCTTCGAAGCGGAGGTATTCCAGGAGTTCTGCAACCTGTACGGCAAGAAGATCAGGACAACGCCTTATCACCCCCAGACCAACAGGATGTGTGAAAAGATGAACCAGGTGGTGATAGACCTACTGAAGACATTTCCCCTGGAGGAACGCAGTCTGTGGCCAGAAAAGTTGCCAGACCTAGTGGACCTCTACAATCATATCCCAGTGAATTCCACCAACTGCACACCAGCTTACCTGATGAGAGCGAGACCTGGTAAGCTGGCCATCGATCTGGATATGGGAGTTCTGACACCAGAGGACACCTCACCAGACACAGATTGGGACACTGAGCGGCAACAGCAATACCGCAAGGTACAGGAAAGTGTTGAAAGAAGTCTGTTCCAAGCAAGAGAAAGGCAAGAGAGGACTTACAATCAACATGCACCTGCTGCCCCCTTGTCACCTGGAGAGCAAGTCCTAAAGAGGAAGAGGCGACTCCACAAGTTGGATGACCAGTGGGAAAAAGAGCCGTACACCATTCTAGCATCAAGTCATGATAACACCAAGGTGTGCCTCATAAGTAAGGACGGAGGTGAGACAACAGCAACAGTTTCCAGAGACCACCTGAAGAAATGTCCCAAACAGCTACAGCACGCCGAAGAAGGCCAAGATATCCCTCAACCCGCAGAGGAAGTGGAAGAATTGGTCAGCACGGTACTCGGAGAATTTCCCCGGTCATGGACACAAGTGAATAATGCCATTGTTGTGCCTGTCCTTACATTTCTCCAACCAGCCACTCAAGCACCTACAGAAGTCTCAGTAGAGTTGGAAGAACCATTGGCCCCGGAGACAGAAGATTCCTCATCAGCAGACCAGGAGAATCTACCCTCTGCTAGTAGCGAGCCTGTCGTACCCACGGTAAGCAAAAGGATCCGTAGGAAGCTGCCCAACCTACCAGTGACACCTCAAAATACCAGTAGTGCAGGTCAAGCAGTGCACACCACACCAGGGGTAGGGAAAGGGGACCAGAGTGGAACACAGACAGACAGTGTGTTACGCAGGTCCACCAGAATCATCAGAGGTCAAATTCCTGCTCGTTGGAAAATTTAAATGTAACTATAACTATAACTGTAATGTTGAATTGTTTTGTGTGTGTAATGAATATGTTTTTCCAGTTACCCTACAGGGTCCAAAAAGACTTTCAGGTTATGGACAATGAATAACCAAAAACTCTGCCTGTAAATAGTTGCACCTGTAAAGTGCCCCTTTTGTGCCAGACCACAGAACAAAAACCCGTGGAGGTGGCTGAAGATGTGGTCCAACTCCGGATCATCAATGCCCTGTAGCCACCCTAGGGCCTACGTTGAGGGTTTGGGACGGGTCCCTCAGATTGCACCTAGTTTCAGTGAAATGGACACCTGGTTGCGGATGATACCATGACCTTTAAAGACTCTAATGGTTGTAAATATGTTAATGTATTGTTACTTGTTGTATTTTTGCAAAATATGTTCAGTCCCGGAGTACTGAAATTTACTAGGGTGGAATGTGGCACCCCAGAGGGTCTGGTTGCCACAGTGGTAGTAATACCATGTCTGGGAGCAAAACAGGAATTTCCTGGTCAGGGAACACACTACATGCAACACCTCCTGCTCCAGACCAGAAAAGGGGAGGATCCTGCCCTATATAACTGGATCTGGAGGCGGGGTTAGTCAGTCTAGTGAGAGTCTAGTTCAGTGTCAGGAGTCAGTTAGGACTAAGGAGCAAGGAGCTGAGGACTGGAGCTGTGCAGAGCTCGTCCTGGCCAGTGGATACAGAAGACCTGACACCGGAGTCCGAGGCTGTGAGGATTGTATATCCAGCAGCAGAAACCGCAAGGCAGGAGATTGCAGGTCTCCTGGCTCACAGAAGCCCGGAGGCTCAGCCACACGAAAGGACCAGTACCGCCACAGAGGAGCAAGGAATACACGGGATCCGAGTCGCCAGCCATACGGGTGAGCAGCACGTTACACTCAGGGACGTGGGCTAGAACACGACTATAAGAGGGATAGCCAAAAGAGTACAGTCGGAACGGCAGGCCTACAACTCCACCTGGCCAGGGGATTCTAGGATTGCTCCCAGACTGACCAGGCCCTCATCCCTAGCAAGTACTCCCGTTGGGGCCTATATAATTAACACCAGTAAAGACCCTAGGACTGCACTGCAAAGACTCTGTGTTATTATTACTGATCCAGGCACTATTACCACCATCATCCATACACGCTGCCCTGAAGCTACACTCTTCCTGTGAGGAGTTACACTACCTTGCTGCGCATACCACCAGCTTCAGCGGACTGCCCTGCAGCGGCGGTTACCAATAACCGCAATCCACAGGTGGCATAGTCAGACTATCAATAACTGAGACACATAGACTACCCTGGTTTGACCGCCCTGGGTCACGGACCGGGTCGCTGCCACAGTGACTACAACCCCGAGCATCTACAGGCCCGGCTCCGGGTCTCTCCACGGCCCAGGGGGCGCGTCATTTATGTCACTTAATTGTGTGCCAGGCAGTGGAGCTGCTGAGGCCAAGCAGACATGCTGCACAGATTGGAGCAGTGGGGGAACGGGGAGAGGTGAGTATTGTATTTATTTTTTTACATCATTGAGAACATGGTGGTCACAAGGCTGGAGGGCTATGGGGGGTGCATTATTGTATATGTACTCTATGGGGCAGCATTATACTCTATGGGGGCTGCATTGTACTGTATTGAGGACTATGGGGAGTGCATTGTACTATATGAGGGCTGCATTATACAGTATTGAGAACTATGGAGAGTACATTATACTCTATGGAGGATTATGGGGCACATTATACAATATGGAGGACTATGGGGCATATTGTACTTAAGGAGCACAATGCTGCCTATTCATCGAGTGATTGGATTGTTTATGCCAAAACAAAGCTCATTGTTCTCAGCAGCACATCGCCCAGTGAAGACTGCAGATGTACTGCTAATAAAATGATACTGTAGGGGGACAGATTGATCTACTAGTGACTGTTCTGTCCCCATCATTCTTCCTCAGCCGGTGTAAAGAAGCCGGGAAACAAGCGTCGAATGACTTCAATATTGTCGATCGCGCTCGTTTAATGGCCTGAACTCAGCGCATGTAAATACAACCAAAATATTTCTGTGTGATGGTGCAATATGTTAGCATTTGGGGCCCCACTATCTCTAAAACAGGCCCTGAGTACAACCAAAGCTAGTCCATACATAGCCCATTCAAACAGTGTGAAAATATATGTATATGTGGCACCCCAGGGGGTCTGGTTACTACAGTGGAAATACCATATCTGAGAGCGAGCATGGGTTTTCCTGGTCAGGAGCACATTTGCATGCAACGCTTCCTGCCCCAGTCCAGGGAGGGGAGGAACCTGCCATTTATAAACTGGAACTGGGGCGGGGTTAGTTAGTTAGTTCCAGAGAGAGGGACAGAGCAGCAAGGAGCCCTGTAGGAGACAGGAGCTGAGAGCCAGGGACTGGAACAGCAGAGCTCGTCCTGGCAGAAGACGCAGAGAACCGGACACCGGAGTCCGAGGCTGTGAGGATATTCACATCCAGCAGCAGAAACCACATGGCAGGGGATTTCAGGTCCTCTGGCCATAGAAAGTCCGGAGGCTCAGTCACACGCAAGGGACCGGCACCGCCATCGAGGAGCGGAAGAAACCAAAGGCCCCAAGTCACCAGCCATACGGGTGAGCACCACACGGTACACTCAGGGACGTGGGCTACTACACGACTACAGCAAGGTAGCCAGGAAGAGTGCAGTCAGACGGGAAGGCCTACACCTCCACCTGGCCAGGGGGATTCTTGTTCGCTCACAGACTGACCAGGCCTCTAATGTTAGCCAGTACTCCCAGCAGGGTCTCCTTCATCACCAACAGTAAAGACCCTGAACTACACTGCACGGACTTTGAGTCATTTCTGCTGCGCCTATGCACCACAACCCTCACCATCTACACACGCTGCCCTGAGGCTATACTCCTCCCGTGGGGAGTTATACTACCCCCTGCTGCGCACACAACATCAGCCTCAGCGGTCTGCCCCGCAGCGGCGGTTCTCAGTGACCGCAATCCATGGGTGGCGTAGTCGGACATTTCAACATTAAAAACCAAGTAAACAGATCCGCCACTGGTTTGACCACCCTGAGCCATGGGACCGGCTCGCCGCCATGGAGACTACAACCCCTGACATCACACAGAAACCCGGTTCTGGGTATTCCCACACACACGGCCCAGGGGGCGCATCAACTTTGGCGTAGTCGGCAGGATCTCGTGCCCGCAACCACCGGGTACTGCGTGCCTGAAGAAAGACTGTGATACTTACCGTGGTGAAGTTTCCCGCCATCCGCAGATGTTTTCCCGCCATCCGCAGCCATTTTCCCGCTATTGGGCGCCATTTTTGGGACGCCGCGCGGGAAGAAGAGGGGCATGGATGCCAAAAGCGCGCAAGAGCTGAAGCCCCGCCTTACGTACTGACACTGCGCAAGGTCCTGGAAGGAGCCCAGCGGACGCCAACGTCACCAACGCGCGACGCAAGGTCCTCGACCCCGACGATCGCCTGCGGAGCCGCGGCCTATGAGAAGAATCAATGGAAGGTAGGCCACTGTTAACTAGGGGGGAGGAAGACACCAGGAATGGAGGGAGCTCCCACCGCCAGCGCGGCTGCTGCCGCAGTGATGCCGTTCACGATGCCGTATATCCCTGGAGCGTCATGGTTACCCCAGTACTCAGGGGAGTCGCATACCCTGAGCAACTTTAAAGAAAGACTGTACAGCCTATTCAAAGTATACCCCCCTGTCCGAGGAACATAAAGTGAGCATCCTGATAGGTCAGTTAATTGGAGCAGCCCAAAGAGAAGTGAAGTCCTGGTCAGCCAGGGAAAAGGGGACTGTAAAGGAAATACTGGCCCGTCTAAAGGACACTTTTGATACCCGCACCTCAGCAGAGATCAAGCTAAAATTTTATGGATGCAAACAGCGGGCACAAGACAGTATACGGGACTATGCTATGAATTTGCAGGAGGCCCTGAGAGCCATTAAGTAGGCAGACCCTGACAGCGTGCGCAATGAGGATAAGCTGTTGACTGAACAGTTCATTGAGGGTCTACTGTCCAGCGCCCACCGAACCCAGTTGCGTGTAATGGCCTTGCAGAACCTTGATTTGGACTTTGCGCTGTAACCCACAGGCGCCCTGCTATCACCTATCACCAGGAGGCGGCGCCCTTGCCTGCAGAGCCTGTGGGAGCTGATGCACAGGCTTTGAACAAAGCCCTGGCTGTAGACCTGCACCATTAGGTCCAAGAACTGACCAAAAGCGTTGCCGCGCTAACTAGAACTGTGCAGTCTTTACAGGTGTCTTCCCCAGGAAAGATCCAGCTGGCTTCCAGTCCAGAGGACGTCCCTTGGAGCCAACGGAGGAGGATCCCATCGTCCAGAGGAAGGCCCAGCGACCGCTATGACCAGGACGGACAACCCATCTGCCGCCGCTGCAACCAACCAGGACATATGGCAAGGTACTGTCATTTAAATGGGCCCGACCTGGGGCAGAGGGCCGACCCCCAGGCATTAGATCATCAGGCCTATCGAGCTGGCATGATAAGTACATAGGGGGATGACCGGTCTTGCCTGTGGTGCTGGATGGCATTCCTATGAGTGCACTACTGGACACCGGGTCACAGGTAACCACCATCCCCTATGTGCTCTTTAAGCGGTACTGGAATGACTCAGATATTACCCGCTACCCAGATGACGATTTGAGCATCATCGCAAGCCATGGTCAGCCCGTGCCGCAGGTGGGATTCAAGGAGGTGACCATAAAGATTGGTAAAGTTGAACTGCCAGCGCAAGGACTGATTATTGTGGACATTGACCGTCGTGAAAGCCACCCTAAGATAACCTTGGGTACTAATGTTATTGAAAATTGTCTTGCAGAGATAATTCTCATATTACAGCAGGTTGCGGTGAACGCCAGCTCCAGCCAGTAGCGTGTCCCACAAAAAGAGATCAGAGCCCTGATGAAAAGGCAGCAGGTAGAACTGTCTGGTGGTGAGATTGGTAGTGTAAGGATGAGTGACCTGTTCCCTATCGCCATGCCCCCAAAGAGTGAGATGATGATCTGGTGCCGGACTGCAATCGGGTTAAGAGGAAGGGACTACCAAGCCATGGTAGAACCCGTCTACTCAGACAGTAGGCCCACCATTTTGACGGCACGGGGGGTGGTCAATGTACGCCATGGGAGGGTACCCATCCGCATCCTAAACATTGGGGAAAGAGAAGTATACTTGCCCCGGTATGCCACTCTAGCCAAATTGTTCACCGTTAACCAAAACTCCATAAAGGCCGTGAAACCCTTGCCTCCATCTCAACTAGAGGAGGGTAACGGCTCCAAGAAACGAATGGAGGACTGGTGTCAGAAGCTGCATGTGGGCACCGACTCCACTCCCTCACACCAAAAACAGGGAGTCTACCGGGTGGTGCAGGAGTACGAAAGAGTCTTTAGCAAACACCCGCTAGACTTTGGGCAAGTAAAGGGGGGTAGAACACCACATCCCCACAGGAGACCATCCACCCATAAAGGAAAGATACCGACCTGTACCCCCTGCACACTATCAGAATGCCAAGGGGATGTTGCGAGACATGAAGGAGGCTGGGGTAATCAGGAACAGCTGTAGCCCCTGGGCAGCTCCACTAGTTCTTGTGAAAAAGAAAGATGGCACCATGAGAATTTGTGTAGATTACAGAAAGGTCAACCGTATCACACACAAAGATGCGTACCCGTTACCTAGGATAGAGGAATCTTTAGCTGCATTAAAGTCTGCTAACTTCTTCTCCACTTTTGGATCTTACTAGCGGGTACTGGCAGGTTCCTGTAGCAGAGGCAGACAAGGAGAAGACCGCGTTCACCACCCCGATGGTTCTCAGCGAATTCAACTGTATGCCGTTCGGGCTCTGCAACTCACCAGGAACCTTCCAGCGGTTGATGGAGTGCTGCCTGGGGCACAGGAATTTCGAGACGGTCCTGCTATACCTGGACGATGTCATCGTGTATTCCAAAACATATGAGGACCATCTGAAACACCTGGCAGAGGTGTTTGACGCCCTGGCAGGCTACGGCCTAAAGGTGAAACCCTCCATGTGTCATCTACTGAAACCAAAAGTACAGTACCTGGGACACGCGGTGAGTGCTGACGGAGTAGCTCCAGACCCTGATAAAATTACAGTGATTAGGAACTGGCCAAGACCCTCCAGCATAAAGGAAGTGCGGCAGTTCCTCGGGTTGGTAGGCTACTACCGAAGATTCATCCCCGGGTTCACCAAAATGGCAGCCCCTATGCAAAACCTCCTGTTGGGTCAGTCAAAGACCAAGAATCAGAAGCCACCCTTTAAATGGGACAAGCTGGAGGATGAGTCTTTCCGCCAGCTGAAGATGGCCCTCACGGGGGATGAGGTCCTGGCTTACCCTGATTACGGCCAGCCTTTCATCCTCCACACGGACGCGAGCAACATCGGGCTAGGGGCGGTGCTGTCCCAGATCCAACAGGGCAGAGAACGGGTAATTGCTTATGCCAGCAGGAAACTCCGGCCAACAGAGAGAAACCCCGAAAATTATAGCTCCTTCAAGCTAGAGTTCCTGGCAGTGGTGTGGGCAGTTACAGAACGCTTTAAACATTACCTTGCCTCTTCCAAGTTCACCGTGTACACGGACAACAACCCGTTGACACACCTGGATACTGCGAAACTTGGTGCCCTGGAGCAGAGATGGATGGCCCGCCTATCCAACTATGAATTTACCATCAAATACCAGGCGGGACACACAAATGCCAACGCAGACACCCTGTCCAGGATGCCGAACTTGCCGGACAGAGGGGAAGATCCAGAAGAACTGGAAGAGATTGAACTCCCTGCGTTCCACCGTCACGAGATTACCCAGTGTTCCCACTGTGTAAGGGACAAGCACTCTGTTCAATCCCTTACCCCACTACAGCTGGGCGGAGACGCAAGACAGTGACCCAGCCGTCCGCCTGGTAAAAGAGATGCTGACACAGGCTGATGCCCGCCTTGACCCAGACGCTCCGGAAGAGACCAAACAGCTGTGGAAGGAGAAGAGTAAACTGTTTCTCAACAAGGGGAAGCTGTGCCGGAGAATTGTTAACTTCCAGACACATGAGCTGACCTGGCAGGTAGGGGTCCTGAGACGAGACGCGGCTATGGTCCTGGAGGCATACCACGACGGAGCAGGGCACTTTGGATGGAAGAAGTTGGAGTTCCTGTTGCGTGAACGGTTCTTCTGGGTAGGCATGAGAGGGGCCATTGAGAGATGGTGCAGAGACTGCGGCCCGTGCAACCTGAGAAGAAAGGACCGTGCCAGCCAGAAGACTCCCCTGCAGCCCATCATCACCAAGCAGCCACTAGAACTGGTAGCCCTGGACCATGTGAAGCTGGCTCCAAGTAGGTCCGGGTATGTCTACGCCCTCACCATCGTAGACCACTACTCCCGGTTCCTGGTGGTGGTCCCTGTCAAGGACTTAACAGCTCAGACAGCAGCTAGAGCCTTCCAGCAGCACTTCTGCCATCCACATGGGTATCCAGAGCAAGTGTTGACTGACCAAGGTCCAGCCTTCGAAGCGGAGGTCTTCCAGGAGTTCTGCAACCTCTATGGCTGCAAGAAGATAAGGACAATGCCCTATCACCCCCAAACCAACGAATTGTGCGAGAAGATGAACCAGGTGGTGATAGACTTGCTGAAAACGTTGCCCCTGGAAGAACACAGTCTGTGGCCTGAAAAACTGCCTGATCTGGTGGACTTGTATAACCACATCCCAGTAAATTCCACCAACTGCACCCCGGCTTACCTAATGAGAGCAAGACCTGGTAAGCTGCCTATTGACCTGGATATGGGAGTCCTGAGACCCGAGGACACCTCGCCAGAGGCAGACTGGGATACAGAACGGCAGCAGCAGTACCGAAAAGTGCAGGAGAGTGTTGAGAGAAGTTTGTCTCAAGCAAGAGAAAGGCAAGAGAGGACTTACAACCAGCATGCTCCCTCTGTTCCCCTGGCACCTGGAGAGCAGGTCTTGAAGAGGAAGAGGCGGCTCCATAAGTTGGATAACCAGTGGGAGAAAGACCCGTACACAGTACTGCCCTCAAGTCATGAAAACCCGAAAGTATGCGTTATCAGTAAGGATGGAGGAGAGAACACAGCCACTGTCTCTAGAGACCACCTGAAGAAGTGTCCCGAGCAGCTGCAAAGTACTGAATAAGACCAAGATAGCCCTTAACCCGCAGAGGAAAGGGAAGAAATGGTCAGTACAGTACTCGGAGAATTTCCCCGGTACTGGACACAAATTAACAACGCTATTGTGGTACCCGTCCTTACCTTTCTCCAGCCAGCCCCTCAAGGGCCTACAGAAGAGCAAGTAGTGTTGGAAGAGCAACCGGCCCCGGAGGCAGAGGATTCCATACCAGCAGCCAAGGAGAATCAACCCAATCAAGTAGTGAGCCTGCCGTGCCCGTGGTAAGCCAAAGAGTACGCAGAAAGCTGCCCAACCGACCCGTAACATCTCCAAACACCTGTACTGCAGACACTAGCGAGCCCACTACATAAGGGGTGGAAACAGGGGACCCAGAAAGAACACCACCAGATAGTGTGTTACGTAGGTCCACAAGGAGCACTAGAGGTCAGAAGCCAGCTCGCTGGAGAATCTAGGAGAAATGATATATACCTGTATATTGCAAATGTTGTAATGTTTTATGTTTGTTACCTGAATACTGATTATGTTTCTCAAGTTACCCGACAGGGTCTATGGACGGACAGGTTATGGACAATGAATAACCGGAACTGTACCTTGTAAATAGTTGCACCTGTTAAGTGCCCCTTTTGTGCCAGACCACAGAACAAAAACCTGTGGAGGTGGCTGAAGACGTGGTCCAACACCGGATCATCGATGCCCTGTAGCCACCCCAGGGCCTACGTGGAGGGTTTGGGACGGGTCCCTCAAAATGCATCTTGGGTGACATGGACACCTGGTTACGGAAGCACCGTGACCTATCAAGACTGAACTCCTTGTACATATATTGTTGTGTTATTGTTTATACCCTGTTATGTGTGTTTTCCAAAAAAAAAAAGGTGTTTAGTCCCGGAGTACTAAAGTTTACTAGGGGGGAATGTGGCACCCCAGGGGGTCTGGTTGCCACAGTGGTAGAAATACCATGTCTGAGAGCGATCATGGGTTTTCCTGGTCAGGAGCACATTTGCATGCAACGCCTCCTGCCCCAGTCCAGGGAGGGGAGGAACCTGCCCTTTATAAACTGGATCTGGGGCGAGGTTAGTTAGTTAGTTCCAGAGAGAGGGATAGAGCAGCAAGGAGCCCTGTAGGAGACAGGAGCTGAGAGCCAGGGACTGGAGCAGCAGAGCTCGTCCTGGCAGAAGACGCAGAGAACCTGACACCGGAGTCCGAGGCTGTGAGGATATTCACATCCAGCAGCAGAAACCACCTGGCAGGGGATTTCAGGTCCTCTGGCCGTAGAAAGCCCGGAGGCTCAGTCACACGCAAGGGACCGGCACCGCCATCGAGGAGCGGAAGGAACCAAAGGCCGCAAGTCACCAGCCATACGGGTGAGCACCACACGGTACACTCAGGGATGTGGGCTACTACACAACTACAGCAAGGTAGCCAGGAAGAGTGCAGACAGATGGGAAGGCCTACACCTCCACCTGGCCAGGGGGATTCTTGTTCGCTCACAGACTGACCAGACCTCTAATGTTAGCCAGTACTCCCAGCAGGGTCTCCTTCATCACCAACAGTAAAGACCCTGAACTGCACGGACTTTGAGTCATTTCTGCTGTGCCTATGCACCACAACCCTCACCATCTACACATGCTGCCCTGAGGCTCTACTCCTCCCGTGGGGAGTTATACTACCCCCTGCTGCGCACACAACATCAGCCTCAGCGGTCTGCCCCGCAGCGGCGGTTCTCAGTGACCGCAATCCACGGGTGGCGTAGTCGGACATTTCAACATTAAAAACCAAGTAAACAGATCCGCCACTGGTTTGACCACCCTGAGCCACGGGACCGGGTCGCCGCCACGGAGACTACAACCCCTGACATCACACAGAGACCCGGCTCCTGGTATTCCCACACACACGGCCCAGGGGGCGCGTCATATATAAAGGCATATACGACTAGTAATGCTAATTGTAGAATACCATGCTACAAACATAACAAATGCTAATAAATGTACAGAAAAAGTAATGGATGATACATCAAGCTCATGTGTAGAAATGAAGCCTACCTAGTGATGTCCGGAGCCTCTCCGTAGACTTCAATAGGCAGCTTCTATTGTATTCCTCACTGAATTATCAGTCTGTCTTGTCTTTAGCTTGATGGATTTTACCTATTCTTCAGAGGACGCTACATTCACAAATCCTTGTCTATTTCTATATCCTTGTAAAACAGAACCTTTTTCTCCCATGTGTCTCCGCATTGTCTCCATTTTATATCCGTGTTGTATAGATATATTTTTTCCTCATACATTTGTAAAAACTGAAGCAGGTAGACAGTCTGAACTTTTATTTATCCATTGACTATTAATGGATCTATTAAAAATGGATGAAACACTGATGGAGCACTAAAGGAAAAGAAAAGTCTTCAGTGCTTCATGCGTTGTACATGGATTTCCATCGACTTTAATGGCTGAGTCTGATCTGCAAAATGAATGAGAATAGAACCTGCTCTGAGTCTCACGGATTAGACACGGAACTGTTATTAAAAAACAGACGGCACATGGACTAGTGCAATAAATGTCATGCCACGTTCACACATTCAGTATTTGGTCAGTATTTTACATCAGTATGTGTAAGGCAAAACCAGGAGTGGGTGATAACTGCAGAAGTGGTGACGTGTTTCTATTATACTTTTCCTCTGATTGTTCCTCACCTGGTTTGGGCTTAGAAATACTGAGGTAAAATACTGACCAAATATTGAACGTGTGAATATGGCCTGAAAGTGGTGGTCTGATATTTCATTAAATTAACCTGGTGTCTACAGCTCTGACTAGTGATGTAGAGGTGAATGAATCTCACTTTGCATTCCTATGAGAGTCACATCAAGGCTCATTATATAGAGAAATTGTCTTCCACATCGCGTATAAGATCCTGTAGGATTCTGAGAGTCAGAAGTAACGTGGAACGACAGAAAAACCAGAATGGAGTGGACAGCTCCCCAACAAAGCGATTGATAAAACTGATTTCCCCTATGAGCAAAGGAGCATTGCTTTAATCACATTTTTATTTTTTCTCTTCTGCACAAAAAAGCCTTTAAATTTGACAAGTCAATGATTTCCATTGTACTGACTGCAATAGTGTATGGCACTATTCCTGCAAGAGGATCCAAACTGAACCACCAGTGCAGGCCCGGGACAAGGGGTAGGCACCCGCCTAGGACGCTACCTCTCTGAGGTGGGAGCAGTTTAAGAAAAAAAATTGTCATTATTGAACGCCTGCAGTCAACTGGCACCTTCCTCCTGCCGCAAACATTCAGCATGCTGACAGCCGGTACACAGGAACAAAGGTGAGCGGAGTCAGTGGGTCACTAACACCGCTCAACGCCTGCGCCCCGGTTCTCATTCCCTCTCTGCATTGAAATGCATTTGTGTCTTTAAGACAATGTGAACGCTGCCCCCAGGACAGGAGCAGAGGAGCTGTAATCAGGTTGATGTTCTGGCGGTAATTCCCGCAATACGCAGGGTATGGACAGTCTGCCCCCTGTTAGAGGATGGCGCCACACAGGAATACGGCAGTAGAACAACCATCGGTTTTGTTACAAGCTGCATCTATTGTATCTCATTAATTGAAACCAAACGGCCCCCATTATAATTAAGCTATATTAGTTTCCATGACTATTCTTGGGTCTGACATTGTAAAGGAAGTGGTCATCAGAGCTTGTTACATGATGGATCAGACGAGGAAGTTAGAGGTCCAGTTACCATAGTTTCTCACCTATTCCTTTTCTTGGGGGGGGAAGCCATTTGCGTCATCTGCCTAAGGCAGCAAAATACCTTATCATGATATTAATAAAAATACCAAAAAGCATGTCTGTAATATAACCAAAAGCAACATAGATGTTTTATATATTTATTTTTATGCATAAAAGTTGTTAATATTATGCAAATATATAAAAAGAAAGTGTGTAGATACAGTGACTTTCCATAGAAAGGAGCAGATGATGATGATTCCGCTCCTCAGGCCTCGGCTTACACTTCTGCCGCTTTTGGACATCCAGGTCTGGATCACACATGAGAGAGGAGAAGAGCAGGAATGTGTGACTTGTGATCTGTATAGTTGGAGTTTTCCTGGATTCCTTCAGCATCGCGATTAGCCATATGGCCTTCTGTCTGACCATGGTCAGGAAGGTGAAGGAGCAGCCGCTTCCTTCTGTCTGACCATGGCCTGGTAGAGGAAGGAGCAGCTGCTTCCTTCTGTCTGACCATGGCCTGGTAGAGGAAGGAGCAGCTGCTTCCTTCTGTCTGACCATGGCCTGGTAGAGGAAGGAGCAGCCGCTTCCTTCTTTCTGCACAAGACCAAGTAGGAGAAGGAGCAGCCGCTTCCTTTGTCTGTACATGGCCAAGTAGGAGAAGGAGCAGCCGCTTCCTTCTGTCTGTACATGGCCAAGTAGTAGAAGGAGCAGCCGCTTCCTTCTTTATGTCCATATCTTGTAGTCGTCTCCTTACCACCACATTGTAGATGAGTCGTCCAGATGGTGACATAACAAGTATGGCTGAAAGAAATCCTTCAATTTCAGCCCTTAATTACTTGTAATGTTGATCCAGAGGAAGGCGAAAAATAACCCTGAGGACTCGTTGTTGGATCATCCTCATATCAAGGGAAAAAATTCCTTCCTGACCCCAAATATGGCGATCGGAATAAATCCCTGGATGTTTGGTGCTCAAATCTACTTGGATGTTATGTGGTGGAAGCTTGGTAGGTTTGTCACAGTCCGGTAAATAAGAAAGTCCAGTGTAATTGTCTCATCCGATTAATGTAAATCTTCATTCCTGGATGTTACTGGAATGGGGCTGATTTTTATCAGCCTAATACTCCTGCTGGAAGAAGAGAAATATACACGTCTGAGAATCAGCCCCTCACATACAGCATATACAGTACTAGGGGGATACAGTACTAGGGGGATATAGCGATAAGGTGTATAGTGGGTAAGTGTGTTACTGGGTAGTGATAACACTTTGGATGTCTGTATGTGCTGTACTTACATAGTAATATGGGAATGGTGGGTCGGATCTGCCGGACTCCACATCGCTCCAGTCTATAGAATAGAAGAACGGATGTGATCTGATGGACGATGTAATGGCAGATCGGGCAGATGGAGTTTTGCAGAGAAGCTAGAAAATGAAAACAAAGCATTAGTCATTATATTATGTATTATTACTGATAAATTATTACACAATGTCTATGGACTGTCCATATCTTATCTTCTATATCTTCTTGTAATCCCCCATTATCATTGTCCATCTGATCTTACTCACCCGTTTTATGATATCCATGGTATGACAGCAGATCCCAGGTGGAAAAGAAGGGATGTCGTCATACAGAGACTGGTGGTATTCGTCCATTGTGCCTCTGGTATAGAATGGCCAGTCACCTACAGTCATCATATATAAGATGACGCCAAAGGAAAAGGAGTCTGCCAGATGGTTGTATCCTTCACCGTCCATTACCTATGGGAACATGAGATTGGAGAGAATCTGAATATACCGGGAAGGGGATTTACACACAGAGACTATGAGGACCGGTCTGTGATTAGATATGAGCAGAATACATTGGGATCAGATTATCCCTCAATCCTACTATCGACATCAATCACACAGAGATGTTCCTTACCTCGGGCGCTATGTAACCCTTAGTGCCAGTAGTATATTCCACTATGTCACCCTCAAATACATTCATGGCTGCTAAGCCAAAGTCTGAGATTTTGATGTGTCCGGTGTCTTGAAGGAGGATGTTCTCTGGCTTCAGGTCACTGCAGGGAGAAGGATCAGATACTGATTGTGAGGACAATTCATGGAAAGAACTTTCTACAATAGATATGTAAGGAGACAACAAAGTGTCACAGGTGACAGATTTATGAAGGTGAAATGATTACCTATGTATGACGCCGCGTTCATGCAGGAACTGGAGTCCGCACACCATCTCTGCCGCAAAGAGTCTGTGGAGTAGAAAGGATGGATCAGTGGTTACATGCACAATCATACAGAGAACATGAGGAGATCACACACGTGTCCTTTTCACATCATTAGTTTCTCCAGTTGTCGTTGTCCATTGATCTAAGACTACAATGTGCCGGCAGCGGATTATTCACATTCAGTACCGGACATTTACCTTATTGTCTTTGTGTTAAACATCATTGAATCTTTCATGTGGCTAAACAGGTCTCCGCCGACCATATAGTCCATGGCTATTTCATACTCCGTAGGTGTTTCCCTAAACGCCCGCATAGTCATTAGGTAGGGGCACCCGGCAGCCATTCTCAGGACTTCTAGCTCTGTAGAGATTAAGTCCTCACAAGAACTTTTGTCCATGATTTTGATGGCCAGCAGTCCTTCACTGACTGGATCTGATGCCAAGACAACCTGGAGAAAAATCACAACAGATCAGACCAAACTCTCATCTGTTACTGTGTAGTAGTTCACTAGTTTATCCCAATTATCATTACATATGAGCATCCTGTAATGAATATGTACATCTCTCCTGTGTATCTGGTGCAGGATACATTGGGGAACACGGACAAATATAAATTGACACTTACTTTTCCATAGTTTCCTTTTCCAAGAACTTTCCAGAACTCGAGATTGGAAAAGTCTATAGGTTGGACTGTGTGGACCAGTTCTCTTGGGTCAGAAATCTGGAAACTGGCATCATCAAGGCCTTGTGCCGGCATGTCCGTTGTGTCGTAGGGCGCCTTATCGTTTCCATCTGCTGAGATGATATAAAAAATTTGAACCCCTTAGTGCAGGGTTCCCCAACTCCAGTCCTCAAGGCCCACCAACAGGTCATGTTTTCAGGATTTCCTTAGTATTGCACAGGTGATGGAATTATTGCCTGTGCAGGTGATGCAATTATCACCTGTGTAATACTAAGGAAATCCTGAAAACATGACCTGTTGGTGGGCCTTGAGAACTGGAGTTGGGGAACCCTGCCTTAGTGAACACATTATTGGAAATGAATACCTCAGCCTGCTGAAAGCCCCTGTCTTTTCCTCTTCCTGTTAAGACCAGCCTGTCACACAATACTGGAGGTAGGGGGCCTAAGCTGACCCTAAGCTGGGGCCCTGACTAATCCCTCACCCTGGAGGTACTGTTAAAGGTACAGAGGTCCAGGCCGCCAGCGTAACCCCTACCTCCTGAGGATCCCTGCACCTAAGTAATCTAGTCCTGAGAAGGACCCCGATCACAACAATTGGGAACCAGAAATAATATGCCCACACACAGTATTTAGACGAACGAGACAGTACAAGGGAAAAACCAAAACCACCTTGCATACAACTTCTACACAACTACAACAGAGGGAACACCAACGGGAAAGGAGATAAATGATAAAGCGAGGAAAGGGAAAAAACACTTCCAAATACACATCTCAGCAACTCCAAACACCACGATCCGCTCTGTAAGTCTGAATGAAAAGCTTTCACCGACACCTCCCAAACAGACCTGCAGGAATATAAAGGAGTCTCACTAAAGAAGCATTGATTGCAGCTGGGCGAGGCTGGACCTCAGCTAGCCCAGAGAGAGAGAGAATTAACTCCTACACTGCCGAGAAAACACAAAGCACCAACAAGTCAGCTGCGAGAAGTCAGGCTGTGTACTCGTGACGATCTTCGTGGCAACACACCCGTGACAGTACCCCCCCTTCTACGAGGGGCCTCTGGACCCTCAGGGCCAGGTTTATCCGGGTGAGTCGTGTGGAAGGCCCGAACTAATCGGTCTGCGTTAATATCCGACGCAGGAACCCACATCCTCTCCTCAGGACCATACCCCTTCCAATGAACCAAGTACTGAAGGGACCGGCGATTAAAGCGTGAATCAATGACCCTCGATACCTGGAACTCCAAGTTACCATTGACAACCACAGGAGGGGGAGGTAAAGGTGACGGTACCACCGGCGCCACATACCTCTTAAGCAATGATCTGTGAAACACGTTGTGAATTTTAAACGTAGGGGGGAGGTCAAGACGGAATGCCACCGGATTAATAACAGAACTGATTCTGTACGGCCCGATGAACCTGGGACCCAGTTTCCAGGAGGGAACCTTAAGTTTAATATTCCTGGTAGACAACCATACCTGATCGTTCACACTTAGGTCCGGACCAGACACTCTCCTCCTATCAGCCATACGTTTGTATCGGTTCCCCATAGTATTCAGATTCTTCAGCACCCCTCTCCATACTGAAGCGAGAGATGAGGAAAATCGTTCCTCCTCCGGAACTCCCGAAGAGCCCCCCCTAGTGAAAGTACAAAACTGGGGGTGAAAACCATATGCCCCAAAAAACGGGGACTTACCAGTGGACTCGCTCCGCCTATTATTGAGAGCAAACTCTGCCAGAGGTAGGAAAGAAGCCCAGTCCTCCTGGTTCTCTGACACAAAACACCGAAGATATGTCTCCAAGCTCTGGTTCATACGTTCCGTCTGACCATTGGTCTGAGGATGAAAAGCCGACGAGAATGACAAATGCATCCCCCGCCGTGCACAAAACGCCCTCCAGAACTTGGACACAAACTGAGACCCCCGATCAGACACCACCTCGGAGGGTACCCCGTGAAGCCTCACAATCTCCCCAATGAACACCTGCGCAAGAGTTTTAGCATTAGGGAGAGCCGGAAGAGCGATGAAATGTGCCATCTTGCTGAACCTGTCCACTACAACGAGTATGACCGTTTTACCCGAAGACGGAGGGAGGTCCGTAATAAAGTCCATAGACAGATGAGTCCAAGGACGCTCCGGGATCTTCAAAGGTAAAAGGGCCCCAGACGGACGGGTATGTGAGGTCTTAGAGCGCGCACAAACCCCACAGGACGCGACAAAAGTTACCACCTCTTTATGTAAGTTAGGCCACCAAAACCGACGCGAGAGGAGATCCACAGTTGCTTTACTCCCCGGGTGTCCTGCAAAAACTGAGTTATGGTGTGCCTCGATCACCTTTTGTCGCAACTGATCTGGAACGAACAGTCTCCCCGGAGGTCCAACAGGGGCGTCCCCCTGAGCCTCCAATATCTCCTCCTCCAGCTCAGAGCATACTGCCGAAACCACCACCCCCTCCTGAAGAATAGGAATCGGGTCGTCCGTATTCCCGGCCCCAGGGAAACTACGAGATAAGGCATCCGCCTTTACATTTTTAGACCCAGGACGATATGTAACGACGAAATTAAACCTGGTAAAAAACAATGACCACCTAGCTTGTCTGGGATTCAGACGTTTAGCGGACTCCAGATATAGCAGGTTCTTGTGATCGGTGATGACGGTGACCGGATGAACTGCCCCCTCCAAAAAATGGCGCCACTCCTCAAAAGCTAACTTAATGGCCAAGAGTTCCCTATTGCCGACATCGTAATTCCTCTCAGCGGACGACAATTTTTTAGAGAAAAAGGCGCACGGATGCCACTTACCAGGGGACGAACCCTGTGACAATACTGCTCCCACCCCTACCTCGGAAGCGTCTACCTCTACAAAGAATGGCTGAGACGCATCAGGTTGAATGAGTATAGGTGCCGAGGCAAAACATTTTTTCAAGGAGGAGAATGCTTGACAAGCCTTGTCAGACCACCTAGAAAAATCCATCCCCTTTTTAGTCATGTCTGTGAGAGGCTTAACCATGGACGAGAAATTACGAATGAACTTCCGGTAATAGTTAGCAAACCCCAGGAAACGTTGTAGTGCCTTAAGATTCTCCGGCCGATCCCACTCAAGAACTGCCCGCACTTTCCCAGGGTCCATACGAAAACCGGACGCTGAAACCAGGAAGCCTAAAAACTGGAGTTCCTGTACGGCGAACACACACTTTTCCCACTTGGCATACAGTTTATTATCCCGCAAGATCTGTAACACCTGTCTAACGTGCTCCTGATGAGACACCAGATCCGGCGAGTAAATTAAGATATCATCCAGATATATGACAACAAACTGTCCCACCAGGTGGCGAAAAATATCATTAACAAAGTGTTGAAACACCGCCGGGGCATTAGTCAGACCGAATGGCATGACAAGGTTCTCATAATGCCCCTCCGGAGTGTTAAAAGCCGTCTTCCACTCATCCCCCTCCTTCATCCTAATCAGATTGTACGCCCCCCTGAGATCCAACTTAGAGAACCATTTGGCGCCCACGATCTGATTAAAGAGATCGGGAATAAGTGGGAGCGGATACGGATCTCGGACCGTAATCCGATTAAGTTCACGGAAATCCAGGCAAGGGCGTAGGCCTCCATCTTTCTTCTTAACAAAGAAGAACCCCGCGGCCACCGGTGAAGATGAAGGTCTAATATGCCCCTTAGCCAGACTTTCAGAAATATAATCCTTCATGGCCTGCCTCTCAGGACCAGAAAGGTTATACAACCTAGCTTTAGGTAACTTGGCCTCAGGGAGCAGTTTTACAGAACAGTCATACTCGCGATGAGGAGGTAGTTCCTGACACCCATTCTCCGAGAATACATCCTCAAAGTCCGCCAGAAATGGAGGTAAGACCCAAGGAGTAACCGCACCGATGACCGTGTTCATGCAGTTTTTATTACAGAATTTACTCCATTGGCTTATCTCTCTGGTTTGCCAATTAATAACCGGGTTATGCTTAGCTAACCAAGGAAGGCCCAACACTATAGGAGTGGGAAGACCCTCCAACACGTAGCAAGACAACAGTTCTTTATGTATTGCTCCCACTTGAAGTTTTACGCCATGCACAGCTTGCAAAAAACTTCCCTGACCGAGAGGCCTGGCATCGATCGAGAATATGGGGATGGGTTTAGCCAACTCACTCAATCGCATACCTTGAACCCGGGCAAACCGAGCATCAACCAGATTAGCCCCGGCCCCACTATCCAGAAGAACAGATATCCTCTCAGTTCTCGTACCCACCACCACCTCCGCCGGTACGAGAAACTGAGACGAACCTAGGGACGAAATACCTACTCCCAGATTGCCGTCCACCACACAACCTGGGATCAACAGTTTTTTCGACGACTCTTTACTCTGCAAGGGACGGGATGGACACCCCCCAATAAAATGTCCCTTTTTCCCGCAGAGGAAACACCTTCCTGTCTTATGGCGCACCACCGGTCCCCTTCCCCGAAATGATGTCCCTCCTAATTGCATAGGCTCCTCCGGACTGACCAGGGGAACCACCATATGAGGGGACCTTGTAGGAGGTGGAGACATTACAGGGGGTAGAGTTATCCCGCACCTCTCCCGAAGCCGTCTGTCAACGCGAATAGCAAGGGCCATAGCGGCTTCCAGTGACGCGGGAGAGTCATACTGTGCCAACACATCCTGTAATTTGTCGGATAAACCATGACAAAACTGGCTCCTAAGAGCCGGGTCATTCCACTGGGTGTCCGTGGCCCACCTACGGAACTCCGAACAGAATTCCTCCGCCGGACGATCTCCCTGCTGAATCCTACGTAACTTAGACTCAGCAAGGGAGATCCGATCTGGGTCATCATATACGAGTCCCAGAGCAGCGAAAAACCTATCCACTGACTGGAGAACCGGGGAGCTTGGGGGAAGAGAGAACGCCCAAGATTGTGGGTCCCCTTGTAGGAGCGAGATGACAATTCCCACCCTTTGTTCTTCACTGCCCGATGACCGAGGCCGCAGCCGAAAGTACAATTTGCATGCCTCCCGGAAAACAAAAAACTTGTCCCGCCCCCCAGTGAACCTGTCAGGGAGAGCTACTTTAGGTTCTGGTCCGGCTTGCTCCAGAGGATGCAAAACCTTGGACCTAACGTCCGCCAGCCCCATGGACAAACTCTGCAACTGCCGAGCTAGACCGGCTACTGGATCCATGGTAGCTGGAGAAAAACTAAGTGGGTCGGTGAAAATGTCACACTGTCACAGAATACTGGAGGTAGGGGGCCTAAGCTGACCCTAAGCTGGGGCCCTGACTAATCCCTCACCCTGGAGGTACTGTTAAAGGTACAGAGGTCCAGGCCGCCAGCGTAACCCCTACCTCCTGAGGATCCCTGCACCTAAGTAATCTAGTCCTGAGAAGGACCCCGATCACAACAATTGGGAACCAGAAATAATATGCCCACACACAGTATTTAGACGAACGAGACAGTACAAGGGAAAAACCAAAACCACCTTGCATACAACTTCTACACAACTACAACAGAGGGAACACCAACGGGAAAGGAGATAAATGATAAAGCGAGGAAAGGGAAAAAACACTTCCAAATACACTTATCTCAGCAACTCCAAACACCACGATCCGCTCTGTAAGTCTGAATGAAAAGCTTTCACCGACACCTCCCAAACAGACCTGCAGGAATATAAAGGAGTCTCACTAAAGAAGCATTGATTGCAGCTGGGCGAGGCTGGACCTCAGCTAGCCCAGAGAGAGAGAGAATTAACTCCTACACTGCCGAGAAAACACAAAGCACCAACAAGTCAGCTGCGAGAAGTCAGGCTGTGTACTCGTGACGATCTTCGTGGCAACACACCCGTGACACAGCCTGGCTTTCATATGAGATTTTTAATTTAGCTATATACAGTTCTATCACAGTATCTAGTAGAAGCGATCAGAAAATCGCTGGTTCAAGTCCCCAAAGGAGACTAAAGAAAAGGAGTAACAAAAAAAAGTTAAAAAAATAATAAAATGTAAAAAAAATACTTCCCCATTAATAATAATAATAATAATAATAATAATAATAATAGTAATAATTTGAATATCTAGTATAACCACATCCGGAACATTAATTAACCCAAACAGTAAACACTGAAATGAGAAAATAAATGTAAAGACCAGAATAGGGTTTTTGTGAGGGCGCAGTATACATCTAATAAATTGTAATAAAAGATATCACAATGTCTTGTCTACCCGAGAAAGTTATCTATAAAAGCTACAACTTGTCCCGCAAAAAAACCCAAATCAAGTCCTCGCACAGCTCCATCCAGCGATCAAAATCCAAAAGATATAATGTCTCAGAATATAGGGACACAAACCAATTTATTTTTTTTATAAAATTCCTAATTTTCTTCTACCAGTTCAGTGAATTATAACCCCTATGCCTGTTCAGCATTATCATAGTTGTAACTGACATGGAGAATCATTTTGTCAGGTCATTTTTACCACTCAATGAACATCTAGAAAAAAAACAATGGCGGAATCACTTTTTTCCACAATTTTACCACATTTTGAATCTTTTTCCCCATTTTCCAGAACATTGAAAACTAAAATATATAATGTTCAAAACTGCAGCTCGTCCACTAAAAAATCAAGTCCGCATACAGCTACATTGGGAGACAAATTAAAGAATAAATTTTTATGGGTTTTCGAAGGAGGAAGGAAAAAACAACGAAATGTTACCCGGTCAAGAAGGGGTTAACAAATATAGCTAAAAGAAAATATTATAATTTTAAATAGAATTATGCAAATGAGCAGGAAATGTCTAATATTTGGGCTCTCATTTATCAAAACTGTCCAATAATAAAACTGTCCCTGTTGTCCATAGCAACGAATCACAACATAGATTCCATCTCTTAACATTCTATGGAACAATGAAAGCCGCATTGTGATTGGTTGCTATGGGCAACAAGGACAGTTTTTCTGCACTTGTGATAATTGATGCCAGTACATAATATTAGGAGTATAATCCCCGTCACCCCCAGTCTTATTACACTGAGCAGATCCATCTTACCTGGTCCATCTGTATCCAGTGATGTGTTTGGTGGAGAAACACTCAGCTGTTTGTTCTCTGGGATGGAGATGTTTTCAGCTGATGACCTCGACCTCCGTAATGCACCATTCCCATTTATAATGGGGTTGGCATAGATGAGACGTCTTCTACATTGGACAACCCAGTCTCTGCTGTTCCTGATCCTCTTCTGGGCTGCCGCTCTTTGTAGTTTCGGTGCCTCCAGACTTTCAGATCTGGAGGATGTCACTTGTCTCGGTGTCTCTTGGAGAACCTCTTCCAGCTCTAACTCTGTGCTGATGTTTCTCCTCTTATTGAGGATGGCTTCTTTGTTCCTCCTCCGTATTTCAGGGACCAGATCTCCGAGTTTTTTCAAGGAGATAAGAATGGCCTTCTGAAGCTCAGCGGAGGCTGCAGAGTGAGACTCCGTGAGGGTCTCCATTTTCCTTCTCTCTGTAAGGATCTCATGTCCTTTGGTCTTTCTCATTTTGTCTAGAATTTGACGTTTGGACGCCATTTTTGAGGCGTCAGTGTCAATGTCCGGTAGTAAAAAGTCTTTTCGCCCTAAAGCGAACAATAGTACCTGCTCTTCATTTATTCCTCTCTTCTCTCTGAGAACCCGATCTCTTTGGGCTCTTCTGTAATTATCCATTTTAAAATCAATTTTTGCTTCGTCACGAAAAACAAAAGGGGCTGCCTCACCCTTGGGAGTCTGTAAGGCAGTGGTTTCCCTTAGAATGGAACACTGGGATATAGAATGGAATGATGACATCACATCACTTGTGACATCAATTTTATTCTAATGTCACAATGATAGATAGATAGATAGATAGATAGATAGATAGAAAACCTACAAAAGACAAAAATATATCTCATACCCTACCATCATTATATATAAATGTAAAGCAAAGTTGCATAATAAATATAGGGTACTTAGTGAACTATTTTTGATCAAAAAATATCCGCTGGTGGGACGGCTTGTATACTTTTTTTGATCAAAAATAGTTCACTAAGTACCCTATATTTATTATGCAACTTTGCTTTACATTTATATATAATGATGGTAGGGTATGAGATATATTTTTGTCTTTTGTCTTTTGTAGGTTTTGTTTCTTTTTTGCTAGTGTGAACATGCTCCTATTTCTTGCATGTCTACCATCTTAGACCTCAGTTCACATTGCCTGGTTTTTTGTCTTGTTTGCATTCTGTGCAATTTAAGGGTGTGGCATCCCCTTTGTTGAGCTGACTGGTATATATGTAGCTTACCACGGGCCTGGGTGGTCTGGAGTTGGGACCCGGTCCTATTTGTCTACCCTTTTATATGCATTGCTTCAACTTTGATATACAGTAAGGTTTTTAATATAGGCAGTATAGGTACCGTCCCAATTTAGGGTCACCTTGCCGCTGGTGGGACGGCTTGTATACTTTTTTTGATCAAAAATAGTTCACTAAGTACCCTATATTTATTATGCAACTTTGCTTTACATTTATATATAATGATGGTAGGGTATGAGATATATTTTTGTCTTTTGTCTTTTGTAGGTTTTGTTTCTTTTTTGCTAGTGTGAACATGCTCCTATTTCTTGCATGTCTACCATCTTAGACCTCAGTTCACATTGCCTGGTTTTTAGATAGATAGATAGATAGATACTGTAGCTAGATATCAAATTTGAAGGATGGGGAATCAAACTTTTGCAGATGTATACATACAATATACAGATATACACGGGGTGCACAATTAGTATTTTTAATGATTAATTTTATTATTGAACAACTACAGTGCTTCTGGTTAATCATAAAGGTTAATAAAATCCGAAACCTGAATATTTACAAAAATAGAAGTGAGGTTTTGTCTTTCTTAGGCCACATTCACACATTCGGTATTTGGTCAGTATTTTACATCAGTATTTGTAAGCCAAAACCAGGAGTGGAAGAATCAGAGGAAAAGTATAATAGAAACACGTGACTACTTCTGTATTTATCACCCACTCCTGGTTTTAGCTTACAAATACTGATGTAAAAAAAACTGACCAAATACTGAATGTGTGAATGTGGCCTCAGGGGAATATCTCTGTGTGCAGAACTGTTAATCAAAGAAATCAAAATGTTAAAAAATACATTTCTGACATTTAAAAAAATATATCTGTGATCATGACGGTGTATGGCCCAAGTTGCTCTCCTGAAACCATCCCTCATATTAATTATTTTCTTTCTCCCCAAGCAGTGTCTCATACCACTTAACTTATAATAAATGATACACAGGAGACATTCTTTTATGGATATAATTTGCCATATCGGCCATTTATTAACAAACAACAATAACCAATGAAAGAATTGGTGGAGGTTCTTGGGGCTACAAGATCTGGCACAGAGAAAAAACTGGAAGTCTGAACTGAAACGTAAATTGATGTGCATGCAAATTGTAAATGCATGTTCACACAAGGCCATTAAACAGAGAAAAACCAAAAACAAACAAAATACTCAAATAACTAGAAGTAAACGTATAGATCGCACAGTGCAAAAATAATAATAAATAATAAAGGGTATTTAGTAAACATAATTTTGATCAAAATAATGTAAACGCTATCCCGCGACATCAAGGCAACCCTTATGGGACAGTCCTAACTCTAATATTAAAAATCTTACCATTTATCAAGTGACGTACAGTACAGACCAAAAGTTTGGACACACCTTCTCATTTAAAGATTTGTCTGTATTTTCATGACTATGAAAATAGTACATTCACACTGAAGGCATCAAAACTATGAATGAACACATGTGGAATTACATACTTAACAAAAAAGTGTGAAACAACAGAAAATATGTCTTATATTCTAGGTTCTTCAAAGTAGCCACCTTTTGCTTTGATGACTGCTTTGCACACTCTTGGCATTCTCTTGATGAGCTTCAAGAGGTAGTCACCGGAAATGGTCTTCCAACAATCTTGAAGGAGTTCCCATAGATGCTTAGCACTTGTTGGCCCTTTTGCCTTCACTCTGAGGTCCAGCTCACCCCAAACCATCTCGATTGGGTTCAGGTCTGGTGACTGTGGAGGCCAGGTCATCTGGCATAGCACCCGATCACTCTTCTACTTGGTCAACTAGCCCTTACACAGCCTGGAGGTGTGTTTGGGGTCATTGTCCTGTTGAAAAATAAATGATGGTCCAACTAAACGCAAACCGGATGCAATAGCATGCCGCTGCAAGATGCTGTGGTAGCCATGCTGGTTCAGTATGCCTTCAATTTTGAATAAATCCCCAACAGTGTCACCAGCAAAGCACCCCCACACCATCACACCTCCTCCTCCATGCTTCACGGTGGGAACCAGGCATGTAGAGTCCATCCATTCACCTTTTCTGCATCGCACAAAGACACGGTGGTTGGAACCAAAGATCTCAAATTTGGACTCATCAGACCAAAGCACAGATTTCCACTGGTCTAATGTCCATTCCTTGTGTTCTTTAGCCAAAACAAGTCTCTTCTGCTTGTTGCCTGTCCTTATCAGTGGTTTCCTAGCAGCTATTTTACCAAGAAGGCCTGCTGCACAAAGTCTCCTCTTAACAGTTGTTGAAGAGATGTGTCTGCTGCTAGAACTCTGTGTGGCATTGACCTGGTATCTAATCTGAGCTGCTGTTAACCTGCGATTTCTGAGGCTGGTGACTCGGATAAACTTATCCTCAGAAGCAGAGGTGACTCTTGGTCTTCCTTTCCTGGGGCGGTCCTCATGTGAGCCAGTTTCTTTGTAGCGCTTGATGGTTTTTGCAACTGCACTTGGGGACACTTTCAAAGTTTTTCCAATTTTTCACACTGACTGACCTTCATTTCTTAAAGTAATGATGGTCACTCGTTTTTCTTTACTTAGCTGCTTTTTTCTTGCCATAGTACAAATTCTAACAGTCTATTCAGTAGGACTATCAGCTGTGTATCCACCAGACTACTGCACAACACAACTGATGGTCCCAACCCCATTTATAAGGCAAGAAATCAAACTTATTAAACCTGACAGGGCACACCTGTGAAGTGAAAACCATTTCCGGTGACTACCCCTTGAAGCTCATCAAGAGAATGCCAAGAGTGTGCAAAGCAGTCATCAAAGCAAAAGGTGGCTACTTTGAAGAACCTAGAATATAAGACATATTTTCAGTTGTTTCACACTTTTTTTTTAAGTATATAATTCCACATGTGTTAATTCATAGTTTTGATGCCTTCAGTGTGAATGTACAATTTTCATAGTCATGAAAATACAGAAAAATCTTTAAATGAGAAGGTGTGTCCAAACTTTTGGTCTGTACTGTACATATGGATAAGGGCAGAGAGACTGGATCCCTAATATAAGCATATACCTGAGGCAGAATGAACCTTTCAGTTCAGACAAAGGGCGGCCACACCCTTTTATATGCACTAAAGCACACTGAACTACAAAGAAAAAACTAGAAGTCTGAACTGAAACGTAAATTGATGTGCATGCAAAATGTAAATGCATGTTCACACAAGGCCATTAAACAGAGAAAAACCAAAAACAAGCAAAATGCTCAAATAACTAGAAGTAAACGAATAGATCGCACAGTGCAAAAATAATAATAAATAATAAAGGGTATTTAGTAAACATAATTTTGATCAAAATAATGTAAAAGCTATCCCGCCACATCAAGGCAACCCTTATGGGACAGTCCTAACTCTAATACATGCATTTACAATTTGCATGCACATCAATTTACGTTTAGAGTTAGGACTGTCCCATAAGGGTTGCCTTGACGTGGCGGGATATCTTTTACAAAGGGAACCATCTCTGCAAATTCCCACCCATAAAAAATTCCACCAACCCCAAAGACCCCCCCCCCACTGCCCTAGCCACTGTGACTCACAGTAACAATTTATAACCTTCAACATAAGCCCGAGCCATAAAACATAACAATATATATATTTCCATTAGACATCTCTAAATTCCCTGAAAAAAGAGGGTGTGCAGGTGAGACTTTTCCCATTGCTTTCCCCACAGGAATTGCCCCTTTTCCCACACTTTTCCTTTTATACCCCCTTTTACTATCCTCTCCTGCTCCTTATTGATCCAATCCCATAGACCCCATTCAAACTTTATTTTCCTCTCCTGGCCCAATCACCGTCATGTGGGCCTCTGCTTACAAGTACGGCTCTGGCCCCTTTAATATAGCCGCCCTTCTGTTCACTACCAGTCATAAGCCGCCCATCCATGGAGTCTGTTGCAATCATCCTTTTCGGTAACACCAACCACAGCCTCCCAGACCCCGGCATTGGATGCATTGATACATAATGATTTAAAGATTCACAATTGCATTTAGGTCTGGGCAGGATTGGACACAGACAATTCCACCTGTTTTGGAAGTGGTAGTGGCCCCTCTTACCTTTTGGACCCCTGTGTAGCTACACAAGTTGCACCAGATTTGCACCTGGGTCTGGGGAAAGTGAACTCATCAATGCTTTCATTATCCAGGAGCTGCCTTCCCAGTATGGCACATGAGGAATGGTATTGTCCTGCACTAGGAGGAACCAAGGGTCCACTGCACCACGGTAAGGTCTGACATTGGCTCTAAGTATTTCATCCTTGTACCTAACAGTGGTCAGGTTGCCGTTGGCTATCACATGGTGCCCATCATGCTGGGTGATGGTGCAGACTGTATAACATTCACCACGGCATCTCCAGACTTTCACATCTATCACTTGCTCAATGTGAACCTGCTGTCATCTGCACAGAGAACGTAGGACCTGACAATTCTGGTGTTCTAAGGTGTATGTCAATTGAGTTTCAAGGTGCTGGGCTGTGAGTAAGGTCCTATTACAGGATGTCGGGCCCTCATACCGTTCTCATGGAGTCTGTTTCTGACAATTTTGGGTGTAACGTGCTTCTGGTTATGTTCTAGGGCCTTTGCAGTCCTCATGTTCATCCTTACACAAAGGAGCAGATATTGGTTCTGATGTTCAGTTGATGCTCTTTTACAGTTCTACTCCATAAATTTAGAAGCTGCTTAAGGGGTGCACTTGTGTGGGGTGCATGCACATGTCTTGCGCTGAGTGTCATCGGCGCCAAGTGTGGGCAGTTATTTCATTTGGCAGTTAGTCATTGCAGGAGTCAGGTAACCACACTTTATACCCTCTTTAACTACGCACCGAAAGATAGTACACATTCACACTAAGCAATGTTTCTATGTTTTCACTCTCTCCCCTATAGTCCTCTACTTTCTACTAACCCCCCTAATACCTACACCTCGTAATAAACTGTTCATCTCTCCCCCCATCCTACCCCTTCTCCTCACCTCCTCTTCAGAATTCTTCTTTAATATTCAATCCTTTGTCTCCAAACACAGACAGCCACTTCATGCTCTCTCCTGCTCCCACCTACTAACATTTTCTCTTCTCCTCTTCACTGCTGGCGATATCTCTCCAAATCCTGGCCTTCTTCACCACTTCCCCACAGTCACTTCTACCTCCTACCCACAACCTACACAAATTTCCGTAACCTCCCTAACCTTATACCCATCCGCCAGCCCCCGCTTCCCCAGTCCCACTAACAGGAGCTCTCTGGACGCTCGCTCTGTCTGCTACAAACTTTCCTATATCCATGATCTTTTCATTACTAACAAACTCTCCTTCCTCGGCATCACAGAAACCTGGCTCACCCCCTCTGACACAGTGTCTCCAGCTGCACTTTCCTATGGTGGATCCCATCTTTCCCACACTCCAGCGGCAAACATGGCGGAGGAGTTGGTATCCTCCTGTCAGATAACTGCTCCTTCTCCCCAATTCCACTGTCGCCCTCTGTTACTTTCCCCTCTTTCGAGGCGCACTGTTTACACATCTACTCCCCCTCCAACCTCCAACTGGCTGTCATTTACCGCTCCCCAGGGCCAGCCACCAATTTCTTCGACCACTTCACCACCTGGCTGCTTCACTTCCTTTCCGCTGACATCCCCACTATCATCATGGGTGACTTCAACATCCCCATTGACACTTCCCACTCATCTGTCACTAAGCTTCTATCCCTCACTTCCTCTTTCCTCCTCAATGATCTTCCGCAGCCACCCACAAAGATGGCCACACACTGGCCTCATCTTCACCCGCCTCTGTTCCTTATCTAACCTCTCCAACTCACCTCTCCCTCTATCTGACCACAACCTACTAACATTCTCTTCCCTCTCCTCTCCAGGTGCACAATCCCCACTTGACAAACTTGCATACCCTTGCAGAAATCTCAAACACCTTGACCTACACTCACTCTCTTAATCCCTTCTCCCTCTTACAGACATAAGTTCCTTACACAATGCAGATGCTGCTGCTTTATATAGCACCACAAAAGCTACAGCTCTCAATTCGGTCGCCCCCCCTTACATATACCAAAGCTCGAACAGGCAACCCTGGCACACCAGCCTGAAAAGAACAGAGACTGACCTCCAGGGTTGCTGAGCAGAAATGGAAAAAGTCCCACTCCAACGAGCACTGCATCGCATTCAAACAGTCCCTCACTACTTTCAAGTCCACACTCACTGCAGCAAAACAAACCTACTTCTCATCTCTCATATCCTGCCTGTTACACAACCCTAAACAGCTATTCAACACTTTCAATTCTCTCCTCCGCCACCCAGAGCCTCCTCCCTTTTCCTTTCATCTCAGCCGAGGACTTTGCCTCATTCTTCAAGCAGAAGATTGATACCAGCAGACAAAGCTTTTTCTTAAAGTCCCCACAGCCCCTCCTCATATCTACTCAATCCTCCTCCTCCAAAACCAGCTTCTGAAGATCAACTTTCCTCCTTACTCTCTAAGTCACACCTCACCACCTGTGAACTTGACATTCTACTGAAACTACCCTGACTAAAGTCACCAACGACCTACTAACCGCCAAATCCAAGCGACACTATTCTGTCCTTCTCCTCCTGGAACTGTCATCTGCCCTTGACACAGTGGACCATTCCCTATTACTACAGACTCTCTCATCTCTTGGTATCAAAGACTTGGCCCTATCTTGGATCTACTCATACTTAACAGACAGAACCTTCAGTGTTTCTCACTCACACACCACCTCCTCATCTCACACCCTATCTGTCGGTGTTCCCCAAGGTTCAGTCATAGGACCCCTGCTCTTCTCCATCTACACCTTCGGCCTGGGACAGCTCATAGAGTCCCACGGATTTCAGTATCATCTCTATGCTAACGACACACAGATTTACCTTTCTGGACCTGATATCACCTCCTTACTAACCAGAACCCCAAAATGTCTGTTCGCTATCTCATCCTTCTTCTCTGCTAGATTTCTAAAACTTAACATGGATAAAACAGAATTCATCATCTTTCCCCCATTTCACTCAGCCCCCCCCATCTGACCTATCCATCAAAATCAATGGCTGTCCACTTTCCCCAGTCCCACAAGCTCGCTGCCTCAGAGTAACCCTGGACTCTAACCTCTCCTTCAAACCACATATCAAAGCCCTTTCCTCTTCCTGCCGACTCCAACTCAAAAACATGGATCCGCATATTCCTCAACCATGAATCTGCAAAAACACTAGTGCACGCCCTCATCATCTCCCGCCTCGACTACTACAACCTCCTGCTCTGTGGCCTCCCCGCTAACACTCCCGTACCCCTCCAATCTATCCTAAACTCTGCTGCCCGTCTAATCCACCTGCCTTCCGCCTACTCCCCGGCCTCTCCTCTCTGTCAAATGCTTCACTGACTCCCCATTGCCCAGAGACTCCAGTTCAAAACCCTAACCGTGGCATACCAAGCCATCCACAGCCTGTCTCCTCCATACATCCGTGACCTAGTCTCCCGGTACACACCTACACGTAACCTACGATCCTCACAAGATCTCCTTCTCTACTCCCCTCTTATCTTTTCTTCTCACAATCGCATAGAAGATTTCTCCCGTGCATCCCCCCTGCTCAGGAACTCTCTACCCCAAAGCATCAGACTCTCGCCTACGGTGGAAACTGTAATGCAGCGACTTGCTGGCATTATGGTAATGGTCCAGGATGTGTTTTACCTGACCATGTACCTTCCCCCTCAGGTGACTGGTCACATGACTGTGACATAGCACAGGTCCTGCGCGCACAGAATGTCTGTCTGATCACATGACTGTGACATCAGCAAGGTCCTGTCAGTGTGTGTGTGTGTGTGTGTGTGCACGTGATGCATATATAAACCCTGCTTGATGGGAGATAGGTGTGTTCTGAGAGAGGCATGAGGCCTGTTCCATGTGTGTGTGGGACACCGTTCGTGTGAGGCCTAGTGAGGCTGAGTGAAGCCTGGCAGCCCGAAAGGCCGAGACTGGATCTTGTGTAGATGCCAGTGGCCTTGGAAGGCAGCGGCTTGGTGAAGAGTCCGGAAAGGCGCAGACTGGATGTGTGTGAGTGAAACATTCCAGTAGCCTTAGCCGGGACGACGGCTAGAGACACCCACCTGGGAAAGCCTTAAAGCCACAGTGGTGGCGGATTAAATGGACTGCAGCAACTAAACCCGGCAAAGGTAATACACTTTGTTATATGGACACTTTTATATAGACATTGCTATAGTATTACCTTGCTGAAGGCTGTAACTTGGGCCAATTGGGCCTGTCTGCTACTTGAGAGACTCCCGGATGTTAAGTGTGTAAACATGCTGGTGATAAACTAAGAAGGACATTGTGATATATGGACATTGTTATAGTTTGCTGAAGCCAAGTGTTATAGTTTACCTGGAGCCAAGTGGGCATAGCTGCCACTGGAAAGGCTCGTGGACATTATGTGTGTGAACTGCGGTTTATGACAATAATAAACTGCTGAGTTGAGAAAATACCGGAAGGACATTGCACGTGTGCTTAATTTACCCTGTGCAGCGAGTATCCCCCAGGATGATGACTAGCGCTGCCTTACATATGGTTCGAGAATGCAGGCAACTGCAGTCCGGTTGCTAGGGGCAACTGCAGTCCAGTTGCTAGAGGCAACTGCAGCCCGGTTGCTAGGGGCAATGGCACAGGTCGACGAGTGTGGTAAAGCATCTGGCTGCAACTCGGCGGGGTTACGAAGATTGGCGTCGCACTCAAACCTGGTTTGCGGTGGCTCGGCGGGGCTCACGAAGTTTAAAGCATCTGGCTGCAACTCGGCGGGGTTGCGAAGGTTGTCGTCGCACTCAAATCCGGTTTTGCTGTGGCTCGGCGGGGCTCACGAAGTTTAAAGCATCTGGCTGCAACTCGGCGGGGTTGCGAAGGTTGTCGTCGCACTCAAATCCGGTTTTGCGGTGGCTCGGCGGGGCTCACGAAGTTTAAAGCATCTGGCTGCAACTCGGCGGGGTTGCGAAGGTTGTCGTCGCACTCAAATCCGGTTTTGCTGTGGCTCGGCGGGGCCACGAAATTTTTCGGGGAGAGCGGTGTAAAGTGTCTAGTGTGTACCGCAATGGCCATGAATTGTGCTGTATCTCCAGACAGAAGGGAGAAGGAGTTAGATGACCGTGTGCAATCGCTCTTCGGCATAATGGAGTGTCCTGAAGAATTGCAGGAGCTGATAAAGATGGCTGTGAAAGGAGTCACAAATGAGTCTGAAGCTGTTGAGCGTTTGAAATGCCTGGTGGAGTCGCAGCAGCAGGCATTTGAGAAACAGCGACAGGACTCACAGCAGGTATTTGAGAAACAGCGACAGGACTCACAGCAGGCATTTGAGAAACAGCGACAGGACTCACAGCAGGTATTTGAGAAACTTTTACAGGACATGGTGCAGGAACCGCAGGAGCTGTGGGCACCATATAGAATGGCGGCAGTGGACCATTCTATGAACCCTCCGGGGGCGCCAGTATTGTCCCAGAGTGCCCGGGGAGGTGGTAAGAGCTGTTGTGAACTGAGTCCTAAGACTATTGTTGATTTTTCTTGTAAAAATTCCCCTGCCGGTGTGGTTGTTAAAAAGGGGGCGGAGTCTAAAAAAGGGGCGGTTGTTCAAAGCAGCGTGGAGGATAGAAAATCAAAAAAAATTACTGGTGGTGGGTTGGTACCTCCTAAAAATGACAATGTGACCGTTGATAACGGGGTAGCTCCAGTAGAAGGGGGTGATGTCAAAGTGGGAGGTGACCTGTTAGTCCACAACACCATGGGGAGTGACACAGACCCCGTAGCTGACGGTGACACTACGAAAGTAGAAGGAGAGGTCAGTCGGGAGGGGCTAGACGAGGTGAGAAAGTCCTCATCTCGTAGACGGCGCAAGGGCCACAAAAAGATTGCTCCTGTAGACTTGGCTGAAAATGAAAATAAAGAGAATGTAGTACTGTGTGCCTTTGCTTCAAGTGTGGATCTTCCATTAGAGCTAGAAGAGGAGGTGACGTTGCCAGTAGCAACCTCCGGTACGATACCGAGTCAGAAGGATCTGACAGCCCTGAAAGAGGAGGCGGCCAGTCGTGACCAAGAGCTGGAGCCTATCGGCTAGCAGGGTCAGAGTGACGTGCAGCAATTATGTGAAAACCTGGGGAACGTGTCCTCAGACCAGTTGATCCTGGAGTCTGAACAGCAGAAAATACACCAGCTTATGAGGAACTGGCAGCGAGACGTGGAGCAAAGCCACGCGGAAATTAACCAGTGGAAGGAAATGTTCTACGGAATTAAGGAGGACCGCCGCAAAATCAAGGAGGAGGTTTTTCAATTAGAGATTGACAAAGCGGTGTGTGAAGATGAGTTATGCGAGGTGAAAGATCGCTTCTCCCTGGTACAGTTAGAGCTGTCTGCCCTCAAAGAGGCGTGCAGCATGAAGTTGCTGGGCGTGAACAAAACCTAGAACGACTGCGCAAACAGTTCCACCAGGAACTGTGTGACTCCAAGAAGGAGTGCGATGAAAAGTTCGGTAAGGAACTGCAACAACGTAGGAGAGATTATGAGGATCTCCTCAAGGTTAAAGTAAAACTAGAGGAGGATAAGGCGGGTGCAGAGCACGTGCGCCAAGTGGTTGAGACCACCCTGCAGGACACCCATGATGAAATGGTGATCTCCGCAGGAAGACCCTAGGTCTGGAAGCTCAGGTGAAGGAGCTACAGATGTCCTGTGATACTCTCCAGAGGGCGGTGACGTGCCTTAAGGAAACGGTCAGCAAGATGGAAGCTGAACGGAAAAAGATGGAGGAGCCTATCGGAGAAGCCACAGACCAGGGCCAGGAGTTGGCCGCTGGTGATGGGAGGTATGAAGCAGATACCTCCTCGAGTGATGTGAGCTTGGATGATTCGGTGGATGTAGGAGCCGAGATCAAGGAGCTCAAGGAGTCGCTACAAACCCATTGGAAGCAAGAAGAGCTTCAGAGACGGGCCGCTGAGAGGCGAGTGGCGGAGCTAGAGGAAGAAGTTTCCGGGCTCAAAAGTCGCCTGGCAAAGTATCACTCAGTGAACGAGGCCTTCTTGGAGAAGGAAAAGGGCGAACACGTTGCACTCACTCCCTTATACCAAGAGAGGGTCGACCTGAGGAGAGCTAAGAGAGTGTTAACCACAGATAAATATGAGATGGAAGTGGTCAAGACGGAAATTCGAGAAGTTGTAGCTGTGAGTCTGTAATAGTGGGGAAGGGCGTAGCCTTCCCTTGAGACTGAGAGAGTAAAAGGAAGAGTCCCTGAAGACAGACCTCCCCAACTGTGGTAGGCCAAGATAAGGGGGTAGAGCAGAGGGGGGGGACTTAGTGCCCTTATCAAGCCTAGAGAGATATAGAGCTTGTCCCTGGTATAGTTCCTTCTGGGCTGTAGTACCTGAAAACAGCCACAAGATGCCACTGTTCGGGGTGCAGATGTCAGGATGAGTCTGCTAGCCGAGCTATAGACAGTGATGGGTTAAGGTTCTGTGATGACAGCTCACTGAAGGTGGGCATATTAGGAAAGTCTCTGTTTTAATTTCCTGAATCAGGAAGTGATTGAGTAGTACAAGAAGGGATTGCGCCCTGATGAGACAGCCTTACTATAGTGGCTGCTAGGGTAGACGGGAGCTCCGAACCCTCAGACAGTGAGATCCCAGTGCGCAGTTCTCCCCACGCAAGAGCACGAGTCCTGTTCGCTCGCCGTAGAAACTCACCAAAGCGTAGTGAGGACACGGGGCACTTCTGGTCTGCAGGCAGCAGAGGAAGCTAAACAGTACTCCAAGCCAAGACGTGGGGGAGAGATATCGGATCCGTTCACTGTTAATACAGAGGAGTCTCTTGGGCCAGGAATTATAGCCACAGAGATGCTCCGCTTAAAGAGGGAACCAGGGCTGAAGCAGTTAACGGCGCCTGTGAGGGAGATGATTGCCTGTCGGGCCTTATCCATTATATCTGACTGTAAATACTGTAAATATTCCTCTTCCCCAAGTAAAGTCCAAGTTCTGGTTAAGAACCTTGTGTCCTCTGAAATTATTGCTGCCCTGGTCCCAGAAGAAAATTGCCTGGAGACAGCCGCGATCGGATGGCGTGAAGTAAGTGAAGAGCACTACATACACAGCCACACTACAGAGAGAGGACACGTATTGTCTGTAGGGTGCCATAGCGAGAGGGGGCTACAGCTCGCCCACGACTACCTCGCTGGGGCACCTTACAATTGGCGTAGTCGGCAGGATGCGAGCTCCTCGCATGAAGAAAGCGGGGAAGAGCCGACACAGAACACTGAGGAGAAAGTGTTGGAAGGCATGCGGCCCAAGATGGCGGCCCGAAGCATGGATTCCAAGATGGTGACGACGGCGGTAAAGGCTGGGAGAAGAACCGCCCATCGTGGGAGTGGACGGCGCTGGAGAGCGCGAAAAGATGCCCAGCCCCTACGAGTTCCGGCCCGAAGGAGGATGGGCCCAGCGGTAAAGATGCGTCCCAGGATGGGACATCCCGGGAAGAAGAGGGCGCGGCGTAAGGTGAAGCCCGGCCCCGTGAGTACCAGCGCGCACAGAGAGGGGGCGCGGCTGAAGGCGGAGCGGCCGAGAGTGACAAGTGATGCGGCGGTCGCGTCAGAGGTCCGGCCCAGGAAGAGGCGGAGCTGGACGCGCAGGACGTGCGTCACCGGTAAGCGACCGGCGCCATTTTCTGTCCGGCACGTAAGGAGAAGGAGGTGCGGCAGCAGACGTCCTGAGAGGATGGCAGCCCCAGAGCCTGACAACGTGCGCGAGGCAAGCGGTGAGGAGGAACCCCTGAAGATCACTACACCAGGGGCCGCGGCTGGAAGTCGTCCGCCGGCGGGCGCTGCCCGCGATCCGCTGCCTTTACTCCCAGTGGCTGTTCAGTGGGCCACTAGGCCTGATCCGGAGCTGGGCCTGCTAGTCCACGAGCTTCACATGTGGTGCTGGAGCCGGATGCCGGAGGAAACGTCCCCCTCGGCTGAGGGAGGAGAACATCCAGGTGGGGCCGGAGCAATAGCTGCAGCGAAGCTTACAGAAGGTGAGCGGTCCATGCCCCAGCGGCCGGTCACGTCTGCGGTACCTGCCCCAGTAGTTTCCGTGGCAACAGAGGCCCCCAGGCCTTCAGGGGATGGTGCGGAAGGGAAGCCCCCAAAAAGAAAGGCCCCACGGGAGAACTTTTGGTCACTGGCCTTGGAGGCCCTGCATTCCCAATCAGCAGGGCGGTGCACCAAGCCCGGAAGTCCGCAGTGGGCTACCCGCGACCCTCCGATGACCCCACGCGAGCAGCGGCGGTGGACCGACACCTTCCTAAGAGGCTGGCTGGAGGGGTCCAACGCAGCACGGAGGGAGTCAGTGGAGAGCTCCCAGACCCGGGGGCGGGTCATAGAGTTCCATATCCGCGGGGGATACGGGTTCCTCGAGGAAGAGTGGACCGGGCATGAGGTGTTTGTCAGCCGGGAAGCCGTCAAGCGCGAATACCTGCCCGATCGCCTCCACAACCTGCATGAAGGGGAGATTGTCCTCTTCGTGAAATGCGAGTGTGCAAAGGGGTGGTACGCGGCTGCGGTCACCCGCCCATATAAATGGGAGGACGTCCTGGAAAAGGGCAGGCAGGTCTTCCGGCGAAGAGCTGAGAGGGAGGCTCAGCAACGTCGGGCTAGGGAAGCCCCTGGAGGATTCGTGTCCCCTCCCAAGGCCAGCATCCCACAGGAAGAGGAGTCTGGGCGCCAGCAACAGGGAGCTGGCGTCGAAGAAGAGAAGGATGCCCCGAGCTGTAGTAGGGCTGACTCTCCCAGTGAGGCTGTAGGCCCAACCACCAAGCACCCAGAAGGGGCCGAGGTGGCTAGTCGTAGAGTCGCCGAAAAGACTCAGGCTGGTGTTAGCCAGGAGGTCCATCATTTTTCTGTCACCAGCTACGGCCCTATCCAGGTCGGCTGTGGCAGTGCTACGTCCTCGGACGAGGACCCCGGGCCTAGCAGATACCCCGACCAGCCGTGGAAGTGGAGGAAGCCACCTTCATCCGCAGCATGGGCCGCCTTCATGAAGGAACAGAGGGAGGCCCGGAAGAAGTGAGCTAAGTGGGCTAAAAGGTCCGTTGACCTTTCACTTCTTCTCCTACTAGGACCCGTCGGTGGTGGTCCTTTCTGTAGTTTGGGACTGTTACCCAGTGGGGGCGAAGTGCCCCATGTTGACTTCAGTTGAAACAGAAAAAAAAAAAATGGAGGACTGTTCCCCTACCTCCTAGGCCAGGAAGGCCTTAAGCAGCACCCAAAAGTTGCGTGCCCGGGAGAGCTGCTCTTTTTGTTTTTATTTTTGTTTTCTTTTTGTTGCGCTTGTTGCGCCTTTTTCTGCTGGAATTTAAATTGCTGAGGCACACCTTGAGGATGGATATCCTCCGAATCTAAGAGACTTGCGGCCTAGCGGGAAGAACCGGTGACCCCCGCTAGGGCCAAGAAGAAAAGAGACTCACAGGGTGTTACCTGTGACGGTGTGCCTCAGAATGTAGCCCCAGGAGGGGATTAAGGGCTATTAAAGAGTTGACCTGATTTAAAAATGTGGACATGGACACTTCGTTTCCAGGGTCCTTACCAAGAAGGACCGGTGCCTCTGAAAAAGTTGATAATGGACTGTCCTGAATTGCTGTTCCAGGGCCCTTAACCGAGAAGGGACGGTCTTCCATCCAAGAAGATGACCTCAGGACCAGTCGCTTACTAAGATTGTTCTAGTAAAATTTAGTAATGTAATTTTATAACTGTTGATTGATGTTTATTGCCTAGTGTGGTCGGGGACGACCAACATTAAAGTGTCGGGGAATGTAATAGTGGGGAAGGGCGTAGCCTTCCCTTGAGACTGAGAGAGTAAAAGGAAGAGTCCCTGAAGACAGACCTCCCCAACTGTGGTAGGCCAAGATAAGGGGGTAGAGCAGAGGGGGGGGACTTAGTGCCCTTATCAAGCCTAGAGAGATATAGAGCTTGTCCCTGGTATAGTTCCTTCTGGGCTGTAGTACCTGAAAACAGCCACAAGATGCCACTGTTCGGAGTGCAGATGTCAGGATGAGTCAGCTAGCCGAGCTATAGACAGTGATGGGTTAAGGTTCTGTGATGACAGCTCACTGAAGGTGGGCATATTAGGAAAGTCTCTGTTTTAATTTCCTGAATCAGGAAGTGATTGAGTAGTACAAGAAGGGATTGCGACCTGATGAGACAGCCTTACTATAGTGGCTGCTAGGGTAGACGGGAGCTCCGAACCCTCAGACAGTGAGATCCCAGTGCGCAGTTCTCCCCACGCAAGAGCACGAGTCCTGTTCGCTCGCCGTAGAAACTCACCAAAGCGTAGTGAGGACACGGGGCACTTCTGGTCTGCAGGCAGCAGAGGAAGCTAAACAGTACTCCAAGCCAAGACGTGGGGGAGAGATATCGGATCCGTTCACTGTTAATACAGAGGAGTCTCTTGGGCCAGGAATTATAGCCACAGAGATGCTCCGCTTAAAGAGGGAACCAGGGCTGAAGCAGTTAACGGCGCCTGTGAGGGAGATGATTGCCTGTCGGGCCTTATCCATTATATCTGACTGTAAATACTGTAAATATTCCTCTTCCCCAAGTAAAGTCCAAGTTCTGGTTAAGAACCTTGTGTCCTCTGAAATTATTGCTGCCCTGGTCCCAGAAGAAAATTGCCTGGAGACAGCCGCGATCGGATGGCGTGAAGTAAGTGAAGAGCACTACATACACAGCCACACTACAGAGAGAGGACACGTATTGTCTGTAGGGTGCCATAGTGAGAGGGGGCTACAGCTCGCCCATGACTACCTCGCTGGGGCACCTTACAAGTCAACTCAGGGAAAGCATACAGGGTGAAGAACCTGGAGGTCAGTTGTCCATGAAACCTGAGCTGGTTGATCGTCTGGAAACCACTGGTGAGACCGAAACGTCTCGGTACAAGTGCCTCGTAGATGTACCCGAGGATTTGAGGGAAGAATGCACCAGTGAGTCCGTGCATGAGGAGTTTAAGAAGGCCGTGGGAGCCTGTAAGGTGTACTTGACCTCAGAAGCTAAACAGCTGGTGGTCCTGTCCACGACCGAAGTCACAGTGAAGAGGGTGGCTATCCTTAGTGACATGCACTGGCGATGTATTCGCACGAAGCGGTTTCTCCGGTTGAAGACGGAACAAGCCGTTAGACAACTGGAGTTGATGAGGAAAGCTCACAGTATGCGTGAAGAGGTCATCCGGGTGCCTCATGTTCTGGTGAGGAAGCTCGTTGGGAGAAATGGTCGAGCCATGCAGATGATGGTCAAGAAGTCTGGTGTGGTGAAAGTAAGCAGTCCACGTGATCGTCAGGACTGGATACCAGACGAAGACGGCATGGTATCATTCTCCGCTGTAGGAACGGAAGAAAGCCTGGGACATATGCGCATGCTGTTGGAGTACCGAGTGACCTACCTGCAAGAGGTAGAACAGTTGAATCTCGCTAGACTGCGAGTGGATAGACAGCATCATCTGAGTAGCAGAAGATGGCAGCCGTCTAAAAATTATGAGACCAGACAGAGAAAGGGCCCCCTAAATAACAGAACAGCTATAGCTGGAGTTAGGGACCTTTCAAGATGTCCTGAGAGTAGTGGGCGTGGGTTTAGAGGTAGTGAGACCTCCAGTAACTCAGGTTTGAGCAGCCCATACAAACGACCCAATAGAGGACGGGACATTACGGAGTCGAACCGGACCTTAGATACCAGGGCATGTGAGTCACACCGCTGTATGACTGACCGCTGGGAGCGGGGGAGACCTGACAAGGTTACGACTGACCGCTGGGAGCGGGGGAGGTCTGACAAGATTATGACTGACCGCTGGGAGCGGGGGAGACCTGACAAGGTTACAACTGACCGCTGGGAGCGGGGGAGCTCTGACAAGGTTACGACCCGGAAAGGTGACCTGACGAAGTCAGTGACAGTGACAAATGGTAGGTCCCTAAGGAATGGGCTAATGTCGTTGACTAATGTTCCAGGGGCTGAGTAGCACAATTGTAAAGTACATGGTCTCTATGTGAGCTGGGGGTTATAGTGATTGTGTATATTATGTGTTCAACCCCACAAGTTTGAACAGAGGGGGGGGGGGGATATGTAATGCAGCGACTTGCTGGCATTACGGTAATGGTCCAGGATGTGTTTTACCTGACCATGTACCTTCCCCCTCAGGTGACTGGTCACATGACTGTGACATAGCACAGGTCCTGCGCGCACAGAATGTCTGTCTGATCACATGACTGTGACATCAGCAAGGTCCTGTCAGTGTGTGTGTGTGTGTGTGCACGGGATGCATATATAAACCCTGCTTGATGGGAGACAGGTGTGTTCTGAGAGAGGCATGAGGTCTGTTCCCCATGTGTGTGGGACACCGTTCGTGTGAGGCCTAGTGAGGCTGAGTGAAGCCTGGCAGCCCGAAAGGCCGAGACTGGATCTTGTGTAGATGCCAGTGGCCTTGGAAGGCAGCGGCTTGGTGAAGAGTCCGGAAAGGCGCAGACTGGATGTGTGTGAGTGAAAAATTCCAGTAGCCTTAGCCGGGACGACGGCTAGAGACACCCACCTGGGAAAGCCTTAAAGCCACAGTGGTGGCGGATTAAATGGACTGCAGCAACTAAACCCGGCAAAGGTAATACACTTTGTTATATGGACACTTATATAGATATTGCTATAGTATTACCTTGCTGAAGGCTGTAACTTGGGCCAATTGGGCCTTTCTGCTACTTGAGAGACTCCCGGATGTTAAGTGTGTAAACATGCTGGTGATAAACTAAGAAGGACATTGTGATATATGGACATTGTTATAGTTTGCTGAAGCCAAGTGTTATAGTTTACCTGGAGCCAAGTGGGCATAGCTGCCACTGGAAAGGCTCGTGGACATTATGTGTGTGAACTGCGGTTTATGACAATAATAAACTGCTGAGTTGAGAAAATACCGGAAGGACATTGCACGTGTGCTTAATTTATCCTGTGCAGCGAGTATCCCCCAGGATGATGACTAGTGCTGCCTTACAAAACCTTCTAAAGGAACCTGAAAACCGACCTCTTCCTAAAAGCCTACAACCTGCAGTAATCATTGCTCCACCACACCGCTGCATGACCAGCTCTACCCTCACCTACTGTATCCTCACCCATCCCTTGAAGATTGTGAGACATCGCAGGTAGGGTCCTCTCTCCTCCAGTACCAGTTTGCCATTGCGTTTTTGTTCAAGATTTTTGCAATTGTGTTTGCTATGTATACCCCTTTTTCACATGTAAAGCACCATGGAATAAATGGAGCTATAATAATAAATAATAATAATAATGTGCCACAGACAGTGTCCTGGTATCTCCTCCATGCTCTGGAGACTGTGCTGAAAGACATGGCAAACCTTCTTGCTATCCTGTAGGCACTGGACAACCTGTGCAACCTGAATGGGCTGCAGATACGGCCTTATGATAGCAGCATTTACAAGAACTCATGCAAAATGCAAAACTAGATACTGTAATAAAATTCCCTTTTTGTGGGCTGTCTTGTTTTTGTCTCTCTGCTTCAAATTTCACAAAAAATTGGATTTTCCAGAACCCAAATTTTTGCAATTTAATGCTCATTAGGCATCAAGAGACATCATGACATCGCTGGGTGACGCTCAACAGGACGTCATTTAAGTCCTAGTGAGTACTGGAGGCTCTGAAGAGTGAAGTCACATGGGAGAAAGGGAGTAAGCGAGCCAGCGGACTGGGCAGAGACAGGAGAGGGGCAACATAAGTATATTGTTCTTCTTTTATAACCTGTCTGTTTATTGTGCCCTGCATTCTGGAGAGACCTCAGAGAGAAATAGAAAGATTTTGTTACATGCACACCGCTAGGTTTAGATAGGGGCGAGACAGGTTTCATGAATTCTATGGAATCCTGGGGGAACCGTTTACTCAGGGCGACCATAGACCATGTGCTGCAGCTTCTCTCAGTTTATAGGGGATTTATAGTGTTTGTATAAAGTTTGTAACGCCACCTGTGGTATGCGGCTACAGGAAGCCGCCGCTGCGGAGCAGGTCCTCTGGAGCTGATGTTAGTGCAGCAGGGATGGTGTGGCTCTCCACAGGTAGAGCTTAGCTACAGGGCAGTGTGGATGTTATAGGTGGTGCTGGGCATTGTAGTGCAGGGGTTGATGGTGCAGCAATAATCAGTCCACAACTTAATGGCGGTTTCCTCTTATCTTTACTGCTGGTGAGTAGACAAGCCGGGACTAGGGTACTGGGTACTGGCTAGAAGTGGAAGTCCGGGCAGCCTGGAAGCAAGTAAAGAATCCTCCTTGCCAGGTGAAGTTGGAGGCCTTCCCTTTCCACTAAACTCTTTGGCCCTGCTGCTTGTAGCTGTGCGGTGGCCCTTGTCCCTGAGTGCAACGGTTCTGTGCTCACCCTTATGGCAGGCAGCTCGGGCCTTGCTGGTGCGTCGCTCCCACGTGGCGGTGCTGGGCCCTGCGGTACTGCTGAGCCTCCGGGCGTCTGATGGGGCCAGGAGACCTGCAATCTCCTGCCCTCCGGTTTCTGCTGCTGGGCCTTCAGTGCCCCACAGCCTCGGACTCCGGTGTCTGGTTCTTCTGTGCTGGTCCTTGTGGGGTGAGCTGCCGTGCAGCTCCAGTCCCCAGCTCCTCTCTCGTCCTGACTTCAACTCCTCACACTAAGTCTCACTAACCCCGCCTCCTGATCCAAGTTGCCAAGGGGAGGGACTCCCCTTGCTGGTCTGGAGCCAGGAAAGTGTTGCATGCTTAGCAAAGCCTGATTAGGGGACCCCTGCTTGCTTCCAGGCATGGCATCACCTCTTGTGAGGGAGGCAATACCACTGTGGCAACAGGACCCCTGGGGTGCCACATTCCCCCCTAGTTAACATCAGTACTCCTGGACTGAGGATACCTTTAAAATTAACAATTAACAATTCAAACAGGTTACAAAAGTCAAAAATTACAAAAACCCAACAAAATTTGAAAGCAGTCACTGCGGCGCTTAGTCTTTACGCCATAATCCTGGTTACTGTAATTTGGCTGGTGGGAACTGCATCAACCCACTTTGTGTGTCGTCCCTGGGTGTGGCTTCAGGGCACTCTTTCGTTGGGCCTGGTCTTCAGCCACGCCTGCGGTTTATTTTCTAGGCCTGTTAGTAACTATATCCAGCATTGTCCTGACAACACCGAGTCCTGTGGTCCAATTGTCCATAAATTTAACAAATATACTTTTCCAAGATTATTTAACGGGTACAACTATATACAACATACACTTTTATTCTCTTACACTTTAGTTTCTCCAGGGGGCAGGGAGCTGACCTTTTGTACTTCTGGTCGATCTACGTAGTACGTTAGTTGTCACTACTCTACCCTGGTCCTTAGTGTCTACCCCTGGTGTGGTGGGTTCAGTGTGAACTACACTACGGGTAGTTTGAGGTAACACAGGTAAGCTGGGTTATCTCCTATGAATTCTTTGGCTCACCCTGGGTACGACAGGTTCGCTGCTAGCAGAGGGTAGATTCTCCTGGTCTGCTGATGATGAAACTTCTGTCTCTGGGGCCGACTGGTCTTCCAGCTGTTCTGGAACTTCTGCAGCTTCCGGTGAGGCCACTCGGAGAAAGGTAAGGACCGGTTCTACAATTGCACCGTTCACCTGCGTCCAAGACCGGGGAAATTCTCCGAGTACTGTTTGGACCACTTCCTCCACTCCTTCTGTGGGCTGACAGTTGTCTTGATCTTCTTCTGTGTGTTTCCGCTGTTCAGGACATATCTTCAAGTGATCTCTTGAGACTGCCGCTGAAGTTTCCCCTCCATCCTTACTGATGAGGCACACTTGGGTGTTATCGTAATTCGAGGGTAGGATGGTGTATGGCTCTACCTCCCACTGGTCATCTAATTTGGGGAGTCATCTCTTTCTCTTAAGTACCTGTTCTCCAGGTGACAAGGGAACGGCAGGTGCGTGCTGATTATAAGTTTTCTCTTGCTTCTGACTTGCCTGGGACAAACTTCTCTCAACACACTCTTGCACCTTGCGGTATTGCTGCTGCCGCTCGGTATCCCAATCCGCATCTGGTGATGTCGTCTCTGGTGTTAAGACTCCCATGTCTAAGTCGATGGGTAGCTTACCAGGTCTTGCTCTCATCAGGTAAGCGGGTGTACAGTTGGTGGAATACAACGGGATGTGATTATATAGGTCCACCAAATCTGGTAACTTCTCTGGCCACAGGCTACGTTCTTCAAGGGGCAACGTCTTCAACAGGTCTATCATCACCTGGTTCATCTTTTTACACAACCCGTTAGTCTGGGGATGATATGGCGTCGTCCTGATTTTCTTGCAGCCGTACAAGGTACAGAATTCCTGGAACAGCTCTGCTTCAAAGGCTGGACCTTGGTCGGTAAGTACCCGTTCAGGGTAACCGTGCGGGCGACAAAAGTGCTGTTGGGACACTTTGGCTGCCGTCTGAGCCGTCTGTTCTTTCACTGGCACTACTACCAAGAACCGGGAGTAGTGGTCTACTATGGTGAGAGCGTAGACATAGCCTGACCGGCTTGGGGCTAGCTTCACGTCTTCCAAGGCTACCAGTTCAAGTGGCTGTTTGCTGATTATGGGCTGCAGGGGAGCCCTCTGGCTGTCACGGTCTTTTCGTCTCAGGTTGCATGGACCACATTCTCGACACCATCTCTCGATTGCTTTCCTCATGCCAGCCCAGTAGAATCGCTCACGTAGCAGGACTTCCAACTTCTTTCACCCGAAGTGTCCTGCTCCATCGTGGTACGCTTCTAAGACCATTGACGCATCCGGCCTTGGGACTACCACCTGCCAGACCAGTTCATGTGTCCGGGAGTTGATGCTTCTTCAACACAGCTTTCAATCGTAGATGAACAGTTTGCCCTTCTCCTTCCATAACTGTTGGGTCTCCTGTGGAGCATCTGGATCAAGGTGCGAGTCAGCTTGCGTCAACAACTCCTTGACTAGGCGGACAGCCGGGTTGCTATCCTGCGTCTCTGCCCATCCATGGTGGGGCAATGGGTTGAACGTGGCCTCTCTGTTGGCAGGGCGCTTGTCTCCTGGTTCTCCTTGTACCTCTCTGACTGCTCCTTCACTGTATCTTTTGCCGGCTCCTCTTCCTCTCCTCGTCCCCTTACTATTGGGGTTCCGCAGGGCTCAGTCCTAGGCCCCCTCCTCCTCTCTCTATACACTGCCCGTATTGGACAAACAATCAGCAGATTTGGGTTCCAGTATCATCTCTATGCTGACGACACCCAATTATACACTTCTTCCCATGACATCACCCCTACCCTAATACAAAATACCAAAGATTGTCTGGCTGCTGTCTCTAACATCATGTCCTTCCTCTATCTTAAACTGAATCTCTCCAAAACTGAACTTCTTGTGTTTCTCCCCTCTACTAACCCAACTCTACCTAAAACTGAAATTACCTTGGAGGGTTCTGTGGCGCCCCTGCGGGTCCAGTTGCCACAGAGGTACTGCATCTCGCCCAGAGGTGTGGTACCCCACTCTCAGGTAAGGACACAGTACTACCCGGGACCCACACACCCACATCCAATACACTCCACTTCAGCAGGGAAGGATGAGAATGCTCCTAAGGGAGAGCACAGTCCCTGGACCCTAGCTTGAGGGTGGAACTAGGTAGAGGAGGTGGGTTGAGGACGTAGTTCAGGGGAGCACAGACAGAAAGAGTATAAGAAGAGGGGGAACCATCTAGAAACAGACAGTTCAGAGGAGAGACAGTCGGGAGTGGGAGCTCAGGAGGAGCTCCGCTCAGAAGAGAGAGGAGTCGGGCCTAGTAAGAGAGGCCCAGGAGGAGAGTGAGAGAGGGCGGGAGCAGAGGGAAAGGCTCCAGAGACAGAGGGGATCCCAGGAGCACGGTGAGTGCAGGAAGTCACCCGTGCGCCCGAATTCATGCTGACGTGGAGGGATCAGGCCGCAGAAGAGGACCGGCCCCAGACTAGTGGAGAACAACCAGGCTCAGCTAGCCAACCAGAGGCTGCAGCATTTTTAAGGTGTTGCAGCCAAAACACACAATTATATCGCTGAAAAGGTGGCCACATAGAGTCCAGGGGACTGCAAGTCGCCCCACAAGGGCCGAGGTCACTGGCTTGGGACACTGATTATGAGGCGCAGGGCAGGAGGGTGAGAGCCAGTGCAGTGAGATGACCAGGAACGGTACATAGAACGGGGTCCCGTCGCAGTGCTCCTGTAATACCTGAGAGTTTGCTGGATCACTACACCGGAGGACACAGGACGACGTGGGCAGCTGCACACCGATGACTGTGACGCGCCCCCTGGGCCGTGGGGGTACTCAGCAGCCGGGCCTATGGACGCTGGTGGGGGATATCATGGTGGCTGGCCCGGTCCGTGACCCAGGGTGGTCAACAAAAAGGGGTTTTCTATTTATAGGGGATTTATGAAGTTCGTGACGCCACCTGTGGAATACGGCCAAAGGGAGCCGCCGCTGCGGAGCAGTCCTCTGAAGCTGATGTTACTGCAGCAGGGATGGTGTGGCTCTCCACAGGAAGAGCTAGCTCCAGGGCAGTGTGGACGATGTAGGTTGCGCTGGGTGTTGTAGTGCAGGGGGAAAGATGGCGCAGCTGAAATAATGGACGGAGTCAGTGCGGTGCAGTCATCCGAGACTTTACTCACAGTTCTCGTGTACATTCCACTGATACACTGCACGTGTGCCAGCCTCCCACGTCGCACTGCGTTCACCAGATCAGGGGTTCAGCTCTTTCTCAGGTTAGTTAGGAGCACCTTACGGAACCCCGCTTTCTTATGTTCCACTCTAGACTGACTTCACGCTGGGTCTTCTCCCTCCTGTCCTGCGCTTCCACACTCACAGTCCCTTTCGGGTGTTCTGAAGTCCCTCGGGGTAACTTGGAGTTCCCGGACCTGCTTGACCCACACGGTGACTAGATTGAGGCTTTGGCAACTGAACTATAAAAGCCAGAAACCTCCGTTTTTTCCAGCCGAGACCTGGAGTAACACGGCTGGTCCAGGGGCCGATCCCCTTCTTGCGGCCTGATCCCTCTGTCCTCTGACAGATTCAGGGCGTACGGGTGCCGTCCTGCACTCGACGTACCCCCTGGGACCCCTTCAATAGAACGGAGCCTTCCTCCTCTGCTCCCCTCCTGGGCCTCTAGCACTAGGCCCCAACTTGTGGAGCAGAGCTCCTAAAGAGACTTTGCTCCCAGACTGACTGTCTAGCCTTACTGGCCTACTACCCTAAGCTTTATATATCTCCTATGATGGTGCTCCCCTACTCTATTTCCTCCACCCACACCCACTACTGGTTCCCCCTACCTTTGGTTCCCCCCACTCCAGCCAGGGACAGGGCACAGCAGGAAACACATTGCATCTTGCCCTTCCAGCCGGCCTGGAGCAGTGTAGTGTTGAATGTCGGTGTTTGAGTTCTGGGCAGCACTCCCTCCTTACCTGAGAGAAGAAGATACCACACCTCTGGGTGCGGTGCAGTAACTCTGTGGAGACTGAACCCTCAGGGGTGCCACAACTGTAACTTGGAGAACTTAAGAACTGTGAGTAAAACCTGAAGATTGCACCCCACTGTGTCTGTGAATAATTGCTGCGCCATCGCCTGCATTACACCTCACCAACAACATCAACTTCCACAATTCTCCATTTACTGCACTGGAGCTTAGCTCTGCCTGTGGAGAGCTGAACCAACTCTGCTGTGTCACCATCAGCTCCAGTGGATCTGCACCGCAGCGGCGGCCCCATATAGCCGCATACCACAGGTGGCGTCACGAACATTATCTCTATAAAAACTTTATTTCCCTTTTCTTTTCCTTTAATTGGCCGCCCTGGGTCATGGACCGGGTCATTGCTACCGTGACTACCCCAGAAAAGGACTGGCCCGGCTATCGAGTACCCCACGGCCACAGGGGGCGCGTCAGTTCAACCATAACGCTAAAGCAGCATGCTCGCTGCCTTGGGGTCATATTCAACACTAATCTTTCCTTTACTCCCTATATCTAATCACTCACCCACTGTTGTCACCTGCATCTTAAAAACACCTCCAGAAACCGACCTTTTCTCACCTTTGAAAATGCTAAAACTCTTCCTGTCGCTCTTATTCACTCTCGTCTGGACTACTGCAACTCTCTTCTCCCTCTTACTAAACGTTCTCCTCTCCAATCCGTCCTGAATGCGGCAGCCAGGGTCGCATTTCTGTCCAGCCGCCTCACCAATGCCTCCATCTTCTGACAGTCATTACACTAGTTACCCATTTGCTACAGAATGCAATATAAACTCATTGCTCTCACCCACAAAGCTCTCTACAGTTCTGCACCGCCTTATATCTCCCCTCTCATCTCTGTCTATGGCTCCACACGTGCCCTCCATTATAGAAAGGACCAAAGACTAGCATCCCCCATAATCCGAACCTCACACCTACGTCTCCAAGACTTCTCTCGTGCTGCGCCAGTTCTCTGGAATGCTCTACCCCAGACGATCCGACTGATGCCTAGCCCCCACTTCTTCAAGCGTGCCTTAAAAACCTATCTCTTTAAACAAGCCTACCACCTCAACTCAGTAAACTAACTTTCCCCTGTTCCCTACTTCTAAATATTATTCAGATTCTGTTCCCTACTATTCATCTGTCTCCACACCCTCCAAGCACACGATAACTGCACTCGATATTTATTGCACTTAAACATACGGGCTGATGACCGAATCTTGCAGCCTTATATGAAAATCCCTATTATAACTGCTAGACCTGAAATAACAAGCACTTTTCACCTACTGTGTCCCCCCATTTCCTTGTAGATTGTAAGCTTGCGAGCAGGGACCTAACTCCTAACTCTTTAAACTGTCTTACCTTGTATTGAATTTATTGTCTGTATATGTCACTGCTTAATTCTAAAGTGCTGCGGAATATGTTGGCACTATATAAATAAACAATATTATTATTATTATTATTATTATTATTATAGGATTTCCAAAGGATTTTGGGTCGCAATGTAGTGCCCAGTGTCATAAAGCTGGATTTGCATCCTAGGTCATGGGTTTTCCAGCAGGACAACGACCCCAATCATACTTCAAGAAGCCCCCAGAAATCTTTGTTTCTTATCATCATTAAATTGATCAAGAAATTGCAAGATCTTTGAGTGCCAAGTTTTCTTCTACCTATTATATCGTTTTGGACGCTATTTGTGCACCAACCCCACAGGAAATGCGGTAATTTTCTACTTGATTTTGCACACAGTCAAGGCACCCAGTGCCAGAGGCAGAAAAACAACCTCTCGTAAATATCTTTGAACCTCTAACATATTTGACTGTAAGTACTGTGTTATTTTATTTGTAGGTCTCATTCCATTTACCGTAAACAGTTGAATGATGTGCTTTACCAAAAAGCTCTATCTTGGTCACATCTGTCCCCCAAGATGCCTGCTGGCCCTCTAAAAATAGTGGATGCTGCCTGCTTGCATTGAATAAATTGTGAGGGCCGCCTGCTGGACATCCAAGTTTCAAACTTTACAAAATATATACGAGAAAGAAAATTTAAGCAGCTCAGATGGATACGTTATATTGCAGTAGCAATAAATGGCCATACAAAGAATAGCATACTGCTGGCCCTCTAACAATAGTGAGAGCCACCTGATGGCCGTCTACAAATAGTGAGGGCCGCCTGATGGCCCTGTAAAAATAGGCTTTGTGACTTTCAGAGTCCCTCCTTCATAAATGAAACAGGATGTGTCTGATCATGTCTAACACACAACATGACCAGATAAGGTAAAATGTTAAAATTAGATTTACTGGTGAATGTATTTTTCACCATTGAAAGCAATGTGAACGTGCAAAAACACAACATGTGAACATAGCCCAAGGAGTGGAAGAGCATTTTTTTCTGTTATTTATTTTGCCTTATATATAAGTCATTATCCTGGAAAAAATGTTTCTTAACATTTTTTTTCAATGAAAATCCATTTTATCGTCGTTTTTGTATGTTTTATTGTCAGTCCGTAAAAGTGGTGTAATACTCTGACAACATTGTTCACAGCAGTGACCTGGGATTCAAAGATACTTCCAGGAGTATTCTCCATGCTGTTTCCATGCCATTTCAGTGCTGTTTCCATCGATTTGAACAATTTTTAGACCCCCTGCAGACCTCCATGGGGGGGGGGTGCCTTAAAAATGCTTGAGTTTCCTATTGACTTACATTATACTCATTACTCGGGTTGAGCACCTGAGCATTATGATTTGCTCGACCCGAGTAACGACTACCGAGCATTTTCGTGCTCTCTCATCACTAGTCATAAGTCAAAGATCAACCAGGGAACAGCAAAAGCAGATGATCTCTGCAATTGGTAAATGCTGGAGCCACAGGGATTGGTATTGAGAAGAATTAGGAATACAGTATAACCAGAGTCGGCGTTAGCGGCAGGCAAACTAGGCATTTGCTTAGGGCTCCCACTCCCCCAGGAGCCCCAAGCCAGTGGCATGCTGCTAATAGCTGCACACCACATTGCCCATGAGTCAGGGGGGCCCAGTGCCAGCGCCGGCTCAGTCACCTCCCTCTACCCAGCATGCTGATACAGTTCAAAGCAATGATGGAGGAGAGAGCGTCAGGTGACGCTCCCTCTTCCATCATTCCCCCTCTGGGTCTAATGCAGCGGGTGTGATGATGTCACTTAATCGTGCGCCACGCTGTGCCAGGCAGTGGAGCTGCTGCTGCCAAGGAGACGTGCTGCACAGACCGGAGCAGTGGGGGAACGGAGAGAGGTGAGTATTGTATTTATGTATTTTTTTACTTCATTGAGAACATGGTGGTCACAATACTGGAGGACTGTGGTGTTGCATTATAGTATATGTACTCTATGGGGGCTGCATTATACTCTATGGGGCCTGCATTGTACTGTATTGAGGACTATGGGGAGTGCATTGTACTATATGGGGGCTACATTACACAGTATTGAGGACTATGGAGAGTGCATTATACTGTATGGAGGACTGTGAGGCACATTATACTATGTGTTGGACTATGAGGCACATTATACTATATGGAGGACTATGGGGTGCATTATACTTAATGAGCAAAATGCTGCCTATTCATCGAGTGATTGGATTATGCCAAAACAAAGCTCATTGTTCTCAGCAGCACATCGTCTGGTGTAATCTGCAGATATACTGCTGATAACATGATGTGTATGGGGACAGATTGATCTATTAGTGATTGTTCTGTCCCCATCATTCTTCCTCAGCCATTGTAAAGAGGCCGGGAAACAAGCACCTAAGGACTTCAATGTTGTCGATCGTGCTCGTTTAGTGGCCTGAACTCAGCGCATGTAAATACAACCAAAATATTACTGTGTAATGGTGCAATATGTGAGCATTTGGGGCCCCACTTAAATTTTTACCCGGGGCCCCACTATGTCTAAAACTGGCTCTGAGTACAACGAAAGCTAGTCCATACATAGTCCATACAAAGGTATGAAAATATATGTATATAAAGTCATATAGGCCAAGTAATGCTAACTGTAGAGTACCATGCTACAATAATTATAGCCCAGAGAAAACATGATGCATTAATGACACTAATTACAATCACATAGTACAAAGGAGAAAGCCGAGTACCAGACTATACATCCAAAAAGCAAAAACATAAAAAATGCTAATAAATGTACAGAGAAAGTAATGGATGATACATCAAGCTCATGTGTAGAAATGAAGCCTACCTAGTGATGTCCGGAGCCTCTCCGTAGACTTCAATAGGCAGCTTCTATTGTATTCCTCACTGAGTTATCAGTCTGTCTTGTCTTTAGCTTGATGGATTTTACCTATTCTTCAGAGGACGCTACATTCACAAATCCTTGTCTATTTCTATATCCTTGTAAAACAGAACCTTTTTCTCCCATGTGTCTCCGCATTGTCTCCATTTTATATCCGTGTTGTATAGATATATTTTTTCCTCATACATTTGTAAAAACTGAAGCAGGTAGACAGTCTGAACTTTTATTTATCCATTGACTATTAATGGATCTATTAAAAATGGATGAAACACTGATGGAGCACTAAAGGAAAAGAAAAGTCTTCAGTGCTTCATCCGTTGTACATGGATTTCCATCGACTTTAATGGCTGAGTCTGATCTGCAAAATGAATGAGAATAGAACCTGCTCTGAGTCTCACGGATTAGACACGGAACTGTTATTAAAAAACAGACGGCACATGGACTAGTGCAATAAATGTCATGCCACGTTCACACATTCAGTATTTGGTCAGTATTTTACATCAGTATGTGTAAGGCAAAACCAGGAGTGGGTGATAAATGCAGAAATGGTGACGTGTTTCTATTATACCTTTCCTCTGATTGTTCCTCACCTGGTTTGGGCTTAGAAATACTGAGTGGAAATACTGATCAAATACTGAACGTGTGAATATGGCCTGAAAGTGGTGGTCTGATATTTCATTAAATTAACCTGGTGTCTACAGCTCTGACTAGTGATGTAGAGGTGAATGAATCTCACTTTGCATTCCTATGAGAGTCACATCAAGGCTCATTATATAGAGAAATTGTCTTCCAAACCGCGTATAAGATCCTGTAGGATTCTGAGAGTCAGAAGTAACGTGGGACGACCGAAAGACCAGAATGGAGTGGACAGCTCCCCAACAAAGCGATTGATAAAACTGATTTCCCCTATGAGCAAAGGAGCATTGCTTTAATCACAGCTATGGTTGAAAAAACCCAGTAAACAGTCTTCATTTTTCTCTTCTTCGCAAAAAAGCCTTTAAATTTGACAAGTCAATGATTTCCATTGTACTGACTGCAATAGTGTATGGCACTATTCCTGCAAGAGGATCCAAGCTGAACCACCAGTGCAGGGCCGGGACAAGGGGTAGGCACCCGCCTAGGACGCTACCTCTCTGAGGGGGGAGCAGTTTAAGAAAAAAAATTGACATTATTGAACGCCTGCAGTCAACTGGCACCTTCCTCCTGCCGCAAACATTCAGCATGCTGACAGCCGGTACACAGGAACAAAGGTGAGCGGAGTCACTGGGTCACTAACACCGCTCAACGCCTGCGCCCTGGTTCTCATTCCCTCTCTGCATTGAAATGCATTTGTGTCTTTAAGACAATGTGAACGCTGCCCCCAGGACAGGAGCAGAGGAGCTGTAATCAGGTCGATGTTCTGGCGGTAATTCCCGCAATACGCAGGGTATGGACAGTCTGCCCCCTGTTAGAGGATGGCGCCACACAGGAATACGGCAGTAGAACAACCATCGGTTTTGTTACAAGCTGCATCTATTGTATCTCATTAATTGAAACCAAACGGCCCCCATTATAGTTAAGCTGTATTAGTTTCCATGACTATTCTTGGGTCTGACATTTTACATATAGGATGTCAGGGATGAATTTCGCTATTTGTCCCTTATATTGAGTAAATGATCCACAAACAACGGCTGATTCTATATCTTTGAAATTGCGCTTCCTGTAAAGCCTCATCACTATTATTATTATTTATTATTATTATTTATTATTATAGTGACGCGCCCCTGGGCCTACTTGGTGTAGCGTTGCGCACGCGGGGACTACCCGGAGCCGGGCCTGTTGGGGGTAGTAGTCTCGTGGCGGTGACCCGGTCCGTGCCCAGGGAGTCAAACTGTGTGGCTGAGTATTAGCAGTAGATGTTGGACGACTACGCCACCCGTTGAATGCAGCTATGGAGCTGCCGCTGCAGGGCAGACCGCTGAGGCCGGTGGTACGATTGTGCAGCGTAGATGGTATAACCCCCAACGGGAGGGGTATGGCCTCAGGGCAGCCGACGTGGATGATGGGGGTAGCAGGAACCACTCAGACACGATGCGGTGTAGTTCAGGGTCTTTACTGGTAATCAAGATAGACCCTCCCGGAGTACTGGCTAGCGATCGGGGCCTGGTCAGTCTTTGAGCAGATGGGATTTCCCCTGGCCAGGCGGAGTTGTAGGCCTCCCCAACTAATTGTACTCTTCTGGCTACCTTGCTAGAGGCGGGTAAAAGTAGCCCACGTCCCTGAGTGTACCGTGTGGTGCTCACCCGTATGGCCGGTGACTCGGGGCCTTCTGGTAGCTTCCGCTCCACGACGGCGGTGCTGGTCCCACGCGTGTGACCGTGCCTTCGGGTTTCTTGGCCAGAGGACCTGAAATCCCCTGCCGGTCGGTTTCTGCTGCTGGGTAAGGATTCGCCCCCGCAGCCTCGGACTCCGGGTCCGGTGATAATTCTTCAATCAGGGCGAGCTCTACAGCTGCCAGCCCCTGATTCCTTGTAGCACTGCTCCCACTGAGCTCCTGATCTTTCTTTCCTATAGCTGCTCCACTACAGACCAGACTGTGTCTCTGTCTGTGTTCTCTGCTCTTTCTCAACTCTCTAACCCTGCCTCAGCCCCAGTTTTATATAGGGGAAGTTCTTCCCCTCCCAGGACTGGGCAGGAGGTGTGGCATGCATAGGATTCCTGACCAGGAGACCTCCCACCTGCTCTCAGATGTAATATTGCTATTACTGTGGAAACCAGACCCCTGGGGTGCCACAATAGCGCCATTTATTCCATGGCGCTTTACATGTGAAAAGGGGTATAATACAAGAACAGTTACAATAATCTTGAACACAATGTGACAGCGACTGGTAGAGGAGGAGTGAGGACCCTGCCCGCGAGGGCTCACAATCTACAGGGGATGGGTGAGGATACAGTAGGTGAGGGTAGAGCTGGTCGTGCAGCGGTATGGTGGAGCGGTGGTTACTGCAGGGTGTAGGCTTGTCGGAAGAGGTAGGTCTTCAGGTTCCTTTTGAAGTTTTCCACGGTAGGCGAGAGTCTGATACGTTGGGGTAGAGAGTTCCAGAGTAGGGGGGAAGCACGGGAGAAATCTTGTATGCGATTGTGGAAGGAAGAGATAAGAGGGGAGTAGAGAAGGAGATCTTGTGAGGATCGGAGGTTGCGTGCGGGTATGTAACGGGAGACTAGGTCAGAGATATATGGAGGAGACAGGTTGTGAATGGCTTTGTATGTCATGGTTAGGGTTTTGAACTGGAGTCTCTGAGCAATGGGGAGCCAGTGAAGAGATTGATAGAGAGGAGAGGCCGGAGAATAGTGGGGGGACAGGTTGATTAGTCGAGCAGCAGAGTTTAGGATAGATTGGAGGGGTGCGAGAGTGTTAGAGGGGAGGCCACAGAGCAGGAGGTTGCAGTAGTCAAGGCGGGAGATGATGAGGGCATGTGTAGCACCCTGAGGACTCGGCTGCTACAGGGGTATTACACCTCAAGCCAGAGGTGTGGTATTCCACTCCCGGGTAAGGATGGAGTGTGGGACTGAGCTCAGATAGCTGCATGCACTACATACATCCCATTTCCGGGGGACAGACCGACGGTACTCCCACCAGTATATGTGCAGGTACGACAGTGTCTGTCCCTGGCTGGAGTGGGAGGGGGGTGGAACATCCCAGTAGTGTAGGGGCAGATAGGGGGAGCAGTTTGGGTAAGGCTAGGAGCTCATTGGGTGCTGGTCACCTGAGCTCACACATAGAGGGAGTATATAAGGTGGGCACCATCTTAGATCAGGGTCAGTCTTCTGTAGAGGGTCAGTCAGTCCTGAGAGAGGTCCAGGAGCGCCTGCAGAGAGAAGAGAGAGAGGAGAAGAGAAGGACCCAGAGGGGGAGAAGAAGGAACCCCAAGAACCCAGTATACAACCAGAAGGGTGAAGGGTTGGCACGCAAGGGAACCAGATCCCAAATTAGTGGAGGAGAGAAACAACCCTCAACTAAGAACCGGAGGCTGCGACATTACATGTGGAGCAGCCCCTCACCAAGTCCACTAAGAAGGCACACCGAGCATAGGGTCAGGGAAGCCAAAGAAGGTTCACCCAATAGGAGACCCGAGGGAGCCGGACATAAGTGGACCCCTGGTGGGAACGGCCAGTAGAGAGGACAGTCAGAAAGGGAGCTCAGGACCACGCTCCAGAATTGCTTGGGGGTTGGCCGAGTCCAGGACCTGGTGGACGCAGCACGGCTCGGGCGGTCACTCAAGGCCAGAGTGACCAACAGAACAGCAGTAAGTAAAAACCCTGAACTGCACAGCCCGACTCTGAGTCTTCTTACCATCCACACTGCACCACCACTACCACCATCCTCTACACCTGACCCCCTGAGGCTATACCCCTCCCGTTGGGGGTTATACTACCACAGCTGCACATATACCACCAGCCTCAGCGGACCCTGCTGCAGCGGCGGCCTTTTGACCGCAAATCAACGGGTGGCGTAGTCGACACTAAGAACAACTAATAACATCTGTAAAGACTGCCACACACTGAGTTTGACACCCTGGGCACGGACCGGGTCGCCGCCACTCGGAGACTACAACCCCCATCAGATCCGTCTCCGGGTAATCCCCAAACAGCACTGGCCCAGGGGGCGCGTCAACTTTGGCGTAGTCGGCAGGATTTCGTGCCCGCAACCACCGGGTACTGCGTGCCTGAAGAAAAGTTCAAATTTACCTCAAGAAGAAGTCTCCCGCCGGTTCCAGAGGGTCCCCGCCATGGGACGCCATCACGGATCGTTTCCCACCGGTTGCCCGCCATCTGCAGCTTTTTCCCGCCATCCATGGAGTTTCCCGCCACTGGGAGACGATTCCCGCCATTTCCAGAAGATTTCCCGCCTTGGAAGAGCGGACGCCATTATGGGCGTGCCAGAGGGTGGCAAGAGGTCACCTCCCATCGTGGGCCAGGCCAAGGAATGGCGCCAAAAGCGGAAACCGCCCCCACCAACGGAGACTGTGATGCTAGAGATGTCCATCAGCGTGAGAGAACTGCCCCTGGAACTGACAATCACAAAGTTGCCCCGGGACCACCTTCAATGGGGGCGGATACAGAACAAAACAGAGAAGATGGGAGCAGCTTGGAGGAGTCTGGAGGAGCCGTACCCGGAGATGGAGGGAGAGGCAGGCAGCACCGACCCAGTGGTCAGGAGCCTGTTGCAAGCGACAACCCCAGAAGGCCTGGTGGAGATCCTGGCACAGCTCCCCCGAGACCGGGAGTGTGCGCAGACCGCGCTGGAGTGCCTCGCATGGAGGATGGCCCAGGTGCAGCGAGAGACGCTGACGGAGTGGAGCCGAGAGATGGCCCTGCAGGCAAGAACCCGCCAGCGAAGCACGCCACCCGAGACGAGGAGACAGACCGCCTCTGAGGATGGTGCAGGAGGAGTGAAGGCCGGAGACGGCGCCGAAGAGGGAGCTGAACAGATGGAGGCAGGTAAAGGGGACGTCACTACCCCGAGCCGAGAAACCGCGTGCCTGCCCCAGCTCCCCGTCGCAGAGCCCGAAATTCCCCCTGCCGTGCCCGTCGCTGCATCGTCACCGCTCCAGACAAGGCCTCAAGCAGAAGCCGCGGCCGCGACCCCTGTGACGTCACGCGCCTCAACCCTGAGCGCGGCAAAGCAGGAAACACCACCGGCCTGGTCGCAAGGTCTAGTACCCCCGGGCGCCGCAGTACCAACAGCGCCCTCTACCTCCACTGAGCCACCGGCCTGGTCGCTGGGCCAAGTAACCCCGGGTGCCGCCGTCTTCACGGTGCCCTTTACGTTCAGGGTACCCCAGGCCTGGTCGCAAGGCCTGGCGAACCCGGGCGCCGCTTCCACCACCGCGCCCTCAACATCTAGAGTGCCGCACCTGGGTGAAGACTTGTTTGCCCAGCACACTTGCCCGGATGGGCAGCCCTTTATATGGCCACCGGAGTACTACCAACTGGAACTCCAAAAAGCAAGGCCCCTGTGCGAGCCCCTGATTCCGGCTCCGAAGCCCGTTAAGAGGACCCCGCTCCCGCTGGAAGAAGCGCAGTTCGAGTGGGACCCCACCGGAGGAGACCTCATGGGGTTCACTCAGGAAACTCGGGCAGCCGCAGCGGAGCGTGTGGAGTGCTGCCGCCAGCAGTTGGCAGTCTTCGAGCAAGAACGGAGAGAGAGGCGGGTCCGTGAGCAGCGGCTGCAGGAACAGAGCGCAGGGCAGAAGAGCAGGACCAGGAGGAACCCCCGTGCAGCTCATGGTCCCCGTGCCACCGGGACTGTGATTAAATTCCAAATGCAGCACGGGTGGGGCTTCATAAGAGATCACCACACCCCCGGCGACGTCTTTGTGACCAGAAGAGACGTGGAGTCCCATCTGCCGGAGGGACACAGAGGTCGTGACCTATATGTAGGGGACGAGGTCACGTTCACCCGGCACAAGTGTGCCAAAGGACCCTACGCCCTCCATGTACACCGGCTGACGGAGGAGGAGCTACGGTGTGAAGAGGAGCAAGAGGACCCGGACGGGTCTGAAAGAGGAGCAGGAGTACGCCGTCATTAAAGTACGGTAAAGAGACTGTACATAGTTACCCGTCAGGGTATAAGAACTGTTACTGCTGCTAGTTAAAATATAGTCCCCGTTGGGACCAGTAAATTGAACTGAAACCAGTGTGTCCCTATTCCCACTGACCGAGGACTGAGAGCGGTCATTCCTTTCCTAATACCTGGCCGAGGACTGAGAGCGGCCATATTTCCCCTTGTATATAGTTGCGTTTTTTAAGGCGCCCCCTACTGGTTTGATAGGAAAGCTGTGTTATTCTACAAGAGACTGTCGCACTTTACCCGGTCACAAGTTGCACCGTGGCCGGAGGAACAAGAAAGTTTACAAGAATGTTTATTATGAAAAAGTTTTATGCTGCAGAAATATATCTATAATGTTTTATATGTTTATGTTGTTATGAAAAAAATTGTATGTTTATGGATGTTTTATTCTCTTACAGCCTGAGGACGTGCTGTGATTTACCAGGGGGGAATGTAGCACCCTGAGGACTCGGCTGCTACAGGGGTATTACACCTCAAGCCAGAGGTGTGGTATTCCACTCCCGGGTAAGGATGGAGTGTGGGACTGAGCTCAGATAGCTGCATGCACTACATACATCCCATTTCCGGGGGACAGACCGACGGTACTCCCACCAGTATATGTGCAGGTACGACAGTGTCTGTCCCTGGCTGGAGTGGGAGGGGGGTGGAACATCCCAGTAGTGTAGGGGCAGATAGGGGGAGCAGTTTGGGTAAGGCTAGGAGCTCATTGGGTGCTGGTCACCTGAGCTCACACATAGAGGGAGTATATAAGTTGGGCACCATCTTAGATCAGGGTCAGTCTTCTGTAGAGGGTCAGTCAGTCCTGAGAGAGGTCCAGGAGCGCCTGCAGAGAGAAGAGAGAGAGGAGAAGAGAAGGACCCAGAGGGGGAGAAGAAGGAACCCCAAGAACCCAGTATACAACCAGAAGGGTGAAGGGTTGGCACGCAAGGGAACCGGATCCCAAATTAGTGGAGGAGAGAAACAACCCTCAACTAAGAACCGGAGGCTGCGACATTACATGTGGAGCAGCCCCTCACCAAGTCCACTAAGAAGGCACACCGAGCATAGGGTCAGGGAAGCCAAAGAAGGTTCACCCAATAGGAGACCCGAGGGAGCCGGACATAAGTGGACCCCTGGTGGGAACGGCCAGTAGAGAGGACAGTCAGAAAGGGAGCTCAGGACCACGCTCCAGAATTGCTTGGGGGTTGGCCGAGTCCAGGACCTGGTGGACGCAGCACGGCTCGGGCGGTCACTCAAGGCCAGAGTGACCAACAGAACAGCAGTAAGTAAAAACCCTGAACTGCACAGCCCGACTCTGAGTCTTCTTACCATCCACACTGCACCACCACTACCACCATCCTCTACACCTGACCCCTTGAGGCTATACCCCTCCCGTTGGGGGTTATACTACCACAGCTGCACATATACCACCAGCCTCAGCGGACCCTGCTGCAGCGGCGGCCTTTTGACCGCAAATCAACGGGTGGCGTAGTCGACACTAAGAACAACTAATAACATCTGTAAAGACTGCCACACACTGAGTTTGACACCCTGGGCACGGACCGGGTCGCCGCCACTCGGAGACTACAACCCCCATCAGATCCGGCTCCGGGTAATCCCCAAACAGCACTGGCCCAGGGGGCGCGTCACATGCACTAGTGTTTTTGCAGATTCTGGTTGAGGAATGTGCGGATCCGGGAAATATTTTTGAGTTGGAGTCGGCAGGAAGTGGAAAGGGCTTGGATATGTGGTTTGAAGGAGAGTTCCGAGTCCAGGGTTACCCCAACGCAGCGAGCTTGAGGGACTGGGGAGAGTGGGCAGCCATTGACGTTGATAGATAGGTCAGTTGGGGGGGTTGAATGAGATGGCGGAAAGATGATGAATTCTGATTTGTCCATGTTAAGTTTTAGAAATCTGGCAGAGAAGAGGGATGAAATAGCAGACTGACATTGTAGGATTTTGGTTAGTAAGGAGGTGATATCGGGTCCAGAGAGGTAGATCTGTGTGTCATCAGCATAGAGGTGATAATGAAAGCCATGAGACTCTATGAGCTGTCCCAGGCCGAAGGTGTAGATGGAGAAGAGCAGGGGTCCTAGAACTGAAAGTTCACTAAAGTATACCACAATTTTTCACTGTTGCTGGTATTTTTGGTGAAAAAGGTAATAATTGTAAAGGAAGTGGTCATCAGAACTTGTTACCTGATGGATCAGAAGGGGGAGTTAGAGGTCCAGTTACCATAGTTTCTGACCTATTCCTTTTCTTGGGGGGGAGCCATTTGCTTCATCTGCCTAAGGCAGCAAAATACCTTGTCCCGGCCCTTATCATGATATTAATAAAAATACCAAAAAGCATGTCTGCATATGAGAAGAATCTAACCAAGAGCAACATAGATGTTTTATATATTTATTTTTATGCATAAAAGTTGTTAATATTATGCAAATATATAAAAAGAAAGTGTGTAGATACGGTCACTTTCTGTAGAAAGGAGTAGATGATGATGATTCCGCTCCTCAGGCCTCGGCTTACACTTTTGCCGTTTTTGGCATCCAGGTCTGGATCACACATGTGAGAGGAGAAGAGCAGGAATGTGTGACTTGTGATCTGTGTAGTTGGAGTTTTCCTGGATTCCTACAGCATCGCGATCAGCCAAATGGCCTTCTGTCTGACCATGGTCAGGAAGGTGAAGGAGCAGCCGCTTCCTTCTGTCTGACCATGGCCTGGTAGATGAAGGAGCAGCCGCTTCCTCCTGTCTGTACATGGCCAAGTAGGAGAAGGAGCAGCCGCTTCCTTCTTTATGTCCATATCTTGTAGTTGTCTCCTTACCACCACATTGTAGATGAGTCGTCCAGATGGTAACATAGCAAGTATGGCTGAAAGAAGTCCTTCAATTTCAGCCTTTAATTACTTGCTATGTTGATCCAGAGGAAGGCGAAAAATAACCCTGAGGACTCGTTGTTGGATCATCCTCATATCAAGGGAAAAAAATTCCTTCCTGACCCCAAATATGGCGATCGGAATAAATCCCTGGATGTGTGGTCTCAAATCTACGTGGATGTTATGTGGTGGAAGCTCGGTAGGTTTGTCAAAGTCCGGTAAATAAGAAAGTCCAGTGTAAGTGTCTCATCCGATTAATGTAAATCTTCATTCCTGGATGTTACTGGAATGGGGCTGATTTTTATCAGCCTAATACTCCTGCTGGAAGAAGAGAAATATACATGTCTGAGAATCAGCCCCTCACATACAGTATATACAGTACTAGGGGGATATAGCGATAAGGTGTATAGTGGGTAAGTGTGTTACTGGGTAGTGATAACACTATGGATGTCTGTATGTGTTGTACTTACATAGCAATATGGGAATGGTGGGTCGGCTCTGCCGGACTCCACATCGCTCCAGTCTATAGAATGGAAGAACGGATGCGATCTGATGGACGATGTAATGGGAAGTCGGGCAGATGGAGTTTTGCAGAGAAGCTAGAAAATGAAAGAGACCATTAGTCATTATATTATGTATTATTACTGATAAATTATTACACAATGGCTATGGACTGTCCATATCTTATCTTCTATATCTTCTTGTAATCCCCCATTATCATTGTCCATCTGATCTTACTCACCCGTTTTATGATATCCATGGCATGACAGCAGATCCCAGGTGGAAAAGAAGGGATGTCGTCATACAGAGACTGGTGGTATTCGTCCATTGTGCCTCTGGTATAGAATGGCCAGTCACCTACAGTCATCATATATAAGATGACGCCAAAGGAAAAGGAGTCTGCCAGATGGTTGTATCCTTCACCGTCCATTACCTAAGGGAACATGAGATTGGAGAGAATCTGAATATACCGGGAAGGGGATTTACACACAGAGACTATGAGGACCGGTCTGTGATTAGATATGAGCAGGATACATTGGGATCAGATTATCCCTCAATCCTACTATCGACATCAATCACACAGAGATGTTCCTTACCTCGGGCGCTATGTAACCCTTAGTGCCAGCAGTATATTCCACTATGTCACCCTCAAATACATTCATGGCTGCTAAGCCAAAGTCTGAGATTTTGATGTGTCCGGTGTCTTGGAGGAGGATGTTCTCTGGCTTCAGGTCACTGCAGGGAGAAGGAGCAGACACTGATTGTGAGGACAATTCATGGAAAGAACTTTCTACAATAGATATGTAAGGAGACAACAGAGAGTCACAGGTGACAGATTTATGAAGGTGAAATGATTACCTATGTATGACGCCGCGTTCATGCAGGAACTGGAGTCCGCACACCATCTCTGCCGCAAAGAGTCTGTGGAGTAGAAAGGATGGATCAGTGGTTACATGCACAATCATACAGAAAACATGAGGAGATCACACGCGTGTCCTTTTCACATCATTAGTTTCTCCTGTTGTCGTTGTCCATTGATCTAAGACTACAATGTGCCGGCAGCGGATTATTCACATTCAGTACCGGACATTTACCTTATTGTCTTTGTGTTAAACATCATTGAATCTTTCATGTGGCCAAACAGGTCTCCTCCGACCATATAGTCCATGGCTATTTCATACTCCGTAGGTGTTTCACTAAACGCCCGCATAGTCATTAGGTAGGGGCACCCGGCAGCCATTCTTAGGACTTCTAGCTCTGTAGAGATTAAGTCCTCACAAGAACTTTTGTCCATGATTTTGATGGCCAGCAGCCCTTCACTGACTGGATCTGATGCCAAGACGACCTGGAGAAAAATCACAAGAGATCAGACCAAACTCTCATCTATTACTGTATAGTAGTTCACTAGTTAATCCCAATTATCATTACATATGAGCATCCTGTAATAAATATGTACATCTCTCCTGTGTATCTGGTGCAGGATACATTGGGGAACACGGACAAATATAAATTGACACTTACTTTTCCATAGTTTCCTTTTCCAAGAACTTTCCAGAACTCGAGATTGGAAAAGTCTATAGGTTGGTCTGTGTGGACCAGTTCTCTTGGGTCAGAAATCTGTAAACTGGCATCATCAAGGCTTTGTGCCGGTATGTCCGTTGTGTCGTAGGGCGTCTTATCAATTCCATCTGCTGAGATGATATAAAAAATTTGAACCCCTTAGTGAACACATTATTGGAAATGACTACCTCAGCCTGCTGAAAGCCCCTGTCTTTTCCTCTTCCTGTTAAGACCAGTCTGGCTTTCATATGAGATTTTTAATTTAGCTATATACAGTTCTATCACAGTATCTAGTAGAAGCAATCAGAATATCGCAGGTTCAAGTCCCCAAAGGAGAATAAAGAAAAGAAGTAACAAAAAAAAGTAAAAAAAATGATAAAATGTAAAAAAAATACTTCCCCATTAATAATAATAATAATAATAATAATAGTAATAATTTGAATATCTAGTATAACCACATCCGGAACATTAATTAACCCAAACAGTAAACACTGAAATGAGAAAATAAATGTAAAGACCAGAATAGTGTTTTTGTGAGGGCGCAGTATTCATCTAATAAATTGTAATAAAAGATATCACAATGTCTTGTCTACCCGAGAAAGTTATCTATAAAAGCTACAACTTGTCACGCAAGAAAAAAACAAATCACGTCCTCGCACAGCTCCATCCAGCTATCAAAATCCAAAAGATATAATGTCTCAGAATATAGGGACACAAACCAATTTATTTTTTATAAAATTCCTAATTTTCTTCTACCAGTTCAGTGAATTATAACCCCTAAGCCTGTTCAGCATTATCATAGTTGTAACTGACATGGAGAATCATTCTGTCAGGTCATTTTTACCACTGAATGAACATCTAGAAAAAAAACAATGGCGGAATCACTTTTTTCCACAATTTTACTAAATTTTGAATCTTTTTCAAGAACATTGAATAGTAAAATAAATAATGTTCAAAACTACAGCTCGTCCACTAAAAAATCAAGACCACATACAGCTACATTGGGAGACAAATTAAAAAATAAATAGTTATGGGTTTTCGAAGGAGGAAGGAAAAAACAACGAAAGGTTACCCGGTCAAGAAGGGGTTAACAAATATAACTAAAAGAAAATATTATAATTTTAAATAGAATTATGTAAATGAGCAGGAAATGTCTAATATTTGGGCTCTCATTTATCAAAACTGTCCAATAATAAAAATGTCCCTGCTGTCCATAGTAACGAATCACAGCATAAATTCCATCTCTTAACATTCTATGGAACAATGAAAGCTGCATTGTGATTGGTTGCTATGGGCAACAAGGACAGTTTTTCTGCACTTTTGATAATTGATGCCAGTACATAATATTAGGAGTATAATCCTCCTCACCCCCAGTCTTATTACACTGAGCAGATCCATCTTACCTGGTCCATCTGTATCCAGTGATGTGTTTGGTGGAGAAACACTCAGCTGTTTGTTCTCTGGGATGGAGATGTTTTCAGCTGATGACCTCGACCTCCGCAATGCACCATTCCCATTTATAATGGATTTAGCGTAGATGAGACGTCTTCTACATTGGACAACCCAGTCTCTGCTGTTCCTGATCCTCTTCTGGGCTGCTGCTCTTTGTAGTTTCGGTGCCTCCAGACTTTCAGATCTGGAGGATGTCACTTGTCTCGGTGTCTCTTGGAGAACCTCTTCCAGCTCTAACTCTGCGCTGATGTTTCTCCTCTTATTGAGGATGGCTTCTTTGTTTCTCCTCCGTATTTCAGGGACCAGATCTCCGAGTTTTCTCAAGGAGATAAGAATGGCCTTCTGAAGCTCAGCAGAGGCTGCAGAGTGAGACTCCGTGAGGGTCTCCATTTTCCTTCTCTCTGTAAGGATCTCATGTCTTTTGGTCTTTCTCATTTTATCTAGAATTTGACGTTTGGACGCCATTTTTGAGGCGTCAGTGTCAATGTCCGGTAGTATAAAGTCTTTTCGCCCTAAAGCGAACAATAGTACCTGCTCTTCATTTATTCCTCTCTTCTCTCTGAGAACCCGATCTCTTTGGGCTCTTCTGTAATTATCCATTTTAAAATCAATTTTTGCTTCGTTTGTCACGAAAAACAAAAGGGGCTGCCTCACCCTTGGGAGTCTGTAAGGCAGTGGTTTCCCTTAGGACGGAACACTGGGATATAGAATGTGGTGATGTCATCACATCACTTGTGACATCATTTTTATTCTAATGTCACAATGATAGATAGATAGATATCAAATTTGAAGGATGGGGAACCAAACTTTTGCAGATGTATACATACAGTATACAGATATACACGGAGTGCACAATTTATATTTTTAATGATTAATTTTAGTATTGAACAACTACAGTGCTGCTGGTTAATCATAAAGGTTAATAAAATCCGAAACCTGAATATTTACAAAAATAAAAGTGAGGTTTTGTCTTTCTTAGGCCACATTCACACATTCGGTATTTGGTCAGTATTTTGCATCAGTATCTGTAAGCCAAAACCAGGAGTGGAAGAATCAGAGTTAAAGTATAATAGAAACACGTGACTACTTCTGTATTTATCACCCACTCCTGGTTTTAACTTACAAATACTGATGTAAAATACTGACCAAATACTGAATGTGTGAATGTGGCCTTAGGGGAATATCTCTGTGTGCAGAACTGTTAATCAAAGAAATCAAAATGTTAAAAAATACATTTCTGACATTTAAAAAAATATATCTGTGATCATGACGGTGTATGGCACAAATCGTTATCCTGAAACCATCCCTCATATTAATTATTTTCTTTCTCCCCAAGCAGTGTCTCATACCACTTAACTTATAATAAATGATACACAGGAGACTTTTTTTTTGGATATAATTTGCCATATCGGCCATTTATTAACAAACAACAATAACCAATGAAAGAATTGGCGGAGGTCCTTGGGGCTACAAGATCCGGCACATGTAGAACAAGGCATTTTTCCATAGAATTATTTTACTCTCAGCCGTAACCCCAAGCTCAAGGGCACCACACCACAATCAGTGGTAAAGGAAACACCACCACTGGCTCCAAGAGTACACCCCAGTCCAGAGCCCCACTAAGTGCCAGATCAGCCAATTAGTAATTCCATCCTGAAGGGAACCATCTCTGTAAATTCCCACCCATAAAAAATTCCACCAACCCCAAAGACACCCCCTACTGCCCCAGCCACTGTGACTCACAGTAAAAATTTATAACCTTCATCATAAGCCCGAGCCATAAAACATAACAATATACAGTACAGACCAAAAGTTTGGACACACCTTCTCATTTAAAGATTTTTCTGTATTTTCATGACTGTGAAAATTGTACATTCACACTGAAGGCATCAAAACTATGAATTAACACATGTGGAATTAAATAGTTAACAAAAAAGTGTGGAACAACTGAAAATATATCTTATATTCTAGGTTCTTCAAAGTAGCCACCTTTTGCTTTGATGACTGCTTTGCACACTCTTGGCATTCTCTTGATGAGCTTCAAGAGGTAGTCACCGGAAATAGTCTTCCAACAATCTTGAAGGAGTTCCCAGAGATGCTTAGTGTAACGGGTCTGGGAGGCGGAACCTCTGAGCAACTATACAAGGGGGCGGTCCTTGTAAGGAAGCGGGTGGCTCCCAGGGAAGACGGGCAGGTAGTCACGGCAAGTGGCAGTGACAGTCTCTGGGTAGAAGGGCAGGTAGTCACGGCAAGTGACAGGGACAGTCTCTGGGTAGAAGGGCAGGTAGTCACAGCAAGTGACAGGGACAGTCTCAGGGTAGACTAGCAGACAGGTAGCAGGTGGACGCTCCCAGGTGAGCGGGCAAGAGTCTCTGGACGGGCAGGTGGTCACAGCAAGTGAAGGCAGAGCCTCCAGGTAGGCTAGCAGGCAGGTAGCAGGTGAGCGCTCCCAGGTGAGCGGGCAAGAGTCTCTGGACTGGCAGGTAGTCACGGCAAGTGACGGCAGAGCCTCCAGGTAGGCTAGCAGGCAGGTAGCAGGTGAGCGCTCCCAGGTGAGCGGGCAAGAGTCTCTGGACTGGCAGGTGGTCACGGCAAGTGACGGCAGAGCCTCCAGGTAGGCTAGCAGGCAGGTAGCAGGTGAGCGCTCCCTGGTGAGCGGGCAGGCTGGTCCATAGACAGACTGACAGGTGTCGGAAGGCAGACCGTCGGACCGCAGGCTTGCAAGCAGGTAAGCGGATATCAGGCAGGTATCAAGCAGGAATCTGGCAGGTGACTGGCAGGTAACTGGTAACGGGACCTGAGGGCTGAAGCAGAGTGAAGGCTTTGCAACAACATTGCTCGGGCACCTCCATTTTGGAGGAGGTGCCTTATATATGGTGAGGTCCTCCGGCCATTGTCCAGGGACTCCTTAGGACGGTCCGCGCGGCCCCTTTAAGAGAGGGGGAGCGCGCGCGCGCGCGCCCTAAGCACTGTTGCCGGGAAGCAGCGCGCGCTGCCAGCAGAGCGGGAGGAGGACGCCGGGCACGGAGCGGAGAGGTGAGGGGAACAGCGTCCCTGCCTAGCAGGCGGCAGGGACGCCGACGCTACACTTAGCACTTGTTGGCCCTTTTGCCTTCACTCTGCGGTCCAGCTCACCCCAAATCATCTCGATTGGGTACAGGTCTGGTGACTTCGGAGGCCAGGTCATCTGGCGTAGCACCCCATCACTCTCCTTCTTGGTCAAATAGCCCTTACACAGCCTGGAGGTGTGTTTGGGGTCATTGTCCTGTTAAAAAATAAATGATGGTCCAACTAAACGCAAACCGGATGGAATAGCATGCCGCTGCAAGACGCTGTGGTAACCATGCTGGTTCAGTATGCCTTCAATTTTGAATAAATCCCCAACAGTGTCACCAACAAAGCACCCCCACACCATCACACCTCCTCCTCCATGCTTCACGGTGGGAACCAGGCATGTAGAGTCCATCCGTTCACCTTTCCACTGGTCTAATGTCCATTCCTTGTGTTCTTTAGCCCAAACAAGTCTCTTCTGCTTGTTGCCTGTCCTTAGCAGTGGTTTCCTAGCAGCTATTTTACCATGAAGGCCTGCTGTACAAAGTCTCCTCTTAACAGTTGTTGTAGAGATGTGTCTGCTGCTAGAACTCTGTATGGCATTGACCTGGTCTCTAATCTGAGCTGCTGTTAACCGGAGATTTCTGAGGCTGGTGACTCGGATAAACTTATCCTCAGAAGCAGAGGTGACTCTTGGTCTTCCTTTCCTGGGGCGGTCCTCATGTGAGCCAGTTTCTTTGTAGCGCTTGATGGTTACTGCAACTGCACTTGGGGACACTTTCTAAGTTTTCCCAATTTTTCGCACTGACTGACCTTCATTTTTTAAAGTAATGATGGCCACTCGTTTTTCTTTACTTAGCTGCTTTTTTCTTGCCATAATACAAATTCTTACAGTCTATTCAGTAGGACTATCAGCTGTGTCTCCACCTGACTTCTGCACAACACAACTGATGGTCCCAACCCCATTTATAAGGCAAGAAATCCCACTTATTAAACCTGACAGGGGACATCTGTGAAGTGAAAACCATTTTCAGTTACTACCTCTTGAAGCTCATCAAGAGAATGCCAAGAGTATGCAAAGCAGTCATCAAAGCAAAAGGTGGCTACTTTGAAGAACCTAGAATATAAGACATATTTTCAGTTGTTTCACACTTTTTTGTTAAGTATATAATTCCACATGTGTTATTTCATAGTTTTGATGTCTTCAGTGTGAATGTACAATTTTCATCGTCATGAAAATACAGTAAAATCTTTAAATGAGAAGGTGTGTCCAAACTTTTGGTTTGTACTATATATTTCCATTAGATATCTCTAAATTCCCTGAAAAAAGAGGGTGTGCAGGTGAGACTTTTCCCATTGCTGTCCCCACAGGAATGGCCCCTTTTCCCACACTTTTCCTTTTATACTCCCTTTTACTATCCCCTCCCACTCCCTATTGATCCAATCCCATAGACCCCATTCAAACTTTATTTTTCTCTCCTGGCCCAATCACCGTCATGTGGGCCTCTGCTTATAAGTACGGCTCTGGCCCCTTTAATATAGCCGCCCTTCTGTTCACTACCAGTCATAAGCCGCCCATCCATGGAGTCTGTTGCAATCATCCTTTTCGGTAACACCAACCACAGCCTCCCAGACCCCGGCATTGGATGCATTGATACATAATGATTTAAAGATTCACAATTGGATTCAGGTCTGGGCATGAGTGGACACAGACAATTCCACCTGTTTTGGAAGTGGTAGTGGCCCCTCTTACCTTTTGGACCCCTGTGTAGCTACACAAGTTGTACCAGGTTTGCACCTGGGTCTGGGGAAAGTGAGCTCATCAATGTTTTCATCATCCAGGAACTGCCTTCCCAGTATGGCACATGAGGAAGGGTATTGTCCTGCACTAGGAGGAACCAACGGTCCACTGCACCACAGTAAGGTCTGACATTGGCTCTAAGGATTTCATCCGTGTACCTAACAGCAGTCAGGTTGCCGTTGGCTATCACATGGTGCCCATCATGCTGGGTGACGGTGCAGACTGAATAACATTCACCACGGCGTCTCCAGACTTTCACATCTATCACATGCTCAATGTGAACCTGCTATCACCTGTACAGAGACCGTAGGACCTGACAATTCTGGTGTTCTCAGGTGTATGCCAATTGAGTTGCAAGGTGCTGAGCTGTGAGTAAGGTCCTATTACAGGACGTCGGGCCCTCATACCGCCCTCATGGAGTCTGTTTCTGACAATTTTGGGTGTAACGTGCTTCTGGTTATGTTGTAGGGCCTTTGCAGTCCTCCTGTTCATCCTTACACAAAGGAGCAGATATTGGTCCTGATGTTCAGTTGATGCTCTTCTACAGTTCTGCTCCATAAATTTAGAAGCTGCTTAAGGGGTGCACGCGTGTGGGGTGCATGTGTAGCGCCCCTGAGGGTTCGGTCGCCACAGAGGTACTGCATCTCACCCAGAAGTGTGGTATCTCACCCTCAGGCAAGGAAGGAGTACAGCTCAGGACCCTAACACCTGCATTCATTACACCACACTTCAGAGGGCAGGGCGAGATTGCTCCTACAGGAGAGCACAATCCCTGGAACCTGGCTGGAGTGGGGGGGGGCCTAGTAAGGGGGAACCATGTAGTTGGTGTGGGTGGAGGACGTAGTTAAGGGGAGCACATAGAAGAAAGATATAAAATAGTGAAGCCATCTTAGAAAGTCAGTTCAGTCAGAGGAGGAGAGTGGAAGGTGCAGGGGCTCTGTAGGAGCTCTGCTCCAGAGACGGGCCTAATCAGTGAGGCCCAAGGTTGAAGAGAAGGAGAGAAGAGAGTAGATGGAGCAGAAAGGCTCCAGGAACAGAAGAGAGGACCCCAGGGGTACGGGCAATGCGAGAAGCCACCCGTGCGCCCGAATCTACTGGGAGGTGGAGGGGTCAGGCTGCACACAGGGAACCGGTCCCTCAACTAGTAGAAGATTGCACGTCTCAGCTAGAAACCGGAGGCTGCAGAACTTTATGTCATGTAGCCAACATCCCATACCAGTCTCACCAGGAAGGTAGCTATATAGGACCCAGGAGATGGAGCAGACGTTGCCCGCCAAGGCCCGCAGGTACTAGACTGGAACACTTGGTATGAGGTTCAGGGAGACAGCCAGAGAGAAGACACAGAAGGGGGTCCTGCTGTGTACTCCGGAGCTATCTGAGGGTGGACTGAGCCCCTCACTGAGTAAGCACGACGAGGGAGATTGCTTTGGCGCCTGTAATCTGGACTGCAACAACTGTGAGTAAAGACCCTGGGACTGCACTATCTTGTCTCTGTGTTTCTTGCTGCGCCATCAACCCCTGCACTTCAACGCCCAGCACAACCTGCAACATCATCTACACTGCCCTGGAGCTAGCTCTTCCTGTGGAGAGCCACACCATCCCTGCTGCAGTAACATTAGCTTCAGAGGACTGCTCTGCAGCGGCGGCTCCCGTTAGACGCATTCCACAGGTGGCATCATGAACTCTATAAAAACTCTATAAATCCCCTATACATAACCCCTTTTATTGACCGCTCTGGGTCATGGACCGGGTCACCGCCACTGAGATATTCCCCCAGCATCTACCGGCCCGGCACCGGGTACCCCACGACCCAGGGGGCGCGTCACATGCACGTGTCTTGCGCTGAATGTCATCGGCGCCAAGTGTGGGCAGTTATTACATTTGGCAGTTAGTCATTGCAGGAGTCAGGTAACCACACTTTATACTCTCTTTAACTATGCACTGAAAGATAGTACACATTCACAATAAGCAATGTTTCTATGTGTTTTCACTCTCTCCCCTATAGTCCTCTACTTTCTACTAACCCCCCTAATACCTACACCTCGTAATGAACTGTTCATCTCTCCCCCCATCCTACCCCTTCAATTCACCTCCTCTTCAGAATTCTTCTTTAATATTCAATCCTCTGTCTCCAAAGACAGACAGCCACTTCATGCTCTCTCATGCTCCCACCTACTAACATTTTCTCTTCTCCTCTTCACTGCTGGCGATATCTCTCCAAATCCTGGCCTTCCTCACCACATCCCCACAGTCACTTCTACCTCCTACCCACAACCTACTACAAATTTCCATAACCTCTCTAACCTTATACCCATCCACCCAGCCCCCGCTTCCCCAGTCCCACTAACAGGAGCTCTCTGGACGCTCGCTCTGTCTGCTACAAACTTTCCTACATCCATGATCTTTTCATTACTAACAAACTCTCCTTCCTCGGCATCACAGAAACCTGGCTCACCCCCTCTGACACAGGTTCTCCAGCTGCACTTTCCTATGGTGGATCCCATCTTTCCCACACTCCAGCGGCAAGCATGGCGGAGGAATTGGTATCCTCCTGTCAGATAACTGCTCCTTCTCCCCAATTCCACTGTCGCCCTCTGTTACTTTCCCCTCTTTTGAGGCGCACTGTTTACACATCTACTCCCCCTCCAACCTCCAACTGGCTGTCATTTCCAGGGCCAGCCACCAATTTCTTCGACCATTTCACCACCTGGCTGCTTCACTTCCTTTCCGCTGACATCTCCACTATCATCATGGGTGAATTCAACATCCCCATTGACACTTCCCACTCATCTGTCTCTAAGCTTCTATCCCTCACTTCCTCCTTCCTCCTCAATGGTCTTCCGCAGCCACCCAAAAAGATGGCCACACACTGAACCTCATCTTCATCCGCCTCTGTTCCTTATCTAACCTCTCCAACTCACCTCTCCCTCTATCTGACCACAACCTACTAACATTCTCTTCCCTCTCCTCTCCAGGTGCACAATCCCCACTTGACAAACTTGCATACCCTTGCAGAAATCTCAAACACCTTGACCTACATTCACTCTCTTAATCCCTTCTCCCTCTTACAGACATAAGTTCCTTACACAATGCAGATGCTGCTGCTGCTTCATATAGCACCACAACAGCTACAGCTCTAAATTCGGTCACCCCCCTTACATATAACAAAGCTCGCGCAATCAACAGGCAATCCTGGCACACCAGCCTGAAAAGAACTGAGACTGACCTCCAGGGTTGCTGAGCAGAAATGGGAAAAGTCCCACTCCAACGAGCACTCTATCGCATTCAAACAGTCCTTCACTACTTTCAAGTCCACACTCACTGCAGCAAAACAAACCTACTTCTCATCTCTCATAACTTCCCTGTCACACAACCCTAAACAGCTATTCAACACTTTCAATTCTCTCCTCCGCCCCCCATCGCCTCCTCCCTCTACTTTCATCTCAGCCGAGGACTTTGCCTCATTCTTCAAGCAGAAGATTGATACCATCAGACAAAGCTTTTTCCTAAAGTCCCCACAGCCCCTCCTCATATCTACTCAATCCTCCTCCTCCAAAACTAGCTTCTCCGCCAGTTCGGAAGATCAACTTTCCTCCTTACTCTCTAAGTCACACCTCACCACCTGTGAACTTGACCCTATCCCATTCCACCTCATCCCTAACCTTACAGTCTTCATCCCAACTCTAACCCACCTCTTCAACCTGTCACTAACAACTGGTGCCTTCCCCTCATGTTTCAAACATGCCTCCATCACACCCATCCTTAAAAAACCCTCCCTTGACCCATCCTCTCTGACTAGCTATCGCCCCATATCACTTCTCCCCTATGCCTCAAAACTACTGGAACAGCACGTCCATTTTGAATTGTCCTCCCACCTCTCCTCCTGCTCCCTCTTTGACCGCTTACAATCTGGCTTCCAACCGCACCATTCTACTGAAACTACCCTGACTAAAGTCACCAACGACCTACTAACCGCCAAATCCAAGCGACACTATTCTGTCCTTCTCCTCCTGGAACTGTCATCTGCCCTTGACACAGTGGACCATTCCCTATTACTACAGACTCTCTCATCTCTTGGTATCAAAGACTTGGCCCTATCTTGGATCTAGTCATACTTAACAGACAGAACCTTCAGTGTTTCTCACTCACACACCACCTCCTCATCTCGCACCCTATCTGTCGGTGTTCCCCAAGGTTCAGTCATAGGACCCCTGCTCCTCTCCATCTACACCCTCGGCCTGGGACAGCTCATAGAGTCCCACGGCTTTCAGTATCATCTCTATGCTAACGACACACAGATGTACCTCTCTGGACCTGGTATCACCTCCTTACTAACCAGAACCCCACAATGTCTGTTCGCTATCTCATCCTTCTTCTCTGCTAGATTTCTAAAACTTAACATGGATAAAACAGAATTCATCATCTTTCCCCCATTTCACTCAGCCCCCCATCTGACTTTGGTGCCACAGACCCATATGGGTGCATGGATGGACTTCTCCACAAGAGGCCCTCACTACATTCACACACCTCCACCTTCCACCTCATACCAGCAGAGGGAGCCCTGATAGGGACATATAAAGGGAAGGTGGAGCCAGGCAGCTCAGTTGGTTAGTCAGAGTTAGTTAGTCAGAGTCAGTCTGAGTTTAGTCAGTGCTCAGAGCAGAACAGAGCAGTTAGACAGAGAGAGTCTGAGAGCGTGCCGATGCTCAGAGAGCGGTGAAGACGCAACACGTCAGCTGCCGAGTAGTGACGTCCCCGAGTGTGGCCGACGGCGAGGAGGAAAGGAGAGTGGAACCAAGGGGGCAGAGGAGCATAGTAAGCTCACCCCGTTATACATACCGGACTCCGGGTCCGTGCCTACAGGGACCCTTTACACCCAGTAGGGTCAACCGGAATCCCAGGAGGACTACAAGTCCCTGGCAAAACTTGAAAGCTAGACACACACAGGACCAGGAACCACGAAGGCCCCGACGTCCAGGGAAAGTGGTTACCAACCGGAGGTCCTACTTCTGAGCAACAGGTGAAGTAACACATAATCTAGGCCCAGTTGCAGGCTGGCCAGGAGCATACACAGAGGCAAACACGGATCAGGAGGCCGCCTTATACCCGCTCACTGGGGCGAAGTCCTGAAGTGCACCTATCCTATGGAGTACCCTGGACCATACCTAACAATTGCATGAGTAAAGGTAACAAAGCAAATTCCCTGTCTCTGTCCGTTACTCCTACTGCGCCATCGTTCCCCCTGCACCACAACGCCCAGCGCAACCTGCATCGTTTACACTGCCCTGAGGCCTGCTCTACCTGTCGGGAGCCGTTCCATCTCTAGCTGCCCTAACATCTGCCTCAGAGGACTGTTGCAGTGCTGGTGATCCTCACCAGGTACCACAGGTGGCATTGTGGCGCCCCTGAGGGTTCGGTCGCCACAGAGATACTGCACCTCACCCAGAGGTGTGGTGTCTTCCTTCTCTCAGGTAAGATAGGTGTGCTGCACGGAACCCCAAACACCCACATCCAACACTACACCACTCCAGGCCAGCAGGAGGAGCAAGTTGCAATGTAGTTTCTGCTGAGCCCCGACCCTGGCTGGAGTAGGGGGGAATCCAAAGGTAGGGGGAACCAGTAGTGGGTGTGGGTGGAGGAAGCAGATACAGGAAGCACTTATACAGTAGGTATATAATAGGAAGCCATATTTGGAGTTGAGGCCAGTTAGTGAAGACTGTCTGGGAGCAGAGGCTCAGTCAGAACTCTGTTCCGCAAGTTAGGGCTCAGGATAGAGGCCCCGGAGTGGAGCAGGGAGTAGGCTCCATTCTCCAAAAAGGATCCCAGGGGGTACGGCGCGTGCAGGACGGCACCCGTACGCCCCACTCCTGCCAGGTGTCAGGAGGGATCGGTTTGCTTCATTCTAATCCCCAGGGGGTCAGGTTGATCCCGGATCCGATGTACAGCAAGGACTTCAGCATACCCCAGCGGGATTGAGAGTGGGCAGCGTAGGGCAGCGGTGAGAACGACCAAGTGTAAAGATGGTCAAAGTAGGAACACGAGAAAGTGGGGTTCTGCCAGGCACTCCTAAGCTACTTAAGGAAGGACTGAACCCCTGCCTGGTGAACGCAGCGCGACGCGGGAGGCCTTCACCTGTAAAGTGCACTTGTGAATTGCCTAAGAACTGTAAGTAAAACCTTGGACGACTGCATCGAACAGCCTCTGTCTGTTTCTTCACCGGCGCCATTTTCCATCACCGCACTACAACGCCCAGTGCACCATTCATCTATTTACACTGCCCTGAGGCCCGCTCCGCCTCTGGGGAGCTCTACCATCTTTAGCTGCCTTGACATCTGTCTCAGAGGACCTTCACCAGACACCACAGGTGGCGTCACGAACTCTCTGAACTTCTACTAATAATTGATACCCCTTTGAGCACTGACCGCCCTGGGCCAGACACCGTGATAACCCTGGCGATCAGCTGCAGGCCCCCGGGGGCGAGTCAGCGTCACAAAATGTCCCTAACAATTATATCCCCTTTTTGCACTGACCGCCCTGGGTCACGAACCGGGCCAGCCACCGTGATATCCCCCCTGCAAGCAGCCATAAGGCCCAGCTGCCGAGTACCCCATGGCCCTGGGGGCGAGTCATATCCATCAAAATCAATGGCTGTCCACTTTCCCCAGTCCCATAAGCTCGCTGCCTCAGGGTAACCCTGGACTCTAACCTCTCCTTCAAACCACATATCAAAGCCCTTTCCTCTTCCTGCCGACTCCAACTCAAAAACATCTCCCGGATCCGCATATTCCTCAACCATGAATCTGCAAAAACACTAGTGCATGCCCTCATCATCTCCCGCCTCGACTACTACAAAATCCTGCTCTGTGGCCTCCCCGCTAACACTCCCGTACCCCTCCAATCTATCCTAAACTCTGCTGCCCGACTAATCCACCTGCCTCCCGCCTACTCCCCAGCCTCTCCTCTCTGTCAAATGCTTCACTGACTCCTCATTGCCCAGAGACTCCAGTTCAAAACCCTAACCGTGGCATACAAAGCCATCCACAACCTTTCTCCTCCATACTTCTGTGACCTAGACTCCCGGTACACACCTACACGCAACCTACGATCCTCACAAGATCTTCTTCTCTACTCCCCTCTTATCTTTTCTTCTCACAATCGCATACAAGATTTCTCCCGTGTATCCCCCCTACTCTGGAACTCTCTACCCCAAAGCATCAGACTCTTGCCTACTGAGGAAACCTTCTAAAGGAACCTGAAAACCCACCTCTTCCGAAAAGCCTACAACCTGCAGTAATCATTGCTCCACCACACCGCTGCATGACCAGCTCTACCCTCACCTACTGTATCCTCACCCATCCCTTGAAGATTGTGAGACATCGCAGGTAGGGTCCTCTCTCCTCCAGTACCAGTTTGCCATTGCGTTTTTGTTCAAGATTTTTGCAATTGTGTTTGCTATGTATACCCCCTTTTTCACATGAAAAGTGCCAAATAATAATAATAATAATGTGCCACAGACAGTGTCCTGGAATCTCCTCCATGCTCTGGAGACTGTGCTGAAAGACATGGCAAACCTCTTTGTTATCCTTTAGGCACTGGACAACCTGTGCAACCTGAATGGGCTGCAGATACCGCCTTATGATAGCAGTATTTACAAGAACTCATGCAAAATGCAAAACTAGATACTATAATACCATTCCCTTTTTGGGGGCTGTCTTATTTTTGTCTCTCTGCTTCAAATTTCACAAAAAATTGGATTTTCCAGAACCCAAATTTTTGCAATTCAATGCTCATTAGGCATCAAGAGACATCATGACATCACTGGGTGATGCTCAACAGGACGTCATTTAAGTCCCAGTGAGCACTGGAGGTTCTGAAGAGTGAAGTCAGATGGGAGAAAGGGAGTAAGCGAGCCAGCGGAGGACTGGGCAGAGACAGGAGAGGTGCAACATAAGTATATTGTACTTCTTTTATAACCTGTCTGTTTATTGTGCCCTGCATTCTGGAGAGACCTCAGAGAGAAATAGAAAGATTTTGTTACATGCACACCGCTAGGTTTAGATAGGGGCGAGACAGGTTTCATGAATTCTTTGGAATCCTTGGGGAACTGTTTACTCAGGGCGACCATAGACCATGTGCTGCAGCTTCTCTCAGTCATACAGGGGTACTTGCCCTCAGGCACAGACATGTAACTGGATTCACTTGCTGACCAGACACATTTGACACGAGTCCTCATGAACAGTTAAACAGTTGCATTTAATGAAGCCGCATGTGACGCGCCCCCTGGGCCTTGGGGTACCCGGTGCCGGACCGGTAGATGCTGGGGGATGTCACAGTGGTGGTGACTCGGTCCGTGACCCAGGGCGGTCAATAAAAGGGGTTTATTTATAGGGGATTTATAGTGTTTGTATAAAGTTTGTGACGCCACCTGTGGTATGCGGCTACAGGAAGCCGCCGCTGCGGAGCAGGTCCTCTGGAGCTGATGTTAGTGCAGCAGGGATGGTGTGGCTCTGCACAGGTAGAGCTAGCTCCAGGGCAGTGTGGATGTTATAGGTGCTGCTGGGCGTTGTAGTGCAGGGATTGATGGCGCAGCAATAATCAGTCCACAACTTAATTGTTAGCAGAGTATTAATCCGTGTGACATCCAGAGTTTAGAACACAGAATGTAGGCTTATTCATATCCAGCATAGGCACAGCATGGAGTCTGGTGCTACTGCAGCATGAGGAGAAACAAAACATATAACAACAATACAGGAAGAGAAGGAGGGGGCATCCTGTCTGTGTGAGTTTTTTTTTTTTAAAACACAACTTTGTTAACAACCTCACAATATGCACAACATATGAAACAGCACACAGTAGTTGTTGCAATACACATACAGATTAATATGTATTATTCCAACACCCCCACTCAACAACTACTTATCCTCTTAGTCCCATTGTGGTTCTCAATTCTTGGAACCTAGCTCGTGGCAATGGCTTTGTCATAATGTCAGCTACCATCTTATCAGTTTCACAATAGACAAACTGAATTATGCCACGATCTATCAAATCACGTAGATGATGATGTCTGACGTCAATGTGCTTGGTTCTAGCACTGATCTTTTCACTGCATGCAAGTTTAATGCATCCTTGGTTGTCCTCATAAATTACAGTCGGCTGAGTTGACGGTTTGCCAAGATCGTCCATCAATTGTCTTAGCCAAACAACCTCCTGGCTTGCATAGGCTGCGGACACATACTCCGTTTCTGTAGATGACAAGGCAACAGACACTTGTTTCCTACTAGACCAGGAGATTGAACTTTCTCCAACTTTAAACAAGTATCCACTTGTGGATTTACGATCACGCGAATCACCAGCCCAATCCGCATCTACATAGCCGGTAAGTTCTAGATCTCCTGCTGCAGATAGTTTTAAATTTACATCTTGTGTTTCTTTCAAATATCGGAGAAGTCTCTTAACAGCATTCCAGTCTCTTTGGCGCGGTTTTTCCACATATCTGCAAAGGATTCCAACTGTTGTTGTGATATCCGGTCGAGTCATAGTTGATATGTATAGAAGTGCCCCCACTGCCTGACGATATTTCTCATTGTTAGGCAACAGGTCATCTTCTCCTTCCAGCTTCAGGTAGGATGGTTCCATTGGGGTTGATATACCTTTGGCCTCTGACATTTTAAACTGATTCAGAATCAAATTAATTTTTGCACTTTGGTTTAGAAGAAAACTTCCATCTTCCTCTCTCTGGATTTGGATTCCTAGATAATATGTCACACTTCCAAGGTCTTTTGTTTCAAAGTGCTGATTCAGAATTTCAGTCATTTTTCCAATTTCTGCGTCGTCTTGATGAACAACAATCACGTCGTCCACATATAAGAGAATATACATCCACTTTCCATCTGTATATTTTGTGTATAAGCACGGATCTGCTTGACCTCTTTTAAATCCTTCTTCCAACAAGACTTAATTCATCTTGGTGTTCCATGCTCTTGCTGATTGCTTAAGACCATAGAGAGATTTTTGTAGTTTGCAAACAAGATTCTCTTCACCTCCTTTTACATAACCTTCAGGTTGAGTCATGTATAAGTCCTCCTCAATGTCACCATTTAAAAAGGCAGTTTTTATATCCAAATGTCTGACATACATCTTTTGTACAGCAGCTACAGCTAACAAAGCTCTGAACGTGGTCTGTTTAGTGACTGGAGCAAATGTAGCATCGTAATCTTCGCCATACTTTTGAGAATATCCTTTTGCGACCAACCTTGCTTTGAATCTGTGGACTTTACCTTCAGAGTCATATTTGGTTTTGAAGACCCACTTGCACTTGATTGCCTTTTTGCCCTGTGGTAGCTTGGTGAGTTTCCAAGTTTGGAGTTGATGAAGCGATTTGATTTCCTCATTAGCGGCATCGATCCACTTTGTTCTTTCATGGACAGGTAGTGCTTGCATTTCATCCCATGACTGCGGCTCTGATTCAGGTAGTGTCTTGACAATGTAGGATAGACGTTTAGCTGGTATACCTTTGTTTGATCTTGACGATCTCCTGATTTCAGATTCACCTGATTTTTCTGTTGTTCCTTCATTAGTTGAAGAATCCAGCCAGACCTCTACATCCTCTTTGTTGCTGTCTTGTAATTGTGACTTCAGCTGGACTACTGGCGTGATGTCACAAAACTTAGGTGATACAAAGTTTTCATCAATCACTACATCTCTACTTATTGTGACTTTGTTTGTTTCTGGGTGTAGAATCCTATAACCTTTCTGGGTTTCGCTGTAGCCTACCAGGATACCTTCCTTAGCGTGAGATTCCCACTTAGTTCGCTTTTCTTTGGGAACATGTACAAATGCTTTACTTCCGAATATTCTTATGTGATGTAGTTTTGGCTTTCTGCTATTCCATTGCTCAAATGGAGTTTTCTCTGTAGCTTTACTTGGTAGTCTGTTCTGAAGATAGCAAGCTGTCATGATTGCTTCACCCCAATATGCTGTGGGCAGATTTGCATCAAATAACATGCTTCTTCCACTTTCACATAGTGTTCGGTTCCTTCTTTCCGCGACACCATTTTGCTCTGGGTTGTACAGTACAGTGGTCTGAAATAGGATTCCATTTTTCTTGAAAATGCTCTGTGTCTCATTATTTGTATATTCAGTCCCATTATCTGCATGTAGAATCTTTGGCATTCTTCCAAATTTATTATATACTTCAGCTAGGTATATTTCAAGTTTCTCTGGAACTTCCTTCTTGCTGTGAAGCAGGTGGACAACTGTATATCTTGAATGATCATCAATAAATGTGAGAAAATATCTCTTCTTCCCTGGAGTCAGAGTGCTCATTGGACCACAGATATCTGTGTGTATTAAATCTAGTGGCTGTGCTGTTGTTGTACTAATTCTCTTAGGAAAAGCTTTCCTAGACATTTTCCCTTTGATGCAGCTAGTATACTTCATTGTCTGGTTACATAGATCAATTGTAATATCCTCAGCTAGTTGCTTTTGGACTAACTTTCTTATTGCTTCTGGGTCTCTGTGTGCCAGACGCCTATGCCACACATGTATACAGTTTTTATGCTCTTCTTGTTGCGCTGTATACACACACTCTTTGCATTTCAGCTGATAAAGTTCATCTGTGATGTTTCCCTCTGCTAGTGAGTGGCCTTCCTTTGAGATGATGCAGTTATCATGCTTAAATGTAACTTCATTTCCTTGTTTTGTGAGTTTCTTCACAGATAGTAGATTACTTTCAAGACTAGGCACATACAGCACATCCTTTACTGGGATCTTCCTGCTTTGTGTTGGTGAGATTTGACAATCAATATAACCATCTCCTATGCCTTCTGAAGTCATGTACTGACCATTAGCCATAATCACTTTCTCTGATTTACTTTGGTCAAGCTTAGAAAAGAAGTCTCTGTTATTAGTCATGTGACTAGTTGCTCCAGAGTCTATACACCATGCATGCTTTGATGTATTTGCACTGACAGTAAATGCAGTTTCAGTATTCACAGAATCATTTTCTCCAGATACAGCACTTTTAACCCTTTGATGACTGCTTTGCTTTTTCAGCTGATTCATTCTAGCTTTCCAGACTCTGCAGTCAGCTTTCAAATGTCCTGATTTCTTGCAAACAAAACATTCACGTGTTTCTTTTGTGTGCTTCCTGTTATCAGTTAGGTTTTGTGTCTGTAAAGCAGATTCTGTGCTGCATATCCTACTGTTTATACCTTCTGCCTTTCGCTTATATTCATCTATGAGCTTCCTCCTGACATACTCCAGTGTAAGCTCATCATCTGGACGCGCATCTAGTGCGGTTATAAGCGTATCATAGCTCTCTGGAAGGCCACTAAGCAGTAATGCGGCCACATGAAAGTCCTTTAGATCTTCCCCAATGCCTCTCAGGCGTTCTACAACTTCCAGAACACTTCTTATGTAATCCTGCATATCATGGCCTTTCTGTAACTTAGACTGGTACAGCTTTCTCATGAGATAGAGCTTATTGCTTAAATTTATCCTCTCATGTACCTTTTGCAACTGCTCCCACATTTCCTTTGCAGTATTACATTTACACACATGCACAATCTGGTCATCATCTATACTGAGTGATATGGTACTTTGTGCTTTCTGATCCATCTCTGTCCACTCCTGTGGCACTGGGTCAGGTATAGGCTCCTGTGTGTATTTCCACGTACCTTCTCTTATCAGCAGCATTTTCACTTTGAATTTCCAGGATTGATAATTCTGGTTAGTGAGACTTGGCACTGTAAATTTCATGGAGCTGCTGCTGGTGGCCATCTTTGCTTCTTCTCAGTTTGCTGTCTTTCTTTCTTTTCTTTCCTCTGTGTTCTGGGGATCTGTGACTCTGGGAACTCTGGGGACTCTGGTACATCTGGTACATCTGGGCCCATAACCTGTTAGCAGAGTATTAATCCGCGTGACATCCAGAGTTTAGAACACAGAATGTAGGTTTATTCATATCCAGCATAGGCACAGCATGGAGTCTGGTGTTACTGCAGATGAGGAGAAACAAAGCATATATCAACAATACAGGAAGAGAAGGAGGGGGCATCCTGTCTGTGTGAGTTTTTTTTTTTTAAAACACAACTTTGTTAACAACCTCACAATATGCACAACATATGAAACAGCACACAGTAGTTGTTGCAATACACATACAGATTAATATGTATTATTCCAACATTAATGACGGTTTCCTCTTATCTTTACTGCTGGTGAGTAGACAAGCCGGGACTAGGGTACTGGCTAAAAGTGGAAGTCCGGGCAGCCTGGAAGCAAGTAAAGAATCCTCCTTGCCAGGTGAAGTTGGAGGCCTTCCCTTTCCAATAAACTCTTTGGCCCTGCTACTTGTAGCTGTGCGGTGGCCCTCGTCCCTGAGTGCAACGGTTCTGTGCTCACCCGTATGGCAGGCAGCTCGGGCCTTGCTGGTGCGTCGCTCCCATGTGGCGGTGCTGGGCCCTGCAGTGCTGCTGAGCCTCCGGCCGTCTGATGGGGCCAGGAGACCTACAATCTCCTGCCCTCCGGTTTCTGCTGCTGGGCCTTCAGTGCCCCACAGCCTCGGACTGTGGTGTCCGGTTCTTCTGTGCTGGTCCTTCTGGGGTGAGCTGCCGTGCAGCTCCAGTCCCCAGCTCCTCTCTCTTCGACGTCCTGACTTCAACTCCTCACACTAAGTCTCACTAACCCCGCCTCCAGATCCCAGTTGCCAAGTGGAGGAACTCCCCTTGCTGGTCTTGAGCCAGGAAAGTGTTGCATGCTTAGCAAAACCTGATTAGGGGACCCCTGCTTACTTCCAGGCATGGCATAACCTCTTGTGAGGGAGGCAATGCCACTGTGGCAACCGGACCCCTGGGGTGCCACATTCCCCCCTAGTTAACTTCACTACTCCTGGACTGAGGATACCTTTAAAATTAACAATTAACAATTTAAACAGGTTACAACAGTCAAAAATTACAAAAACCCAACAAAATTTGAAAGCAGTCACTACGGCGCTTAGTCTTTACGCCACAATCCTGGTAACTGTAATTTGGCTGGTGGGAACTGCATCAACCCACTTTGTGTGTCGTCCCTGGGCATGGCTTCGGGGCACTCTTTCGTTGGGCCTGGTCTTTAGCCACGTCTGCGGTTTATTTTCTAGGCCTGTTAGTAACTATATCCAACATTGTCCTGACCACACCTAGTCCTGTGGTCCAATTGTCCATAAATTTAACAAATATACTTTTCCATTTTATTTAACGGGTACAACTATATACAACATACACTTTTATTCTCTTACACTTTAGTTTCTGCAGCGGGCATGGAGCTGACCTTTTGAACTTCTGGTCGATGTACGTAGTACGTTAGTTGTCACTACTCTACCCTGGTCCCTAGTGTCTACCCCTGGTGTGGTGGGTTCTGTGTGAACTACCCTACGGGTAGTTTGAGGTAACACAGGTAAGCTGGGTAATCTCCTACGAATTGTTTGGCTCACCCTGGGTACGACAGGTTCACTGCTAGCAGAGGGTAGATTCTCCTGGTCTGCTGATGATGAAACTTCTGTCTCTGGGACCGACTGGTCTTCCAGCTGTTCTGGAACTTCTGCAGCTTCCGGTGAGGCCGCTTGGAGAAAGGTAAGGACCGGTACTATAATTGCACTGTTCACCTGCATCCAAGACCGGGGAAGTTCTCTGAGTACTGTTTGGACCACTTCCTCCACTCCTTCTGTGGGCTGAGTGTTGTCTTGATCTTCTTCTGTGTGTTTCAACTGTTCAGGACATATCTTCAAGTGATCTCTTGAGACTGCCGCTGAAGTTTCCCCTCCATCCTTACTGATGAGGCACACTTTGATGTTATCGTAATTGGAGGGTAGGACTGTGTATGGCTCTACCTCCCACTGGTCATCTAATTTGTGGAGTCATCTCTTTCTCTTAAGTACCTGTTCTCCAGGTGACAAGGGAACGGCAGGTGCGTGCTGATTATAAGTTTTCTCTTGCTTCTGTCTCACCTGGAACAAACTTCTCTCAACACACTCTTGCACCTTGCGGTATTGCTGCTGCCACTCGGTATCCCAATCCGCATCTGGTGATGTCGTCTCTGGTGTTAAGACTCCCATGTCTAAGTCGATGGGTAGCTTACCAGGTCTTGCTCTCATCAGGTAAGCGGATGTACAGTTGGTGGAGTTCACCGGGATGTGATTATATAGGTCCACCAAATCTGGCAACCTCTCTGGCCACAGGCTACGTTCTTCAAGGGGCAACATCTTCAACAGGTCTATCACCACCTGGTTCATCTTTTTACACAACCCGTTAGTCTGGGGATGATACGGCGTCGTTCTGATTTTCTTGCAGCCATACAAGTTACAGAATTCCTGGAACACTTCTGCTTCAAAGGCTGGACCTTGGTCGGTAAGTACCCGTTCAGGGTAACCGTGCGGGCGACAAAAGTGCTGTTGGAACGCTTTGGCTTCCGTCTGAGCCGTCTGGTCTATCACTGGCTCTACTACCAAGAACCGGGAGTAGTGGTCTACTATGGTGAAAGCGTAGACATAGCCTGACCGGCTTGGGGCTAGCTTCACGTGGTCCAAGGCTACCAGTTCAAGTGGCTGTTTGCTGATTATGGGCTGCAGGGGAGCCCTCTTGCTGTCACGGTCTTTTCGTCTCAGGTTGCATGGACCACATTCTCGACACCATCTCTTAATTCCTTTCCTCATGCCAGCCCAGTAGAATCTCTCACGTAGCAGGACTTCCAACTTCTTCCACCCGAAGTGTCCTGCTCCATCGTGGTACGCTTCTACGACCATTAACGCATCCCGCCTCGGGACTACCACCTGCCAGACCAGTTCATGTGTCTGGGAGTTGATGCTTCTTCGACACAGCTTTCCTTCGTAGATGAACAGTTTGCCCTTCTCCTTCCACAACTGTTGGGTCTCCTGTGGAGCATCTGGATCAGGGTGCGAGTCAGCTTGCATCAGCAACTCCGTGACTAGGCGGACAGCGGGTCGCTATCCTGCGTCTCTGCCCATTCATGGTGGGGCAATGGGTTGAACATGGCCTCTCTGTTGGCGGGGCGCTTGTCCCTCACACAGTGGGAGCACTGGGTCACCCCATGACGATAGAAAGCGGGTATCTCTATCTCCTCCAGCTCTTCTGGGTCTTCTCCCCCATCTGGCAAGTTGGGCATCCTGGACATCGCATCAGCATTTGCATTTTTTTGCCCCGCCCGATACTTGATGGTAAACTCGTAGTTAGACAGTCGGGCCATCCATCGTTGTTCTAGGGCACCAAGCTTCGCAGTCTCCAGGTGCGTCAGCGGGTTGTTATCTGTGAAGACTGTAAATCTAGAGGAGGTGAGATAGTGTTTGAAGCGCTCTGTTACAGCCCAGACTATGGTGAGAAACTCCAACTTGAAGGAACTGTAGTTGTCGGGGTTCCTTTCCGTGGGACAGAGCTTCCTGCTCGCGTATGCAATCACTCGCTCTCTGCCTTGCTGTACCTGGGACAGCACCGCTCCCAATCCCACGTTGCTGGCATCGGTATGAAATATAAAGGGTTGGCCATAGTCGGGGTAGGCCAGGACTTCATCTCCGGTCAGAGCCATCTTCAGTCGGGTGAAAGATTCGTCTTCTGGTTTATCCCATTTGAACGGAGGTTTCGGGTTCTTGGCCTTCTTGGACTGGCCTACCAGGAGGTCCTGCATGGGTGCTGCTATCTTGGTGAAACCCTTGCTAAATCTTCTGTAGTAGCCTACCAGCCCGAGAAACTGCCGCACTTCCTTGATAGTGGAGGGTCTTGGCCAGTCCTTGATTACGGTGACTTTTTCAGGGTCTGGCGCTACACCTTCGGCGCTTACCACATGACCTAGGTACTGCACCTTGGGCTTCAACAGGTGGCATTTGGACGGCTTTACCTTCAGCCCAAAACCAGATAGGGCTTCGAACACCTCGGCCAGGTGCTCCAGGTGGTCTTCATATGTCTTTGAGTAGATAATTACGTCGTCCAGGTAGAGCAGGACAGTTTCGAAGTTCTTGTGTCCTAGGCAGAACTCCATTAACCGCTGGAAGGTTCCTGGGGCGTTGCAGAGCCCGAATGGCATGCAGTTGAACTCGCTGAGGCCCATTGGCGTGGTAAACGCAGTCTTTTCTTTGTCCGCCTCTGCCAGAGGAACCTGCCAGTACCCACTGGTGAGATCCAAAGTGGAGAAATAATTAGCAGATCTTAGTGCAGCTAATGACTCCTCAATTCTGGGTAATGGGTAGGCATCATTATGTGTAATGCGGTTAATTTGCCTGTAATCAGCACACATCCTCATGGTACCATCCTTCTTTCTAACGAGAACTAATGGAGCTGCCCAGGGGCTACAACTATCTCTGATCACCCCAGCCTCCTTCATCTCCTGCAACATTCCTTTGGCACATTGATAGTGAGCTGGGGGTACAGGCCAGGACACGAGTCCTCATGAACAGTTGAACAGTTGCATTTAATGAAGCCACATGTGACGCGCCCACTGGGCCTTGGGGTACCCGGTGCAGGGCCGGTAGATGCTGGGGGATGTCACAGTGGCGGAGACCCGGTCCGTGACCCAGGGTGGTCAATAAAAGGGGTTTATTTATAGGGGATTTATAGTGTTTGTATAAAGTTTGTGACGCCACCTGTGGTATGCGGCTACAGGGAGCCGCCGCTGCGGAGCAGGTCCTCTGGAGCTGATGTTAGTGCAGCAGGGATTGTGTGGCTCTCCACGGGTAGAGCTTAGCTCCAGGGCAGTGAGGATGTTATAGGTGGTGCTGGGCATTGTAGTGCAGGGGTTGATGGCACAGCAATAATCAGTCCACAACTTAATGACGGTTTCCTCTTATCTTTACTGATGGTGAGTAGACAAGCCTGGACTAGGGTACTGGCTAGAAGTGGAAGTCCGGGCAGCCTGGAAGCAAGTAAAGAATCCTCCTTGCCAGGTGAAGTTGGAGGCCTTCCCTTTCCACTAAACTCTATGGCCCTGCTGCTTGTAGCTGTGCGGTGGCCCTCGTCCCTGAGTGCAACGGTTCTGTGCTCACCCGTATGGCAGGCAGCTCGGGCCTTGATGGTGCGTCGCTCCCACGTGGCGGTGCTGGGCCCTGTAGTGCTGCTGAGCCTCCGGGCGTCTGATGGGGCCAGGAGACCTGCAATCTCCTGCCCTCCGGTTTCTGCTGCTGGGCCTTCAGTGCCCCACAGCCTCGGACTGTGGTGTCCGGTTCTTCTGTGCCGGTCCTTCTGGGGTGAGCTGCCGCGCAGCTCCAGTCCCCAGCTCCTCTCTCTTCGATGTCCTGACTTCAACTCCTCACACTAAGTCTCACTAACCCCGCCTCCAGATCCCAGTTGCCAAGGGGAGGAGCTCCCCTTGCTGGTCTGGAGCCAGGAACGTGTTGCGTGCTTAGCAAAACCTGATTAGGGGACCCCTACTTACTTCCAGGCATGGCATCACCTCTTGTGAGGGAGGCAATGCCACTGTGGCAACCGGACCCCTGGGGTGCCACACATGGGCAGTGCAATTTAAGTCTCTTGAGCAACAGGCTCCAGTAACAAACAGTTTCATCTTAAAGGCACATTAACAAACAGTCTTTCTTACTAGCACAGTACATCACAGATCAAGTCTCTTTAGCAGCACACTTCTATGCACCATAACAGTAATGATCCCACCAGCAGTCCCCGGTCCACTGTGTCATAGGCTTTAGCTTCTAGTGCAGTGAGGTACAAGGGATGGTTAGAACGCAAGGATGAGTCCAGTCCTCAGATGTGGTGTTCAATCCTTGCTTCTGCTAAACAACAGTTAACTCCTTTCTCCACTACTTTCTCTTGTAGATACCACTAGCAATTAAAAGGCAGTCACAGTGGGAGAGTCCCAGAACCCTCATCAGCCTGGTGAAGAGGTCTGTATCTTTTAAAGGGTTTGTCCACTACTTTCATATTGATGCCTTATCTGTAGAATAGGGCATCAATGTATGATCGTCTGGGGTCCTGCACCCGACACCCCTGCCGATCGGCTGTTATTGGTGGCGGCAGCCGCCGGCAGGAAGTGCTTACCTGGCCATCAAGTTACAGTGGCCAGTGCTTGTTACTGCACATCTGCCTTCTATTCAATTCAATGGGAGGTGGATGTGCAGTATCCCGCGGCGGCCACTACAGATGGACGGCCAAGCACCGCAGGTAAGCACTTCTGGCCGGCGGCGGCACCGATGACAGCTGATCAGCAGGGGTGCCGGGTACGGCATCACGGCCGATCATACATTGATGACCTATCTTTTGGATAGGGCATCAATGTGAAAGTAGTGGACAACTTCTTTAAGCTCGCTCTCCAGCTCAGAACTGACACTACCCAGTCTCACTGGGGCAGTCCTGACCACTCCCCTTAGCTGCACCCTGTTAACCCCCCTAGTTGCTGGATGCTTAAAGCGCACCTGCCAGCAGGATTGTGCTTAGTAAATTACATAGACTGACAGGTGGACACCGTTACACTGAGTAAAATGATACCTTTCATGATGAAATCCGTCCATCGGTTCTTTTATAATCTTTATTTTCAGTTCTGCCATAATGATATGCATGTGCTCTGGTGCTCTCATTATGTATTCATGTATTCCTATCTCTGGCCTCTGACAGGTCACTGTGCTTTCAGTGACCTGCCTACTATTTTAAATACTGACTGTGTAATTTCCCTGCCCATGTGAAATTTACATATCCCAAAATGGCCGCCCGATGCCCGCGCAGTAGCATCTTTCGGTTGCCGAGAGATGCTACTGCGCACATGCGGCGCCATATTTCTGCACCCACGCTCTTTTTCCAAAAGCAAAATGGTGCTTGTGCGTGCGCAGTAGTATCTCTTGGCAACCGAAAGTTGCTACAGCGCATGCGTGGGTGTTGGGCGGACATTTTGGGATATGTAGATTTCACATGGGCAGAGAAATTACACAGCCAGTATTTAAAATAGTAGGCAGGTCATTGAAAGCACAGAGACTTGTCAGAGGCCAGAGATAGGAATACATGAATACAGAAGCAGAGCACCAGAGCACATGCATATCATTATGGCAGAACTGAAACTAAAGATTATAAAAGAACCACTGGACAGATTTCATAATCAAAGGTATCATTGGCACCCACCTGACAGTGTATGTAGTTTACTAAGCACAATTCTGCTGACAGGTACGCTTATCAACACCTTATGTAATATCTACCTGTCACACTCTTCCCTCCTTTTTGAATGTCGTCCTCGACGTTTGCCTTCTACCTGGTTACCTTAACCAGCCTCTTGGAGTTGTGGTAGTTCTCCCCTAACTATCCTCAGATAGTGTTCCCCCAATACTGCCTCTTTACTTAAAGGTGAGTTGGTAGTTAGGCACTATGTACCCCTTTAAGCAATTTACACATACAGCACACTTACCCTATCTACATCTCTTGTCAATCGGTCTCCTGCAAGAAATACACAGATTTAACCACAATTTTAACCAACAACTATTCTTCAGCTGGAGCTTTTTGCTCGTCTTCAACCGGCTCTCCCTAACTACCACTAAACATTTTTCATATTCAAGTGCAAAAATGTTAAATATAGCATAGTCTTTGTAAAATATTTGGCATGAAATAGAACACATATATTCAACACAACCCATTTTCTTGAGAGAGTGTGCCACTTTAAGAACACAGTCCTTTGTTTCTTAAGGCACGGGGCCCTCGGTCCTTCTAGGTAAGGACCCTGGAACAGGCAAGGGAGACAGTCCTTTAAAACGGGGGCAGAAACAATGTCCGTTTCTTGTAAACATCTAAGGCACAGTCCATAAAGTGAAATTTGGAAAACAGTTCCTGGACAGGATACGGCACAGTCCATAATTTGAGAGTGAAGACTCCCCAACTCGCTTGAGGTGCCCGCATATCCAGCAGAAAAGGACACAACAGGTGCAAATAAAAAAAATAAGGCAAAACCAAAAATAAATATCAACTTGTCCAGCTACTACCGTAGTTTTTAATATACCATAGGCCTATCCGGCCTTAACAGGGAAGCAGTAGCGGTCCTTCTACTGTGGTCACAGTCTCTGGTGGCTTTACCAGCCTTCAAGGAAAGAACACATCACATTACCTAGGCAGAGATGAGGAACTATCACTGGAACACGGCGTGCAACCAACACAACTCGGTGATTTTTTTTCTTTTTGAGAGAGAGCAACACTGTCCTAGTCCTTTTTATTCTTTGGTTGGCACCAGTCCACAGTAAATGGACACTGCGCGGCATTGATAGTGGGGAGTTGAACTGATGCTGGGAGGGGTTCCTCTCTTGCCATCCCAGCAGAAGTGGCCCCCTCCTTGGTTGTGGCCTGTGGGACAGGTTTGCTCTCCCAGTTGGGACGAATCCTGAAGCGGGGCCCAGTAGAGATGGGGAAGAATCCTCTCATTTGACACAAAGCTCATGGTTCTTCTGCATCTGCCCAATCCTCGGGGTGGTACTACTCCATTTCAACTATGCGGGAGACTGAAATGGCGTACCAGCCCCGAGGTCCCCACATCTTTAAGAATCTGACCTTGTCTCCTGGCCAGAGACTCCGGGTCCGTCCTAGGGCATAATCCCTCTCCACCGACCTCCTGTTGACAAATATGTCCAGGAGAAGCCAAATCCCTTTAGCTGATAAAAATTTATGACCGTACCTCTGATCATCCGATCCTCCAGGCAGTCCCTTCCCGGGTACTTTCTCCACTCCTGGGCACACTCCTCCATCCGTCTCTTCTCCTGGATGATCTTTTCTTTCCATGCAGCCAGGCGTTGTTGGAAGTTGTATTCTTCCTGTTCTTCTTTGGAGATGATGGGCACAGGAACAGACCTTTCAACCTGGCCAGGCTGAGCAACAACATCGGCAGGTGGTGGGATAGGTGCCCCCGGTGGAGTAGGTGGTAGGGTAGGTACTGGTTTCCTGGTGTTGATAGGCAAGGGGAACGCATATGACTCCTGTTTCCTCCAGGCCCCCATCCTTTCACCTCCTCTGGCTATCCAGGCTATATCATGTATTTCCCGGATCCATCCCCTCACTCCCCCATACTTGGGATTCACACAGTAGGCCCTAGGGGGTAAGAATGGACCCCGTGGAGGTGGCAGTTTGGTCATCCACTGCTCTCCAGGTAATGATAACAGAGAGTAATCCAACTCCTCTTCCTCTGCTGGTGGCTTTACGACCGGTCCCTGCTTGGTGGTGACCATCATATGGGTATGGAATGAGGCCGGGGGTTCCCTCACCCTTGCGCTGGGTGAGTGGCGGTCCAAGCGGATCATCACTACTGGTATCAGTTGGAGAGCGGGGGCTAGTGACTCACCGGCAGGAACACAGAGCGCCGCCATCTTCCTTCCGGTCCCGCTGTGCACGCTGGTCCCGACCAGAAGTCCCGTCCCTCTCTCGAGAGCGGAGGTCGGGGCGGACGTCACGGCCCCAGTGGTGGCTTCCAGTGCGGTGGGCCGGGTCACGGTCAGGGTACCTGTGGGCAGCAGGTCCTCCGGTGAGTCCGGTACTGGTCGGAATCGTTCTGGAACGAGCAGCGGTCCTTCAGGTGGGTCCGGTGCTGGGCAGGATTACGCGGTGGCCTGCGGCGGGATGACAGCCGGGGCTCTGGACATCGGCTCACGGTCCACAGTTGGTGGTGGGATGGGCACAGGGTCCGACGGCAGACCTCGGGGTCCCAACTCCTGCCTTCGGGCTGCCTCCGGATTCTGATGAGGCGGTGCGGCCGTGCCCTGGCCTGGCTGGGTATTGCCCGGTACCTCGCGGTTGTGGGTGAGGTGATGAAGGGCTGCGTCCTCCCCTGCTTCTCTTCTTGCTGCAGACTGCTGGGACATAGCACACCTTCCTAGCTCCGACATACTGGCAGGCACTATGACTCGCACTCTCCTCTCCTTTTCACTCCTGACCAGAATGGAGTTCTTCTGGCCAGAAGAGCTCCAGCTCACTCTTACTCCTCCTCCTCTGGGACAGTACCTCACTGGCCATTGGTCCAACATGCTGGTGGTTGGGGTGTCTTTTCTCTGAGGCCAGCCTTCCCCAGCTTGTTCCACTGCAGGAGGTTTGGCCCTGTTTGGCGCTCTTTTATCATATACTCCTACAAGATGGGATGTCCTTCTTCTTCCCCACTGTGCTTTTAACAAAAACAGACACCATTTTAACTGTACAACATGTGTCAAGTCTTGCATTTTGCAGGTGCCTGTTTCTCTGTATTTTATCTCCTTATTTCTTCCCAGTCATCACTGGCTGTCTTCCCTTTTCACTGGCATACCAGGGTTGAATTGAGGTGCTTTGCTGCTATGTTTTTCCAGACACTTTGCCTCTTCTCCCTCCTATACGCTAATTCCCGCTCAGGAATCCCCGTACGGGCCACCAATGTTACGTGCACACCACTAGGTTTAGATAGCGGAGAGACAGGTTCATGAATTCTTTCGAATCCTGGGCGAACCGTTACTCAGGGTGACCATATACTGCAGTTTCTCTCAGTCATACAGGGGCATTGACCCTCAGGCACAGACATATAGCTGGATTCACTTGCTGACCAGACACATTTGACACGAGTCCTCATGAACAGTCGCATTTAATGAAGCCGCACGGCCAGTGCAATTTAAGTCCCTTGAGCAACAGGCTCCAGTAACAAATAGTTTCTTCTTAAAAGCACATTAATAAACAGTCTTTCTTACTAGTACAGTGCAGCACAGATCAAGTCTCTTTAGTAGCACACTTCTATACTCCCACAACAGCAATGCTCCCACCAGCAGTCCACGGTCCACAGTGTCACAGGCTTTACCTTCTAGTGTTGTGAGGTACGATGGGGCGATTAGAATGGAAGGATGAGTCCAGTCCTCAGATGTGGTGTTCAATCCTTGCTTTTGCTAAGCAACAGTTAACTCCTTTCTCCACTACTTTCTACTATAGATACCACTAGCAACTAAATGGCAGTCACAGTGGGAGAGTCCCAGTATCCTCATCAGCCTGATGAAGAGGTCTGCATCCTTAAGGATATGTGCCCACGATGCCCAGCTCGCAGTACACTACACCGAAGGACCTGCCGTCACATGACTATGATGTCAGCGCAGGTCCTTCAGTCCACTGCGATCTGCCGGCAGCAGAAGACGATCGCAGCGGGGGCCATCAGAAGGTAAGTATAATATATATTTTATTCTTTCTTTTACAGGTTCTATGGTACCTGGGTCTGGAGGAGAGTCTCCTGTCCTCCAGACCCTGGTACCATCCGCACACTGAAACGTTTGGACTCCGCATCTACAGATGTAGTGATGCGGATTCCATGCGTTCCAATGAAAGTCAGTGGCGGCAAAAACGCTGTGCTTCCGCAAAATATTTGGTAGTGCTGCGTTTTTTCCCACAATGATAACCCGCAGCGGAAATTTCCGCAGCATGTGCAAAGCACATGCGGATTACCATTGGGGAACATGGCAGGCTTTCTACCATGCATTTTTGCAGCGTTTTTGCCGCTGCGGAAACGCTTAAAAAACGCATCGTGGGCACACAGCCTTAAGCTGGCTCACCAGCTCAGAACTGACACTACCCAGTCTCACTGGGGCAGGCCTGACCACTCACCTTAGCTGCACCCTGTTAACCCCCCTAGTTGCTGGATGCTTAACAACATCTTATGTAACATCTACCCATCACAAGTTTACCAGTAATTCAATTTGCGTTGAATACATTTGCCGCAAATCACATTTTCTGGCCGAATTCAAGTGAATTTGTCTCATTGAATTTTAGCAGTTTAACGCATCTCTAGTAGAGAGATAAATAGACACTCAGACATGAAGTACAGACAGATAGATGATAATAGATAGATGGATAGATGGATATTTTCTTTGTTTTTGCAACTACCTTTTAATAGTTTCCTACAACTCTACTGTAGTTCTAATACAGTATAATATCCTCAAAGCCCCCAATACTCAGTATAATGCTCTCTACACCAGGATGTCCGCATAGCTCCCATATCTATATATATAATCGTCTTATCCCGTCTGTCTGTCTGTCTGTCTGTCCAGGAAATCCCGCGTCGCTCATTGGTCCGGCAGCGGCCAATCAGCGCCGGGGGATTTCTAAAAAAAGATGGCGGCCATTAGCGGCTCATTTGCGGGACGGAACTGAGCGGCGATGCAGCCGGGAGATGAGCACCGCGAGGCGCTCATCTCCCGGCCGGCAACAGCAGAAGGAACCCGACCGCCGGACCCATCTGCGGGACGGAGGCCGCTATCACCGGAAGGACCGCCGGCGCCGCTGACCTCCATGCGGAAGGGAGGACCGGGGAGCGGCGCTGCGGGTCGGGATACTTCTGTTGCGAGCGCCCGCGATGTCCCGGGTTCTCGCAGCGTAAGTAGCCGCACAGGCAGCGCCGCTCCCCGGTCCTCACCAAGACGATTCGATGATTGGTCGCGGTCTTCGGACCCGACCAATCACTGATCTTAGCGCAAAACTTAAACACCGCTGTGCTGATTGGTCGCCGACGCTGGCCGCGACCAATCACCGATTTGGGCGCCAAATTTAAATATCGGCCGCGACCAATCACCACAGCGGTGTTTAAATGTGGAGCCAAGATCGGTGATTGGTCGCGGCCGATATTTAAATTTTGGCGCCCAAATCGGTGATTGGTCGCGGTCAGCGTCCGCGACGAATCAGCACAATAGTGTTTAACTTTGGCGCCAAGATCAGTCATTGGTCGCGGGCCAAGACAGCGACCAATCACCGATTTGTGCGGCAATTTTAAATAGCGTCCGCGACCAATTGGATGTCAGCAACCACCGGCCGCGACCAATCTGCGCTTTTTGTGCCAAATTTAAACACCGCTCTGCTGATTGGTCGCAGCCGGCGACCAATCAGCGATTTTGGCGCCAAATTTAAACCCCGCTCTGCATCGCTCTGCTGATTGGTCGCGGTCGCCGGCCGCTAACAATCAGCACTATTGTCGCCAAATTTAAACACCTCTTTGCTGATTGGTCGCGGTCGCAACTAATCAGCGATTTTGGTGCCAAATTTAAACACCGCACTGCTGATTGGTCGCGGCCGCCATCCGCGACCAATCAGCGAGATTGGCGCCAAATTTAAACAACGCTCTGCTGATTGGTCGCAGTCGCTGGCCTCGACCAATCAGCGATTTTGGCGCCAAATTTAAACAACACTCTGCTGTTTGGTCGCGGCCGGCGACCAATCAGCGATTTTGGCGCCAAATTTAAACCCCGCTCTGCATCGCTCTGCTGATTGGTCAAATTTAAACAACATTCTGCTGTTTGATCGCGGCCGGCGACCAATCAGCAGTATTGGCGCCAAATTTAAACACCGCTCTGCTGATTGGTCGCGACTAATCAGCGATTTTGGTGCCAAATTTAAACACGCTCTCCAGTCCTCACTAACATGGTTCGCTGATTGGTCGCGGCCGCCGCCCGCAACCAATCATCGATATTGCCGCCAAATTTAAACACCGCTTTGCTGATTGGTCGCGGTTGCCGAACGCGACCAATCAGCGATTTTGGCCCCAAATTTAAACACAGCTCTGCTGATTGCGCCCGGTCGGCCGCATACCTATTCTAGAATACCCGATGCATTAGAATCGGGCCACCATCTAGTATACACTATAATGGCCCACATCTCCTGTGTACACAGTATAATACTCCTCACACTGTATGATAGCCAACTATACTAGTACTAACATTGTGTACTGCCCACAAAGCCCCCAATTCTAGCCGCAGAAGGCTTATTACGATCTGACTTTACAGGACGCAAAGGAATACGCCAAATTAAAAACCAAAATATTGGCACGCTCAGGAGTGACTATGTCTGTCAGAGCACAAAGGGTCCACCACTGGGCGTATGCTGGCGACAGATCTCCACGCTCATAGATGTTCGACTTGTTACATCTTGTACAAAAATGGCTGCAGCCAGTGTCTTCCTCTCCTGCCCAGATGGTTGAGCGTGTGGTGATGGACAGGTTCATCCATTCCCTAACCAGGCCGATGCAGACCTGGTTTGCCCAAGGTGACCCCCGGACGCAGACAATCTCGTAGGTCTGGTAGAAAGATACCAAGTGGTCGAAAAATCCCTGGGGAAACCCGACATAGCCACCTACCCTTACTGGAGTGCCCAAAAGGGGATAGGTTCACCATGGAAGGGATTCAGAGCTACAACTGATGGCATTCCATTTCCACTGAAGAGACTGCAAGGTCTGTTATGAAGGATGTGATTTGTTGGCGATGTCGCAGTCCGGGACACGTAGCCGCCCAGTGTCATACATCTGCTGAGCCTAGGCAGATGATGTTCATACTATGCTTACCCAACATGCAGTGTGGACTGTCGACACGGCGAGGGGCCGCAGGGGTGTGCCATGTCCGTTAATGGAGTGATGGGCTGTTGGACTCCAGGAGTCTGGTGACCTTGATCAGGGATAGTGTTCTGGTTCTCATTTCCACTGTCGAAAGTAAGTTCCTGGCCAAGTGGCAGGGCCCATATGAGGTGGTGGAGAAACTCAGTTAAGTGAACTCCGAGTCCACCAGCATGGCTGAAGAAAGCCGCACCAAGTATACCATGTGAACTTGCTCAAGCTGTGGCGGAACCGGGAGCCTGTGGAAACTCCTTGCCTGGGAGCCGCTCCCGAAGGCAAGGTGGAAGAGGTCACTATTTCAGAGACTCTATTGCCAGCCCAGAAGCAAGAGTGTCGAGAACTACTATAGTGGAATCGGGAGCTGTTCTCAGAGTTGACGGAGCATACTCAGGTGGTAGAGCATGACGAGTTAACAGAACCACATGTAAGAGTGAATCTGAAGCCGTATCAGGTTCCGGAAGCACGCCGGGAAATGATCTCGGCCGAGGTTAGACCTCGATGTGATAGAGGAGTCAAAGAGTGGGTGGTCGAGCCCAATCGTCCTCGTACCAAAACCCAACGGAGAGTGGAGGTTTTGTAATGACTAGCGCCGGCTGAATGAGGTGTCCAAGTGTGATGCGTACCCGATGCCCCGCGTTGACGAACTCATCGAAAGGCTTGGACCGGCGAGATACATCACCACTCTCGACCTGACGAAGGGCTATCGGCAGATCCCCATGTCCCAGGTGGCCAAGGAGAAGACGGTTTTCTCTACACCCAGATGGGTGCTTTCAATACACTTGGATGCCATTTGGGTTACAGGGGGCCTCAGCCACCTTCCAGAGGGCTATGGATCGGATCATAGCCCCACATAAGAAGTATGCCGCAGCCTACCTTGACGACATTGTAGTTTTTAGCCCAGACTTTAGAACTAAACTACAGCCCATTCTGGATGCTCTAAGGAAGGCGGGATTTGCAATAAATCTGAAAAAATGCACCTTTGGAAAAGAGGAGGCCAAGTACTTGGGCTATGTCGTCGGGAGAGGCGAAATAAAGCCGCAAGTTAATAAAGTGGAGGCAATCCAGACCTGCCCGCAGCTGCTCTCCAAGAAGCAAGTGAGAGCATTCCTGGGAATGGTGGGATATTACCGGCAGTTTAACCCAAATTTTGCCATGATGGCTGCACCACTGACGGATCTCCTAAAAGACACCAGGTCAACCATGGGGAAGTGGACGGAGAAAACAGAGACCACGTTCCAACTATTGAAGTCAGCACTGTGTAAACAACCGGTCCTGGTCGCACCAGACTTTAACCCCTTTACGACATAGGGCGTATTAGTACGTATCTGTGCCCTGGGCCTTATGGACCAGATACGTATTAATACGCCCTATCTTTAATGCGGCACCGCGACCGAAGTCGCGGTGATAGCATTAAAATTCCGGTGCCATCTTACCTTAGGGTAGATGGTGCCAGCATCTTGGGGGTGTCGCCGCCCCTTCACACCCACGATCGCTGTGATTGGCTGTTCAATTCTGAACAGCCAATCACAGCATTTCTCACTGTTTCCGGCAATCAGATTGCCGGAAACAGTGATGTGCAGCCTAGGATCGGTGCTCCTAAGAGCACTGATCCTAGGCTGTTGCCTAGTAACCCTGCCTGTCACCTCCCCATGACCCCCTGTGATGTCAAATAAGCCCCAGCCAGGTCTGATTGGAGCGATCGATGATGACATCGATCGCTCCAATCAGAGTACCTGAACACAGGTGACAGGGCGGTCACAGGGCGATGACCGGCTTGTGACCTGCCTGTCACCTCTTTGTGACCCCTTGTGATGCTGCCCAGGCCCCTGCCATCTCTGATTGGTGCGATCGATGTCATCATCGATCGCACCAATCAGAGTACCTGACCGGGAGGTGACCGGGTGGTGACCAGCCGGTGACCTGCCTGTCACCACCCTGTCACCCCCCTGTGACCGCCCTGCAGATCCTCACACTTGGTGAGGATTTCTACAGAGCGGTCACGTCTGATCTGCGCTGTGCTGGGCCTTGTAGTGCCACAGAATCTTCTGTTACACTACAAGACCTTTCTCCTACCTGCTCCAGTCACTGCTGCTGCTCCGGCATCCTGCTGCGGTCTCCAGGGTCCTGGATCTCCTGCTCCGGCATCCTGCTGCTGTCTCCAGGTTGCTGGGTCTCCAGCTTCAGCGTCCTGCTGCTGTCTCCAGGGTCCTGGGTCTCCAGCTCCTCATCCAGCTGCTGCGGATCCTGCTCCAGTGCCTCTTCCAGAACCTGCAGCTGATCCTACTGAAAGAAGAACAGAGAAGACTTTGGTAAGTCCATCTCTGTTCTCCCCTCATTCACCCCTCTCCCCCCCTCCCCCCCCCCGTCCTTTTACCCCCAATCCTCCTCCCCCCCAGTTTTTTTTTTTACGTGCGTCCTGCAGCGGCCGAGCGCTGAGCAGTGTCTATGTCACTGATCAACGTCCGTGCTCGCTGCTTTTCAGGACTTTTTCTTGCCCCTGTCAATTCTCTCCCCCCCACCTTTGCACCACATCCGCGCACACACCCATCAGCTGCCGAGAGTTGATAGGTGACATAGTTCACCGATCCGCACTCGTGCTCGCTGTTTGCACCACCTACGGTAGTTCCTTTTTTTCTCTTTTTTTTTTCAGAAAAAAAAAATTCACACCAAACACACTGACACACACACACTCTAAATAAAGTACTGACACACACGCACCACATACACGAGAAAAAAAAAATGTCCGGCTGATCCCAAACTTGCTATTCAGCGGAGGAGGCATACGCTATTGTTGCCTCCGACACTGAGACTGACAGCGAGGGCGAGGATCCCACATTTCTTTACTTTTCCGACGCCTCATCGTCCTCCTCTTCCTCCTCTTCTTCCTCCTCTTCCTCCTCAGGTGCTGCTGGACCGCCCCGCAGTCGTCGCAGGAGAGAAGATGTTCCAGCGCCCCCCACTACTGACCCCATATGGACCTCGCCCCCCGAAAATGTTGAGCCACTGATTCCTGATTTCGTGGCGGAATCAGGAATCAAGTTTGACACCACCGGCCTCACAGAAATAGACTTTTTCAAAGTCTTTTTCTCTGAGGATTTTATAAACCTCATGGTGGGCCAAACTAATTTGTATGCTCATCAATTTTTGGAACAAAACCCCTCTTCATCATTTTCTAACTGGTCTCCTGTAGACGCAGAAGAAATGATGAAGTTTTGGGGCCTGGTCCTTCATATGGGGATCCTGAAAAAAACAGAGGTTCGGCAATACTGGAGTGTTGACGTTTTGTATAACACTCCAGTGTTCCGAATGGTCATGACCCAGACACGTTTTGAGGCCATCCGCAAGTTCTTGCATTACCAAGATAATGCAATGTGTCCTGCATGCGATGACCCAAACTTTGATCGTCTTTTCAAAGTTCGGCCGGTCATCGAGCACTTCAACAAGTTTGGTGAAGTGCACGTGCCCCAAAGGGACATCTGCGTGGATGAGTCCTTAATTTCTTTTAAGGGGCGGCTTGGATTCCGGTAGTACCTGCCCAGTAAAAGGTCCAGGTACGGGATCAAGCTTTATAAACTTTGGGGGAGTACCTCAGGGTACACTCACAAGTTTAGAGTTTATGAAGGGAAGGACTCCTGGATTGAACCCCCTGAATGCCCCCCTGTTCTGGGAGTGAGTGGGAAAATTGTGTGGGACTTGGTGCACCCACTGCTGGATAAAGGTTATCACCTGTACGTGGATAACTTTTATACAAGTAACCCGCTCTTCAAGTCCCTCTCTGCGCGACATACCGCAGCTTGCGGTACTGTCCGCAAAAATCAGAAAGGCCTCCCAAAGGCGCTAAGTGGGCAGCTGCTCAGAAGGGGTGAGAGCAGAGCCCAATGTAGCGACCACCTGTTGGTGGTCAAGTACAAGGACAAGAGGGATGTCCTTCTCTTGACCACCATACATGGTGATGGCAGCACCCTCAGCACTGTAAGAGGCTCCACTACACAGGTCGCCAAACCAGACTGTGTAGTGGGGTACAACAAGTACATGGGGGGAGTTGATCTCTCCGATCAAGTCCTCCAGCCGTACAGTGCTTTGAGAAAGGCCAAGGTATGGTATAAGAAGCCGGCCGTGCACATTGTTCAGATGGCAATGCACAAAGCTTTCCTTCTGTCAAAATGTGCAGGCCAGACTTCTACGTCGTACCTTCACTTCCAGGAGACAGTTATCAAGGCCCTGATATTTGGCAGTGGTGGTGGAGCGGGCCCCTCTACTTCTGGAACTGAAGGACCTAGAATTGTACCTGGCCAGCATTTCCTGGGGCAGATCCCTCACAGCGGAAAAAAAGGTAAGTCACAAAAGAAGTGCCGAGTGTGTTACCGAAGGGGAATACGCAAGGACACCATTTACCAATGTGACACCTGCCCCGACAAACCTGGCCTCTGCATGAAAGACTGCTTCAAAAGGTACCATACTTCCATGGACTATTGAATTAATTTCTGATGTATGACAACCTGACAAACACTACACAGCTGACGTAATGTTCGTCAGGTTGTCATACTTCAGTTGTGTAGTGTTTGTCAGGTTGTCCTACACAACTGGCGTATAACACTACAATATAAAATTGACAAATCAGGTATCTTCTAAAAAGGGGGCACTTGTTGGGCATTTCCACTGTTTAGGCACATCAGGGGCTCTGAGAACGTGACATGACGCCCGCAGACCATTCCATCAAAGTCTGCATTCCAAAGCGTCACTCCTTCCCTTCCGAGCCCTGACATGCGCCCAAACAGTAGTTTTCTCCAATACATGGGGTATCAGCGTACTCAGAAGAAATTGCACAACAACTTTTGGGATCCAATCTCTCCTAGTACCCTTGTGAAAATAAAAATATTGCGGCTAAAAGAGCATTTTTGTGGAAAAAAAAAATATTTTTTTTCACGGCTCTACGTCATAAACCTTTGCCAAACACTTGGGGGTTCAAAGTGCTCACCACACATCTAGATAAGTTCCCTGAGGGGTCTAGTTTCCAAAATGGGGTCACTTGTGGGGGAGATCCAATGTTTAGGCACACAGGGGCTCTCCAAACGCGACATGGTGTCCGCTAACAAGTTGAAACCATGTCGCGTTTGGAGAGCCCCTGTGTGCCTAAACATTGGAGTTCCCCCACAAGTGACCCCATTTTGGAAACTAGACCCCCAAGGCACCTATCTAGATGCATATTGAGCACTTGGAACCCCCAGGTGCTTCACAAATTAATCCGTAAAAATAAAAAAGTGGTTTTTTTTCCACTTTTTCATTTTTACGAATCAATTTGTGAAGCACCTGGGTGTTCCAAGTGCTCACTATGCATCTAGATAGGTGCCTTGTGGGGTCTAGTTTCCAAAATGGGTTCACTTATGGGGGAGCCCCAATGTTTAGGCACACAGGGGCTCTCCAAACGCGACATGGCGTCCACTAATTATTCAAGCAAATATTCCAATCAAAAAGTCAAATGGCGCTCCTTCCCTTCCAAGCCCTGCCGTGCGCCCAAACAGTGTTTTTTCCCCACATATGGGGTATCTGCGTGCCCAGGGGAAATTGCACAACAAATTTTGGGGTCCATTTTTTCTTGTTACCCCTGCAAAAATAAAAAAAATTGGGTCTAAACTAACATTTTTGTGAAAAAAGTTAAATGTTCATTTTTTTCTTCCACATTCCAAAAATTCCTGTGAAGCACTTGAAGGGTTAATAAAGTTCTTCAATGTGGTATTGAGAACCTTGAGGGGTGCAGTTTTTAGAATGGTGTCACTATTGGGTATTTTCTGTCATAAAGACCTCTCAAAGTGACTTCAAATGTGATGTGGTCTCTAAAAAAATGGTTTTGTAAATTTTGTTGGAAAAATGAGAAATCGCTGGTCAACTTTTAACCCTTATAGCTCCCTAACAAAAAAAAAATTTGGTTCCAAAATTGTGCTGATGTAAAGTAGACATGTGGGAAATGTTACTTATTAACTATTTTGTGTGACACATCTCTCTGATTTAAGGGCATAAAAATTAAAATTTTGAAAATTGCAAAATTTTCAAAATTTTCGCCAAATTTCCATTTTTTTCACAAATAAACGCAAGTGATATCGAAGAAATTTTACCACAATCATGAAGTACAATATGTCACGAAAAAAGAATCTCAGAATCAGGGGGATCCATTTAAGTTTTCCAGAGTAATTACCTCATAAAGTGACAGTGGTCAGAATTGTAAAAATTGGCCTGGTCATTAACGTGCAAATCACCCTCGGGGGTAAAGGGGTTAAGAAAGAGTTTGTGGTCCAGACAGACGCTTCAGAGCTTGGTCTAGGAGCTGTACTCTCTCAAGAGATAAATGGATAAATGGGGAAGAACATCCCATTCTCTATCTGAGCCGGAAGCTGTCCTCCTGCGAGAAAAACTACGCAATAGTAGAAAAGGAGTGTTTAGCCATAAAGTGGGCCGTAGATACATTAAGATACTACCTACTAGGCCGGAAGTTTAAGTTGGTGTCAGACCATGCCCCGTTGAGATGGTTGAGGGAAAAGAGGGGTAACAATGCCAGGGTAACTAGATGGTTCCTAGCTCTTCAGGACTTCAACTTTCACGTAGAGCATAGGCCTGGGAAGTTACATGGGAACGCTGATGCCCTTTCCCGTTTTAGGTCAATTAGGATTACCATAATTTTTAATATTTGCCAAATGCCAGAATAAGGAGAGAGAGAATGTATTAAGGCATTTAAAAAAACGGGAAAGGTTTATTCTGATTTCATGTCAGATACTGAGAGAAACATGCATATGTGTCTTTTTATATACTGTATGTAAACTTCTGGTTTCAACTGTACATCTTGGGCCTCTTCCTTGTATAATGTGCTCTATTCTGCGCCCTTTCCTGGTATAATGTTCCCCATCCTGAGCACCGTCCTGGTATAATGCACTACATTATGAGCAACTCCTGGTATAATGCACTCCATCCTGGGCATCTTCCTGGAATAATGTACCCAATTCTCAGCACATTCCTGGTATAATGTACCCCATCATGAGCACATTCCTGGTATAATGTCCCCCATCCTGAACCCTTTCCTGGTATAATGTTCCCCATCCTGGGACCCTTCCTGGTATAATGCACTCCATCCTGGGACCCTTCCTGGTATAAGCACCCATCAGCCCACGGGTGCTTTTAATTATTGTTGGTTTCTACCTGCCCACTTAAATTTGTAGGTTTCTCTCCTAAGAGAGGCATGTTTGCCCATTTATATTGTAGGCTTATAGCCCAAGAGAGGCATGTTTAAGAGGTTAGTTAACCATCATGCGGAGGCTACCTTGTCGTGGTTGATGGGCATACATGAATTGGCCAATTTGTGCGCTAAGAGCCTTCATTTTTTGTAAGTACATTTTATTTAGCAATAATGCAGTTTAGCTCTTATGTTCTCAGTGTCAGCATATGTATTGTCCCTTGCAGTGTGTTGCTGTGCTTTCTTATTGTACCCTTCCTGGTATAATGTCCCCCATCCTGTGCCCCTTCCATTAATAATGTTTGCTGTTCTTCTCCAATACATTTAAAAATAAATAAATTATTCTTCTTCCCTTCCTCCACTCCCACAACTCGCAGCGTATTCTTCTATAGCACTTGAAGGAACTGGCATCTAACTTCGTCTTGCTGGCATGGTGCATGACGTCACGGTCATGTGCGACCTGTGACTGGCACACCAACGTCAACAGCCGGCCTCTGATTGGCTGGCAGGGTGTATTGCGGTGCAGGGACACAGATGGTCTCTGCGTCTCAATACATTTCAGCTGAATGTGTGTCCTTGCATGCACCTCTAACTGAAATAGGTGCTGGTGGCGGCCGACCCCCCTCCTGCACGGGCCCGGTCGCACCCTCTGTGACCGATGTCGTTCCGCTCCTGGAAGGGATATGCTGATGTTTACTATTGGATTCTATCATGTATGTGAGAATAAAAGGCTTCTTGAGAATGATGACACTGCCATATCTAGCAGCCAAGACTTCTCAATAATAGCGGACAATTGAGGCTGCTGGGATCTAGATCAATCACACAACGACACATGTACAATGCAATAGTGTTTTTATTAGCAAAATCATAAGAATCATTAACCTGAATTACATCGTGATTTACCAATAAAGAAGGTCAGCTACTGATTTTACATAATGGAACATAATAGCCAAATTGTAAAATCCAGGACCTGGAGCATTTATTCAAGATTAATAGATTATTATTAAGTAAGTAAAATTGTGAAGGCTCCGGCTTATTTACGGATAATAATGGACTTTGAAGTGAAAAAACAAGATATATATGATGTTTAAGTCCTGGAATTCGGACATGTCCACATGTGTAATGGAGGCCTCCACCATCCAGGTGCCTAAACTGTAAACAGGAAAATTATGTGCAAATTAATCAATATGGCAAAAGTCTGAAATATTCTATCTGCTGACAAGAGCGGTTTATCTCCAGTTTACCCAATACAGAGAAAATGCCGCCAGTGATCAATAATGGCGCCATCATCCCATTCTCTCACACATTTACACTGCTGCACTGCCATCTAGTGATGAAAAAAAAAGTACTATACCAACACAGTTTATTGTCACTATTGGTGGGATCATATTATTAACACGGCTCATTATAGACTGCAGGTTATTTACAAGTTAATGAACGTTACAGAATATAATAACTAAACTATTGCACATGGCTTTATCAGTGAAGAAGGGTCCTTGTACATACCTCACAAATAAGAAAGAGAGCGAGTGTATATTGCTGGGACCCTAATCTCACCTGCTCCTTTATATGTGCTCACACAGAAATATTCTCCTAATGAAGCCATGCTGGTTCAGTATGCCTTCAATTTTGAATAAATCCCCAACAGTGTCACCAGCAAAGCACCCCCACACCATCACACCTCCTCCTCCATGCTTCACGGTGGTAACCAGGCATGTAGAGTCCATCCGTTCACCTTTTCTGCGTCGCATAAAGACACGGTGGTTGGAACCAAAGATCTCAAATTTAGACTCATCAGACCAAAGCACAGATTTCCACTGGTCTAATGTGCATTCCTTGTGTTCTTTAGCCCAAACAAGTCTCTTCTGCTTGTTGCCTGTCCTTAGCAGTGGTTTCCTAGCATCTATTTTACCATGAAGGCCTGCTGCACAAAGTCTCCTCTTAACAGTTGTTGTAGAGATGTGTCTGCTGCTAGAACTCTGTGTGGCATTGACCTAGTCTCTAATCTGAGCTGCTGTTAACCTGCAATTTCTGTGGCTGGTGACTCGGATAAACTTATCCTCAGAAGCAGAGGTGACTCTTGGTCTTCCTTTCCTGGGGCGGTCCTCATGTGAGCCAGTTTCTTTGTAGCACTTGATGGTTTTTGCAACTGCACTTGGGGACACTTTCAAAGTTTTCCCAATTTTTCAAACTGACTGACCTTCATTTATTAAAGTAATGATGGCCACTCGTTTTTTTTTACTTAGCTGCTTTTTTCTTGCCCTAATACAAATTCTAACAGTCTATTCAGTAGGACTATCAGCTGTGTATCCACCAGACTTCTGCACAACACAACTGATGGTCCCAACCCCATTTATAAGGCAAGAAATCCCACTTACTAAACCTGACAGGGCACACCTGTGAAGTGAAAACCATTTCCGGTGACTACCTCTTGAAGCTCATCAAGAGAATGCCAAGAGTGTGCAAAGCAGTCATCAAAGCAAAAGGTGGTTACTATGAAAAACCTATAATATAAGACATAATTTCAGTTGTTTCCCACTTTTTTGTTAAGTATATAATTCCATGTGTTAATTCATAGTTTTGATGCCTTCAGTGTGAATGTACAATTTTCATAGTCATGAAAATACAGAAAAATCTTTAAATGAGAAGGTGTGTCCAAACTTTTGGTCTGTACTGTATATATATCAGCAGCCGCGTATATATATATATATATATATTATATATATATATATATATATATATATATACGCGGCTGCTGATGTTCTCGGCTGTCCCCATCAGTCCCATAGACACTGAATGGAGTGTGGCAGTGCGCATGCCTGGCAACGGCTCCATACTATTTCCTGCATAAGAGAGGATAGGGATCCCCACTCTAGTGATTGGTGGGGTTCCCAGTAACTACCATCACCGATCCTGCAGATCCTTTCTCCTGTCGATAGGTTTTTTATGTTTTACATGGTCCAATAGAGAGATCAGAGGTGCGATATAGTGAACTAACACATGCAAAGCCTAAATTATATAAAATGTGAAACCACCAGACTGTGACCGTAGCCAAACATCTTCTAACCTTCCTTACAATTCCTAAAATTGTTGACCAATGTTTTTCTTTAAAGGGGTTCTCCAACCATAGACACTTATGACATATATACTTCAAAAACTCTTACCAACACTTATCAACCATTTGCAGTCCAAAAAGACCCACAGTGGCCAAGAAAGTAAGGAGAAAGTTTGGCCAGTTTTAATGGCCTGTCTCCAATAGGTGGATGTCCCCAGGTAAATATCATTACTGGCAGATAAACCCTTTTACCACTTTGAAAACCTAACACTCAGAGCAGTGAATCATCCGCAAAACAATTTTATATTACATCCATTTATAATCTACATAATAAATTGAGCAACTTTGTTACTAGATAGAATTGCTTGTCTTGCACTGGCCCTGAGTTATACCTTATTCTCTTCCATATCTCCATTGATCATTCTTAATTTTACTGCATAGCCTGCTTGTTCAGTGTCTGGACAGCAATTATGCTCTTTACTTTATTTGTATTCTTGGCATCATACAGTCATCTGATGTGTTAGAAGGGGCATCATTAAGTCAGCTATTAGGGGAAATAAAATTCAATGCTGGATCCCTGCGGATCCATTGCCATATGGCACCCCTGGATCCCATTGACGCAAGCCGCTGAGTGGTCTTCGAGGTCTGTATTGTTTGGATGGTAGGAATAGCGCTGCATGCTGCACCTTTTTTGCCATGAAAAGCAAATGAATGCATAATGGACCTCCCATGAACACAGCTGGCCATGGGAGGAAGCAAAAGAGTATACAGACAGGACACCACAGGATGGCAGCTGATTCTGTGAGGTAAAACATTTCCCTGCCTGTTTAAAAACTTGTTTTACCTCACATAAAGAATCGGCTGTGATCCCCGGCTGTAATGTCTGTATACTCTCTTGCATCCTCCCCGTCCAGGAGATGTGGTATGTTCAGACCATGTTCCTGTATGGTCAGACATTACACAGTACACAGCAGGGGCATATTTCTAAGATTATCTCAGCACAGGAACATTTTATTTAAACACATCCAATTGTGGAACTTATTATTATTCCAAGATCTATTGATTAAAATGAATTTTGTTTGTGGGAAAACCCCTTTAAATAATTGAAAGAGGGTTACAATTGCTCCTTTGAAACTTGATGCAGGTAATCTTATATGAGAGTAATGGCGTATTCACACATCTGTGTGTCATAGATCGTGATGCACAAGCTGTTTGCGAGTCTCCTGCTCCGAACTTTGACAGCCTCATATACGTCTATTAGGCCACATTGGCAGAAATGGAAGCTGGCACGTTTAGGTGGGCTGCACTGTGGGAATAAAGAGCCTTGGGATTCCCAAACGTTTTTTATTAATATCAATGCGTTTCTGCAATGGACCAGGGCCTTTCTCAAGGTATAAAAAAAACAAGCTCTTCACTCCCGCAGCACGGCCCACCTAAATGTGCCAGCTTCCATTTTTGCCATTCCACCTCTTGAAGAACCTTTCCTCCAGCCACAGGGCAGCAGCGGCTTTCTACACCATTATAGCTGTGGTGACTGCACACAACACCTCTAGGTGAGCGCTGCCATCAATTATCCCGACCCCTTATCAGACGCTATTGCCCTATTTTGTGTGCGCTCCTGTCCTTCTCCACAGCGTCTCTATTAGGCACCTTCACACGTTCAGTAAGTTTCATCAGTGACGTGTTTCTATTATACTTTTCCTCTAATTGTTCCACTCCTGGTTTTGGCTTCCTAATACTGAGGTAAAATACTGACCAAATTACTGAATGTATGAACATGGCCTTAAGCTCTTAAGTTCGGGTCAAGAGGCCAGCAACTAATCTTAGAATCATTTTGTGCTCAGACCATGACACGCCTTAATGTGTAGAGTCACTTTCATCTTACAACTAAATAAAAACTATGTATTGTTTTAAAGGGGTATGCTACCACTTATCAATTAGGAGAAGGCATCAATATAAGTCAGTAGTATCAGATTGATAGGTGTCAAAATCCTAACACCACCAATCAGCTGTTACCAGCTCCAGCATGGAATCAATGGGGTGGCAGAGTGTTGGAACTCTACCAATCTGATCTTGGTGGTCCATCCTAAGTATAAGTGATCAATATCATAACAGTGAACACCCCTTTTAACTTTTTTTTGCAAATACTTGCTTTTCTCATCCTGAAATGCAGCATGTTTTTGGATCAAATAACATGTGGCATTTTTGTTGCATACATTTTTTCGACTAAAATTCAATTCTTACATTTAAAGGGGTTGTCTCATCCTAAAGAGGACCTGTCACCAAATTTTTCATGTTTTTTTTTTCTATTTTATCTTTCATTTGCGGAGATATTAGCAATGAAAGTATTTGGCGCCAAATGAGTTAAAAAAATTAAGTCATAGAATCATAGAATAGTAGAGTTGGAAGGGACCTCCTGGGTCATCTGGTCCAACCCCCTGCTCAAAGCAGGATTCACTAGATCATCTCAGACAGATGTCTGTCCAGCCTCTGTTTGAAGACGTCCATTGAAGGGGAACTCACCACCTCTCGTGGCAGCCTGATCCACTCATTAATCACCCTAACTGTCAAAAAGTTTTTTCTAATATCTAATCTGTGTCTCCTCCCATTTAGTTTCATCCCATTGCTTCTAGTCTTTCCTTGTGCAAATGAGAATAAAGATGATCCTTCTACAATGTGACAGCCCTTGACATATTTGTAGACAGCTATTAAGTCCAAGTAGATGTTATCAGAGTTTTCACTGGGGGTGCGAAATTCTTCTCCCTGCATGATGCTGACCAATTATAAGCAGACGACAGCACTGAAAAGAAAGATGATCACATCCCCACCATAGCTTAGAGCAGATTTCTCAGTGTCTAAGATGTAAGGATACAGACCTGGTGTCCTGGGCTAACCTCCTGCATGATTAGAGCACACAACTGACTAATACCTTTCAGTTAAGGTCTCTGTGGGTGAAGGGGCAGCACAAGAGAGTTTAGTTGTGCAACATTACAAACCTTTCTAACAGCTCTCCTCCTCTTATGGCACTCTCACCTCTGCTGTACTGCGCCTATCCCACACTGCCTGTCCAGAAATGAGAGCACAGTGTCAGTGTCACACTTAGATCCGTTGTGCTCAACTTGTACTCATTCTGCAGTGAGATTAGAGCAGACTGTCATTACATTTCACCATAGAAGTAACCCAGAACACACTGCTCCTGTGTGAGGTGTAATAACAGCCTAATATCACTGCAGAGAGAATACAAGTTGCTTTAGCACAGAAGACATAAGTGTGATACTGGCACACTCCATAATCAGGAGAGTCAATAAAAGGGTTTGTAATGTGACACAGAGAAACTCAGCTGTGCGGCTCCTTCCTTGTCTAAGAGCTGTTACCTCTGCTTTCTAATCATGCAGAAGGTTAGACCAGGAGATCAGGACTCTCCATCATTATACATCTTAGGCTAGGTTCCCACGTTGAGCTTTTGGTGAGTTTTTGATGTTGTAGAATTTCTGCACCCATTAAGATAGGTTACTTGCATTATTTCTAAAATATGCAGCGAAAAAACTCACTAAAAACTTATTGTGAGAACGTAGCTTTATACCCTAAGAAATCCGCTTTGAGCTATGGTGGGGGCGTGTTCTTCTTTTCTTTGAGTGTTGCTGCTTGGTTATGATTGGTCAGCATCATACAGGAGAAATCTGCAGCATATTTAAGGATTTCTCACAAACCTCATTCGGGTAAATGCAAAAAGGTAAATAAAATGACCAAAATTTCCACAACAAAAGTGTAGCTCTACCTACAGCGTATTCACACCCAGACTATAAGATTATGGCCGGTCTCTGGGTGGGTGTTTTTTTACACAGTAGTCAGAACCTACAACATTGTGGTGCTGTGCATTACATGGGCTATACTAAGGGAGCGCCTGTCAGCATAGAGCGAATACGTCCATATACCGAGCAGCAGAAAGTGTAAGAGAAGAACTATAGAAGGATGGACCATAGTGGAGCATTCCGGACTGGAGCAACATAAGGAGCCAGAAGGCTTCCCCCCGGTATTCCATGCTATGTGCTCCTTATAAAGTGACATCTCTCCATAGACCCCTCTGTGAAGACCACCCCCTTATCCAGATGATACATTCTCACTTCCACCATATATAATGCAGACTGGCCATTTTTTTTTTTTTTTTTCAGAAAATCACCAATTTTGGGTCGTCAGCTGTAAAAGAAGAAATGCTTTACACCAGTGCTGGGAACCTATGGCAGCGTGCAGAGGGGGCAGCAGAGCCCTCCTGGGGGGCACCATGGCCGCAGCACTAGCGCTACTGGATCGGGCCGGCGGGGGAGAACTCTGAGCCGCCGAGTGCCGGCACCAGCTCCGCTACTGCAGCTAGATGTGCGATCTCTCTCGGACGGAAACACATCGAGCTGAAGTGTATTGAAGCGCAAGTACTAGCCAGGCCCGTGCGCTGCAATACACGCTGCCGGCCAATCAGAATCCAGCGGCGGGCGGCCAATCAGAGGCGAACATGACTTCGGCCGGCCAATCAGCGGCTGCCGGCCAATCAGAGGCCAGCATGACTTCGGCCGGCCAATTAGAGGCCAGCGTCTGCTGGCCAATCGACGGGGCATGTGATGTTGGCCGGCAGCGTGTACTGCAGCGCGCTCGGGCCTGGCTAGTACGTGCGCTGCAATACACTTCAGCTAGATGTGCCGACCACAGGAGAGGACGCTGCGCGGGAGAAGAAGGAAGGTGAGGAGGAGGGTTTATTATGGTTTTTTTTTTTTTTTTTTTTTTTTTATTAATATGTGATGCACAGTGACTGGGGGGGGGAGAGGGAGCATATATACCAGGATTGAGGGGAGGGCCAGCATATATACCAGGATTGAGGGGAGGGCCAGCATATATACCAGGATTGAGGGGAGGGCCACCATATATACCAGGATTGAGGGGAGGGCCAGCATATATACCGGGATTGAGGGGAGGGCCAGCATATATACCAGAATTGAGGGGAGGGCCAGCTTATATACCAGGATTGAGGGGAGGGCCAGCATATACATCAGGATTGAGGGGAGGGCCAGCATATATACCAGGATTGAGGGGAGGGCCAGCATATATACCAGGATTGAGGGGAGGGCCAGCATATATACCAGGATTGAGGGGAGGGCCAGCATATATACCAGGATTGAGGGGAGGGCCAGCTTATATACCAGGATTGAGGGGAGGGCCTGCATATATACCAGGATTGAGGGGAGGACCAGCATATATGCCAGGATTGAGGGGAGAGCCAGCATATATACCAGGATTGAGGGGAGGGCCAGCATATATACCAGGATTGAGGGGAGGACCAGCATATATACCAGGATTGAGGGGAGGGCCAGCATATATACCAGGATTGAGGGGAGGGCCAGCATATACACCAGGATTGAGGGGAAGGCCACCATATATACCAGGATTGAGGGGAGGGCCAGCATATATACCAGGATTGAGGGGAAGGCCAGCATATATACCAGGATTGAGGGGAGGGCCAACATATATACCAGGATTGAAGGGAGGGCCAGCATATATACCAGGATTGAGGGGAGGGCCAGCATATATACCAGGATTGAGGGGAGGGCCAGCATATATACCAAGATTAGAGGGGAGGGCCAGCATATATACCGGGATTGAGGGGAGGGCCAGCATATATACCGGGATTGAGGGGAGGGCCAGCATATATACCGGGATTGAGGGGAGGGCCAGCATATATACCAGGATTGAGGGGAGGGCCAACATATATACCAGGATTGAGTGGAGGGCCAGCATATATACCGGGATTGAGGGGAGGGCCAGCATATATACCGGGATTGAGGGGAGGGCCAGCATATATACCGGGATTGAGGGAAGGGCCAGCATATATACCAGGATTGAGGGGAGGGCCAGCATATATTCCAGGATTGAGGGGAGGGCCAGCATATATACCAAGATTGAGGGGAGGGCCAGCATATATACCAGGATTGAGGGGAGGGCCAGCATATTTACTAGGATTGAGGGGAGGGCTAGCATATATATCAGGATTGAGGAGAGGGCCAGCATATATACCAGGATTGAGGAGAGGGCCAGCATATATACCAGGATTGAGGGGAGGGCCAGCATATATACCAGGATTGAGGAGAGGGCCAGCATATATACCAGGAGTGAGGGGAGAGCAAGCATATATACCAGGATTGAGGGAAGGGCCTGCATATATACAAGATTGAGGGGAGGGCCAGCATATATACCAGGATTGAGGGGAAGGCCAGCATGTATATCAGGATTGAGGGGAAGGCCAGCATATATACCAGGATTGAGGGGAGGGCCAGCATATATACCAGGATTGAGGGGAGGGCCAGCATATATACCAGGATTGAGGGGGGGAGCATATATACCAGGATTGAGGGGAGGGCCAGCATATATACCAGGATTGAGGGGAGGGCCAGCATATATACCAGGATTGAGGGGAGGACCAGCATATATACCAGGATTGAGGAGAGGGTTATTGTGTGTGGCCACCTTAACTTGTGTGTGCAAGTCACAGATGACCACAGGTATTTAGACTCTTTGCAGTGTATGAGCAGCACTGTAGAATTGGTGTCTGGATGCACCATTATGTATTTTACACTTTTTCAGAGAGTGAGAAATATTCTGTATGTAGTATGTGGTAATTGTATATCCTGTACTCCATGTGTGTATGTGTAAGTAGTAGCTGTGCATAATATAAATATATATGGTTTTATCTTTATTAAAGGCTATGGAGTCCCACATTTCTTCCATGGTATGCATCACCTTCTCCAGGGAAAACTCCTAATAAGAAAACACAGAAACTTTTCACTAGTAGCAGATTCCTCTTTGTTCCGACAAAGATGGGGGAGCAGCATATATACAAGGATGGGGGGCAGCATATCTACAAGGATGGGGGAGCAGCATATATACAAGGATGGGGGAGCAGAATATATACAAGGATGGGGGAGCAACATATATACAAGGATGGGAGAGCAGCATATATACAAGGATGGGGGAGCAGCATATATACAAGGATGGGGGAGCAGCATATATACAAGGATGGGGGAGCAGCATATATACAAGGATTTGGGGGAGCACATACAAGGATGGGGGAGAAGCATATATACAAGGATGGGGAAGCAGGATATATACAAGGATGGGGGAGCAGCATATAAACAAGGATGGGGAGCAGGATATATACAAGGATGGGGGGTAGCACATACAAGGATGGGGGAGAAGCATATATACAAGGATGGGCAAACATATACCAGGATGGAAGGGGGAGCATATTTTTTCTATCTGCAGTCTCATACCCCTGCTGCTGTTTGTGGCTGCTTTCGGTTCCCCTCGCCTGCTCTATGTATGAGTTGTTTTTCTAAACTAAAACCTCAGCATTCTGGTTAAATGACCGTGTTGGCACTATGGGATAAATAAGTGGGTTTTGGGTTGCAGTTTGGGCTCTCGGTCTGTAAAAGGTTCGCCATCACTAACCTAGGATATTTTGGAGATATTGTCACTGCAGTATTCAGGTGTCACCATCTAGAGGTCGAAATGCAAATTACTACATGGATTCTTAAATTAAGAAATAGGGAGTCACATAGCAAGAGTGATTTGTATCATACTATCAAAAAATACTGCATCTTTTTGTAAAAGCATCTCATATACAGTACAGTGCAAAAGTTTTAGGCAGGTGTGGAAAATATGCCGCAGAGTAAAAAGCTTTAAAAATAGAAGTGATAATAGTTTATTTTTAAGAACAGTTATTAGGCTATGTTCACATGCTGCGTTTTTTCAACCCTTTGCATAACTAATAATCTTTATAATAATAATAATCTTTTTATTTATATAGCGCCAACATATTCTGCAGCTCTTTACAATTCAGACAATTTACAGCCATTCTGGGCGCTGTCCCCATCAGGGCTCACAATCTACATTCCCTATCAGTATGTCTGATACAAATGGAAGCAAGGGGACCCTCTGGGTTCTGTTATAGGACGGAAAATAATACTCCAATATCATAGAATCATAGAATGGTAGATTTGGAAGGGACCTCCTGGGTCATCTGGTCCAACCCCCTGCTCAAAGCAGGATTCACTAGATCAGGGGTCTCAAACTCGGCTGGGTATATGGGCCGCAAATGGAAAAAATTTGAATTTGGGGGGCCGCATTTTTTGTTCAATGTGACATTTTTAGTGATACCATTTTTTTTTGTATACACCTTTTGAACATTTTTGCCCTGTTTATTTTTTTATAGCTTGGGTCCTTATGGATGTGGCGATAATAAACGTGTACTTTTTTGTGTTTACTTTAGTTTACACATAAAACAGCATTTTTAGCGCCCAATATTTTTTCATGCTTTATTTTTATTTTTTTGATTTTTACAATTTTGTTTCCCCCAATTGGCCACATACAGTAAAATTGTCTTACAATTAGCATCATATAGTAATAATGGCAAACATCTTGCAGTAATGTCCCCATCCTGTGGCTATGTGCCCCATCCAGGTCCCCATCCTGTGGCTATGTGCCCCATCCAGGTCCCCATCCTGTGGCAATGTTCCCGATCCAGGTCCCCATCTAGTGGCTCTGTGTCCCATCCAGGTCTCCATCTTGTGGCTATGTGCCCCATCCAGGTCCCCATCCTGTGGCTATGTTCCCCATCCAGGTCCCCATCTTGTGGCTATGTGCCCCATCCAGGTCCCCATCTTTTGGCTATGTGCCCCATCCAGGTCCCCATCTTGTGGCTATGTGCCACATCCAGGTCCCCATCTAGTGGATATGTGCCCCATCCAGGTCCCCATCTTGTGGCTCTGTGTCCCATCCAGGTCTCCATCTTGTGGCTATGTGCCCCATCCAGGTCCCCATCCTGTGGCTATGTTCCCCATCCAGGTCTCCATCTTGTGGCTATGTGCCACATCCAGGTCCCCATCTAGTGGCTCTGTGCCCCATCCAGGTCCCCATCTTGTGGCTATGTGCCACATCCAGGTCCCCATCTAGTGGCTCTGTGCCCCATCCAGGTCCCCATCTTGTGGCTATGTGCCCCATCCAGGTCCCCATCTTGTGGCTATGTGCCACATCCAGGTCCCCATCTAGTGGCTCTGTGTCCCATCCAGGTCTCCATCTTGTGGCTATGTGCCCCATCCAGGTCCCCATCCTGTGGCTATGTTCCCCATCCAGGTCTCCATCTTGTGGCTATGTGCCCCATCCAGGTCCCCATCTTTTGGCTATGTGCCCCATCCAGGTCCCCATCTTGTGGCTATGTGCCACATCCAGGTCCCCATCTAGTGGCTCTGTGCCCCATCCAGGTCCACATCTTGAGGCTATGTGCCCCATCCAGGTCCCCATCTTGTGGCTATGTGCCCCATCCAGGTCCCCATCTTTTGGCTATGTGCCCCATCCAGGTCCCCTCTTGTGGCTATGTGCCCCCTGTGCTGTTCTTCACACACATAAAAAAAAAAAAAGATGATTCTCACCTGTCCTCCGTTCCCTCGGCGTCCTTCCTGCAGATGTGGCCGCAGGCACCACAGAGTCAGACCCTTTGACGATCCCGACCTGGTCCAGGAGGAGCCGCCGACAGCAGCGCTGCATTGCCGCACACAGACTGTCTCCCAGCACAGCATTTCCAATGCCAGCCGCCGGCCAATCAGAGGCCAGCAGCTGACATCAGCGTACGGCAATGACGTCATACTCACTGCGCCGACACGCAGATATCAGCTGCTGGCCTCTGATTGGTCAGCGGCTGTCATTGGAAATGCTGTGCTGGGAAACAGTCTCTGTGTGGCAATTCAGCGCTGCTGTCGGCGGCTCCTCCTGGACCTGGTCAGGATCATCAAGGGGTCTGTGCCTGCGGGCCGCATAAAGCAGCCTCAGGGGCCGCATGCGGCCCGCGGGCCGCGTGTTTGAGACCCCTGCACTAGATAATCTCAGACAGATGTCTGTCCAGCCTCTGTTTGAAGACGTCCATTGAAGGTGAACTCACCACCTCTCGTGGCAGCCTGTTCCACTCATTAATCACCCTAACTGTCAAAAAGTTTTTTTCTAATATCTAATCTGTGTCTCCTCCCATTTAGTTTCATCCCATTGCTTCTAGTCTTTCCTTGTGCAAATGAGAATAAAGATGATCCTTCTACAATGTGACAGCCCTTGACATATTTGTAGACAGCTATTAAGTCTCTTCTCAGTCTTCTTTTTTGCAAGCTAAACATTCCCAAATCCTGCAACCGTTCCTCATAGGACATGGTTTGCAGACCAGTCACCATTCTGGTCTCTCTTCTCTGAACTTGCTCCAGTTTGTCTATGTCTTTTTTAAAATGTGGTGCCCAAAACTGTACACAGTATTCCAGATGAGGTCTGACCAAAGAGGAGTAAAGACCGATAATGACTTCACGTGATCTAGACTGTATGCTTCTGTTAATACATCCCAGAATTGTATTTGCCTTTTTTGCTGCTGCATCACACTGTTGACTCATGTTCAGTCTATGATCTATTAGTATACCTAAGTCTTTTTCACATGTTGCTTAGCTCTATTCCTCCCATTCTGTATATGCTTTTTTCATTTTTATTGCCCAGATGTAGTACTTTGCATTTTTCCCTGTTAAAAACCATTCTGTTGGTTGCTGCCCACTGCTCCAGTTTATTTAGGTCTTTTTGAATCCTCTCTCTCTCTTCTCTAGTATTAGCTATCCCTCCTAGCTTTGTGTCATCAGCAAATTTAATCAGTTTACCCTCAATTCCTTCATCTAAATCATTGATAAAGATGTTGAACAATACAGGTCCCAGGACGGAGCCCTGTGGTACCCCACTTGAGACATTCATCCAGCTGGATGTGAAGCCATTTACAACCACCCTTTGAGTCCGATCACTAAGCCAGTTATGAATCCACCTAACAGTTGCCTGGTCCATTGCATACTTGGTCATTTTTTCAATAAGGATGGTGTGAGATACTTTGTCAAATGCTTTGCTGAAGTCAAGATATACTATATCTACAGCATTTCCCTGATCCACCCAGTCAGTGATTCTGTCATAGAAGGAAATTAAGTTAGTCTGACATGACTTGTTAGTTACAAACCCATGCTGACTCTGGTTAATCACTTCATTCTTATCCATGTACTTACATACATGTTGTTTAATAATTTGTTCAAAGATCTTTCCTGGTATAGAAGTCAGACTCACCGGCCTATAGTTCCCTGGGTCCACCTTCTTCCCCTTTTTGAAGATAGGAACAACATTTGCTCTTCTCCAGTCTTCTGGGACTTCTCCTGTTCTCCAAGAATTTTCAAAGATTATGGAGAGTGGTTCTAAAATTTCTTCTACGATCTCCTTCAGTACTCTGGGGTGTAATTCATCTGGACCTGGAGACTTGAACTCATTTATGTTAGCTAAATATTCCCTCACAATCTTTCTGTTTACAGATAACTTGGATTCCTCTATTCCTTTAAAAGGATAGTGAAGATCAGTTGATGTTACATTTTCTTTCTGAGAGAAAACAGATGCAAAATAGGAATTAAAAAGTTCGGCCTTCTCAACATCCTCTCTTACCATTTCTCCATTTTCATCCTGTAAAAATCCTATAGCATCTTTGACTTTTCTTTTACTTTTGACATACCCCCAAAATCCTTTTTTATTGCTTTTGACATCTCTTGCAAGCCTTAATTCATTGTCAGCTTTAGCTACCCTGATACGTGCCCTACAGGATCTGCAGACTGCATTATAATCTTCTTTAGATATGCCTCCCTCTTTCCATTTAATAAACATTTCTTTCTTTCTTTTTAGCATGTGTTTAAGTTCTGTGTTCATCCATCCTAGTTTCCTTAAATGCTTCCCATTCTTCCTACTTTTCGGGATTGTTAACGATTGTGCTTTGAGAATCTCATTTTTAAAAATTTCCCATCCTTCCTGGACATTTTTGTCCTTAAGGACATCCAGCCATTGGATCCCTCCTATTCTCTTTCTGAGTCTCTTAAAATCTGCCTTTCTAAAATCTAACCTTGAAGTTTGAGTCTTCACATGTCTTCCTCCTCTAGTTATCCAAAATTCTATAATAGCATGATCGCTGTCTCCTAGGGTCCCAGCCACCTTTACCTCCTCAACCATTTCCTCCCTGTTTATAAGGATTAGATCCAAAGTAGCAGATCCCCTTGTTTTCTCCCCTACCTTTTGGAAGATAAAGTTGTCAGCAAGAGAGGATAAGAATTTGCTTGACCTGTTAGTTTTACTTGAGAGAGATTCCCAACAAATGTCTGGATAGTTGAAATCTCCCATGACCACTACGTCATATTTTTTGGAGAACTTGGTCATTTGATACATAAAGAGTTCATCCATATCTTCAGCTTGCCCAGGTGGCCTGTAGTAAATGCCTACAATGGTGTCCTTTCCGTTGTTCTCTCCTTGTATTCTTACCCAAACAGTTTCCACAGAACTCCCAGTCTCTGAAGCTTCAATCTCTGTGCAGATATACGCTTTTCTAACATACAATGCAACACCTCCTCTTCGTTTATCAAGTCTGTTTCTTGCAAATAAGTTGTATCCTTTTAGCCTTTTATTCCAATCATGTGTATCGTCCCACCAAGTTTCAGTGATTCCAATGACATCATATTTCTTTTCCTGCATTAGTAGTTCCAATTCTCCTTGTTTGTTGCCCATGCTTTGTGCATTTGTATAAAAACATTTTAGTTTCTGATTGGTTTCTCTTCCTCCCATATTTTTATTATTTAAATTGTTTTGTCTTTGTTCTTCCTTTCCACTTCCAGTAGCAGAGATCTCAATAGTATTTGTCAGCTGTATGGCTTTTTCTGGCCTTTTGCTTCCCTTCCCACATTGTTCTAGTTTAAAGCTCTTCTGATGAGTGTAGCAAGGCGACTTCCAAATACATGTTTTCCAGTCTTCGTAAGGTGCACCCCATCTCTAGCAAGTAGTGTTGAGCGATACCTTCCGATATCGGGAAATATCGGATCGGATTGGATCGGACCGATACCGAAAAAGTATCGGATATCGCCGATTCCGATACCGGAAACCAATGCAAGTCAATGGGACATAAATATCGGAATTAAAATAAACCCTTTCTTTCCTTGTAGGTTATTTCTACATGAAGGAAAACAACTAAGAATAATGTAGAATGTATTGGGGGAGGTGGGGGAGACAATAAAGGCATAGAGGTTTAGCCCAGTCAAATGGAATAGCAGGAATTACTATCTTTTTATTATGTTCTGAGTTACGGAAATATTAACTATGTTAAGTATTTTTATATTTTGTCAGATATTTATGTTTCACTACTTCCATGCTCTTCACCTTCTTTTTTACTTCTCCCACACTTTCTCCTTCATCATCCTCAGCATCTTTTTCATCTACTTCTTCTTCACCTTCTTCTTCTTCACCTTCTTCGTATTATTCTTTTTTTTACATTCTTCATATTCTACTTCTTCATCTTCTTCATATTCTTCTTCTTCATCATATTCTTATTTGTGACAGGCATTCCTGTAGTTGTTATCTATAAAAGGTTGGACATTACACCTTTCGTTCTGCCCGTCACAAAAGATTTACAACAGGATTTGTCCGCGTTCAGTTTGGCCTGCAGCAGCAGGTCTTTTCCAGGGGCACCACGAGGAGGAACGGACTCACCCCCATACACTGCTTAGTCATCTTCTGCTTATAATTTAGATATTATCTTTTGCTCTGATTTTTAGTCTTATGCTTAATGTTCTTCCGCTTTTTGTTCTGCAGCTTCTTGTATTTCTGCTTCTTGGTTTTCTGTCTCTTGTTCTTCTGTATCTTGGTGCTTGTCTTCTCTTCTTTGTCTTCTTGGTCAACTTCTTCAGGGTCATCTTCTTGGTCTTCTTCGGGGTGGTCTTCAGGGTCGTCGTCTTCGGGGGTCCTCGTCTTCGGGGTCCTCGTCTTCTTCGGGTTGGTCTTCTGGGTCCTCGTCTTCTTCGGGGTGGTCTTCAGGGTCCTCGTCTTCTTCGGGGTGGTCTTCAGGGTCCTTGTCTTCTTCGGGGTGGTCTTCAGGGTCCTCGTCTTCAGGGTCATTGTCTTCGGGGTCCTCGTCTTCTTAGGGTTGGTCTTCAGGGTCCTCGTCTTCAGGGTCCTCGTCAGGGAGATCCAGAGTGATTACCAAGAACCATTTCAAAAAGCTTGAACTTGGAAATGTAGCAGAAGGTACAAGAAAGCTGAGGAACTACCGAGGACCAGCTGACGGTACTGGAACCCGGATGGGTAGCAGAAGGTACAAGAGCCAATGGAACTACCGAGGACCAGCTGATGTTACTGGAACTCGGTTACTAAGCAGGAGGTACCTGTGCCAGAAAGCACTACCAAGGACCAGCAGACGTTGGTGGAACTTGGATACCGAGAAGGAGGCACCTAATCCAAAGGCACTGCCGAGAACCAGCTGACGGTACTGGAACCCGGATGGGTAGCAGAAGGTACCCATGTAAAAAAAAGTTCAAGGCCGCGAGCCGGCCGCAGTTACCAAAACCCACAGTCCTACAGGGGGTGCTTGTCCTATTGGCACTATGGAACCAGCCTTCATTGCCAGATCCCGCAGCCCACATAGGAGTCACCTAAACTGCAGGCACCATAGAGTCGGCTAACCCGACCGCAACACGACAGGCAACGCATTGGAGGCAAAGTGACGTTGACACTACCCGGAAACAGCTGGCGTGCTGGAACCAGGCTGGGCAGGAGGGAGTACCCGTGCCAAAGACACTGCCGAGAACCAGCTGACGGTACTGGAACCCGGATGGGTAGCAGAAGATACAAGAGCAAATGGAACTACCGAGGACCAGCTGACGGTACTGGAACCCGGATGGGTAGCAGAAGGTACAAGAGCCAATGGAACTGCCGAGAACCAGCTGGCGGTGCTGGAGCCCAGGGTAAATACTAAAAACAGAGGAGCCAGAGGTGTATTTGGAGGAGGTTTTAAATCCGTAGTACAGTGGATGTGGACAAAGCAGGAGAATTTGCCGGACACACAGCTGGGGATCAGCTGACGTTACTGAACCCCAATAACATGGTAGCAAGTGTTGACTGTGCAGACGGCACTTCCGAGCGCCAACTGGCGGTGTTGGAGCTCAGGGATAATACTGAAAACAGAGGAGCCAGAGGTGTATTTGGAGGAGGTTTTAAATCAGTAGTACAGTGGATGTGGACAGAGCAGGAGAAATTGCCGTCCGCACAGCAGGGGAACAGCTGACGTTACTGAACCCCAATAACACGGCAGCAAGTGTTGACTGTGCAGACGGCACTTCCGAGCGCCAACTGGCGGTGTTGGAGCTCAGGGATTACAGTTCAGGTGGTAGAAACATGAACAGAACAGGAGACCTGGATACTGTTGCCAACCAATTATTTATTCTGGAAGAGGACTGGCAAATTCATGAGAGATCCAGGCCTTGTTCATTTTGAGAAAAGTAAGCCGGTCAACGTTATCGGAGGATAGTCGCATGCGACGGTCTGTTAGTACACCACCTGCGGCACTAAAGACGCGTTCCGATAATACACTAGCAGCAGGGCAAGCTAGCACCTCCAGTGCATACTGACTAAGCTCTGGCCATGTATCCAGCTTACAGACCCAAAACTTGAAGGGACAAGAGCCGTCTGGGAGTACACTAAGAGGGCAAGACATGTAGTCTGTCACCATCTGACGGAAACGTGCCTCCTGCTGACAGGAGCCGTCTGTGATGGTGTAGACATTTGTGGCGGCGGGGACACAAAACTTTGCCACATTTCGGCCATACTGGTCTTGCCTTGTGCTGAGGCGCTGCTTCTGCTCCCTCTTTGTGCAGAGCTTCCTCCACTGCCTCGACGCACTGAGCTGCTTTGTAAAGCACTAGCAGCACTGCTCTCGGTTGGAATGGAGAACATGATGGAATGCACCAGTGCGTCTTGGTACTCCCGCATTTTACGCTCCCGGTTCAACGGTGTTATGAGGCTTTGTAAGTTGTTCCAGTAGCGAGGATCTAGGAGGGTGGACACCCAATAATCAGCCGTGTTGAGAATGTGGGCGATGCGGCGGTCGTTTCTCAGGCACTGCAGCATGAAATCAACTATGTGCTGCAGACTGCCAACTGGCCAAGAAACGCTGTCCCCTGCTTGAGGCGTGATCTCTGCCTGCTCTGCATCACCCCACCCTCGCTCTAGATACTGACTACTAGAGCATTGTGTACCTCCCTCCTCTGGACAGATGTCTTCCTCATCCATTGACTCCTCCTCATCCTCCTCACAAAGTGTCCCCTGCCTAGGCCTTTGTGAGGAACCACGTTGCGCAGACTGTAGAGAAGCAGATGGCATTTGTGACTCCTCATCCTCCACCTCTTCCAAAACCTCGTCCCTTAGTGCTTGCAGTGTTTTTTCAAGCAGGCAGATAAGGGGGATAGTCATGCTGACTAGTGCATCATCTGCACTCGCCATCCGCGTGGAATAATCGAAGGCACGCAAAACGTGGCAAATGTCCTTCATAGAGGCCCACTCAGTGGTGGTGAAGTGTGAACGGCGCGCACTGCGACTTGTTTGCGCCTGCTGCAGCTGGTACTCCATTACTGCTGCCTGCTGCTCACACAACCTCTCCAACATATGTAACGTTGAATTCCACCTGGTGGGTAGGTCACATATGATGCGATGTTCCGGAAGACATAATCGGCGCTGCAGAGTTGCAATGCGTGATCTTGCATTGCTGGAACGCCGCAAGTGAGCGCACTCTATGCGGACCTTGTGAAGCAGTGCATCAAGATCCGGATAGTCCCTCAAAAAACTCTGCACGACCAAGTTGAGCACATGTGCCAGACATGGGATGTGAGTGAGGTTGCCTAGGCCCAGAGCTGCCACCAGATTTCGGCCATTGTCACACACTACCATGCCTGGCTGGAGATTCGCTGGCACAAACCACACGTCACTCTGCTGCTTGATGGCATTCCAGAGCTCCTGCGCTGTGTGGCTTCGATTCCCCAAAGAAATTAATTTTAATACGGCCTGTTGACGTTTGGTCACGGCTGTGCTCATATCGGTCATCATAACAGGTAACCGTTCACGGGTCGATATGGAGGTAGACCGTGACGGCTCCTGCAGCGCTGATTCAGAGGAACTGGAGTATGAGGAGGAGTCAATGTGTACAGACTGGATTCCTGCAATCCTTGGAGTTGGCAGAACACATACAGCGCCACTCTCAAGATCTGTACCCGGCTCCACAACATTTACCCAATGGGCAGTGAGGGAAAGGTATCGTCCCTGTCCATGCTTACTGGTCCACGCATCAGTGGTCAGGTGGACCTTGCTACTGACGGCGTTTTGTAGCGCATGTTTAATTTTTCCCTCCACATGATGTTGCAGGGCAGGGACGGCTTGCCTGCTGAAATAAAAGCGGCTGGGCACGTTGTATTGTGGGACTGCCAATGCCATAAAGTTACGGAATGTGTCAGTCTCCACCAGCCTGAATGATAGCATTTCAAGGGCCAGTAGTTTAGCAATGCCAGCATTCAGAGCCTGTGCTCGGGGGTGGTTTGCCGAGTATGGGCGCCTTTTCTCCCATGCCTGTGCTAACGATGGCTGTAGACTGGCCTGGGAGTGTGAGGATGACTGGGAAAGTGGTGCTGTGGGTGGAATTACACTGTGTCTCTGTACAACAGTGCCAGAGATTCTTCCATGGCGATCCTGTGAGGAAGCCGAACCAGCTGTGTGTGAGCTGGAGGAAGAGGCTACAACACGAGCTGAAGAGGTGGTAGGTGGCGCTGTAGGTTGGCCTAGGTCTTCAGTGTGTTTGTGTAACTCCACCACGTGCTTGGTCCGCACATGTTTCCACATATTTGTGGTATTGAGGTTGCTGACACTTTTCCCTCTTTTCACCTTCTGATTACACAGCTTGCATTTGACAAAGCAAATGTCATCTGCAACTGTGTCAAAAAAGGACCAGGCACTGCAAGTCTTGGGAGCGCCCGCTTTGGATTTTGGAAGAGCCATGCTCCTAATGGGTGCCGAAGTAGAGGCTACAGGCAACCAAGTCTGCCCCCTCCCTCTCTCTCCTTTTTGGGCCGTTCGGGGAATCTCTTCCTCAGAGCTGCTCCCACCACCTTCCTGTCCCTCACGCCATGATGGGTCAAGGACCTCATCATCTACACCACCCTCTTCAAACAACTGCTTCTCCTGGGTAGTCTCGACAGCACAGTACGCACCAGAAAGTGGCACCTGAGTCTCATCATCAGATGCGTACTGAGGTGTGCTGCTGACCATAGGCACTGGCCCACCCGCCTCTTCAGATTCAGAGAGACAAAACTGTTGCGCATCACTGCATACTACCTCTTCTTCAAATTCTCGAATTCTGCTTGGCTGGCCCCCTCTTTCCAAGCCAAGAGATTCAGAGAACAGAAGTAGAGATGGCTCCTGTCCAGGGCTCTCTGACTGCCTGGGCAATTTGGCAGGTGGTGAAGAGACAGATGGGTGCTCTTCAGTGCTCAGGACCTGAGAGGATCTGGAACTAATTGAAGTCGATGCGTTAGCTGCCATCCATCCGACAACGGCTTCAATTTGGTCCTCGCGCAGCAGTGGGGTACGGCTAGCTCCTACAAAGCTGCGCATAAAGGACTGTTCCCTGGTAAAACTGGGGGATGCTGAGTCACTGGTGCCCGCAGCAGGCACAGAATCCCCACGTCCTCTCCCTGCAGGCACAGAATCCTCACGTCCTCTCCCTGCAGAAACTCCACGCCCACGCCCACGCCCACGACCACATGCCTTACTCCCTGCCTTCTTCATCTTGGTAGACTGATAAAGATAGGCAGAAAAGTACTAAGGGCTTAGTGTGCTTATTCCTGAACAGCTGCTAACAGGTATAAGAAACACTAATTTTATAAAGTGTGGACTAGACTTTAATATGAGCTAATGTGGCCTACACAACTGTAAAGTGGAGTGTTTGGTGAACTTTATTTAGGTTTTTTTTTGTCACAAAAAGACACTGGATGTGCCTAAAGATGTAATAACGATAGTATCACAAACTTTTTGTAGCTATTACAATGTAGGAAGGTAACCTACAATGCAATAGATGAGGCTGCAAAAAATAGGCTAATACTAATCTGGCTGGGGCTGCAGGGCCCAAGGCTGCAGAAAGGCTCCTCTATCTACTCCTATATAGTGTGTTTGGAATCAATTTAGCTGAATACGGATGGAACCACCACACTAATAGGAGATATCAGGAAAAATTATGAATTGGCAATAAAGGACAATGTATGAGGCAGTGACACACACTGAGTGCACTACAACCAGACGGGGTTGAAGCACACACTACAGGGTGAGCTGCACTCACACACCAGACCTTGCAGACAGCGGTGAACAGTACAGATGCAGAGCACTGTGCACTAGCGCTGCAAGACCAAAAAAATTTCTCTATCTACTCCTATATAGTGTGTTTGGAACCAATTTAGCTGAATATGGATGGAACCACCACACTAATAGGAGATATCAGGAAAAATTATGAATTGGCAAAAAAGGACAATGTATGAGGCAGTGACACACACTGAGTGCACTACAACCAGACGGGGTTGAAGCACACACTACAGGGTGAGCTGCACTCACACACCAGACCTTGCAGACAGCGGTGAACAGTACAGATGCAGAGCACTGTGCACTAGCGCTGCAAGACCAAAAAAATTTCTCTATCTACTCCTATATAGTGTGTTTGGAACCAATTTAGCTGAATACGGATGGAACCACCACACTAATAGGAGATATCAGGAAAAATTATGAATTGGCAAAAAAGGACAATGTATGAGGCAGTGACACACACTGAGTGCACTACAACCAGACTTGGCTGAAGCACACACTACAGGGTGAGCTGCACTCACACACACAGACCTTGCAGACAGCGGTGAACAGCACAGGGAACTGTGCACTAGCACTGCAAGGCACAGTGATTTAGAAAGTAGCTTGGGTAAAGCAGTATAGAGAAAATAGGTAGCTAAAACTGTCCCTCAGAACAACAGCGTCCTATCCCTAACTGAATTCACAGCAGAGTGAGCTCAAAATGGCGGCGGTGGCTTTTATAGTGCATCATGACATCATTTCAGCAGCCAATCACAGCCATGCCATTAGTTAAGATGCCTACATGCCTAACAGGATGTGCCCACACTTCTTAGGATCCTCATTGGCTGAATAAAATGAAAATGTCTCATTGCATTATGGGAACTTCCGATTCCGGTATACGATATTGCAAAAGTATCGGAATTAAGTATCGGAATTCCGATACCGCGAATATCGGCCGATACCCGATATTTCAGTATCGGAATGCTCAACACTACTAGCAAGTAGTCCATCGTACAGGTAATTCATTCCGTGATCCAGAAATCAAAATCCTTGTTGACGGCACCATCGACGTAGCCAGTTGTTCACCTGTAGAATCTTATTCCATCTCATTGTTCCATGGCCATCCACTGGGAGGATGGATGAGAAGACCACCTGCGCTCCCAATTCTTTCACTTTCTTGCCTAAGTCTTCAAAGTCACTGCAGATGGTTTCCAGGTCCTTTCTTGCGGTGTCATTTGTCCCCACATGTATTAGCAGGAATGGGTAGTGATCTGTAGGTCTGAAGAGTCTTGATATCCTGTCAGACACATCTTTAATTTTTGCTCCTGGAAGACAGCACATTTCTCTTGAGGTTATGTCTGGTCTGCAGATAGCGGCCTCTGTTCCTCTTAACAGGGAATCACCCATGACCACCACTCTCCGTTTTTTCTTCACAACATTCTTCTTTCTCCATCCAGGAGGATTCTGAGGGCTTACAAGGTTATTCATTGCTGGCAAAGTCTTATTTTGCTATATTTCTTCATGGTTCTCCTGCGTGAGAACCTGGTACTGGTTCCTGAGCAGTATGGGTGCTGACTGCCTCTCGATCCTCCTGCTTCTGTGGGTCACATGCTTCCATTCCTCTGTTTCCTCAGGTGCAGTTCGAATTTCTTCTCTTTCTGAATCATGAAGAGATAATTCTGCTCTGTCTAAGAACTCTTCACCTTCCTTAATGATTTTCAAGGTAGTTAACCTCTCTTCTAGATTTCGCAACTTTTCCTCCAACAGGGACACAAGCTTGCATTTCTGGCATGTGAAGTTTGGCTTTTCCACTGGCAAGTCTGTGAACATGTAGCAGGATATGCAGCTCACCAAATGGCTCCTGGACTCTTCCATGTTCTTATTGTTAATGTTCTGAAAACAGTGAAAAAAGCTTAAAAAAAAAAAGCTTCAAAATGCTTTACCGATGTCCTCTTTTCAGCTCCAACAGCCAAAATTCAGTGTTCTTTGAGCTCGCGGAGACTCTTCACTTACCCCAAAATGCAGTGGGAATATGCAAATTATCTCCTCAGGACTCCTCCCCTGGTTCACCGATGTCCTCTTTTCAGCTCCAACAGCCAAAATCCAGTGTTCTTTGAGCTCGCGGAGACTCTTCACTTACCCCAAAATGCAGTGGAAATATGCAAATTATCTCCTCAGGACTCCTCCCCTGGTATTTGCAGTGGGTTTTTCTGCTGCAATTACTGAACATGTGCACATACCCTTATGACGTTTCTTTATATTTTAGTGGTTAAAAAAAAATTCAGAACCTTAAATTGTTTGTTCCTCCATATTCTGAGACCTGCATCTTTTCGCTCATGGAGTGGAGTGAGGTCTTGGTTATTTTTCGCTGGGAGCTGATGCTTTTAACCCCTTCACCACCTTGGGTTTTTCCATTTTTGCGTTTTCGTTTTTTGCTCCCCTTCTTCCCAGAGCCATAACTTTTTTTTCCTTCTTCATGTTTAACATATTGTCTGAATAATTTAATATTTCGATAGATCGGACTTTTTAGTCATGACGATATCAATTTTTTTTTCCATTTTTCCATTTTTGAATGGGGACAAAGGAGGTGCAGTTTTTTATACAGTTTTATTTTTTAAATGGAACCTATCATGTGAAAAAACGCTATCAACCTGCAGATGTGGGGTTACTCTGAACTTGCTCGGCGCCCGCACTTTGAGCCCCGCTGCCAGGAGGAAGCTTTATTCCTCCCGGCATTGGTGTAACCGCACCCCCCGGCATTGATTGACAGCAGCTCAGCAGTACGACCGGACGACAGTCAGTGCTGGAGGCGCCACTCTCTATGTACAGAGCAGTGACTGAACCCGCGCCACCGCACCTATGACTGGAAGCTGACCGCTGCCAGGAGGAATACACATAATTTCCTCCCGGCAGCGGGGCTCTAAATGCCAGGGCCAGACAGGTTCAGAACGCTATCAACCTGCAGATGTGGGGTTACTCTGAACTTGCTTTGCGCCCGCACTTTGAGCCCCGCTGCCAGGAGGAAGCTTTATTCCTCCCGGCATTGGTGTAACCGCACCCCCCGGCATTGACTGACTGCAGCGCAGCAGTACGACCGGACGACAGTCAGTGCTGGAGGCGCCACTCTCTATGTACAGAGCAGTGACTGAACCCGCGCCACCGCACCTATGACTGGAAGCTGACCGCTGCCAGGAGGAATACACATAATTTCCTCCCGGCAGCGGGGCTCTAAGTGCCAGGGCCAGACAGGTTCAGAACGCTATTAACCTGCAGATTAACCCTGTTTTTTCACGTGACAGGTTCCCATTTTTTTATTTCTACTTTTCTTGTACCACTAGGGGATCTCAACCTGCAATTGTTCGATTGCTTACACTATACTTACCGGCTGCCATGGTAATGTGGCGCCCCTGCGGGTCCAGTTGCCACAGAGGTACTGCATCTCACCCAGAGGTGTGGTACTCCACACTCAGGTAAGGACGGAGTACTACCCGGGACCCACACACCCACATCCAATATTCTTCACTACAGTAGGGAAGGGCGAGATTGATCCTAAGGGAGAGCAGTCCCTGGTCCCTAGCTGGAGGTGGAACTAGGTACAGGAGGTGGGTGGAGGAAGAAGTTCAGGGGAGCACAGACAGAAAGAGTATAAAAGACAAGGGAAACCATCTAGAAGCGGACAGTACAGAGAGGAGCTCAGTTGGGAGTGGGAGCTCAGGAGAGCAAGGAAGGAGAGAGAGGAGTCGGACCTAGTAAGAGAAGCCCAGGAGGAGAGTGAGAGAAGATGGGAGCAGCGAGAGAAAGGCTCCAGAGACAGAGGGGATCCCAGGGGCACGGTGAGCGCAGGAAGCCACCCGTGCGCCCGAATTCATGCTGACGTGGAGGGATCAGGCCGCAGAGGGGTACCAGCCCCAGACTAGTGGAGAACAACCAGGCTCAGCTAGCCAACCGGAGGCTGCAGCATTTGCAAGGTGTCGCAGCCAATATTCACAATTATATCGCTGAAAAGGTGGCCACATAGGGTACAGGAGATTGCAAGTTGCCCGACAAGGCCCGAGGCCACTGGCTTGGGACACGGATTGTGAGGCGCAGGGTAGGAGGGTGAGAACCAGCGCTGTGAGACGACCAGGAAAGGTACATTGAACGGGGTCCCGTCCAAGTGCTCCTGAGGTACCTTAGAGTTTGCTGGATCACTACCCCGGAGGACACAGGGCGACATGGGAAGTTGCACACTGGTGACTGTAACCTGAGGAACTTAACAACTGTGAGTAAAACCTGAAGACTGCACCCCACTGTGTCCTTGAATAATTGCTGCGTCATCACCTGCATTACACCGCACCAACAACATCTACCTTCAAAATTCATCTTATTCTGCCCTGGGGCTAAGCTCTGCCTGTGGAGAGCTGAACCAACTCTGCTGCGTCACCTTCAGCTCCAGTGGATCTGCACCGCAGCGGCGGCCCCATATAGCCGCATACCACAGGTGGCGTCACAAACATTATCTCTAAAAAACTTTATTCCCCTTTTACTTTTCCTTTAATTTGACCACCCGGGGCCACGGACCGGGTCACTGCCATCGTGACATCCCCAGCACCAACCGGCCCAGCTACCGAGTACCCCACAGCCCCAGGGGGCGCATCAGCTCCCTGCAATCGCCATTCAGTGATTGACAAAGGCATTTAGATGGATAAACCTCAGCGATCGGAGCGAGCTCCGGTTGCTGCAGTTACAGGCAGTTTTTGGCTGTGTAGCACAGCCGGCATCTGCTACATATGATGTGAGCTTTACTACTGAGTTGGTTTCATACAGGCCTTAGAGACCTGGGACAAAACTACATCATGGGTTAAAGGGAACCTGTCATGTAAAATAACACTATTAACCTGCAGATATGGGATATGGGGTAAATCTGCAAGTAATAGCATTGTGACACTGTGCGGTGCCTGCACTGAGAGCCCCGCTGCCAGGAGGAAATTAACTTTATGTCACCCAGCAGCCTCTCTCTGTCAGTCACAGGGGCGGCGCCTGCGCGGTTTCAATCACTGCTCTGTGTATAGTGAGCGGCAGCTGTAGAAAACCCAATATCCAAATGCCATTTTATGGGAATCTGAAGTTCTGTATTCTCATCCATTAGTCAGAATGAAAACGACCACCAAACAGCGTCTCCTGCCCTGGAGGACCCAACACTTCCATGATTTCCAGGTACAGCCCAGTGATTACAGAGAATCACTTGTAATACTTCATTTCTCCTTTGGAGGCGCTGTAGGGAAATTCAGCACCTGCTGCCGGGTACTCGCTTACTGCAGAAGGGATCAGTTTGGTCTTTATCCGCAGCACATTGGGGTTTCACCTCTGACCCATATGGAGAAACCTTACATGAGACCGTACGACCCCATCAAGACTCAGGGGCGAAACCCACATTCACTACATGGACGACCGATGGAATAAAGACAAGAACAACGATGTAGGGGGTAAACGAAAGATTTTATTTATATATGGGGTTATTATATGTTATAGTATCATGTATATGTGTAAATTATTCTTCTATCAGAATAATCCTATTTATGGGCCGCGTTGATCCAGAGGAAGGCGAAAACCCCCTGTGAGGAATAAGCCAATTGTCCTCATATCAGGGGGGAAAATTCCTTCCTGACCCCAAATATGGCGATCAGAATAAATCCCAGGATCAAGGGCTGAGACCGAAAATAAATTAATTTCTAAAAAATGTATTAAACTATTTATCTTTTCCTTATTTAAGTTCAGAGCTACGGTATATATTATACATTATCTGAAAATCTACCTATACTTTAAAATGTTTTTATGTATTTATAATAAGCCATTAATCTGGGAATTACTTATATAACTGTCAGTTTATATCTATTTAAGGCCGTGTTGATCCAGAAGAAGGTGAAAAATTCCTTCCTGATCCCAAATATGACGATCGGGGTGAATCCCAGGATCAAGGGCTCATAGCTAATGTGTGATACGTAAGTGTACATTTTTTATTTAAATATTTAATTATTTTAAATTTTTGGACTAATTTATTTTTATATTTATATTAAATAATTTTTCTTAAACCAAAAAATAAATTATTTTTTTAGATATTTTTTCATTATAAATATAAGAACCTACTTATTTCTTCTATTTTACTAAACCTATCTATGGGCCGCGTTGATCCAGAGGAAGGCGAAAACCCCCTGTGAGGAATAAGCCAATTGTCCTCATATCAGGGGGGAAAATTCCTTCCTGACCCCAAATATGGCGATCAGATTAAATCCCAGGATCAAAGGCTCGTACCTCCCTGTGTGTAATGGAAGTGAGATTTTTTAAAAATATATTTACATTTTTTAATTGTTATATATTTAGACTAAAAATGTTTTTGGTTTGTGTAAAATAAACTATTTTTGAATTTTATTTTTTTAAACTTATTTTTTTGCACTACTTATGTGTGAATCTACTTATTGATATATTACTAAACCTATTTAAGGCCGTGTAGATCCAGAGGAAGGCGAAAACCCCCTATGAGGAATGGGCCAATTATCCTCATATTAGGGGGGAAAATTCCTTCCTGACCCCAAATATGGCGATCAGATTAAATCCCAGGATCAAAAGCCGAAACTTCTATCTACGTCCTATGTGTCTATGTGTGTGTGCCTATACCTGTAGTGTAGTGTAGGGTCTACACCTATCATGTACTGTGGATGTGACGGATGATGGGTGCAGTACTTACCCGGCCTGCGCTGAGGTAAGTTCAGGGATAATGGCCTATATTATACTATTGTTCCTGAACTCACCAGATGGAAACTTAGCACAGGCCGCTCCTGGGGCGCAGAAGACCTTCGGGCTGGAGGGATCTCAGATGCCAGCCATGGATTGGAGGAGGCCAAGTCAAGGGCCTGGTGCAGCGACACGATGGCAGTGGTCCGACATGAAGGTGTTAATGAGAGACATGATGTTCTAGGGCAGCCGAGGTGACAAACAGCAGCAGAGACGTGAGGTACGGGTCAGGAGGCAAGAAGTTCTGGGCAGTTGGCACGGGTTCATCCTGCAAGACATAAGGAGGAAGACATTTCAATAACTTCTATCTCCTGGATCTTCTGTTATCTTAGAGGAATGGTCATTATAATGAACCATTCCCCTATGTAACATCAGATATAATGTACACATCTAATGATCGGTGTCCTGTGTGTACAGCGGTCACTCACCAGATGGTCGTGGATTCTTTCACAGCCCAGATATTCTCATCCACCTAAGAATGACAGAGACATAGTCATTGACAGAAACAGTGGGAGAAGACAAAGATGGTCATAATGACCACAAGGTGAGAAGAACATTTGATGGGATTTATCCTCACAGAGGATGATCTTACCGGGCCCAGCTTGATGACACATAATTGAATCCGGCCACGGGGTTAAAGGCTTTCTTATCCTCCGGCCACTGCAGATGATGGTTCTCCAGAACTGGCCTGAATGGTATAAATGGCGGCTTTGCTCTCCTTTTCTCTAGATCCTCCCAGCCGATGTTGGTAAAGAATGGATGCTCTCTGATGTTCCCGCACACATCCAAGCGCTTCTCAGGATTTTTGCACAGCAGCTTCTTGATAAGATCTTTGAAGTCAGCATCAAGCCAAGATGGAATTTCAGGCTCTCCTCTGGTTATCGCTGTGTAAGCCATTTTGCTGACGGAGCCGGTGTAAAATGGGGAGCGTCCTGTTGCCATCTTGGACACCACAATCCCCAGGCTCCACCAATCCACTGCTGTGCCATATCCTTTTTTGAGAAGCACCTCAGGGGCCATGAAGTGGAAAGTGCCCGTCACTCCAGAGATGTTATTGGAGGAGGTGACCCCATCTTGGGCGAGCCCCAGGTCAACTACACGGATGTGGCCATCGGCATCCAACATGATGTTTACTGGCTTAATATCTCTGCAATGAAATAAGAAAACATAATAAGAAATCTGCCCCATGATACAGGAGATGGAAAATGGGTCACTGCAAGATCAGGTGGACTAGGCAGACAGGAGCCCAGGAAAGTTGGGGGCAATTTTTTGAGCATGTAGAGGGGACAGAGAGAAGGAGGAAAGTTGTGCTTACCGGTGGACGATGTTGTGTCTGTGGAGGAACTGGAGACCACATACAATCTCTGCTGTGTAGAATCTGATGGAGAGAACAGAGTGTAGTATCAATGTCATCGCTGATACCTCCTTCCCACCTGGGCTACATGACCTGCCAGTCCTCTCCCAGCTACATTTCCACCTCTGCTTTTATTTTCACCCCTCTGCTTTCTTTTTGGTATATCTTCCTCATACTCACCTTACGCTGTCGATGTTCAGGCAGCCGCACATGTCAATCAAAGCCTCGAGGCTGCCGCCGGACAGAAACTCCGTGATGAAATACGCCAGCTTCCGAGACTGCTGTGCGGCATAGAGGTGACATAAGAATGGGCAGTCTCGGGCCGCCAGGAGTATCCGCCGCTCTCTCATAAGGATGTTTTCCTTCACCTTCTTTTTCTTGATCATTTTTACAGCCATAAAGATGTTTCGGCTGGGGACTGATGTCAGGACCACCTGAAGAAAGAAATAGGGAATGCTTAGAAAATGTGTATGGGAGGTGAACAGCTGGTTTATCACTGCACAAGAAACGGGTGGGCTGAGTGGTGTGTGAGTCTGATGGTAATGGGGCTCCCCTGAGGGTTCTGTCACCACAGGGGTACTGCATCTCTTTAATGAGGTGTGGTATCTCCTCTCTGAGGTAAGGATGGAGCACCTGTCAGGACCCCACCTCTGCATTCAACACTACACCTCTCCCACCTGTAGGGTTCTTATATGCACCAGGGTGCTGCCCCAGCCAGGAGAAGAGGAGATGGGGGGGAACCAAAGATAGGGGGAACCTAGTAGTGGGTGAGGGTGAAGGACACACCAGGAGGTTACACTTGCTAATACATATTTAATAAACGGCCATCTTAGGTTCAAGGTCTTTTGATTGAGATCTTCATCGCTGAACTTGGCTTTCTGCTAGAACCTGCAGCTGTTGAAGATACACGGTCCTCGTACTCTGGCCTTGAGGCGAGGAGCGGGTTAGAGTTAATGGCTGTCTCTACCCGGTCAAGGTCCCTACCTAAGAAGGCCTGGAGGGGAGCGGAGAAGTAAAGCTCCACAGGCAAAAGGATCCCAGGGAATTCGGACGGAGCGGTTTACGCCACCTGTACTCCTCATTCTGGCCTAGTCAGAGGGACTCCTGCTGCAAGAGGGGACCGACACCCGTTATCTGACTTTGTTACTTCACGTCCTAGTCAGAAAAGCTCCGGAGGCTTGGTGGATCCCACCGGGTAACAGACGGAGCGGAGTCGCCACCCGTACCCTTGTTCTGTGAGTAACCAGTGGGAGACCCAGCCTTACTACACGCTCCACACACGAACAGGAGAGGACCTAGTGGGAGTTTCTAGGAACACTCTGGTGATGGGGTTCCTGATTGATGCACCCGAACTACCTGGAGAGTGCCGAACCCCCTTTCCTGGTGGCCGCAGCGCGACGTGAGGAGCAAGGAGAAGCCTTGCAGATGACCATTGACAACGTGAGTAAAGCTTGGAAGACTGCATCCATTGCCTCCAGTCCTTTATTCTAGCGCGACACCACACCACAACATACAACCCACTACTACTCTCCTGATCCCTCTTCGCTGCCCTGAGGCCCTGCTCCGCCTGTGGGGAGTAGTACCATCTGCTGCTGCCACGACATCCCGCCTCAGAGGACTGCTGCAGCGCTGTTGGCAATCACTGGACACCACAGGTGGCGTAGTCGAGTACCTTTCCATCATCCCTCCTAGCCCGTATTTTTATGTGACAACCCTGGGCACGGAGCGGGCCTAGGTCACAACTGCAACCACCCTACACGGAGGCCCGGCTCCGAGTACCCCAACTCTCAGGGTGGGCTAGTGAGCGAGTCCCCGTGAGGGGAGGCGTCACAATAACCTGGACCTTATAGCTGAGCAAAGCTAATCTATCGGCATAATGCATTATCTGCTCCATGAATGCTCTATGGAGAGGTCTTAAAGGGTATTCCATTATCACCATATGGGAACAAATAGGACAAACACTGGATGGCACTTTGAGCTGGTTGGAGTCAGTATTGGTCTTATATCAATGTGCAACTGATTTAAAGTTTACTGAAACATAGAGGGCAAAGTATATATTGTATCCTGATAGGAGCATATATGTGTGGCACCCCATAGGTACTGCATCTCACCCAGAGGTGTGGTATCCCACTCTCAGGTAAGGATGGAGTACTGCCCGGGACCCACACACTTGCATCCATTACACTCCACTTCAGAGGGAAGGGCGAGATTGCTCCTAAGGGAGAGCACAGTCCCTGGTCTCTAGCTGGAGGGTGGAACCATGTAGTGGGTGTGGGTGGAAGAACTAGTTTAGGGGAGCACTTCAGTAGGTGTATAAAAAGGGGAGCCATCTTGAGAGAGTGTGGTCAGTCTGAGAGAGAGATAGTTGGGAGCAGGAGCTCTGGAGGGACTCTGCTCAGGAGGAGAGGAGGAAGGAGCGGGTCTAGTCTGGGAGGCCCAGGAGAAAAGACTGAGAGAGAGGATGGGAGCAGAGGGAAGGCTCCAAGAGGAACAGGGGGGATCCCAGGGGCACGGGAAGTGCGGATGCCACCCGTGCACGCGAATTTACCAGGAAGTGGAGGGATCAGGCCGCAGAGGGGGCCGGCCCCTAACTAGTGGAGAACTACAAATCTCAGCTAGAAACCAGAGGCTGCTGTACTTGCAAGGTGCAGCTGCCAACCACCACAATTACATCGCCGAAAAGGTGGTCACAGAAGGTCCAGGGGACTGCAGGTCGCCCGACAAGATCCGAGGCTACCGGCTTGGGGCACTGATTGTGAGGCGCAGGGCAGGAGGGTGAGAGCCAGTGCAGGAAGACGACCGAGGAAGGCACATAGAACGGGGTCCCGTTTAAGTACTCCGTTTAAGTACTCCTGAAAAAGGAAGGCACATAGAACGGGGTCCCGTTTTAGTACTTCGTTTAAGTACTCCTGAAAGAGGGATTGCTGAACCCCTTCCTTGGTGAACGCAGGGCGACGTGGGTGGTTATAAGCTGGCAGTTGTAACCAGGAGCAGCGTGATAACTGAGTAAAATCTGAAGACTGCACCCCACTGTGTCCTTGAATGACCATCACCAGCCCTGCACTACACAGCACCAGCAACATCTACCTCATAAAATCACTATATCCTGCCCTGGAGCATAGCTCTACCTGTGGAGAGCTGAACCAACTCTGCTGCATCACCATTAGCTCCAAGGGATCTGCACCGCAGCGGCGGCTCCATATAGCCGCATACCACAGGTTGCGTCATGAACATTAAACTATAAAAACTATAATCCCCTTTTATTGACCGGCCTGGGTCACGGACCGGGTCACTGCCACTGTGACATCCCCTGCACCGACCGGCCCGGCACCGTGTACCCCACGGCCCAGGGGGGCGCGTCATATGGACCAGGGCATGGACGGAAATAAACCTTGTCCCCACAGATGTGATCCCAGAGATCAGCTCTTCAATGAATCAGAATACCCATTTATAGAATAGATGAGCTAATATGTGAAATAATCATGGGCTCAGGGGAGCGTCTGGATGTTTTTTCAGTCATCCCATAGAAGAGCACTTCAATGAATATATATCTACAGAACAGGGCCAACCCCAGGTTTTCATGGGCACCGGGTGAAAAAGTCTAAGTGGGCCCCTTTAACACATACCACCATTCATGATGCACACATACGGTAGAGAACTATAGGTATAGTACAATGCCAAAGATTTCACTTACATGAGTGATATCTATTGTAAATTCTACAATAACTCAGAAACCGGCGAATCCTCGCAATGCACAGTGCAGACCGGACAGTATAGAACTCCATACAGTATTATAGGCACCACATAGTCCTTCATACGGTATTATGGAACCAACATAGTCCTCCATACAGTATTATGGGCACCACATAGTCCTCCATACAGAATAATGGGCCCTACGTAGTCCTCCATACAGTATTATGGCCCCTCATAGTCCTCCATACAGTATTATGGGCACCACATTGTCCTCCATACAGAATAATGGGCCCCACGTAGTCCTCCATACAGTATTATAGGCACCACATAGTCCTCCATACAGTATAATGGCCTCACATAGTCCTCCATACAGTATTATGGGCACCAGATAGTCCTCCATACAGTATTATGGGCACCAGATAGTCCTCCATACAGAATTATGGGCCCCATATAATGCTCCATACAGAATAATGGGTACCATATATTGCTCCATACAGTATGGGCCCAATATAATACTCCATATAGAATGGGCACCATGTAATGCTCCATACATAATGGGCCCCATATTTTGCTCCTTACATAAAAAAAATCAAATACTCACCTCTCCTCGCTGGCCGCTGCTCTGCTTCGGACTCCTCAGTGTTAGCGTCTTCTGGCTCTGAGCACTTCTCAGTACAGAGGGTGCTTCTGTAGTGACGTCATCGCTCCCTCTGTCCTATGACAATGTGGCGCCCCTGAGGGTTCGACTGCCACAGGGATACTGCACTTCTTTAATGGAGTGTAGTGTTCCTCCTCTGAGGTAAGAACAGTGTGATGGTCAGGACCCCACCTCCACATCCAACACCACACTTCTCCCACCAGAGGGGGCTAGAATGCACTAGGTGCTTCCCTCTTGGGTACTCGGGAGACTGGGGAACCAAGAGATAGGGGAACCATTTAGTGGGTGAGGGTGGAGGACTCACATTTTAGTGACAATAATTCATATTTAATACACAGCCATCTTGGTCATTGGTCGTCGTCTTTTGGCAGTCTGTCCTTTGCAATGGTTCTTTGACTGTCCTCTACTGTGATCTCCCACCCTGAGCGTGGATCCTGTGTGGACCTGCAGCTGATGGAGACACAGCTCTCGTACCTTGGCCTTGGGTCGAGGGGCAGGTTGCAGATAATGTATGTCTCAACCCGGTCAAGGACCATGACCAAGAAGGCCCGGAGCTTAAGAGTGTAGCTCCACCGCAAATGGATCCCAGGGAGGATGCAGACGGAGCGGTGTACGCCACCTGTCCTCGCTATGCTGATCTATTCAGAGGGATTCCGGCTGCAAGAGGGGTACCGACACCCGACCTTGCTACTCCACGTCCTGGTCGGGAAAGCCCGGTAGGCCCTGAGGATCCCACCGGGTAATGGAAGGAGCGAAGCTGCCACCCGTACCCTGTTTCTGAGAGGAGTTCAGAGGGAGACCTGGCCTATCTACACACGCAGACAGGAATGGACCCAGTCTGAAGTCTAGGAACACTCTGGTGTGGGGTCCTGATTAAACACTTGTATTACTCGGAGGTGGTTGGACCCTCGTTCCTGGTGACCGCAGAACTCCGCGAGGAGCAGGGAGAAGCATTGCAGCTGTACTCTTCAACGTGAGTAAAAACCCTGGAAGTTAACCCCTATGGCCTCCGGACTCTTTATTCGGCACTACTCCGCACTACACGGCACAAGAACTCCTAGACTACTACACCCTCCATCCTGTCTCTCTGCCCTGAGGCCCTGCTCCGCCTGTGGGGAGTAGTAACAACGACGGCTGCCGTAACATCCCTCCTCAGAGGACTGCAGCAGCGCTGGTGGCCTTCACCAGGTGCCACAGGTGGCGTAGTGGAGATCAGCCACTCAACCCGGATAAGCCCGTACCATCCCTTTTTAATGTGACGGCCCTGAGCACGGAGCGGGTCCGGGCCACGGCTGCACGCCATCTACAACATAGGACCCGGCTCCGAGTCCCCCATCTCCCAGGGTAGGGCTTTCGTGAGGCGTCACAACATCACAGAGTCAGAAGACGCCGAAGACACCGGAGCTGTGGTGGAACAGGGAGAGGTAAGTATTGCAAGTACCGGTGCCCTGAGCAAGCGGGGGGGCCCCTCTCACGGGCTTTGGCACCAAACTCCGCTTACTCACAGGCAGGAGTGGGCTGGGCCTGGGGGAAGAGGGGCAAATGCCCCCCGGGCCAGTTCCCCAGCAGAGGCTTTGAGCCGTCGGCTGCCAAGAAGACAGCAGCCAGCACTTTAATTGTATATAAGTGCTGGTCCGGCCATCCCTGTATTGCCGACTGTGTGACCCTATCTCTTGAACTCACTAGCACGCCGGCCTGCTGGGTCTTCACCGGAGAGAGGTCAGCAGGGCCAGGGCAGGAGGTCAGGGCTGGATCCTGAGTGTCTTGTGTCAGCGATGCTCTGAGGTCTCATGAGTTATTACTGCAGCTTCATCAGGTCGCGCTGCCTGTAGCCAGATCTGCAGGAAAGTCCCAGAGCCACTGCAGACTGTATACATACTCCAACGCTGATTGCTCCTGAGCCTGGATCCAGGACATCATACATTATATATACTGCTATACATGATAATATGTGATGTTCTGTAGCCAGGTCCAGGTGTAATCAGTAAGGGTATATTCACTCTGGGTTCCGGCGCTCGTTCATTGGTCCCGCTGGGGCCTACTTCCGAATCCCCAGCAAAACGGTATATAATATATATACAGCTGTCATATACTATCCTGTATATACCATCAGATGTCTGTACACATAGTATAATATACAGCAGTCACATACTATCCTGTATATACCATCAGATGTCTGTACACATAGTATAATATGTAGCAGTCACATACTATCCTGTATATACCATCAGATGTCTGTACACATAGTATAATATACAGCAGTCACATACTATCCTGTATATACCATCAGATGTCTGTACACATAGTATAATATACAGCAGTCACATACTATCTTGTATATACCTTCAGATGTCTGTACACATAGTATAATATACAGCAGTCACATACTATCCTGTATATACCATCAGATGTCTGTACACATAGTATAATATACCGCAGTCACATACTATCCTGTATATACCATCAGATGTCTGTACACATAGTATAATATACAGCAGTCACATACTATCCTGTATATACCATCAGATGTCTGTACACATAGTATAATATACAGCAGTCACATATTATCCTGTATATACCATCAGTTGTCTGTACACATAGTATAATATACAGCAGTCACATACTATCCTGTATATACCATCTGATGTCTGTACACATAGTATAAAAACAACAGTCACATACTATCCTCTATATACCATCAGATGTCTGTACACATAGTATAATATACAGCCGTCACATACTATCCTGTATATACCATCAGATGTCTGTACACATAGTATAATATACAGCAGTCACATACTATCCTGTATATACCATCAGATGTCTGTACACATAGTATAATATACAGCCGTCACATACTATCCTGTATATACCATCAGATGTCTGTACACATAGTATAATATACAGCAGTCACATACTATCCTGTATATACCATCAGATGTCTGTACACATAGTATAATATGTAGCAGTCACATACTATCCTGTATATACCATCAGATGTCTGTACACATAGTATAATATACAGCAGTCACATACTATCTTGTATATACCTTCAGATGTCTGTACACGTAGTATAATATACAGCAGTCACATATTATCCTGTATATACCATCAGATGTCTATACACATAGTATAATATGTAGCAGTCACATACTATCCTGTATATACCATCAGATGTCTGTACACATAGTATAATATACAGCAGTCACATACTATCCTGTATATACCATCAGATGTCTGTACACATAGTATAATATACAGCAGTCACATACTATCTTGTATATACCTTCAGATGTCTGTACACATAGTATAATATACAGCAGTCACATATTATCCTGTATATACCATCAGATGTCTGTACACATAGTATAATATACAGCAGTCACATACTATCCTGTATATACCATCAGATGTCTGTACACATAGTATAATATACAGCAGTCACATACTATCCTGTATATACCATCAGATGTCTGTACACATAGTATAATATACAGCAGTCACATATTATCCTGTATATACCATCTGATGTCTGTACACATAGTATAATATACAGCAGTCACATACTATCCTGTATATACCATCAGATGTCTGTACACATAGTATAATATACAGCAGTCACATACTATCCTGTATATACCATCTGATGTCTGTACACATAGTATAATATACAGCAGTCACATACTATCCTGTATATACCATCAGATGTCTGTACACATAGTATAATATACAGCAGTCACATACTATCCTGTATATACCATCTGATGTCTGTACACATAGTATAATATGCAGCAGTCACATATTATCCTGTATATACCATCAGATGTCTGTACAAATAGTATAACATACAGCAGTCACATACTATCCTGTATATACCATCTGATGTCTGTACACATAGTATAATATGCAACAGTCACATATTATCCTGTATATACCATCAGATGTCTGTACACATAGTATAATATACAGCAGTCACATATTATCCTGTATATACCATCAGATGTCTGTACACATAGTATAATATACAACAGTCACATATTATCCTGTATATACCATCAGATGTCTGTACACATAGTATAATATACAGCAGTCACATATTATCCTGTATATACCATCAGATGTCTGTACACATAGTATAATATACAGCAGTCACATACTATCCTGTATATACCATCAGATGTCTGTACACATAGTATAATATACAGCAGTCACATACTATCCTGTATATACCATCAGATGTCTGTACACATAGTATAATATACAGCAGTCACATACTATCCTGTATATACCATCTGATGTCTGTACACATAGCATAATATACAGCAGTCACATACTATCCTGTATATACCATCTGATGTCTGTACACATAGTATAATATACAGCAGTCACATACTATCCTGTATATACCATCTGATGTCTGTACACATAGTATAATATACAGCAGTCACATATTATCCTGTATATACCATCAGATGTCTGTACACATAGTATAATATACAGCAGTCACATGCTATCCTGTATATACCATCAGATGTCTGTACACATAGTATAATATACAGCAGTCACATACTATCCTGTATATACCATCTGATGTCTGTACACATAGTATAATATACAGCAGTCACATATTATCCTGTATATACCATCAGATATCTGTACACATAGTATAATATACAGCAGTCACATACTATCCTGTATATACCATCAGATGTCTGTGCACATAGTATAATATACAGCAGTCACATACTATCCTGTATATACCATCAGATGTCTGTACACATAGTATAATATACAGTAGTCAGTCACATACTATCCTGTATATACCATCAGATGTCTGTACACATAGTATAATATACAGCAGTCACATATTATCCTGTATAGGTGGACGGTTTTGTCTATTTTACAATAGAGGCAAGAATATATTAATCCTTTCCTCATAGATTGTAAGCTTGCGAGCAGGGTCCGCTCTTCTCCTGGTATCTGTTGATTTATGTGATCATCGTTATTCTGTAATGTCTTTTATTTTCTGAACAAGTCCCCTCTAAAATGTAAAGTGCTGCTGAATATGTTGGTGCTATAAAATTAAAATATATTATTATTATATTATTAATCAATTCTGAAGACATGATGCAATTTACCAGCCGCATACTTTTGTTTCTAACACTCTTTTCAGAGCTCATCTTCCTGTAGTCCCTCTGTCACTGCAGATTGCTGAATCGTGATAGAGCGCTGTGCACACACTGTCACGATTCCTTCGTATTTCCAGCGTAGTGATTGCAAGTATGAGTTTGCATAGTTATGGTCGCATGCCGATTAGTCTCAGACACCTCTCTGAGCAGCTCACTGATAGAAGTGGATGAGAATCTAGGCGGCATTTGACCACAACTATCCCATCATTACTCCGGCTTTATGTTTTTAAAGTCTTGTACCTTCTGCTCCCTTTATGAAATAGCCATAGGTAAATGCAAAAACGATGGGCCGCTGCTCATGAGCTGCTGCTGTGTGCTTGCCCCCTAGGCCAAAATTTGCCATCCAGCCCCACAGGTCTCACAGTGTGCCAGTGTCCTGACGGTGAGTGTGCTCCCCCGCTTCCTCAGGGCCCTGGCGCTTTCCCGGGTGTGCCGGCTGGTGATGCTGACCCTGCTGCAGAAGACAACGGATGGAGATAACATGGCAAGTATAGGTGATAAAGAAAAATATATACAAACTTACTTGGCCAAAACTGCCCCTACCCAAGATATCATGGATGGTAAAATTGCTGATGTTAAGCCTGGGGTAGGGGCTGGATGTTCCGGGGTCCCTGCTGCATCCAGGTGTTGGCTGTTCATCCTCCAGTCCATTGCCTTTGGCCTCTCTCCTCTTCTTTGTGATATTCTTGAATCCAGAAGTATCACTGTCCTCTTCTCTCGTCCTCTTGTCTTCTCTCTGCTTCTCGCTTTCTCTGTGTCCAGTAGACGCCATTTGCAGTAATATCTTCCAGTCTGTAGACTTCCGTCCGATCTCTTCAGCCGACAGTTGAAAGTAAACGGCAGTTGGTCATGTGCAGGCAGCGGCTCGTGGCCCGCTCTGCCCGATACACTGATGTGGGCATCATGGGGGACAGTTTAGGGTCCAGAGGAACGGCACAGAACTTCATGGCGGCTTCTAGTGCTGTTTTTTTTTATTTCATAATACATTCTTTTTATTCACATTATACAGACAGATAATAATAAGTCAAAAATACATTAAAAAACCTAACATACTATGAAATACCAGCTCTTCCCATTACCAATGTAATTCTAGGGTTTCCATATATTTAAAAAAATCATTACTTTTACCTTTCATGTTATAATACTATTTCTCATATATCATGGTTACTAGGGATGATATTTTTAAAATATTTAGAAACCCATGTATCATTTCCATTACACTTCACAAATACTTGGCACTTTGTGTTGTTGTATCACATAAAATCCCAATAAAATACATTTAAGTTTGTGGCTGTAACATGGAAAAATCTGGAAAAGTTCACAGGGTATGAATACTTTATCAAAGCCATTTTCTGCAATTTAATAATTGTTTTCATTCCATATTTCCTCTGTTACATTGAGTCTTTTCTACTTATTGAGTATTTTTTACTATCCTTGTATGTTTCCTGGGAACCCCTGCTCTTATTTGGAGTATGGGGGGGGTTGTCCTTTCCGTCCATGACTTGGGACATGGATTGGTCATTTTGCACACGTTGATGTGTTTTTTAGATTTTTGTGATCTGTGGATTTGTTCTGCTTTTCTCTTGATAGCGTTGACAATAAAGATATCCTATTATATATTTGGATGTCCGATCCTTTGTTTTTCTTGTTGACAATATTGTAACTGTGCATTTTTGGCTGCCACTCTGGTCTTTATTTAGGTTGCACCCTCCCAAGAACCAACAAAAATACAACCAATTAACTTAAAGTGAATGTGTCACTGGGTTTTTGCTGCCCCATCTGAGAGCAGCATGATGTAGGGGCTGAGACCCTGATTCCAGTGATATATCACTTAATGGGCTTCTTGCTGCAGTTTTTATGAAATCACAGTTTTCCCTGCAGCAGATCTAGCAGATCTAAAAATGCAGAGCTCTGTATAACCCTGCCCACATCACTGATTGGCACATTTCTGTGTACACTGTGCATAGGCAGAAAGCTGCCAATCAGTGGTGGGTGGGCGAGGTTATATAGAGCTCATGAATATGGAGGACTACCTGGCAGCAGGATTAGTAGTCGTCTAGTGATAATTTCCTGTTGAAAAAACAGTGATTTTATCAAAACTACAGCAAGCAGCCCAATAAGTGACGCAACACTGCAATCGGAGTCTCTACATTATGCTGCTCTCAGATTCAGTAACAAAGATTCCCTTTAACCTATTAATAAAAAAAGACTAGACAAGGTTAGTTTGGATAAAGAATAGGTTACTTAAAACATAAATTAATAAGTCAATAAATATTAAAAACCATGGAATAAATTAATCAGTCAGTAATCAAATAAATAATCAACTGTCACTATCAAAAATGGACCTAGTCCTCCCAGCCTTAGCCAACTGATAGGCATCGCAACAAAAAGAGGGTGGGTGGCCAACGCTGGTGACTTGCTGTGCATGGACTACCCCGGACTTTGGTGAAACTGGGCCTTTTATGCAGAAATATTCCCGCGCTAGCATTAGTTCTCCCATCAGGATAAAGATGCATCTTCCTGCGCAAACAACAGAATCTTCTATAACTTGCTGGTAGAGGATCACAGCTGAGACAACAGTGACTCTGAAATGATAAGTACCATTGCCGAAAAGAGTAGGAGGAGAAAGAAGAACGGAAAGGGGAGCACAAATACAGCCAAAGTATAGCCAAAATTCTTACCTCCAGAACCAATATTCTACTGGGCCTGTAAAACTATGTGTTCCCCCCGCTAACCTCTCTGGGGGCCCTGCCTTGACATTAGTGTCTTACCAGACATTGCTCCTTATCTGAATAATCTGTTCACACTATATTTTTGCCTATTTGACACTACAGACAAAGGACCACCTATTACCAGGTCCTAGAGGGTCCTGTCCCAACTTCTACTACCTCATCTGAAAGAATCCACTTAATGAGTTGGATTTATACTACTTAAGAAGTTGTCCACTACTTTTACATTGATGCCCTATCCTACAAAACTAGTGGACAACCCCTTTAAATATAAGGACTTCTATATGTGCCTTTTTAATGGACATTAACCCCTTTACGACATAGGGCGTTTTAGTACTTTTCTGTGCCCTGGGACTTATGGACCAGATACGTATTAATACGCCCTGGCGATTTCGCCCGCACACAGGCTGTGCGGGCGCGATCGCCGCCGGGTGTCAGCTGATTGTCACAGCTGACACCCGGGGCTATGTGCTGGGAGCGGTCCCGGTCCAGCTCTGAGATGGCTACGATAGAGGAGAGCATGGCTTCTCTATCCTCATCTCAGTTGCCTCTGGAACCATGTCTTACCCTGCTTCAACATCTGACCTAGTGAATAATATTGGCCTCACTATGTGTACACCTGATATGCCCAAACAAATCCATCACAGCTGTGCCAGGTGCTGTCTAGTCCTAGTGTACATGGTATGAGCTGATCAGTCAACTGATTGGCTGCAGCAGTCACATGTGATACGGTCATGACGCAGTGGCATACCGCTAACAGCAGATAAACATATGGCTGCTATGAGGCCCATGAATCTGAGGGATCTTGGGTAATCATACTGTTTGTGGGCCATCATACTATTTGGAGGGCTAGGTGGGGGCCATCATACTATTTGGAGGGCTATGTGGGGACCATCATACTATTTGGAGGGCTATATGGGGGCCGACATACTATTTGGAGGGCTATGTGGGGGCGGTCATACTATCTGGAGGGCTATGTGGGGGCCGTCATACTATTTGAAGGCCATCATGCTATTTGGAATGCTATGTAGAGGCTATCATACAATTTGGAGGACTATCCGTCCCATTTCAGCGACTTTTTGATTATCAATCTACATCATGTGTTGGATTATATAGATCTTACTCTAATGTTCTCTTTATTACTAATCTATATCCTGTGTTGGATCGGTCCTAGAGTACTTTGTCTTTTTGCCCACGACTAATGTATCTGCGCCATTATGGTTTATATGTAAGTCATTTTTTTAACTTTGGATAATAATAAACTTTGTATTTTTAATATTACTATGTTCTTGTACGTCATTCTCTTTATATGAATCATTATTTTAGACGTTGAACAGACTCTGTTTTTCTGATATGTGACCTATATGGTCAAATTACTTTGCCTCATAAAGACTACAAGGTAGACAGACACGGGGGAAAGTAGCTTAGCTTTAGCCGACTTCGTAGAGATAACTCCAGGCGTCCTCCTACAACCACAGAGGAAATTAGCAGTCTGAGAGCTGCAAGCATTCACAAGGAAACGTGACTATCACCAGCCCCTCCCTGCTGCAAAGTGAAACTATTTAAACACCCAGGCCAGGGTGTCAATTAGCTGGTGGGAGGTAGCCAATGGGTCCTAGAGGGAAACAGCTAAGAAGGTGTCTGTATTGCCAAACGAAGAGATCTTCTGCAACCAACTGCAGGGCAACTGTCTGTTACATTTGACATACCCATGACACTAGCGCCACCTATTGTAAGTATTAATTTCAAAAGTCAATATCGATTCTTTAAAGGGTATGGTCACATGACTTAGGATAAAAAGGCCAAACCAGAACTAGAGACGGGGGGGGGGGGAACCAAGGAAATAGGTGGGATGTGAGGCAAGCAAGGGGGAAGGGGAGAAGTGAATATAATGAGGGTGGAGAGGGGGGTGGGGATAGTACAGTTAGATCGTTAGAGAAGAATAGGATGCTTAATAACCCCAAAGTTTTATCTTGCATGCTGACCAACGCAAGAAGCCTGACCAATAAGGCGGATGAGCTGCGGGCGCTTATATCGGAGGAGAGGTATGACATCGTAGGTATAACAGAGACTTGGCTAGACGATAGCTACGACTGGGCGGTAAATTTATTAGATTATAGTTTATTTAGAAGGGACCGGAAACAGGGGAAAGGCAGAGGAGTCTGCTTATATGTAAAGTCATGTCTAAAACCCAGACTAAGGGAAGATATAGGAGAGGGAGAAGAGGGGGTCGATTCCATGTGGGTAGAGATAGAGGGGGCAAAAAATAATAATATAATATTACTGGGGGTCTGCTATAAGCCACCAAATATAACAGGAGAATGAGAATCTGCTATTAGGACAAATAGACAAAGTAGCAAAACATAATGAAGTGATTGTAATGGGGGATTTCAACTACCCGGATATTGACTGGGAAACAGAAACCTGTAGATCTCAGAAAGGAAAAAGGTTCTTGACAAATATTAAGGATAATTATCTCTCCCAACTAGTGCAGGAACCAACGAGAGGGAAGGCCGTGTTGGACTTAATATTGACTAATAGGCCTGATAGAATAACTGAGGTACAGATAGGGGGGCACCTAGGTAATAGCGATCATAATATTATCGACTTCAAAATGCCCTTCAGTAGGGTTATCAATAAGGGAACAACAAAAACATTAAACTTTAGGAGGGCGAAGTTTGATCAGCTGATAGAAAACCTTCAACTTATTGACTGGGACAAAGTTCTTAATCAAAGGAATACGAATAGTAAATGGGAAACCTTCAAAAGAATTCTGAATACTCAGTGCGAGAGATATATACCGTATGGGAATAAAAGGGCCAGAAATAAGAGGAAACCAATATGGTTGAACAAGAACGTAAAAGGGGCGTTAAATAGCAAAAAAGAGGCATTCAAGAGATTAAAACAGGAAAACAGTAAGGAGGCACTAATGTGTTACAAGGAAAAAACGAGAACCTGTAAAAAACAAATAAAAATAGCGAAGGAGGAAACAGAGAGACGTATTGCTAGGGAAAGTAGATCAAATCCCAAACTGTTCTTTACGTATATAAATAGTAAAAGGATTAAATCGGATAATATTGGACCGATAAAAAGTGAGGAAGGCAAAATCATAGAGAAAGATGAGGATAAAGCTAATCTATTAAATAATTTTTTTTCGACAACTTTCACAAAGGAAATAGAACAAACAGGAGAAATGAGAAGTGACAAACTTAATCCTCCACTAAGTATGACAAATCTAACCCAAGCTGGGGTACAGAAACGCCTCAGTAACATTAAAATAAACAAATCACCAGGACCTGATGGCATACACCCACGGGTACTAAGGGAACTAAGTAATGTGATAGACAGACCATTATATCTTATATTTAAGGACTCTGTTGAGACTGGGTCTGTACCACTTGATTGGCGACAGGCGAATGTAGTGCCAATATTCAAAAAGGGAGCGAAAAGTGACGCCGGAAACTATCGGCCGGTGAGTCTGACGTCCGTTGTGGGCAAAATTTTTGAAAGCTTCATTAAAGAGGCAATTACGGAGCATCTTGATGCTAATAATCTTTTAATCCCGAACCAACATGGATTCATGAGGAATCGCTCCTGCCAAACAAACCTGATTGACTTCTACGAGGAGGTTAGCTCTCGAGTAGATCAGGGGGAACCAGTGGATGTCGTGTATCTCGACTTCTCAAAAGCGTTCGATAGCGTGCCACATAATAGGTTGGTATACAAAATGAGAATGATGGGGCTGGGGGAAAATGTCTGCAAGTGGGTAGCTAACTGGCTAAGGGATAGAAGGCAGAGGGTGGTTATAAATGGAATATGCTCAGAATGGGTAAGCGTCACTAGTGGGGTACCACAGGGGTCTGTACTAGGCCCAATGTTATTTAATATCTTTATTAACGACATAGTCAACGGGATAAATAGTAAAATATCAATATTTGCAGATGACACAAAGTTATGTAAAACAATTAATACAAAAGAGGACAGTGCAGACCTACAGAGGGACTTGGATAAGCTGGGTAGGTGGAGCATTAAATGGCAAATGAGGTTTAACGAGGAGAAATGTAAGGTCATACATATGGGAAGGAAAAATGGAAGTCACCAGTACTCACTGAATGGGAAATCATTGGGGAATTCAGAGATGGAGAAGGACTTGGGCATCTTGATTGATAGCAAACTAAATTGGAGTGCCCAAAGTCAGGCCGCTGCTGTAAGGGCAAACAGGGTAATGGGATGTATCAGAAGAGGTATAGCTGCAAAGGATGAGAACATTGTTCTTCCACTGTACAAAGCACTGGTCAGACCACACTTGGAATACTGTGCTCAGTTATGGGCCCCAATATATAGAAAGGATATAAATGAGCTTGAAAAGGTACAAAGGAGGGCAACAAAATTAATAAAGGGAATGGAGGGACTGCAATACCCAGAGAGGTTGGCAAAACTAGGACTATTCAGCCTGGAAAAGAGAAGGTTGAGGGGGGACATAATAAATGTGTACAAATATGTTAGGGGACAGTATAGAGATCTTGCCAGGGATTTGTTCAAAAGGAGGGATATTACGGTAACAAGAGGGCACTCACTAAGACTGGAAGAGAAAAGGTTTCAGCACCAGCATAGGAAGGGGTTCTTTACGGTAAGAGCAGTGAGAATATGGAATTCACTGAGTGAGGAGACGGTAATGTCGGATTCACTACACCAGTTCAAGCGGGGACTGGATGCATTTCTAGATACCAGGCAGATTTCAGCATATACTTAAAAAAAAAATAAAATAGTAGGTTGATACAGGGATTTATTCTGACTGCTGGTTTCAGAGTCGGGAGGGAATTTTTCCTCAGGTGAAGATTGGCTAAATCATTTGGGGTTTTTGCCCTCCTCTGGATCAACTTTAGCAATTACAGAACTAACAGGTCGAACTTGATGGACGCAAGTCTTTATTCGGCTTTACAAACTATGTTACTATGTTACTATGTAGAAACTCCATTTTCAGGACACGTGTTTAAGGATGTTTGTCCCTCATCAGTGCAAGACAGGAGAGAACTTGCTTGTATGGGTGAGTGACCTCTGACAGGGCATCCAAGGGATACATTTTCTCTTTGTGGAGAAGTTACCTACTTTGCTAAGTTAGCTACTTGGCAACCCCTTTTGAATTCCTATGTTTACCCTCAGTTAAAATAACAAAACTTATACTTACCACCGGCGCCGTTCCTACGGTGTCCCTTCCAGTGCTCCCTGCGATCCCTTCGGCCAATCAGCGGTGGCTTCATTTTCCTCTGCTATGGATAGAATTGACATCCAGGGGAAGTGAAAGAGCAGCAGCAACTCTCACTTACTCCGAATGTCTTGATTTGTATGAAGGAGGGAAAAGTGAAGCAGCGCTGATTGGCTGCAGGGATTGCGTGATATAACAATGTCACACAAGCCCCGGGAGAGCCAGTGCCTACACCGCTGGAACAGCGCCGGCACTGGAAGTGAGTGTTATTATTTTACTGGGAGAACACATAGGGACCGATATACTGTTGCAAGTAGCTCCTCCATAAATGGTTGTTCATTTTTTTCTTTTTTGATTTATTTAAGGATTTTTTTTGGAATTTTTTCCTAATGTTCGGATATCAGATGCATCAGAACTCTCCTAAACAACGATCAATTGAATATTTGTATACGTTATGGAGGAGCAACTTGCAACAGTATATCGGTTTATTTATCATGGTGTCGTTGTTATTATCTGTTTTGTTGTATGTGTCCTCATGTATTTATATGTATTTTTCCATTTTTTGTTTCCTCCCCCCTCTCTTCCATTTCATCTCCCTCCCATGTCTGTATACTCATTTCTTATCCCTCGTATATGTGGCCGGATCTATTCACATTCCCCTTTATTCTTGTACTGCATGACAGTCTTTATTAGTACGGAGCGGTACTTCTTTAGAGTGCTGTATGGGGAACCGTCCTCGGAGTCGTACTGTGCGCGTGCGCGGGCGATTCACTCCCCCTGCTCTCGCGTCGCCCATCTCTATGGCGCCGATGCACTTCCCGGATGTAGTCTTTTGACACTTCCGGGTCACGCCGCCGTCATGATGGGCGGTGCGGGACCTCGGGGGGCGTTAACTCTCCCAGTGTACGCGCCGCTCGTACCTCTCCGCTGACGGTCATCCTGAACTGTCACATGACCACATATGTGATATATTGAAGGGGTGGAGTTATACATTTAAAAAGGTCCTTGTACCCTTGTTATCTACGCCTCTTGATAAAGCACCCGCGAAACGCGCGTCGAGGCAGCCTCTCTTGACAGACACTGGCCCTCCCTTGTCTCTAGTCACGTGTGATACCTTGGGGTGAGTTTACTTTTACCATGTACTTGATGTTATGCACACGCCCGGACTGACTGGCGTGTGCGGGAGTAGTGGTTCCACTGGACCATGAACCGGAGAGTGCCTGGAGGGGCGTGACCAAGTATCTGGCCGATCCGACCAAGGTGGCACGACGGCATACGACGCCAGTGCACCAGGGAGAAACCGGGCAGAGGGACCAGGTGCTACTCCAGGTCAAACTCCGGACACGGGGGTTGACCCACACAGGGATTACTGGAACAGGCAGGTTAGGCTGGCACAGACTGGTGGATATAAGCGAACACGGCAGGTATGCAGACGGGTGGATACAGGCGAGTATGCAGGCGGGGAGGTACTGGCCGAAAGGACGGGCTGGAGCACAGAGAGGACAAGACCCAGTACAGACTGGGTCACAGAAACAGAACCGCAGATGCGGTAGCCAAACACAGCAGAGAGGGAACGCCCGAAGCGGTGGGCAAGAGCAGAGCAGGACGGGACTGCCGGAGCAGCGAGCACAAGCAGAGCAGGACAGGACTGCCGGAGCAGTGAGCAGATGCAGAGCAGGACGGGGCTGCCGGAGCAGCGAGCAGATGCAGAGCAGGACGGGGCTGCCGGAGCAGCGAGCAGATGCAGAGCAGGACGGGGCTGCCGGAGCAGCGGGCAGATGCAGAGCAGAAACCGCAGGAGCGGCAAGCAGGGCAAGAGCAGAGCGGAAACCGCAGAGCGGTAAACAAGGCAGGAGCAGAGCGGAAACCGCAGAGCGGCTAAGAAGGCAGGAGCAGAGCGGAAACCGCAGAGCGGCAAACAAGGCAGGAGCAGAGCGGAAACCGCAGAGCGGCAAACAAGGTAGGAGCAGAGCGGAAACCGCAGAGCGGCAAACAAGGCAGGAGCAGAGCGGAAACCGCAGAGCGGCAAACAAGGCAGGAGCAGAGCGGAAACCGCAGAGCGGCAAACAAGGCAGGAGCAGAGCAGAAACCGCAGGAGCGGCAAGCAAGGCAAGAGCAGAGCAGAAACCGCAAGAGCGGCAAGCTAAGCAGGAGCAGAGCGGAAACCACAGAGCGGTAAACAAGGCAGGAGCAGAGCGGAAACCGCAGAGCGGCTAAGAAGGCAGGAGCAGAGCGGCAAACAAGGCAGGAGCAGAGCGGAAACCGCCGGAGCGGCAAGCAAGGCAGAGCAGGGGGGACAGGGCTCTGTTCACACGGAACAGACAGGAAGAGAAAGGCAGAGCCAGATACCCACAGGGTACTTGCAGTGAAGTAGCGAGTGGACCACAAACTCACAAACGGGAGTACAGAGACAACAAGCAGGAGTTAGGTACGAGTTCAGACTCTGCAGAAAAAGGAAGGGAACGGACATAGAGGCAAAACAGGTAAAGGATAGGAGAGAGTTCAGACTGGAACTGAGTGTACGGAGGAGACCGACACTGCAGCGGGATACAGGAGCGGGTCTGGGAATACGGCCCCCAGAGAGGCGGGACGAACAGGCAAGGAGCGTGTTCAGACAGGACAGACAAGATAGAGGAGCGGGTCTAGGTAATCGGCCCCTAGAAGGCGGGAGGAACAGGCTAGGAGCGTGTTCAGACAGGCCTGGAAATACAGCCTCCAGGATAGGCAGACAAGAGAACACAGACAGGACTCAGTTCAGACACGGGAACTGATACCGCAAGGCAGGAGACATAGACAGGACTCAGTTCAGACACGGGAACTGATACCGCAAGGCAGGAGACAAAGAACGGGACCTGGCACCTTCAGAGTGCAAGCACACACTGAATGAAACACTATGCTCAGGCAGGGATAGATGGGAGCAGCTGAGCTATATACCAGGTGACAGACAGCAATAGGCTGAGAACGCACAAGGGGTGTGACCTACAGCAGGTACAAAAAGCAGGAAGTGATCGGGCGCCGCCCTTAAGCAGCAGAAACAGACACAAACAGACAGCATGGAGGGAAGCCAGAGAGACATTCTGGACTGGAGACCAAGTGCGCGCTCTTGCACAGTGGGAGATGGACCACCATGCAAGGACGCCGCCAGGTATGTTACACATGATATTTATTGGAATAATGATGCAACTGTGCAGGACTATGGTATATGTACTCCCCATATAATAAGTGTCACACTCTTTGAGGCAGCCCTTTTCTGGTAGATATTGGCCCTCATCTGTCCCTAGCTAGGTGTGATACTTTGGGCTGAGTTACCCCTATTATGCATTTGATACACACTGCAGCAATAGAAACATTGTGCAGGATTATGGTATTTGTGCCCTCTATACATTAAGTGTCACATTATTATTTTTTATTTTGCTCTATCTCACGACTTATTATTTTTGCTTCTTGGATCTGTTTGTCAGCACCTTACTGTCTTATTTATATATGGACTTTTAATATGAAATTATAATAAACTTTTGTATGCCATTATACTTGTCTTTCTCCTGGTTTATTATTTTAATCCAATGTGTATGGGGACTGAATCTTTACTTTAAAGCTTTGCTTTTCTATTTTCTCACATAGACACTAATACAAATGGCGCCTGACCCAATACTTTAATGACATTTTTATCATATTGTGCATTTTCGCTTTAGCTTTTTCTTCCTGTCCAACGACGAAATGCTAGAAATTCTCTCTGAGACTAAAGATCCTCTGCGGGTCCAACCACATCTAAAGAAGGGCTTTGAAGGCATCGCAAAGCTGGAGTTCCTTCCTAACCTGGACATCAAAGCCATGTACAGCACCGAGGGGGAACGCGTAGAGCTCATCCAGACCATCTCCACCTCCGAGGCTCGGGGGGCCGTGGAGAAGTGGCTCATCCAAGGGGAAGATGTCATGTTAAGGAGCGTGCTTGATGATATTGCTCGGTCACGAATGGTACGGATCTACCTACAGACCAAAAGCATTAATTGGAACTAATCTAGTACTTTTATATTTGTATAAGATTATTTGGCAGCAGTGAATGATTTGTGGATGATGTATCTCATTGCTATAGAGCCAGGTAGCAGATCTTCTACCTGCAATCGGTAGAAATGAATTTGCTAGATAATACTAGTAAGGTTGTCCCTCTCTTAAATGCTTCTGTCAACGTAATTTAACTTTGTTTTTTAAAAGGCATACCCTGAGACTGCAAGAAAAGACTGGGTGAGGGAATGGCCGGGACAGGTCGTGCTCTGTGTGTCTCAGATGTTCTGGACAAGTGAAGTGCATGAAGCTATCGGCAGTGGCCCAGAGGTACGGCATAAGCTCCTTTACTGATCAAGGTTGCTTCACTAGAAACAGTCATGGCTGGAAGTGTTGGCACCCTTGAAGTATTTTTCCATAAAATTATTGCAATTGCATGTGTATTTTTTGTTATACACATGTTTATTTCCTTTGTGTGTATTGGAACAACACAAAAAAAACAGAGATAAAAAAGGCAAATTGGATATAATTTCACACAAAACCCCAAAAATGGGCCGGACAAAATTGTTGGCATCTTTCCAAAATTGTGGGTAAACAATTTTGTTTCAAGCATGTCATGCTCTTTCAAACTCACCTGTGGCAAGTAAAAGGTGTGGGCAATATGAAAATCACACCTGAAACCCGATACAAAGGGGAAAAGTTGTCTCAATCTTTGCGTTGTTACATGCCACACTAAGCAGGGAGAACAGAAAGAGGAGAAGAGAACTGTCTGAGGACTTGAGAACCAAAATTGTTGACCAATATCTTCTTTTTGTGTTGTTCCAATACACACAAATGAAATAAACATGTGAACAACAAGATGTGTAATTGTAATAATTTTCTGGGAGAAATACATATATATACATTCATAGACAGACTTCATGAGTTCTCCTGCTAATAGACTGCCATACCTAGGGACGCAGCTTATAGGAGTTTCCAGGGGCGGATATACCACTGGTGCAACAGAGGTAAGGGGACCCACATTCACATCAAAAAATGCAAGTAGCTTCTTTCACAGTACGTTATTAGACTGCAAAGAGCCCATGTACTGTTCTTGCCCAGGGGTCTTCTCCTGGGGGTTGCAGTTGTACAGCGGCTCAATATCTTGAAGGTACCCAAAAGGCTCCATAGTATTGTTGGGATTTTGCATTGATTCATGCATCTTGTCTAGAGATGAGCAACTAAATTTGCAGGACCTTGGTCTAAGAGAGCAGGTTAGTAGTCTGCGGCTGTTGGATGGGAGCCTTGCTAACCGCCTCTTACATGCCGGCATCCCTGGCTCCTCTTTTGATTAGCCGGCCAGGCGTGATGTCATTTGTGCCTCACACCACAACTATGACATCGACATCAAAAGAGGAGCCGGAGATGCCGGTTCATGGAGCTCTGGTCCTGCGGCCGTGGAATACTGACCCGACTGTTGGACCAGAGTCCTGCAAATCCATTCGCTCATCTCTACTCTCGTCATATCTACCAATAAGTGAAGACATTGTATGGGATTTCCCATAATACCAGCATAAAATGAATCCATCTGCATTGAGTTTTCCATGCTGTTTGTGGCAGGGTTTTATAGAGGTACATCTGGGTATTTGGAGCTCTGGGTTCAATCCAGATCTCCAACTTCTATAAAGATATGTTGTAAAATTGTTGTGTACATTATAAAGTGCCTGCATATTGTGGAGTTCTCCATCTAGTCTGCAGTTTATAATCTGTATAGATTTCAGCCCCCTTGCAATATGTATGTTCTATGAATGTTTCTGCAGATGATTTCACCGTTACATCCTTCTTGTAGGGCCTGGAAAACTCCTATGATAATCTGCAGCTCCAGCTAAATGATATTGTGGAGCTTGTGCGAGGAGGCAAATTGTCCCAGCAGACTCGCAGCACATTGGGGGCTCTCGTCACCATAGAGGGGCACGCTCGTGACGTGGGCATGGAAATGATCCAAACAGGTTTGTGCAAACATCATGGCTGGCACCAAACTTTCCAATACCATGTTCTATTTATTATACACTACATGGAGAAAGGTATTGTGCCCCCTCCACATTACACCTACAGGGGCTTTTATGGCCTCCTATTCTAAATCCATATACAGGATGTTAATATGGAGTCCGTCCCTCTACAGATATCACAGCTCAATATGCAGAGCACCTTCATACATTTCACCCCATTCCTATGTTCTTTCCATATCTATGTTATATTCCCCCCTCTTTTCTTTGAGTTTTCATAGGACACAATTGATCTTGTCACAGTAAAGCAATCTTGGGGTGTACTTACAATGACGTCTATGGGGCAGTAGTCATTTCTGCATATTGAGATGGTGGTCCCTATATAGGAATGTTTTTGCATCTGTATGTGTCGGCGTCCCCTGTATATGACTCATTGCCACAATTGATATTCTTTATAGTCAGTGTTTTGGATGGCCTAGGTGCGGTTTGTAATATTTTCTATCAATGGTGTGTGTGCCCTCCTCTGTGCGGTGTCCTTCCATAACCATGGATGTACTAATAAAGGGTTTTTATGTCAATTCCTTTAATGACCTTTTGTTCGGTTTCTTTGTAGGTATTATGTAATTCTCCGAATGGTCAGCCATTCTAAGCCTGAGCAGACATATGGCAATGTAATTGATGTGTGACTGACATTGTTCTTCCCTATGTTGCGGTGACATATTTATGCTGCCATTGTCCAGTATTTTTTCTAATTAATCATCCTAAAGGTGTTTAGTGGGGTTGAGGTTGAGAACGTGTGTGAAACAGTTCTGCTCTTCTATTCCCTTAGGGTTGGAAGCTACAATTGTTTAAAATGTCTTGTGCTGAAGCATTAAGATATCTTTTCACTGGAACTAAGGGGCCTAGACCAACCCCTAAAAACAAGGCCATACCCCCACCAGCAAACTGTACAGCGGGCACAATGCAGTTAATAGGGTAACGTTCTCCTGGCATTCACCAAATCCAGACTCGTCCATCAGATGCCAGATAGAGAAGTGTGATCCGTCACTGCACAGAACCGGTCTCCTCCAGAGTCCTGTGGTGGCGGCTTCACACCACTCCATCTGACGCTCGGCATCGTGCTTGGTGATGTAAGGCTGCATGCAGCTGCTCGGCCATGAAGCTCCTGGCGGGGACGCAGTGTTTGTGGTGATGTTGTTACCAATGGAGTCAGGAGAGCGTTCTGCCCTCTGCTCCTCAGCACTCAGTGACCCCGCTCTGTAATGTTCCGGGGTCTCCTGAGTTGCTGCAGTTCCTTCTACTCCTTAATAATATCACTCGCATGTGATGGGGGAAGATTTAGGAGGGAAGAAATGTAATATCCAGACTTGTTACCCCGGTGGCTCCTATTACAGGACCGCGCTGGTATCAGAGAGCTCTGCACCACCAGCCGTTCTGTCATATGTTAGTAACAGCACACAGCATGGGAGGGCGGATGTTATACACCGGGGGGCGTGGGGATTGATGTTATACACTGGTGGGGGGCGAGAGTCTTAATGTTATACAAGGCCGAGGGGCCAGATGTTATACACTGGGGGTACGAGGGGCTAGATGATATACATGTCTGAGGGCTGGATGTTATACACTGAGGGGCAAGGGGACGGATATTATACACCAGGGGCGAGGGGACGGATATTATACACCGGGGCGAGGGGACGGATATTATACACCGGGGCGAGGGGACGGATATTATACACCGGGGCGAGGGGACGGATATTATACACCGGGGTGAGGGGACGGATATTATACACCAGGGGCGAGGGGACGGATATTATACACCGGGGCGAGGGGACGGATATTATACACCGGGGCGAGGGGACGGATATTATACACCAGGGTGAGGGGACGGATATTATACACCAGGGGCGAGGGGACGGATATTATACACCAGGGGCGAGGGGACGGATATTATACACCGGGGCGAGGGGACGGATATTATACACCGGGGCGAGGGGACGGATATTATACACCGGGGCGAGGGGACGGATATTATACACCAGGGGCGAGGGGACGGATATTATACACCGTGGGCGAGGGGATGGTTGTTATACACTGGGAGTGAGGGGACGGATATTATACACCGTGGGGTGAGAGGCCGGATGTTATACACCAGGGGGAGGGAGCGAGGGGACAGATGTTATACACTGGGGCTGGGGGGCGGATGTTATACCCTGGGGGTCGGATGTTATGCAAAGGAGAGCTTGGGGTTGGATGTTATACAGTGGGGTTGAGGGGATGGATTTTATACACTGGCGGCGGGGCGAGGGGACGGATGTTATACTAAACTAGGGGCGAGGGGCGGATGTTATACACCGGGGGAGGCGAGAGGCCGGATTTTATAAACTGGGGGCTGAGAGTCCGGATGTTATACACCGTGGGCAATGAGACTAAATGAAAAAAGCAGAATTCGGTGACTAGGAGTTTTGTCCTATAATGTATGTGCATTTGCCTTCCCTTTAGAAACTCTCCCTCGTGATTCTGCAGTGTCTTAGAGGTTGACTATCTTTTCCTACATTGCTCAGGAGTTTCTCATGAACAGACTTCCAGTGGCTTGCCCAACTCCGCTATTACTGGGAGAATGAGAATGCGAGAGTGCGAATCATCAACTGCAATGTGAAGTCCGCCTATGAGTACCTGGGCAACTCCCCACGCCTGGTCATCACTCCGCTCACTGACAGATGCTAGCGGACTCTGCTATGATGTGATGGGTTATGCTCAGAAATCTTTTTGACTTTTGTATGATGCATGAAACTTATTAGAAAGTTTATTGATATTTCATACCAGTTCTTTCATGTTTCATTGGTAGATCGGTGCTTTTTATCTAAATCTTGGTGGAGCTCCAGAAGGTCCGGCCGGCACAGGAAAAACTGAGACCACCAAAGATTTGGCCAAGGTGCTGGCCGTGCAGTGTGTGGTCTTTAACTGCTCTGATGGTTTGGACTACATAGCAATGTCAAAGGTACATACAATGTTAAGCTGCTCCATTGCACATAATAAACTGACTCCAACCGATGTTCTGCTGACATCTTTTGATTATATAGTACAGACCAAAAGTTTGGACACACCTTCTCATTTAAAGATTTTTCTGTATTTTCATGACAATGAAAATTGTACATTCACACTGAAGGCATCAAAACTATGAATTAACACATGTGGAATTATATACTTAACAAAAAAGTGTGAAACAACAGAAAATATGTCTTATATTCTTGGTTCTTAAAAGTCGCAGGTTAACAGCAGCTCAGATTAGAGACCAGGTCAATGCCACACAGAGTTCTAGCAGCAGACACATCTCTACAACAACTGTTATGAGGAGACTTTGTGCAGCAGGCCTTCATGGTAAAATAGCTGCTAGGAAACCACTGCTAAGGACAGGCAACAAGCAGAAGAGACTTGTTTGGGCTAAAGAACACAAGGAATGGACATTCGACCAGTGGAAATCTGTGCTTTGGTCTGATGAGTCCAAATTTGAGATCTTTGGTTCCAACCACCGTGTCTTTGTGCGACGCAGAAAAGGTGAACGGATGGACTCTACATGCCTGGTTCCCACCGTGAAGCATGGAGGAGGAGGTGTGATGGTGTGGGGGTGCTTTGCTGGTGACACTGTTGGGGATTTATTCAAAATTGAACCAGCATAGCTACCACAGCATCTTGCAGCGGCATGCTATTCCATCCGGTCTGCGTTTAGTTGGACCATCATTTATTTTTCAAAAGGACAATGACCCCAACACACCTCCAGGCTGTGTAAGGGCTATTTGACCAAGAAGGAGAGTGATGGGGGGCTACGCCAGATGACCTGGCCTCCACAGTCACCAGACCTGAACCCAATCGAGATGGTTTGGGGTGAGCTGGACCGCAGAGTGAAGGCAAAAGGGCCAACAAGTGCTAAGCATCTGTGGGAACCCCTTCAAGATTGTTGGAAGACCATTTCCGGTGACTACCTCTTGAAGGTCATCAAGAGAATGCCAAGAGTGTGCAAAGCAGTCATCAAAGCAAAATGTGGCTACTTTGAAGAACCTAGAATATAAGACATATTTTCAGTTGTTTCACACTTTTTTGTTACGTATATATTTTTCCACATGTGTTAATTAATAATTTGATGCCCTCAGTGTGAATGTACAGTTCTCATAGTCATGAAAATACAGAAAATCTTTAAATGATAAGGTGTGTCCAAACTTTTGGTCTGTACTGTATATACTTTTTTTTAGTTTTTCCAAGGGCTGGCATCATCGGGAGCATGGGCGTGTTTTGATGAGTTTAACCGTATTGAGCTGGAGGTGTTGTCCGTGGTGGCCCAACAGATTCTCCGCATCCAGAGAGCCATCCAGACGAAGATGGACATGTTCAACTTCAAAGGAACAGAACTGAAGCTTAACCCAAATTACTTCGTAGCCATTACCATGAATCCTGGCTCCGCGGGACGTTCTGAGCTGCCGGATAACCTCAAGGTAAATAGTCCCAGTGCCTTGCATCGGGTCCTTCCACAACATTTCTATAGGATTAAGCTCAGGACTATGACTCGGCCATTCCAAAACTTTGTTTATTCAACCATTCTTTTGTAGAACGACTTGTGTCTTTGGGCCATTGTCTTGCTGCATGACCCACGTTTTCTTGAGATTCAGTACATGAACTTGTAGCGCCCCGAGGGCTCGGCCGCTACAGGGGTATTGCACCTCTGCCAGAGGTGTGGTATTCCACTCCCGGGTAAGGATGGAGTATGGACCAGGGCTCAGTTAGCTGCATACAGCACACTCACCCCTTTTCCGAGGGACAGCTCAACGGTACTCCCATTAGACAGAAATGCAGGTACGACAGACCATGTCCCTGGCTGGAGTGGGGAGGGGGGAGGAATACCCGGTGATGTAGGAGCAGATAGGGGACGGTTCCTGAGCGTAGATAGGAGCTCATTGGTTGCTGGTCACCTGGGCTCATGGCTAGAGGGAGGTATAAAAGGTGGGCACCATCTTAGGTCAGGGTTCAGTCAGTCTGTGCAAAGAGAGGAGACGACTGGGAGTAGAGGCTCTGTAGAAGCTCTGCTCCAGAGTGGGCCTAGGGAGAGGCCGAGGAAGAGAGTGGAGTGGAGAGAGAGAGGAGGTGAAGGGGAGCTGTGGTTTCCTCTCAGCCCAGCTCCACGAGAAAGGGGAAGAAGAAGGAACAGGAAAGAAGAAGAAGAGAGAGAGAGAAACAGAAGGGCTCAGGAACAAGAAGGTGGAAGGGACCCTAAGAACCCACGAGAATACAGGGTGAAGGGTCAGGCAGATTAAGGGTGCCGGATCCCAAGTTGGTGGAGGAGAAACAACCCTCAGCCAAAGACCGGAGGCTGTGACCATTTATTGGTGCAGAACCTCATCAAACCTGCTAGGAAAGCACCATAAAGGACAGCGGACAGCGGGATCCACGTTTAACCGCACAAGTCCGCGGCAGCTGGACAAAAGTGGGTCACTGGTGAGACAGGCCAGAGGAAGGATTGAAGGGGGTGCTGAGCCATGCTTCTGAGCTGCCTGGGAGTTGACTGAGCCCCACACCTGGTGGACGCAGCACAGCTTGGGTGGTCACTACCTGTACAGAAGTGACCCGGAACAAATGAACTGTGAGTAAAGACCCTGGACTGTAACTTGTTGTCTGTGTGCTCCTTTGCGCCTCCAGCACTATTGGTACCGGAACTCTCACCACCATCACTCCCACCATCCACTACACTGCCCTGTGGCCGCACTCTTCCCGTGGGGAGTCACACAATCCCAGCTGCATACATCATCAGCCCCAGCGGTCTGCCTTGCAGTGGCGGTCCCTAATAACCGCAATCCATGGGTGGCGTAGTCGGACATCACTTAAAACTTACAAAGAGACTACCACTGGCCTGACCGCCCTGAGCCACGGACCGAGTCGCCACTACTACCCCCATCGTTCCCCTATTGCCCGGCTCCGAGTGCCCCACGGCCCAGGGGGCGAGTCAAACTGATATCCTGATATTTTCCTTTAGCATTTGCTGATAGATTTTAGAATTCATTGTTCCATCAATGATGGCAGCCGTCCTTGGCCAAGTGCAGCAAAACAGGCCCAAAGCATGTTACGATTACCATCTTTGTGTTTCATAGATGATAGGAGGTTTCTTATGCTGTAATGCAGTATTTTCTTTCTGCAAACATATAGCTTCTCACTTAAAATCTCTATCTTGGCCTCATCCTTCCACAAAGCATTATTCCAGTTACCTATTGATGTGCCCAGGTGAGTTTTAGCAGTGACATTTTAAATCGCATTGCCGTTCTCATTGCAATCCTGCCATGCTCGCCATTGTTGTTCATTGTCCTTCTGATGGTGGACTCATGAACAATTACATTAGCTAATGTGAGGAGAGGCCTTTAGTTGCTTAGAGGTTACCTTGAGTTCCTTTGTGACCTCACAGACTGATGTAGCTTTAAGTCAAATTTAGCAGTAATACAGAAATTTTTGAGGGGTTCACAAACTTTCAAGTAAATACTAGGTTTACAAAAGAAACATAAGATTTCATCAAAGGGATTATTCTCCCTCAAACCTATATGAGATTGTACATTTCCTATGTATAATCACAACACCTGATGCCCTCATTTCTGCAAGCTCCTTAATATTAATGTTCCATTCTCCTATTTTCCAAAATGGACACAGCAGAGGTGTGGAGAGAGATTTGGAAAGTGTTAAAGGAGTATTCCCATCTCCAAGATTCTATCCCAATATGTAATAGATGTAATAATAATATTAATAGCAAATACCTCCAATTGGAAATGTAGTATAGTTCTTCTGATTAGCTATGTCGCTTAACCCATGTGCAGGGCATAGCAGTAGCTTAGGTATCCATGGTTACGACCACTAGCAAGTAACTAACTGTTACTATGAGTGGTCGTAACCATGGATACCTAAGCTACTGCAATGTCCTGCACATGGGGGTAAGCAACATAGCTAATCAGAAGAACTATACTACATTTCTAATTGGAGATATTTGCAAACATTATTATTATTATACCTATTACATATTTGGACAGGATCTTGGAGATGGGAATACCCCTTTAACCACACTTTGACTGACTTTCCTCTGATGTGGAATAGACACATCACTTTTAGGTCTGGGGTGGAGGATAGTGTAAATGGACATAATGGGTTCCCCGGCTCTCTGCCTAGTTTACAGTAATTTAGTTTCATTTGTTGACTGACCCATCTGGTTTGCGCATTTCAGGTTCTTTTCCGGACTGTAGCAATGATGGTCCCCAACTATGCTCTGATTGCGGAGATCTGCCTTTATTCTTACGGTTTTCTGCACGCTAAACCTCTCTCGGTGAAGATGGTAATGACTTACCGGCTGTGCTCGGAGCCGCTCTCGTCCCAGTTCCATTATGATTATGGGATGCGTGCAGTAAAGGCTGTGCTGATCGCTGCTGGCAATCTGAAGCTGAAATTCCCCCATGAAAATGAAGATATTCTTGTAAGTTCTGAACTGTTGGTCGCTTTACATCTCGTATAGGATAGCATTACCATCTTACCGAGAAGCATTTGGATCACAAAAATTAGAGCTGTATGATTTTATAGTAGCAGACAGAGACTTGCAAATAATTTCTGTACATTACTGTTCCTGGCTTGTTAGATCTCATCTGTGCAAAAGTGTCAAAACTATAGTTGTTAAACACGTAGCTTGTTCATCTTATAGGACAGTTTTGATTTTTAACTTAAACACATGTATTTTAGGCTAAAAATCATTTTAACAATTGGGTTTTATTAAAAATTTTGCATCGCTTGGCTTTCACCGGATTTTTGATTCCCTGCACATTCAATTTTGATAAGGTCTGTGGTCATAAATAAACTGAGAGGAGCTCAGAAAAAGACAGATAAAACATTTACAAACTCCGCGTCAGCCAGCAAAAACGAGTTCACTGACAGTATCTCACTTAACTCATTCTGCAGCCGGCAATTAACAGTAACACAAAGGCCACATGTATTCCCTATGGAAAAACAATTCTGCAGCATATTTTAGTGCAACTCAGCAGCGTTCCATTCCTCTTTTATCATTCCTGGAAATGTAGGAATTAATTGAAATCTGTCAATAACGAGTCCCCTACACAGTCTGACAATGTCACCACTGTTTGGGCACAGTCAGATTGTATAGGGTTGTCCACTATATAGATTATATATACATTATATATGTTACTGTAAAAGTCAGAAGGCCGGTAAAACCTAGGATTTACCGGTCAATCTGGACATTTACCGAGGCCGTCGGTAAAAGCTCAAAATGAAAAGTAAAATTGGACTTTTACCGGTGAAGTCTTGGTAAATCTTAACATTTCTCAACAGCGTTGGTAAAAGTCGGATGTATTCCATATAAACGAACGATTTTGGACTTTTACCTGGGCGAATTGGTAAATCTTTACATTTACCAGCATGTGTTGGTAAAAGTAACTTTGAGTCACAGAATTCTGACTCTTACCAGCAATTTCCGACTCTGATGAAGGCCTTAATCGTTAGAAATATTTTTATTCTTCAAAATGCAAATGAACAAATACAAATAGGAAAATGCAAATAGAAAACATTTATGTAGGAAAATACTTCTCAAAAATGACAAATTACCGCAAATACAAGAATAACGCAACTTCAAAACTATGTAATTCTGTAATTGTGACTAGGGATAAGCGGATAGATCCGTCCAGACCCGTTATCCGAGTGGATAACGGGCTGTACGGATACGGATAATCCCGATATCTGTCGGATATATCCGTGCCTTCCGATAATGCATGTTTCATGCATCATCGGAAGGCATGGATGGTGCGAGTGTGCAGAGCAGACAGGTATAAACCTAAATTGCTACTTACCGGAGGTTTCCCAGGTCTCGTCGTCCGCGTTCTCCTTCCGGGTCACATGACTGCATACGTCACCACGCAAGTGACGCATGCGTAAGTCATGTGACACTCGTGTCACATGACTTATGCACCTGTCACTTTCGTGGTGACATATGCAGTCATATGACCCGGAAGAAGGAGGATGCGGCCGGCCGACGAGACCTGGGAAGCCTCTGGTAGCCTCCGGTAAGTAGTGATCTTTAAGTGGCGGAGAAGGGGGGTCCGGCCAGAGGGCGGGATGACCCTAGTGGGCGGGGAGTTCCTACTGCATTTAGGATCCCAGCGGTAGTCCCCACTTGGTAGAAGTCATCTTCTTTTTTATAATAATCGCAATGATCGACTTAGGGTCCATTTTTGAACAGTCGACGTCTGGAATTCTGATTCTGATGTTCTGTCCAATGTTAGGTTCGGGTAATTTTTGACTGGAACATTTCAACATTTTCTTGGCCTGTGTTTCAAGTCCTTCTCTTGCAGCTTTTCGAACTCTTCTGACCGCACCAATTCTTCTATTGATTGTATGCGAAATCAAAACGTCAGGTTGCTGATCATCATGAAGTTCTCCATCTTTCTTAGAAGGCTTTGACTCGACACTTTTTTCTTTTAGGTCTTCATTATTCTTGGATGGCAAAATTGGTGGAGTTTCATATGCTGTTAAGGTGTGCGGACAGTTGGATAAGTCCAAAGCTTCTCCTTCCGTTGTGAACAGCTGATGACAGTTGGATTCATCCGAAGCTTCTGCTGCTGTCGGTGCTGACGTGTGATGAAAGTTAGATTCATCTGACCCTTCGGCTTCTGTTGGTGATGTCGGATCACTAGGTTCCTCTTGCAAACCAACAAACATTTTTTCAAGATCTTCTTCTGAAGAGAGATTTCTGATCCCATCACTAGGAATTTTGGAGGTAGCTAGACCCATCTGCATTGGTACTCCGAACATAGCTTCATAGGGCGAGCATTTTATTCCCTCATGGTATGCTCTATTTTTCATTGCTTGTACAAAGCGAAGGCCCTCAGACCACTTGGGTGTCTTATTTGTTTCCATCCACGTTGACAACATGTTTTCAATGTCTTGATTTGCTCTTTCCATGGAGCCTTGGGACTGGCTGTGTCTTGGGTTACCATGCACTATTTTCATATCAGGCCACATCGCGCACAAACTCTGTATGACCTTGTTACAAAATTCCCTCCCTTTATCAGAATGCAGAATACACAGGACACCAAAAGTGGAAAAAATGTCAAGGAGGTGCATAAAGCACGTAGAAGAACAAATTTAGTGACGTGGTCTTGATAGACGAATATGAACTTGAAATCATTATCACAATTGGATTGCATGTCAATGACATCGACTTGAGCACGAGAATTCATTTCACTGTGTAGGATGGGTTTCACAACAAGGCCTTTTTTGGTAATCTTCTGTTTTTTCTGGCATGGCTGGCAGAGTCGCAGATAAATAACTATTGACTCCGTTGTGACATTTTTGAACTTACGGTTCACCTCCTTTAGGATCCTGGTCCGCCCTCCGTGGCCGGTACTGATGTGCGCATTATGAATGACACTAAAGAGTTCTGCACACAGAGCAGACAACTGTATTATCAGTCCTAGTGTGATCCAACAAAACATAGGATCGCACTTAGATCATTATTATTGTATAGGGCAGTGCAAATGTCGGATTTGTTTCTCAGACAGAGCTAGTCCAAGGAAAACAATTGCAGCATGTCCTAGTTTGATCCAAAATTCGGAGCGCACTTGGCAATGCAAGTCTATGAGTCGAAGGAAAATATTGGACTGCACTCAGATTACATTTGAGTGCAGTCCGATTTTCATGGACTGACATAATGGAGAAGATGGAGAAATTTTGTTCTCCATCTTCTCATCCAACAGAATCGGAGCACACTATGATCATGCTCTGATAAAACTCTAATTAGAACACACTATGATCATGCTCTGATAAAACTCTAATTAGAGTTTTATCAGAGTGTGATTTGTCTAATCGACCCAATTCCCTTGGATGAGACATATGCTTGTTTGACCCTAGCCTTAGGAAAGGTTATCTGTTTTACTACAGTGTAATACATTTAGGGATATAATGGTTATGTTATATAAATTGTTTCATTATTATTATTATTATTTCATAAGTCATCTGTTGATGGAGGAAATAATCATCCTTTGTTCGCATCACTTGTCTGTGCCTTTACTACTCTATACTTTCTATACTGTACCCACAGTTCAGATTGCCATTGCATTATGATAGACACATTCATAAATTCCAATACATCACATAATATAAACAAATTTGGTTCTTCTCACAACTATACCTAAGTGTGCAATACATGTCTGCATTTCTGCTCATTTTGCGATGATTTTGCAATATTCCCCATCCTGGCCGCTTTCTTTAATATTGTCCCCCATCTTGACCACCATCCTGTAATAATGTCCCTCTGTAGCGCCCTGCTGTGCACTGGTGCCACAGAACCCAGAAGGGTGCATGGATGGACTTCTCCACAAGAGGCCCTCACACATTCACACACCTCCACCCTACCACCTCAGACCACCAGAGGGAGCCCTTCAGGGATATATAAAGGGAGGGTGGAGCCAGGCAGCTCAGTCTAGTTAGTGAGTCTCTCAGACACAGATAGGGACAGAGCTCAGAGTTGAGCAGAGAGCGTGCTGACGCTCAGAGAGCAGCGAAGAGGCAGCAAGCTGGCTGCTGTGCTTAGGCGAGCCAAGGCCTACAGCACGTGTGAAGGCCTAGTGAGGGCCTTGAGTGTGGCCGAAGGATAGAGGAGAAGGAAGAAGTAGCCAAGGGGGCAGAGGAGCTTTCCAGGCTCACCCCGAGATATATACCGGACACCGGGTCCGCGCCTACAGGGACCCTCAATACCCAGTAGGAACCACCGGAACCCCTGGAGGACTACAGGTCCCAGGTTCACCAAATACTGATTGCAGTACCAGGGCTAGGAGTCACGGAGGCCCCAGCATCCAGGGAGAGTGATCTGCAAGAGTAGGCCCTACCACCAGGTCAGCAGGTGCAAAAGAGAGACAGCAACCAAGCTAGGCCTAGCTCCAGGCAGGTCAGAAGCTTAGCGAGTAAAGCCACGGATCAGGAGGCCCTATACCCGCTCACTAGGGAGAGTCCAAAAGTGCGCCCTTGTCCGGAGTACCCTGGACCGTGCCTGCAACATCACTAGTAAAGGTACAGAAGCTTACCCCCGTGTGAGTGTCCTTCTTTCCTCCGGGACCATCCTGCCGTCTCTCCCCTGCACCACAATCCATTACACCCCACGCTGCCCTGGAGCTAGCTCTACCTGTGGAGAGCCACACCATCCCTGCTGCCGTAACACCAGCTCCAGAGGACGGCTCCGCAGCGGCGGCACCCCTTAGCCGCATTCCACAGGTGGCATCATGAACTTTCCAAATCCCCTATACATATTCCCCCTTTTACTGACCACCCTGGGTCACGGACCGGGCCAGCCACCGTGATATCCCCCATACCGGCATCCATAGGCCCGGCACCTGGTACCCCACGGCCCAGGGGGCGCGTCACCTCCACCTACACCTCTTCCTGGTATAATTTCCTCCATCCTTTGCCTCTTCCTATTACAACCCCTGGAAAAAATTATGGAATCACCAGGCTCGGAGGATGTTCATTCAGTTGTTTAATGTTGTTGAAAAAAAGCAGATCACAGACATGGCACAAAACTAAAGTTATTTCAAATGGCAACTTTAGGGCTTTAAGAAACACTAAAAGAAATCAAGATTAAAAATGTGGTACTCAGTAAGGGTAATTTTTTTCAGACCAAGCATAATTTTTGCCAGGGGTTGTATAATGTCTCCTGTCCTGTACTCTTTCTGGTAAAATGTCCTCCATCCTGAGCCCTTTCCAGTAATAATGTCCCCCATCCTGAGCCTCTTCCTGGTATAATGTCCCCTGTCCTTGACTCCTTATTGTAATAATGTTCCACATTCTGGTACCTTCGTGTAACAATGTCACCCATCCTGGTATAATGTCCCCCATCATGGGGGCTTCCTGGTGTAATGTCTCCTGTACTGGGCCCCTTACTGTAATAATGTACACCATCCTGACACCATCATGGACCCTTTCCTGTTATAATGTCCTCCATTGTATAACCATGTCACAGAATTCCCAGCCCCTTCCTAGTATAATTTCCCCCATTCTGGACCCCTTCCTGGTATACTGTGCCCCTTCCTGGTATAATGACCTCCATCTTGGTATAATAATCCCGATCCTTAACCCCTTCCAGGTGTAATGTCCCCCATCCTGGGCCCCTTGCTGGTATAATAACCCCCATCCTAGGCCCCTTCCTTGTATAATGTCCCCCATCCTGGGGTCCACTGTTTAATTTTTTTTTACATAGCGTAAACTGACCAGCAGTGCGTGTTTGAAATCCTCAACATGTCAATTTTCTTGTGGACATTCAGAGTTTTAATTCAGAATTGCATTGCATTGCATAAAATGCTGAAAATCCTCAGGTAAAAATTAGAGATAACCGAGCACTAAAATGCTCAGATGCTCGTTACTCGACCTAAACAATTTCTAATGCTTGGATGCTCATTTCAAGTAACGAGTATAATGAGCGTCAATGAGAAATCAAAGCATTTTTCCAGAAGACCCTACAAGGAGGTCTGGGGGGGGCACTGAAAATGATGAAATGGATGGTAAAAGTGCTGAATGGAAGGAGAACAGCATGGAGAAGACCCCTGGATGCATCTCTGACTCCCAGATCGCTACTGAGAACAAATTTCCATGTCTCAATGTTATAAAATTCTGTGAGGCATCCATGGGTTCAAAATCTCACTACACCCCTAGATGAATTCCTTATGTAGTGGACTTTCCAAGATGGGGTCACCTGGGGGTGGGGGTTCTGCTGTTTTGGCACCTCAGGGGCTAAACTAATGGAGCCCATAATCTATTCAAAAGGAATCTGCGTTCTAAAAGCCAAGTAGCGCTGCTTCCCATCTGATCCCTGCCGGGTGCTCAAACAGTAGTGTATATCCACATATAGAATGCTGCCACTGTGGCACCCCAGGGGTCTGGTTTCCACAGTAATGCAATGTTATGTCTGAGAGCAGGTGGGAGGTCTCTTGGTCAGGAATCCTATGCATGCCACACCTCCTGCCCAGTCCTGGGAGGGGAAGGACTTCCCCTATATAAACCTGGGGCTGAGGCAGGGTTAGTGAGTTCAGAGGGAGAGTTCAGCCAGGAGGGCTGACAGGGAGCTGTGGCCCCGGCTGGGCCCAGCTCCTGGGCCATGCCAGAAGTAGAGACAGAGAAGAGAAGCAGATATAGGAAAAGAACATCAGGAGCTCTGTGGGAGCAGTGTTACAAGGTGTCAGGGGCTGGCAGCTGCAGAGCTCGCCCTGACTGAGAAGATTTCTTACCGGACCCGGAGTCCGAGGCTGTGGGGACTAACTCCTACCCAGCAGCAGAATCCGTCAGGCAGGGGATTTCAGGTCCTCTGGCCAAGAAACCCGAAGGCACGGTCACACGCATGGGACCAGCACCGCCGTCGTGGAGCGGAAGCTACTAGAAGGCCCCGAGTCACCGGCCATACGGGTGAGCACCACACGGTACACTCAGGGACGTGGGCTACCTATACCCGCCTCTAGCAAGGTAGCCAGAAGAGTATCGTTAGTTTGGGAGGCCTACAACTCCGCCTGGCCAGGGGAGATCCCATCTGCTCAAGGACTGACCAGGCCCCGATCGCTAGCCAGTACTCCGGGAGGGTCTATCGTTGTCACCAGTAAAGACCCTGAACTACACCGTACCGTCTCCGAGTGGTTCCTGCTACCCCCATCATCCACGTCGGCTGCCCTGAGGCCATACCCCTCCCGTTGGGGGTTATACTATCACGCTGCACAATCCTACCACCGGCCTCAGCGGTCTGCCCTGCAGCAGCAGCTCCTTAGCTGTACTCAACGGGTGGCGTAGTCGTCCTACATCTACTGCTAATATACCGCCACTTAGTCTGACTCCCTGGGCACGGACCGGATCACCGCCACGAGACTACAACCCACAAGAGATCCGGCTCCGGGTAAGCTCCCGCGTGCGCAACGCAGCGCGACACAGGCCCAGGGGCGCGTCAACTTTTGGCGTAGTCGGCAGGATTTCGTGCCCGCAACCACCGGGTACTGCGTGCCTGAAAAAGACTGTTCAAACTTACCTGTGGTGAAGATTCCCGCCATCCGGCGCCATCTTCGGCCTTCTTCCCGCCATACGTGGAGTTTTCCCGCCATTGGACGCCATCTTGAGGACGCCGCGCGGGAAGAAGAGGGGCGTGGACTCCGAAAGCGCGCGAGAACTGAAGCCCCGCCTCACGTCCGGACGTTGCGTAAGGTCCTGGAAGGAGCCCAGCAGACGCCGACATCACAGGAGCGCGACGGAAGGTCCTCAACCCTGACGATCCACTGCGGAGCCGCGGCCTACGGAAGAGGATCATCGCAAGGTAGGCCACGGTCCACTAGAGGGGAGAAGGATGTCGGATACGGAGGAGAGCTTCACCGCTTCAACCCCCGCCAGCACCACCGCTGTTGCGGTCATGCCTTTCACCATGCCCTATATCCCGGGGGCAGCCTGGCTACCCCAGTACTCAGGGGAGTCACATACCCTGCATGACTTTAGAGAAAAGCTGGATAGCCTCTTCCAGGTGTACCCCCTCACAGAGGAGCAAAAAGTGAGCATCCTGGTGGCCCAATTAACCGGGGCAGCCCAAAGGGAGGTAAAGTCCTGGCCACCTGGAAGGAGGACTGTCGCAGAGATACTAACCCAGCTAACCGAGGAGGAGCTGCAGTACTACCAATACGAGGAAAGCCAAGAGGACCCGGACGGGTCTGAGGACTACCCTCAGGAGGGAGCACAAAGAGGACATAGCTACTGAAGGGAAGTAGCGTGAATAAAGAGCTGTAAATAGTTACCCGTAAGGGTACAAGGACTGCTGCTAATTAAAATATGGTCCCCGTTGGGATTAGTGAATTGTACCCCATGTGCCCCTATCCCTTACCAGGCTGAGGACTGTGAGCAGCCATCCCCTATCCCTTACCAGGCTGAGGACTGTGAGCAGCCAATCCTTATCCCCACTGGCCGAGGACTGAGAGCGGCCATATCCTGTAAATAATTATGTGTTTCTAGTAATTTATAGGAGTCCTTGGTGGATTTACCGGGAATCCTTTGTACAGTTAGTGGAGCGTAACCCAGGATGGACTAAAAGACTGTTAAGGACTCGGGGCAGGACAGACCCCTACCTGGTTACGTCTCCCTGTTTTGGTGAAATGGACACCTTTGTTTCCTTCAAAGACTGCACCCGGTTGCGGACATGCCGTGACCACCTTTATGTGTTTTTCTTATTGTATTATTATTGTTATACCCTGTTATGTCTTTCTAAAAAAAAATATGTTTAGTCCCGGAGTACTAAATTTCACTAGGGGGGAATGTGGCACCCCAGGGGTCTGGTTTCCACAGTAATGCAATGTTATGTCTGAGAGCAGGTGGGAGGTCTCTTGGTCAGGAATCCTATGCATGCCACACCTCCTGCCCAGTCCTGGGAGGGGAAGGACTTCCCCTATATAAACCTGGGGCTGAGGCAGGGTTAGTGAGTTCAGAGGGAGAGTTCAGCCAGGAGGGCTGACAGGGAGCTGTGGCCCCGGCTGGGCCCAGCTCCTGGGCCATGCCAGAAGTAGAGACAGAGAAGAGAAGCAGATATAGGAAAAGAACATCAGGAGCTCTGTGGGAGCAGTGTTACAAGGTGTCAGGGGCTGGCAGCTGCAGAGCTCGCCCTGACTGAGAAGATTTCTTACCGGACCCGGAGTCCGAGGCTGTGGGGACTAACTCCTACCCAGCAGCAGAATCCGTCAGGCAGGGGATTTCAGGTCCTCTGGCCAAGAAACCCGAAGGCACGGTCACACGCATGGGACCAGCACCGCCGTCGTGGAGCGGAAGCTACTAGAAGGCCCCGAGTCACCGGCCATACAGGTGAGCACCACACGGTACACTCAGGGACGTGGGCTACCTATACCCGCCTCTAGCAAGGTAGCCAGAAGAGTATCGTTAGTTTGGGAGGCCTACAACTCCGCCTGGCCAGGGGAGATCCCATCTGCTCAAGGACTGACCAGGCCCCGATCGCTAGCCAGTACTCCGGGAGGGTCTATCGTTGTCACCAGTAAAGACCCTGAACTACACCGTACCGTCTCCGAGTGGTTCCTGCTACCCCCATCATCCACGTCGGCTGCCCTGAGGCCATACCCCTCCCGTTGGGGGTTATACTATCACGCTGCACAATCCTACCACCGGCCTCAGCGGTCTGCCCTGCAGCAGCAGCTCCTTAGCTGTACTCAACGGGTGGCGTAGTCGTCCTACATCTACTGCTAATATACCGCCACTTAGTCTGACTCCCTGGGCACGGACCGGATCACCGCCACGAGACTACAACCCACAAGAGATCCGGCTCCGGGTAAGCTCCCGCGTGCGCAACGCAGCGCGACACAGGCCCAGGGGCGCGTCAACTTATGCGGGAGAAATTGCAGAACAAATTGTTGGGTCCAATTTCTCCCATCACCCCTTGTGTAAATTATAAATTTGGTGCTAAAACAGTGTTTTTGTAAAAAAAAAAAAAATGTTTGTTCTCACATCTAAATGTGTTATTTCTTGAGGTGGCTAGTTTCCAAAATGCTGTCACTTGTGGGGGTTTCTGCTGTTTTTCATGTCAGGGGCTCTCCAAATGTGACATGGCATCCACTCTTGATTCAGTCTTTTTTGCGTTCAAAAAGTCAAAACGGTGCTCCTTCCCTTCCAAGCCTTGTTGTGTGCCCAAACAATAGTTTTCCCCCACATATGGGGAATCAACGTGCTCAGTAGAAATTGCACAACAAATTTTGTGGTCCATTTTATCCTGTTACCCTTGTGAAAATAAAAAATTTGGGGCTATAGTAAAATTTTTGTGAAAAAAAGTAAAATGTTAATTTTTGCTTTCACATTACTTTAGTTCCTGTGAAGCACATGAAGGGTTAATAAACTTCTTGAATGCGGTTTTGAGGACTTGGAGGGGTGCAGTTTTTAGAATGGTGTCACTTTTGGGTATTTTCTGTCATATCGGCCTCCCAAAGTCACTTCAAATGTGATGTGGTCCCTATAAAAATAGTTTTGTAAATTTTGTTGGAAAAATTAGAAATCGCTGGAAAACATTTAAACCTTCTAACTTCCTAACAAAAATAAAATTATGTTTTAAAAATTGTGCTGTTGTAAAGTAAACATATGGGAAATATTATTTATTAACTATTTTGTGTGACATAACTCTCTGGTTTAAAGGCATAGGAATTAAAAGTTTGAAAATTGCAAAATTTTCAAAATTTTCACCAAATTGTCGTATCAAAATTTTTTACCACTATCATGAAATACAATATGTCACTAAAAACAGTCTCAGAATCAGCGGGATCCATTGAAGCATTCCAGAGTTATTACCACATGAAGTGACACTGGTCAGAATTGAAAAATTTGGCCTGGTCATTAATGTCCAAATTGTCTCAGTCACTAAGGGGTTAATAGACAATTTACACAGGAAGACTGCGCTTCAGATACACTCTGAATGATCTGTATTAGACGATTGTTCATTGGCTGTCATTGTTCTCGGCAGCACAAGTCTTGTGCCAAGAATGATAATGTTGTGTGCATGCCAAAAGATCATTTCACCTGACGATTGAGCAGTTTGTTTATTCGGAGGATTTTTCGCAGCCGATTTAGGCCGGTTTCACATGTCCGTATATTTCGGTATAAACCGGTACCAGAGATATCCGTGTCTCATGTTTCCCTGTGTGTCACATGTGGCAACCATGTGCCACCCCTGAGCAGCATCAAGAGCACACGGAACGGTGCCTGGGAATCACTGTACAGTTAGCACTGTTCCCATGCGCGGGGTGCTGAACACTGCCCTCATCATGGTTCCTACCGGTGCTGCGATCAGCACCAGCAGGAGACAATGATGAGGGTAGTAGTGTCTGCTCCCGCAGTGTCCACCTGTAAAAATAAGAATAAAATAATAAAATCCTTATACTCACATGTCCTATGTGTCCCTAGCTTTAATTCTCTGACCGCTGATGCTGAGGAGCCAGGGATAATGAGCCGCACCAGCGAGCGGGCCCCGGAGCTGAGCTCAGGAGCGGTGTCCTGTCACTCAGTGAGCCCAGCTCCGGGGCCATGTGTCTATAAATTCTTAGTGGGGTTTTTCCTAAAATTGTCAGCCGTTGGACTCACTGCATACCCTATAACTGTATAGCAGACTCTCTCCTTTCTAATGGGAACATGTCGTACTTGTTACTGTGGCCCTGCTCCATGTGTCTTTAAATTCTTAGTGGGGTTTTTCCTAAAATTGTCAGCTGTTGGACTCACTGCATACCCTATAACTGTATAGCAGACTCTCTCCTTTCTAATGGGAACAAGTCGTACCTTGTTACTGTGGCCCTGCTCTGTGTGTCTTTAAATTCTTAGTGGGTTTTTTCCTAAAATTGTCAGCCATTGGACTCATTGCATACCCTATAACTGTATAGCAGACCCTCTCCTTTCTAATGGGAACATGTCGTACCTTGTTACTGTGGCCCTGCTCTATGTGTCTTTAAATTCTTAATGGGGTTTTTCCCAAATTTTGGCAGCCCTTGCAGTCACAGCATGGGCATTACCAGTTATAGGAGACCCGATCCTTTATAATGGGAACATTTTTTTACTGAGACCCTCCTCTATGTCTCTTCAAAGGGGTATTGGGTTGCATCCAAATTTCTGGCAGCCCTTGCAGTCACTGGATAAGCTATAACAGTATAGGAGACCCACTTGTTAATAATGGGAACAACAAAGCATAGCCGGCTGATGGCTCTCTAACAATTGCTAGGGCCGACTGCTGGCCTTTTAAGAATAGTAAGGGCCGTCTGATGTCCCTATAAAAATAGGCTTTATGACTTTCAGAGTCCCTCCATCATAAATAAAACAGGAAGTGTCTGATGATGTGTCACACACCACATTACCAGCTAAGGTTGTAAAATGTTAAAATGACATTTCCCGGTGAATGCATTTGTCTTAAAAAAATACATAAAAAAAAACAAAACAATAGGATCTTTCTTTAGTATAAAAAACAGCGTCACCAATTTAGCAACAATGTAATCACATTGTTCAGCTCATGCACCTCCTCCTCCATCTCCGAAATGACCACATCAGTCACAAGCTGACAGCACTGCAGCACTGTCTTGGCCAAGCAGCAACAGGCTGTGCTGAAGATAACATGCTTAATACTTAATTGACAAACCGCCCAGCGCTGCAGAGTTGTTGAAAGCTGTAACACAGCAGTCTGATCTGTGGCTCTCACCGCTGAACATACAGCCAGGCATGGTCGTGTGTGTCAATGTCCGGAACCTGGTGACGGAGAAATGACACCTAGAATAGATATGGTTTCCCTCTATGCCAGACCTTTCGCCGAGCTAAATACAACTCTCAGCAAAAAAAGCTGTGGAGTGGCTCCATACCGTCCCTGGCCACATTCACCTGTCCACGTGTTTGTGGTTAGGCGGTCCTTCCCAGTAAGTGCACTGGGGAGGGCACTGGTAATGTTGTGGGACCCATGCTTGTGGAAGGCGGAGACGACACCGGGAGAAACAGTGGCGGCTGGGGACCGAGTATGGATACCCGGCCGCCGCAGGCATGAGGTTATGAAAAGCTTCCGCCTCCACGAGCCTAAAAGGCCACATTTCAAGTGCAAGCAGCTGTCAAAAATTTGGCAGTATAGTATTGCAGCCTGTGGGTGGGTGGCTGCCTGCATACTTGCGCTTGCATTCCAAGGAATGGGGTAGGGAAAACTGAATGCTGCACTGGGACAAGGACGTGGACGGTGATGTCTGCAACGACAGGTGCATGGCGGGAGGCATCTTCGCATGCGCCAAGAATCACTTATGATGGGCACACTTTTAGGCAGTGACCTGGGAGTCAGAAATGGTTCCAGAGGTCTTCCCCATGCTGGTCCCATGTCTTTTCAGCACTGTATGCATGTGTCTGATGATGTGTCACACACCACATGGCCAGATAAGGTTGTAAAATGTTAAAATGACATTTCCCAGTGTATGCATTTGTCTTTGCTGAAAGCAATGCAGAAGTGCAAAATCGCATCAAAAACTACGTGTGAACATAGCCCAAGGTGTGGAGGAGTATTTTTGGTTTTGGTTATTTATTTTGCCATATATACAAGTCATTACCCTGGAAAGGATGTTCCTTAATATATTTCCCAGGAAAATCCATTTTGGTTTTGTTTTTGTATGTTTTATTGTGAGTCCGTAAAAGTGGCGTAATACTCTGACAACGTTGTTGACAGCAGTGACTTGGGAGTCAGAAATGCTTCCAGGGGTCTTCCCCATGCTGTTCCCATGTCATTTGGGCACTGTTCCCATCGATTTGGGAAATTTTTAGGCCCTCTGCAGACCGCCGGGTGGAGCCGCCTGAAAAATGCTCGAGTTTCCCATAGACTTACATTGGGCTCGTTGCTCGGGTCGAGCACCCGAGTATTACAATGTGCTCGACCCGAGCAACGAGTACCCAAGCATTTTAGTGCTCGCTCATCACTAATAATAATGCCTACACACTGTAGTTCACTCCCAGAAGATTTAGGTCTGAGCCGAAAATACAACAAACAAGCGTTTTTAAATGAAAAAAAATTCTGTTGTTTACCCGAGAAACACTCAGGTAATCCTACCTTAAGTTCTTCATAGCATTCTGCAGGGTATTTACTCATGTACTGCTGAAGATCGGCAACCTCCAGAGTCAATCCTTTCAAGCATTGAGCAAGCTCCTGGATGGTACACATACTGAAGATAACCCAGGAAGAGGAGAGGAGAAAAAAAAACAAAACTTTTTTTTTTTTTAAACAGGGCGGGACATACTGTTATGTACTGCAACTTAGAACTAAGGAATAGGAGGGAAAAGCTGTCCCTTCACTGAGACTCAGCTTAACCCTACGCTGGAGTGGGTGCCCTATTATGAATAGCCGCACCTAAACTCCTGCACTGAACTCAAACGAAGACATGAAGGAAGGGGAAAAGGGGTCCCTAAAAGATCTAAGGACTGGGAGCAAAACTGGAGACCTCCTAACAGAAAAGTTAGTTGCAGAAACGAAGATAAAAGGGAACAAAACTGGTGGAACAAGAAGTCCCAAGCAATCAATTGTCCAAAGCACAAAGAACTTAACAAGGCTACTTAGCCAGAGCACAAGCGTAACAACACTGATGTGCAGCATGGAATGGGAGACAGGTGCTAAGTAATAAAGAGTGAAGAGATCACGTGACCAAGACACCCAGCACCAGAGGAAAAGACTAGAAGCCAGCAAACCACAACAAGATGGCCGATAGTAAAACAACATAGATTCTAACAGCCAGACTGCCAACAGCCAAGACTTCCCTTTCCTGACAAAGAGGACGACTGTCCATGCTTTCCTCCTCCTCATCCTCCACCTTTCCACCTCTTCATTCTCCCTCTCCTCACGCCATCCACGCTGACCAGGCGGTATGAATGTTGTGTGGGTAGTAACATCTGTAGCGCATGAAACCAGCTCCTGTTCCTCCTCCTGTTCCTCCTTCTCCTCATTATCACCCAACCTGCATTGAGATGAGATGAGGCTAGGCTGTGTAGCATCAACCTGTATAGTTCCTTGCTCCATATCATGCTCCGCCTGCAATGCCTCCTCTTTAATTGTGAGCAACAAGCGTTTCATTAGACAGAGAAGAAGGATGGTGACGTCTTCGCCGCTCACCATCTTGATGGAGTCCTCAAAGTTTTGGAGGATGGCACAGATGTCAGACATTTATGCCCACTCATCAGCTCTTATGTGTGGAGGCTGACTTGAATACCGACAGGCGTATTGAAGCTGGTACTCAACGACTGCCCTCTGCTGCTCACAAATCCTCCCCAACATATGCAAGGTTGAGTTCTACTGTATGGTGACATCACACACCAGTTGATGAGCTGGAAGCTGCAAGCCCTGCTGAAGCACAGCGAGGGTGGTGGAAGCTGTAGCTGACTTTCCGAAATGGGCAGACTGACGGCGTACTTTGACAACCAGCAAAGGCAGATCTGGGTAAGTTTTGAAAAACCGCTGAATCACTAGGTTGAGCACATGGACCAGGCATGGTACTTGTGCGAGGTTGCCAAGCTTCAGAGCCACCACCAGGTTCTGGCCATTGTCACACACCACCATGCCTGGCTGTAGGTGCAGCGGTGACAGCCAGAGTTCTGCCTGCTCTGTTAAAGCTGTCAACAACACCATAGAGGTGTGCGGTTTGTCCCATAAGCATATCAGCTTCAGCACAGCCTGTTGCCACTTGGCCGAGGCAGTACTACAGTGCTTCCAGCTTCCTACTGATGTGGTAATTTCGGAGATGGAGGCTGAAGAGGAGGAGGAGGTGCAGGAGCTTTATAATGTAGGGGCAACCCTGATTGACCCAGGGCCCACAATCCTTGGCGTCAGGAGGATGTGTTCCGTCCGACTGGGTCCCGGCTTCCCCTATTAACCCAGTGTGCCATCAGCGAGATGTATCGTCCCTGGCCACAAGCACTTGTCCATGTGTCCGTGGTTAGGTGGACCTTCCCTGTAACTGCATTGTGGAGGGCACGGCTAATGATCTGGGACACGTGCTTGTGTAAGGCAGGGACACCACACAGGGAGAAATAGTGGCAGCTGGAAACCGAGTACTGAGGGATGGCCACCACCATGAGGTTGAAGAAAGATTGCGTCTCCACGAGCCTAAAAGACAATATTTAAAGTGCAAGCATTTTAGAAATGTGGCAGTTTAGTGCTATGGCCTGTGGGTGGTTGGCTGCATATTTGCGCTTGCGTTCAAAGGACTGGGGCAGGGACAAATGAATGCAGCCCTGGGACAAGGATGTGCACGTGGTTGCTGATGGTGGTGGTTGTGAGTGTCAAACTACAGGTGCAGGGCGGGAGGCATCTTTGCCTGCACCATGGACAGAGGATTGGTGTGCACGCACAACAGCGGTACAGGCAGTATTGTCACCCTTAGACACTGTTTCTGGACTCTGGCATTACTAGTCGGGTGCTTTGCTGTCATGTGCCTGAGCTTGCTGGTGGTGGTCAGGCTGGTAATTTTGCTGCCCCTGATGATGCTGGCATGGCAGATTTTGCAAATAGCCTTTTTTTGGGTTAACTGGACAGTTTTTAAAAAAGAGCCAGACTCTGGAAGACCTAACAGTTGGACTGGCAACTTTCCTCGTGTTAATGTCCCACCTCGTCTTCCCCGTATGCACCCTGGGCCTCCTTCTGACTCGCTGGCAATTGTGTCTCATCATCATCATCCACCTCTTGCGACAGTAATTGCACTTTTCGACCGTCGCCTTTATGTAACCATGGCTGCTCAAATATTTGGGCATAGCTACATGTGATCTCTTCTTGCCCCACTTGAAACGGGCCAGGAGAGAGGCCCAAATCTATAAATGGGAAAGTAAACAGCTCTTCTGAGCGTTCAAGTGTGGGATCAGCTGTCTCTGGGCACTCGGCATAGTGGGAGTAAGGAGGATCAGGGTGAGGAATATGTGGTCCATACTCATGGCTACTGAGACTGGACAGTGTGAAAGACGGTGGTGGTGGTGGCAAAGTGACTGGAAGCATTATATGCTATCCAACCAACAACCTTTTCACACTGCTCTGGCTTTAAGAGTGGGGTTCCGCTGCCCCCTACAAAGTGGGACAGGAAGATAGGGTGACCATGATGTGGGTGCTTGTTGTGCTCACTCAGCAGACATAATTTCAGCTTGCCCACGGCATAGGCCTTTGCGTGCACCATCACCATTACGTCCACTTCACTGTCCCTTGCCAAGCGTTTTGCCCATTTTAAATGGAGTGTAATTTTTGTCCCGCTCCAAAAAATGTCACGATTATAACTGCAGTAATATCGGATCACGTCTGATGACCAGGGTTTTAGGCAATGGCCTTATAGATGTGGTATTGGTCAGCGATCAAGTGTGAATAGGATGAACAACACACAACTGGCAGACTTTAAATGGAGGGTAATATGTAGCTTGCTCCAAAAAATGTCACGATTATCTCCTCAGTAATATCGGATAACGTCTGATGACTACGGTTTTAGGCAGTGGCCTTATAAATGTGGTATTGGTCAGCGACGAAGTGTGAATAGGATGAACAACACACAACTGGCAGACTTTAAATGGAGGGTAATATTTGGCACGCTCCAAAAAATGTCATGATTACCGCAGTAATATCAGATAACGTCTGATGACCACGGTTTTAGGCCTTATAGATGTGGTGTTGGTCATAAACCAAGTGTGAATAGCATGAATAACACACAGCTGGCAGACTTTAAATGGAGGGTAAAATTTGGCATGCTCCAAAAAATGTCATGATTATTACAGCAGTAATATCGGATAATGTCTGATGACCATGGTTTTAGGCAGTGGCCTTATAGATGTGGCATTGGTCAGCGACCAAGTGTGAATATGTTGAACAACACATAACTTGCAGACTTTAAATGGAGGGTAATATTTGGCATGCTCCAAAACATGTCACAATTATTACAGAAGTAATATCATATCACGTCTGACCACGGTTTTAAGCAGTGGCGTTATAGATATAAATAATCAGGATTAAGAGCAAAAAAAAATTTGGATGTGAATGTATTTTAATGCACATCTGAAACACACTTCTTTTTTGTGTAGCATCATGGGAAAGTGTAAAGAAATCAGCCAAGATATCAGGAAGAAAAATGTGGACTTTCACAAGTCTGGCTCATCCTTGGGTACAATTTCAAGATACCTGAAGGTGCCTCGCTCATCTGTACAAACAATTATACATAAGTACAAACAAGATGGGAATGTCCAGCATTCATACTGCTCAGGAAGGTAATGGGTTCTGTGTCCCAGACATGAACGTGTTTTGGTCCAACATGTGCATATAAATCCAAGGACAAAAGCAAAAGACCTTGTGAAGATGATGGCAGAAGCTGATAAGATTGTGTCAATATCCACAGTGAAACGAGTACTGTATCAACATAGGCTGAAAGTCCATGCTGCCAGGAAGAAGTCATTACTCCAAAAGAAACATAAAGAAACCAGATTAATGTTTGTAAATGTACACAGGAACAAAGACCTTAATTTTTGGAAACTTGTCCTGTGGTCTGAAGAAACTAAAATTTAACTTTTTGGGCATAATGACCATCGTTAAGTTTGGAGGAAAAAGGGAGAAGATTGGAAGCCTAAGAATACCATCCCAACTGTGAAATACGGGGGTGGCATCATCATGTTGTGGGGTTGCTTTGACAACCAGCTCCGGCAGATCCGGGTAAGTTTTGAAAAACCGCTGAATCACTAGGTTGAGCACATGGAACAGGCATGGTACTTGTGCGAGGTTGCCAAGCTTCAGAGCCACCACCAGGTTCTGGCCATTGTCACACACCACCATGCCTGGCTGTAGGTGCAGTGGTGACAGCCAGAGTTCTGCCTGCTCTGTTAAAGCTGTCAACAACACCATAGAGGTGTGCGGTTTGTCCCATAAGCATATCAGCTTCAGCACAGCCTGTTGCCACTTGGCCGATGCAGTACTGCAGTGCTTCCAGCTTCCTACTGATGTGGTAATTTCGGAGATGGAGGCTGAAGAGGAGGAGGAGGTGCAGGAGCTTTATAATGTAGGGGCAACTCTGATTGACCCAGGGCCCACAATCCTTGGCGTCAGGAGGATCTGTTCCGTCCGACTGGGTCCCGGCTTCCCCTATTAACCCAGTGTGCCATCAGCGAGATGTATCGTCCCTGGCCACAAGCACTTGTCCATGTGTCCGTGGTTAGGTGGACCTTCCCTGTAACTGCATTGTTGAGGGCACGGCTAATGATCTGGGACACGTGCTTGTGTAAGGCAGGGACACCACACAGGGAGAAATAGTGGCAGCTGGAAACCGAGTACTGAGGGATGGCCGCCACCATGAGGTTGAAGAAAGATTGCGTCTCCACGAGCCTAAAAGACAATATTTAAAGTGCAAGCATTTTAGAAATGTGGCAGTTTAGTGCTATGGCCTGTGGGTGGTTGGCTGCATATTTGCGCTTGCGTTCAAAGGACTGGGGCAGGGACAAATGAATGCAGCCCTGGGACAAGGATGTGCACGTGGTTGCTGATGGTGGTGGTTGTGAGTGTCAAACTACAGGTGCAGGGCGGGAGGCATCTTCGCCTTCACCATGGACAGAGGATTAGCGTGCACGCACAACAGCGGTACAGGCAGTATTGTCACCCTTAGACACTGTTTCTGGACTCTGGCATTACTAGTCGGGTGCTTTGCTGTCATGTGCCTGAGCTTGCTGGTGGTGGTCAGGCTGGTAGTTTTGCTGCCCCTGATGATGCTGGCATGGCAGATTTTGCAAATAGCCTTTTTTGGGGTTAACTGGACAGTTTTTAAAAAAGAGCCAGACTCTGGAAGACCTAACAGTTGGACTGGCAACTTTCCTCGTGTTAATGTCCCACCTCGTCTTCCCCGTATGCACCCTGTGCCTCCTTCTGACTCGCTGGCAATTGTGTCTCATCATCATCATCCACCTCTTGCGACAGTAATTGCACTTTTCGACCGTCGCCTTTATGTAACCATGGCTGCTCAAATATTTGGGCATAGCTACATGTGATCTCTTCTTGCCCCACTTGAAACGGGCCAGGAGAGAGGCCCAAATCTATAAATGGGAAAGTAAACAGCTCTTCTGAGCGTTCAAGTGTGGGATCAGTTGTCTCTGGGCACTCGGCATAGTGGGAGTAAGGAGGATCAGGGTGAGGAATATGTGGTCCATACTCATGGCTACTGAGACTGGACAGTGTGAAAGACGGTGGTGGTGGTGGCAAAGTGACTGGAAGCATTATATGCTATCCAACCAACAACCTTTTCACACTGCTCTGGCTTTAAGAGTGGGGTTCCGCTGCCCCCTACAAAGTGGGACAGAAAGATAGGGTGGCCATGATGTGGGTGTTTGTTGTGCTCACTCAGCAGACATAATTTCAGCTTGCCCACGGCATAGGCCTTTGCGTGCACCATCACCATTACGTCCACTTCACTGTCCCTTGCCAAGCGTTTTGCCCATTTTAAATGGAGTGTAATTTTTGGCCCGCTCCAAAAAATGTCACGATTATAACTGCAGTAATATCGGATCACGTCTGATGACCAGGATTTTAGGCAATGGCCTTATAGATGTGGTATTGGTCAGCGATCAAGTGTGAATAGGATGAACAACACACAACTGGCAGACTTTAAATGGAGGGTAATATGTAGCTTGCTCCAAAAAATGTCACGATTATCTCCTCAGTAATATCGGATAACGTCTGATGACTACGGTTTTAGGCAGTGGCCTTATAAATGTGGCATTGGTCAGCGACCAAGTGTGAATAGGATGAACAAGACACAACTGGCAGACTTTAAATGGAGGGTAATATTTGGCACGCTCCAAAAAATGTCATGATTACTGCAGTAATATCAGATGACGTCTGATGACCACGGTTTTAGGCAGTGGCCTTATAGATGTGGTATTGGTCAGCGATCAAGTGTGAATAGGATGAACAACACACAACTGGCAGACTTTAAATGGAGGGTAATATTTGGCATGCTCCAAAAAATGTCATGATTACTGCAGTAATTGTTATGTTCTGCTACCAGAGCTAAGGAAAGAGAGGAGATCTGTCCCTACGATAGAACTCAGCTTAATCCCTACGATGTAACAGGGAACCTGATCCTGCGATCAGACCTGCTAAAGTCCTAAGCTAGTCTGTATGGAGACCTATAGATGTGGGGAAGGAATCCCTACAAGTACTAAGGACTGGGAGGAATATGGGACACCTCCTAACAGAAATAGTAGCAGACAGACGAACAAACAAAATATATAGAACATAGAGGTCAGTAGACCAAGCAAACTAACAGAGCAAGACACAGAGCACAGGCTAGCTAGAAAGTAGATATACAATGAAGTCCAGCAAAGCCAGAAGGGCGGAGCAGGATTAAATAGGCCAACAAGGTCATGTGACCAGCAAAGGAAAAAAAACTAAGAGCAAGGTTCTAACAGTACCCCCCCTCCTAAGAGGATCCTCCGGATCCCCTAGGACCAGGCTTATCAGGAAATCTCCTGTGAAACGCTCTGATAAGTCTGGACGCGGAAACATCATCCGACCTCACCCAAGAGTTATCCTCGGGACCGAAACCTTTCCAGGCCACAAGATACTGCAAACTACCTCTATACCGTCTAGAGTTAAGGATGCGAGAAATTTCATATTCCCCGTCCTCCTCCACCGGAGGAACAGAGGCAGAGGCGTCACAATCCGACACAACAGCTTTTTTCAACAGAGAGACATGAAATACCGGATTAATTCTCCAGGAGGTAGGAACCTCCAACCTAACAGCAGATTGGTTGACAACCTGAAGCACCTTAAAGGGCCCTACAAACTTGGGACCCAATTTCTTTGAAGGAATCCTCAACCGCAGATTCCTAGAGGACAACCAAACCATGTCACCAACAGCGAACAAAACCTCCTGTCGTTTCCTATCAAAGTAGTCTTTAGATTTTCTGTTGGCCTCCTGAAGATTACCACGCACATCCGTCCAAACTCTCTCCAAATCACCGGAAAAATTCTCCTCCTCAGGCACGGCAGATCCCAACTTGGAGAACGACCCAAACGACGGATGTCTCCCAGAACAACAAAAAAAAGGCGAACAACCAGCAGAAGAAGATGTATGATTGTTCAGAGCAAATTCAGCAAGTGGCAGAAACTCAGACCACCCCTCTTGATTGTCTGCCACAAAACAACGCAAGAACTGCTCAACATCCTGGTTTTTCCTTTCTGTCTGGCCATTAGATTCAGGATGATATCCGGACGAGAACGACAAATGAACTCCCAACCTATCACAAAAGGCACGCCAAAAACGAGCCACGAACTGAGGACCCCTATCAGAAACAATGTCAGTAGGAATGCCATGAAGTCTGACAATTTCCTTGACAAAGGCCTTAGCGAGAGTTTTAGCGCAGGGCAGTTTGACGAAAGGAACCAAGTGACACATCTTGCTAAAACGGTCCACGACCACCCAGATGACAGTAAAACCCTCAGAGGGGGGAAGGTCAGTTATAAAGTCCATAGCCAAATGTGTCCAAGGAGCACTGGGAACCTCCAAAGGACAAAGCAACCCCGCAGCAGGAGTATGTGAGGACTTAGATCTAGCACATATAGTACATTGACGCACCCACTTAATGACTTCCTTCTGCCATCCAGGCCACCAAAAACTGCGACCCACCAGTCTCTTGGTCTCAGAGATTCCGGGATGACCTGCCAACCGAGATTCGTGACACTCAACAAACAAATCTCTCCTAAAGGTCCCAGGCACAAACAACCTCCCATGAGGAGTGTTAGAAGGGGCATTCTCCTGTGCTTTAAGAATCTCATTTTCCAAAACGGAGTCCAAAGCAGCTATCACAACACCTTCTTGTAAAATGTTCTCCTCTTTCTCAGCACCGACTATGGGAGAAAAACTGCGAGACAAGGCATCCGCCTTAACATTCTTAGTACCAGGGATGTAAGTAACGGAGAAATTAAACCGCGAGAAAAACAGTGCCCACCTAGCCTGACGGGCATTCAGGCGCTTGGCAGCATCAAGATATATCAGATTTTTATGATCCGTAAGAACCTGAACGGGAAATTCCGCACCTTCCAAGAAGTGGCGCCAGTGTTCAAATGCGAGTTTAATAGCCAATAATTCCCGATTACCAATATCGTAATTCAGTTCAGTCTCCGAAAATTTTTTTGAAAAAAAGGCACAGGGATGTAATCCATCCCCGTTATCCTGAGACAATACTGCGCCAACCCCCACAGAGGAAGCATCAACCTCAACCAAAAACGGACTAGTAACATCAGGCTGCATAAGGATGGGAGCAGAGGTGAACCTCTCCTTGAGATACACAAAAGCTTCAATGGCCTCAGAAGACCACTGAACCGCATCAGCACCTTTCCTGGTGAGATCAGTCAGAGGTTTGACAATACTAGAAAATTTTTTTATGAATTTTCTATAGTAATTGGCGAAACCCAAAAACCTCTGTATCGATTTCAAACCAATAGGCCTAGGCCATTCCTGCACAGCCTGAACCTTAACCGGATCCATCTCAAAACCTTTGCTGGAGATAATGTAGCCCAAAAAACTAATTCTCTGTACAGCGAACTCACATTTCTCCAGCTTAGCAAAAAGCGAATTGTCCATTAATAACTGTAATACCTCACGCACGCTCCGCCAATGAGACTCCAGATCCGGCGAATAAATCAAAATGTCATCCAAATACACAACCACATTTTTACCGATCAAAGGTCTAAGGATGTCATTAATCAGATTCTGAAAAAATGCAGGAGCATTATTAAGACCAAAAGGCATAACCAGATTCTCAAAATGACCCACAGGAGTGTTAAAAGCAGTCTTCCATTCGTCACCCTCCTTCATGCGCAACAGATTGTATGCCCCCTTAAGGTCAATTTTAGAGAACCACTTGGCCCCCATTAACTGGTTAAACAGATCAGGAATCAATGGCAGTGGGTAAGGATTGCGTACAGTAATTTTGTTAATCTCACGAAAATCCAGACAAGGACGTAAACCGCCGTCCTTTTTTTTTACAAAAAAAAATCCAACCGCCACAGGAGACTTAGAGGGCCTAATGTGACCGGCGGCCAAACTTGTCTGTATGTATTCCTCCAAAGCCTTCCTCTCAGGAATAGTAAGGTTAAATAAACGACTTTTAGGAAGAGTCGCTCCAGGGACAAATTCAATAGAACAATCATAGTCTCTATGGGGAGGCAAAACCTGCGATTCCTTCTCAGAAAAAACTCTCCAAAAATCCTGAATAGGAACAGGCAATTCTCCCCTATCCAAAGCTGCAATACGCCCATTACAACACTTGTCATAACATTTATGGCTCCAGGATTTAATTTCACTGGTAGACCAATCCAGTACAGGATTGTGAAATTTTAACCAGGGCAATCCCAATATTACTGGAGAAGGCAAGTTATTCAACACTACCAAATCCAATTTCTCATGGTGAACACCATTAATAGTGAGAGGAAATTCACAGACCTTGAGAGTAATATTCTTCAAAGGGGAACCATCCACAGAAACCACAGCAATGGGGGATGATAAAGGTTCAGGTTTTAAATTGAGTCTTTCCACGAATCCCCCATCAATAACATTCAGAGTAGACCCACAATCGACAAACACCCGAAATTCCATTAATTTTTCCTGAGCAATCGTGGAAGCAGCTAAAAATACACCCTTGGAATTTAAACAGGCAATACGGGCATGACTGACCATTTTTTTTTCTTTCTTCATACGAAGCTCACAGCCTTTAATCAAATGACCAGATTTTCCGCAATAGAAACACAAGCCTTCAAAAAATCGACGGTCTTTTTCTTGAGAGCGAGGTGCCACCGATCCAATCTCCATCGGTTCACCACTGTTAGTACACACATTCTCATAACCAGAAACTGACATAGCAGAGGATTTGCTCTCATTAACCCTTGCACGCAGTCTTCTATCCACCCGTATAGCTAATTGCATAGCCTGTTGCAAATCTTCAGGTGTAGGATAAGCAATTAGCAGGTCTTTAACCCTTTCACTGAGCCCAGCAAGAAATAGACTTTTCAGAGCAGAATCGTTCCACCCTGTTTGAGTAGACCAACGACGGAAATGAGTACAATATTTTTCCACATTACCTGATCCTTGTTTTAAACATCTCAACTCAGTCTCAGCTGATGCGACACGGTCAGGATCATCATATAATAGTCCCAAAGCAGAAAAAAAACTATCCACTGATCTGAAGCATGTATCACTAGGTTGCAAAGAAAAGGCCCACTCCTGAGGCTCTTTGCGCAAAAGTGACATTATGAACCCTACGCGCTGGGATTCATCCCCAGAGGACTTAGGTCTCAAACGAAAATACAATAAGCAAGCATTTTTGAATGAAAAAAATTCTCGGTGTTCACCAAAAAATAAATCCGGCAAACATACCTTAGGCTCCAAGAAATGTGCTCCAGGACAGTTACTCACGTGCTGACGGAGCTCGGCCACCTCCAGAGAGAGTCCCTGCAGGCGATGAACCAAATCCTGAACCGACACCATGATGGAACAGAAAAATCTTTCCTTAGAGAATTTGCTGGCTGGACTTACTGTTATGTTCTGCTACCAGAGCTAAGGAAAGAGAGGAGATCTGTCCCTACGATAGAACTCAGCTTAATCCCTACGATGTAACAGGGAACCTGATCCTGCGATCAGACCTGCTAAAGTCCTAAGCTAGTCTGTACGGAGACCTATAGATGTGAGGAAGGAATCCCTACAAGTACTAAGGACTGGGAGGAATATGGGACACCTCCTAACAGAAAAAGTAGCAGACAGACGAACAAACAAAATATATAGAACATAGAGGTCAGTAGACCAAGCAAACTAACAGAGCAAGACACAGAGCACAGGCTAGCTAGAAAGTAGATATACAATGAAGTCCAGCAAAGCCAGAAGGGCGGAGCAGGATTAAATAGGCCAACAAGGTCATGTGACCAGCAAAGGAAAAAAAACTAAGAGCAAGGTTCTAACAGTAATATCAGATGACGTCTGATGACCACGGTTTTAGGCAGTGGCCTTATAGATGTGGTATTGGTCATAGACCAAGTGTGAATAGCATGAATAACACACAGCTGGCAGACTTTAAATGGAGGGTAAAATTTGGCATGCTCCAAAAAATGTCATGATTATTACAGCAGTAATATCGGATAATGTCTGATGACCATGGTTTTAGGCAGTGGCCTTATAGATGTGCCATTGGTCAGCGACCAAGTGTGAATATGTTGAACAACACATAACTTGCAGACTTTAAATGGAGGGTAAAATTTGGCATGCTCCAAAAAATGTCACGATTATTACAGAAGTAATATCATATCACGTCTGACCACTGTTTTAAGCAGTGGCGTTATAGATATAAATAATCAGGATTAAGAGCAAAAACAATTTGGATGTGAATGTATTTTAATGCACACCTGAAACACACTTCTTTTTTGTGTAGCATCATGGGAAAGTGTAAAGAAATCAGCCAAGATATCAGGAAGAGAAATGTGGACTTTCACAAGTCTGGCTCATCCTTGGGTACAATTTCAAGATACCTGAAGGTGCCTCGCTCATCTGTACAAACAATTATACATAAGTACAAACAAGATGGGAATGTCCAGCATTCATACTGCTCAGGAAGGTAATGGGTTCTGTGTCCCAGAGATGAACGTGCTTTGGTCCAACATGTGAATATAAATCCAAGGACAAAAGCAAAAGACCTTGTGAAGATGATGGCAGAAGCTGATAAGATTGTGTCAATATCCACAGTGAAACGAGTACTGTATCAACATAGGCTGAAAGTCCATGCTGCCAGGAAGAAGTCATTACTCCAAAAGAAACATAAAGAAACCAGATTAATGTTTGTAAATGTACACAGGAACAAAGACCTTAATTTTTGGAAACTTGTCCTGTGGTCTGAAGAAACTAAAATTGAACTTTTTGGGCATAATGACCATCGTTAAGTTTGGAGGAAAAAGGGAGAAGCTTGGAAGCCTAAGAATACCATCCCAACTGTGAAATACGGGGGTGGCATCATCATGTTGTGGGGTTGTTTTTCTGCAGGAGGGTCTGGTGCCCTTCACAAAATAGATGGCATCATGAGAAAAGAAGATCATGTGACAATACTGAAGCAACATCTCAAGACATCAGCCAGGAAGTTAAAGCTTGGTAAGAAATGGGTCTTCCAAATGGACAATGACCTGAAACTGTAATGCACACGCCCGGGCTGAGCGGCGTGTGCGTGCGATTCCACTGGACCATGCCGGAGAGTGAATGCCTGGAGGGGCGTAACTAGGTATTCACCCGATCCGACCAGGGTCGCACGACGGCATACGACGCCAGTGCACCAAGGAGGAACCGAGCAGAGAGACCAGGTGCTACTCCAGGACAGACCCCGGACACAGCTGTTGACCCACACAGGGGAATACAGGAACAGACAGGTTAGGCTGGCACACAGACTGGTGGGTATAGGCAGGCACGACTGGTATGCAGGCAGGCGGGTATGCAGGCAGGGGTTACAGGCAAGCACGGCTAGAGTGCAGACAGGGAGGCGCTAGCAGGTAGGAACACAGGCGGGATAGGACCCAGTACACAGTGGGACTCAGGAACAGAACCACAGATGTGGCGGACAAACACAGCAGAGTGAGGCCGCCCAGAGAGGCGAGCGAGAGCAGGGCAGGACGAGACCGCCTAAAGCGGCGAGCGAGAGCAGAGCAGGACGAGGCCGCCCGGAGCGGCGAGCAAGAGCAGAGCAGGACGAGGCCGCCTGGAGCGGCGAGCAAGAGCAGAGCAGGACAAGGCCGCCCAGAGCAGCGAGCAAGAGCAGAGCAGGACAAGGCCGCCCGGAGCAAGAGCAGAGCAGGACGAGGCCGCCCGGAGCGGTGAGCAAGAGCAGAGCAGGACGAGGCCGCCTGGAGCGGCGAGCAAGAACAGAGCAAGACAAGGCCGCCCGGAGCGGCGAGCAAGAGCAGAGCAAGACAAGGCCGCTCGTAGCAAGAGCAGAGCAGGACAAGGCCGCCTGGAGCGGCGAGCAAGAGCAGAGCAGGCTAGAACCGCCAGGAGCGGCGAGCAAGAGCAGAGCAGGCTAGAACCGCCGGAGCGGTGAGCAAGAGCAGAGCAGGCTAGAACCGCCAGAGCGGTGAGCAAAGGCAGAGCAGGCTAGAACCGCCGGAGCGGTGAGCAAAGGCAAAGCAGGCTAGAACCGCCGGAGCGGTGAGCAAAGGCAGAGCAGGCTAGAACCGCCGGAGCGGTGAGCAAAGGCAGAGCAGGCTAGAACCGCCAGAGCGGTGAGCAAAGGCAGAGCAGACTAGAACCGCCGGAACGGTGAGCAAAGGCAGAGCAGGCTAGAACCGCCGGAGCGGTGAGCAAAGGCAGAGCAGGCTAGAACCGCTGGAGCGGTGAGCAAAGGCAGAGCAGGCTAGAACCGCCGGAGCGGTGAGCAAAGGCAGAGCAGGCTACAACCGCCGGAGCGGTGAGCAAAGGCAGAGCAGGCTAGAACCGCCAGAGCAGTGAGCAAAGGCAGAGCAGGCTAGAACCGCCGGAGCGGTGAGCAAAGGCAGAGCAGGCTAGAACCGCCGGAGCGGTGAGCAAAGGCAGAGCAGGCTAGAACCGCCGGAGCAGTGAGCAAAGGCAGAGCAGGCTAGAACAGGGCTCTGTTCACACGGAACAGACAGGAAGGGAAAGGCAGAACCAGATACCCACAGGGTACTTGCAGTGAAGTAGCGAGTGGACCACAAACTCACAACCGGGAGTACAGTGACAACGAGCAGGAGTTAGGTACGAGTTCAGACTGTGCAGAAAAAGGAAAGGTACGGACGTAGAGAAACACGGGAAAACAGGCTAGAAGAGTATACAGACAAGAACAGACACAGTAGCAAGATACAGGAGCGGGTCTAGGAATGCAGCCCCTAGAAGGTGGGAGGAACAGGCCAGGAGCGTGTTCAGACAGGACAGACAAGATACAGGAGCGGGTCTAGGTATGCGGCCCCTAGAAGGCGAGACGAACAGGCAAGGAGCGTGTTCAGATAGGCCTGGAAATACAGCCTCCAGGATAGGCAGACAAGAGAACACAGAAGGGGACCTGGCACAATCAGAGTGAAAGACCACACTGAATGAAACACAATGCTCAGGCAGGGATTCATTGGAGCAGCTGGGTTAAATAGCAGATGACAGACAGCAATAGGCTGAGAACACACAAGGGGTGTGCCTGCAGCAGGTACAAGAAACAGGAAGTGATCGGGCGCCGCCCTTAAGCAGCAGACACAGAGGCAAGCAAACAGCATGGAGGGAAGCCAGGCTAGCAGACTGGACTGGAGATCAAGTGCGCGCTCTTGCACAGTGGGAGATGGACCACTATGCAAGGACGCCGCCAGGTATGTTACAGAAGCATACTGCCAAAATGCTAACAAAGTGGCTTAAGGATAACAAAGTCAATGTTTTGAAGTGGCCATTACAGAACCCTCATCTCAATCCTATTGAAAATTTATGGGCAAAGCTGAAAAGGCAGGTGTGAGCAAGGCGACCTACAAACCTGGATCAGTTACACCAGTTTTGTCAGGAGGAATGGGCCCGAATTCCGACCAACTATTGTGAGAAGCTTGTGGAAGTCAGACCCAAGTCATTCAGTTTAAGGGCAATGGCACCAAATACTAATGAAATGTATGTAAACTTTTGACTTTGTAGTAAGTAATAAAAATGCCTTAAAACATTCTCTCTCTCTTATTATTCTGGCATTTTGGCAAATATTAAAAATTATGGTAATCCTAATTGACCTAAAATGGGAAAGGTTTATTCTGATTTCAAGTTATATATTGAGAAAAACATGCATATGTGTCTTTTTATATAGTGTATGTAAACTTCTGGTGTCAACTGTATATACAACTCCAATTTATAAGGAGGTTTTTCTCTAAAATTCTGCAGGAATCAGAGTGGAAAAGATTGCATTAATTCTAGGGGAGAAAATCAACTTAAATACAACACATAACATTCATAGTACAGCAGGTCCTATTTCACAACTTCAAACTTTTACAGTCAACTTTTTACAAACTGATGATGTCATAACAGTCATGACAAATCAAAGGCTGTCCTAGAGACTCCGAATGTAAGAGATCCGCAGGCCTCCCGTCTACCTGCCAGGTGCCACTGCCCTGGAACATGAACCGGAGTCTTGCAAATCGATCCGCTCATCTCAAATTGGGACTTGGATTTATTTTTGTCATTTTTAGTTGTATCTGAAGCGCCCCCTGGGCCGTGGGGTACTCGGTAGCCGGGTCGGTCGATGCTGGGGATGTCATGGTGGCGGTGACCCGGTCCGCGACCCAGAGCGGTCAATTAAAGGAAAAGTAAAACGGGAATAAAGTTTTTGGAGAATAATATTTTGTGACGCCACCTGTGGTATGCGGCTATATAGGGCTACCGCTGCGGTGCAGATCCACTGGAGCCGATGGTGACGCAGCAAAGTTGGTTCAGTTCTCCACAGGCAGAGCTTAGCTCCAGGGCAGTGTAGATGGTGATTTTATGAGGTAGATGTTGTCGGTGCAATGTAGTGCAGGGCAGTTGATGGCGCATCAATTATTCAAGGACACAGTGGGTCTTCAGGTTTTACTCACAGTTGTTCAAGACTCCAGGTTACAGTTACCGGTGTGTAACATCGTCCTGTGTCCTCCGGGGTAGGGGTCCAGCAAACCCTCAGGTATCTCAGGAGCACTTACACGGGACCCCGTTCTATGTACCTTTTTCGGTCGTCTCACTGCGCTGGCTCTCACCCTCCTGCCCTGCACCTCACAATCAGTGTCCCAAGCTAGTGGCCTTGGGTCTTGTCGGGCGACGTGCTCTCAGTCCCCTGGACCCTATGCGGCCACCTTTTCGGCGATGTAATTGTGGATTTTGGCTGCAACACCTTGAAAATGCTGCTGCCTCCGGTTGGCTAGCTGAGAGTGGTTGTTCTCAACTAGTTTGGGGCCGGTCCCCTTCTGTAGCCTGATCCCTCCACGTCAGCGTGAATTCGGGGTCACGGGTTGCCTCTGCACTCGCCGTGCCTCTGGGATCCCTTCTGTCTTCCTGGAGCCCTCCTCACTGCTCCTCTCTTATTTCCTCTCTCTCTCTCTCCTCCTTGCTCTCCTGAGCAGAGCTCCTCCTGAGCTCTCACAGACTCCTCTCCACTCAACTCTTTCTCCTGACTCCAAGTCTGTGCTCTACTGAACTTCTTCCTCTATCCACACAAACTACATGGTTCCCACTCTCTTGGTTCCCCCCCTTCCAGCCAGGGACAGGGCTCCGCAGTGAACAAGTGCATATTGCACCGCCTGCTGGTCTGGCGTGGTGTAGTGTTGGATGTAGATGTGTGGGTCCTGGGTAGAGATGAGCGTTGTTCTACTTGAACTGTTCGCCAATCTCAAATTCGAGCTGTTTTGGGCGGTGTTCGAGCCGTTCGGCGAACACGAACAATTTGAGAAAAATTCGGCTGTTCGAGGTTATGTTCGATAACTGTTCGTGCACCAAAATCATAACTGGATTTTTTCTCAGTAATGATGAAAATTAATGTTAATACGCAGTTTGAGTGTACAGCGGGGTGGGGGGAGGGGCAGGGGATGGATCTCTGCAGGAACAATGAAGATCTCCATTTTTTTTTCTCTTTCCCGCATTTGCAGTGGGGAGGTGCAATCTGTCAGCCTATCAGCAGCGCACACACGGAGCGAAGTGCTTTTTTTCACACAAGCAAGGGCATGTGTCATTGGCAGTGTATGTCACATGTCCTTGCCCTATAAGACCAAGCCATTTTCCCCGTCGCCACCATTTTCTCACTGCTGCAGCTGCGTGTTAGACGGCACCGCTGTTGCTGTGTGCGCTATACCTTGTTAATTTCAAGCCAATTTTCGCACAAATATACAGATAGCTTGGGAGTAGGGAATAGTTGTGATTGCAGTCCTTTTAAGGACTAGGTTACAGCATTTCCTACGACTTGTTGTATTAGTCCATCTATACTGACCTCCATCAGGTTGCAAATTAAAACTAATTTTTATCTGCATCTACAGTACCTCTGAAAAAATATTTGGGCTTCTAGCTGTGTGTGGGACTTGTTGTATTAGTCCATCTATACTGACCTCCATCAGGTTGCAAACTGAATATATTTTTTTCTGCATCTACCTCTGAAAAAATATTGGGCTTCTAGCTGTGTGTGGGACTTGTTGTATTAGTCCATCTATACTGACCTCCATCAGGTTGCAAACTGAATATATTTTTTTCTGCATCTACCTCTGAAAAAATATTGGGCTTCTAGCTGTGTGTGGGTCTTGTTCTATTAATCCATCTATACTGACCTCCATCAGGTTGCAAACTGAATATAATTTTTTTCTGCATCTAGCTCTGAAAAAATATTTGGCCTTCTAGTAGTGTGTCGGACTTTCTCTATTAGTCCATCTATACTGACCTCCATCAGGTTGCAAACTGAATATATTTTTTTCTGCATCTACCTCTGAAAAAATATTTGGCCTTCTAGTAGTGTGTCGGACTTTCTCTATTAGTCCATCTATACTGACCTCCATCAGGTTGCAAACTGAATATATTTTTTTCTGCATCTACCTCTGAAAAAATATTTGGGCTTCTAGCTGTGTGTGGGACTTGTTGTATTAGTCCATCTATACTGACCTCCATCAGGTTGCAAACTGAATATATTTTTTTCCTGCATCTACCTCTGAAAAAATATTGGGCTTCTAGCTGTGTGTGGGTCTTGTTCTATTAATCCATCTATACTGACCTCCATCAGGTTGCAAATTCAAAATAATTTTTTTCTGCATCTAACCCAGCCAATAGTTTTGGCCTAATACCACAGTTTGGCCACTCAGCTCTGCTCGGTTACCATCCATTGTTTTTTTGTGCAAACAACTCCAGAGTTGTGAATTAGTTAACCACCAAAATGAGTGGAAAAAGGCCTGCTGCTGGTGGAAAGGGGAATAGGCGTGTTGGGAAGGGGAAAAAAGGTTGTGTCCGTGGGGTAGGTGTTAAAGCAACAGTAACATCTGCAGAAGAAAGACCATCTTCCAGCCAAACTAAAATGTCTACTTCTTTTAGCGGACAATGTGATAAGATCCCTTTCTTACGGCCACGCCAATCGCTACAAATTCCAGATGAGGCACAAAAACAGCAGGTGCTTCAACGGATATCAAGTGCTCCTTTAAGTGGGCTCTCCTCCACATCAACTTCAACATCACAAATACTCCAGTCCTCAAAGGTGTCACCCCAATCGCACTTGCTTCCTCACAGCTCCCAAATCTCCAGCTGCCCGTCTGAGTATGAGGTAGAACAGATGGTTGAGTCTGCAGAGCTGTTTACTCATACTATAGCCTGGGAATCAGAGGTCGACTCCAGCGCTTCTGTGAATCCAGACGAGGAAATGATCTGCACTGATGCCCAGAATCTTTATGAGTCGGATCCAGGACCAGACGCAGAAGGTTCTGACCATAATGTAGACCCTCATTCCCAAACTGTAACTCCTGTTGGTGGAGACAATGAGGAAGACGATGATAAGACTCAAATACCTGATTGGAGCGACAACTTTAGTTTTTTGTCAGGGCAGGAACAGGTTGGCTCTGAGGACGACGGGTGTGATAACGCACAGGGTGATGATGATGAGGTCGGAGATCCCACTTACTGTCAACCCACAGTCAGCCAAGAGATGAGGTCAGCAGAGGAGGTGGAGGAAGATGCTAGTGACGACGAGGTCAGGTTGCGCCTTCCTGGACAGAGACGTAGTACTGGAAGCACGTCAACAACTGCATCCTCAAACACAACTCTGCCTCTCACCACAAGTCGTGGTGGCTCTTCAGGTCTCATGGGTGCTAAGCCTTGCATAGCCTCGGCATTTTTTCAGATCGATAAAGATGACCCAACTCGTGTTATCTGTAACATTTGTCAGCAAAAGCTAAGTAGAGGCCAAAAAATACATAGTTTGAGTACTTCATGCATGAACCGGCACATGGACATGAAGCATAAGTTGCAGTGGGAAGCTCAGTGTGCTACAATGCGGCCTAGCCGGCCGGGCCAACCACCGTCTGCCATATCTTGTGCATCCGCGGCCTCTTCATCCTCTGTGACTGGGGGGACAGCAGTCACACCTGTTTTGGGGCGCAGACCTGCCACCTCTTTACCCGCAACAGCCAGCGTGATTGGCAGGTCATCATTTTCTTTGGAGGTGGTAACACCAGCTGGTGTTGAGCGCTGTCCGACATCGATAGCACCACCTTTGGATCAAGGCAACCTAACATGTCCGCCTGCATCTTCCTCACAGACCGGCAGTTTGCCGGGGACACCCTTATCAACCCCGTCTAAGCACAAGAAAGGTGTGCCTGCGCTCCACCAGCATGTCGCACATAACATCACCGCTTCTTTGAGAAACTCTGTGTGTGACAGGGTGCATTTCACCACAGACACTTGGACGAGTAGGCATGGACAGGGGCGTTACATGTCGCTGACTGGGCACTGGGTAACTATGGTGACAGCAGGACAAGGGGCTGCTGTCCAAGTCTTGTCGTCCCCACGAGTTGTGCGTCAATCCTCTTTATGTCAAAGTTCCTCCACTGCTTCTGCCTCCTCAACCTCCTCTCGGTCTTCCACCTGCACCCAAAGCCTGTCTGGTCATGCCACAAGCTTTCTAACTGCGCAGAAGGGATCCTGCACACCTCCTTACTATGCTGGCAGTAGGGCTCAACGTCATCAGGCGGTTTTTACATTGAAATGTCTGGGAAATGTGAGTCACACAGCTGAGGAGTTGTGGTCAGCTCTGGAGAACCAATTTCATGAATGGTTGTCTCCACTGGACCTGAAACCAGGGAAGGCCGTGTGCGACAATGCTGCAAACCTGGGTGCGGCCCTTCGCCGGGGCAATGTCACACACGTGCCTTGTATGGCTCACGTGTTGAACCTGGTTGTCCAGCAATTTTTAGCCCACTATCCCAGACTAGATGGCCTTCTGCAGAGGGCACGGTCGCTGTGTGCTCACTTCCGCCGTTCGCATCCCGCAGCTCAGCGACTTACATCTCTACAGAAGTCGTTGGGCCTGCCACTTCACCGGCTAAAATGCGATGTGCCTACCCGGTGGAATTCAACTCTGCACATGTTGCAGCGACTGTGGCAGCACCAACAAGCCCTGGTGCAATACGTTCTGACGTATAGCCTGGGCCAACGAGATTCAGAGGTGGGGCAAATCACGCTGGAGGAGTGGTCTCAGATCAGGGACCTATGCACCCTTCTGCACAGTTTTGAAATGGCGACGAAGATGTTTAGTGCTGACGATGCCATTATCAGCATGACTATTCCGGTGATTTACATGCTGGAGCACATGTTAAACAGAATTCGGAGTCAGGTGGTGGCACAAGAGGAGGTGGAGGAAGTAGAGGAGGAGGAGTTGTATGCGGAAGGGCTAACATCTGCAAGGTCCAGACGGTCGGCAGCACCAAGGCGGCAGGCATGTGAGGGTGGGGGAGATGGTTTTACCAGGGCGCATGGTAGCAGCCAAACTAGTGAGGAAGGTGCAGGAGCCCAGGAAGAAGTGGAGGACGAACTGATGGAAGACTCATCAGATGAGGGAGACCTTGATCACATTTCTGTTGTGCGAGGTTGGGGGGAGAGGACAGAGGAAGGAAGCATGATTGTTACCTCGCCACCAACACAACAGGGACTTGGTGCTCCTGGATGCGCAACACACATGAGTGCCTTCTTGCTGCACTACCTGCAACATGACCCTCGAATTGTGAGAATTAGAAATAATCCTGACTACTGGGTTGCCACACTGTTAGATCCCCGGTACAAAAGTAAATTTGCAGAAATTATTCCTGCCATAGAAAGGGATGCACGCATGCAGGAGTATCAGCAGAGACTGTTGCAGAATCTTACATGTGCTTTTCCACAAAATACCAGTGGTGCACGTAGTGAATCTCACAGTTCCAACTTGCCAACCGTGGGACCGTCAAGTGTTCAGCACTCAAACCGTAACAGAACCACAGTATCTGCTGGTAACATCAATTTTGCGGAATCATTTCACCACTTTTTTAGCCCATCCTTTGCAAGGCCACAGGAGACAAGAAGTCTGACACATAGTCAACACCTAGAGACGATGGTACAGGAGTATCTCCAAGTAAACATTGAAGCCACGACTGTGTCACTGGACCCTTGCTCTTTTTGGGCTTCCAATCTGGATAAATGGCCGGAGCTAGCCACTTACGCCTTGGAGATCTTGTCATGCCCCGCAGCCAGCGTTCTGTCTGAACGTGTGTTCAGCGCTGCTGGTGGTGTGCTGACAGATAAGCGCACGCGGCTCTCCACTGATAATGTAGACAGACTCACGTTCATAAAGATGAACAAATCATGGATCCGAAACGACTTTTCTACCCCTGTGTCATCCTGGGGAGAGTAAAAGCTTGATGATTGGTTAAAATCACCCTACCAACCGTTTTAAGCTTTCAAACTACTAATCATGTTTATCTGTATCTTGACTGGAAAATAATTTGGGCTTTGTAGCAGTGTGCAGCACTGATCCTATTAGGCCATCTATACTAAAGCTTCACCAGATTTAAAATTTAAAATAATTTTTAGCTGCATCTAGCCCGGAAAATAATTTTGGGGCTCCGAGATGCGCAAGACACATAAGTGCCTTCTTGCTGCACTACCTGCAGCATGACCCTCATATTGTCAGAATTCGAAGTAATCATGACTACTGGGTTGCCACACTCTTAGATCCCCCAAACTTTTCGATCAACCTTTTCATTTTAATAAAGACCAAAAAAATGGTCATTTTTGAAATTATAAGCATTAGCAGGTTGTTAGAAACTGAAATCAAACAGTTTTCAACTCAAAACTTTATTCTAGGTGATGTTACATTTTCACATAGGACCCCTTGTTCGAAAGGAGCTTCTGAACTCTCTCGTCCATTGAATTTGTCAGGTTTTGGATGGTTTCTGCTTCAATTGTTTTGCATGAGGACAGAATACCCTCCCAGAGCTGTTGCTTAGATGTGAACTGCCTCCCGCCATCATAGACACTCCTTTTAATGATGCTCCAAAGGTTCTGAATGGGGTAGAGGTCAGGGGAGCATGGGGGTCACACCATAAGTTTGTCCCCTTTTATGCCCATATCAGCCAGAGATGCAGATGTTTTATGTGCAGCATGAGATGGTGCATTATCATGCAGAAAAATGATCTTGCTGTGAAATACACGGTTCTTCTTCTTGAACCATGGCAGGAAGTGCTGTTTGAGAAAATCCACATACATTATGGAGTTCATCTTTAGCGCCTTCAGGGATCCTAAAGGGGCTGACAATCTCTCTCCCCATGATTCCAGCCCAAAACATTACTCCACCTCCTCCTTGTTGGCGCTGTAGCCGTGTTTGCGTGGGGTGTCCATCAACCAGCCATCCTCCACTCCATCCATCTGGACCATCGAGCGCTGCACGGCACTCATCCGTGAACAAAACAGTTTTGAAATCAGTCTTCATGTAATGTTTGGCCCACTGGAGCCGTTTCTGCTTGTGTGAATTGGATAGAGGAGGTCGACAGGATGGCGCATGCACAGCTGCAAACCTCTGAAGGACCCTGCATCTTGTTGTTCGGGGGACGTTGGAGGCACAAGCAGCTTCAAAAACTTGTCTGCTGCTATGACAAGGCTTTTTTGCCGCTGCTCTTTCAACCTGACGTAATTGCCTGTAGGAAAGAGTCCTCAATTTGCCCTTATCAGCACGCACACGTGTGTACTGTGAATCAGCTACATACTTCTTGATTGCCAAGACACTTCATCCTGATCATCGCACAATGTTGATTGTAGTCATGCCTTGACCTAAACACTCCACAATTTGTTGCTTCTCAGCAGCTGACACATCCTTTTTCTTTCCCATTTTGGCAGAAAATGTAGGCTGCTTAATAATGTGAGAGAGCCTTCTTAAGTAGTCTTGCCTTTCATTGGACACACCTGCCAAACTAATTAGCACAGGTGTCTGCAATTGCTTACAGTGATATAAAGAGCCCTGAGACACATCACCATCAATGAGTTTAACTGACAAACAAACAAATTCTTCCCTTATCACTCCTAAACACTTTTTGCATAATAATTTGGAACGCAGTGTACATGTGCTTTTCCACAAAACACCAGTGGTTCACGTAGTGAATCTTACAGTTCTAACTTGCCAACCATGGTCTGTATGGAGTTGTTCAATAAAGGGCCCAAAATTAAGATAACATAGATGGGAGAGGTCTCTATGAATAGGAATTCCTAAGTATTTGATACCCTGTGAGGGCCAGGCAAAGGGAAAGTTGGACTGGATGGAATCCTATATGGATTTGGGGAGGGAGACATCGAGGGCCTCAGACTTCGCTGCATTGATTTTAAAATTTTACCATGTAACAAAGTGATCTATTTCAGCCATAACAGCAGGGATGGATATATGTGATTGAGTGATATATACTAGGACATCATCAGCAAATAGAGAGCACTTGTACTCGGTGCCTCCCACCTCAATCCACCTAATATTGGGGTTATGGCGAATTGATGAGAGCAGGTGCTCCGTCACTAGGATGTATAAGAGAGGGGACAGAGGACATCACTGCCTTGTCCCATTGGTGATTGTGAAAGGTGATGAAAATGTTCTGACGCACCCCCTGGGCCTTGGGACACCCGGAGCCGGACCCTTTTTGGTGGATGCTGGTGGTTGTAGTCTTCGTGGCGGCGACCCGGTTCCGTGGCTCAGGGCGGTCAAACCAGTGGCGGAACTATTTATGTGGTTTTGATGTTTAAATGTCCGACTACGCCACCCGTGGATTGCGGTCAGAGTGAACCGCCGCTACAGGGCAGACCGCTGAGGCTGGTGTTGTGGGTGCAGCAGAGCGTAGCATATCTCCCCACGGGAGGAGTATAGCCTCAGGGCAGTGTATGCGGAGGATGGGGGTGATGGTGCAGGGTAGCAGCAGTAACGACACGGAGTCAGTGATGCAGTTCAGGGCCTTTACTCACAGTTCTTATTATCCAGACCACGTCTGCAGGTAACGGCTGCCCACGTCGTACTGTGCTCACCAGGTGAGGGGCTCAGACAACTCCCAGATAACTTTGGAGCACTTCACAGGACCCCCTTTGTGTGTCCTTTGTCTGGCCTTTCTTACCAACACTTCTGTCCGGCTGCCTCGGGCCTCCTCTTGGTAAACTTGGCGCCAGTTTCCCTGACCCTATGTGGTGCCTTCCTAGCGGGTGTAGCGAGGGGCTGCGCCACATAAAATGTCAGAGCCTCCGGTTTCTAGCTGAGGGTCGTTTCCTGCCTCCACTAGTTCGGGGACCGGTCTCCCCCTTTGGCCTGACCCCTCCACGCAGGTGGATTCGGGCGTGCGGTGGCGACTCGCCCGTCCGCACCCCTGGGATCCCTTCATTCCTCGTTCCTGGAGCCTTCTCCGCTCCTCTTCCTTCCTTCTCCCTCTTCCAGGCCTGGGCCTCTGTTACTAGGCCCGCCTCCGGAGCAGAGCTCATGCAGAGCCCCTGCTCCCTGCCACTTCTGCTCAGACTTCTCTGCACTGAACTAAGATGGTGCCCACCTTTTATACTCCCTTCTCAATGCACCCAGGAACTGCTTCCTCCCTGCTCCTGCACTACAGGGTTCCCCTTCCTCAGTGTTCCCTCCCCCCACTCCAGCCAGGGACAGGGACTGTCGTGCCCATCTCAGGGGCATATTGGTCGCCCTGCCCCACGGCAATGTGGTGTAATGCATGCAGGTGTCGGGTCCTGATCCACACTCCATCCTTACCTGAGAGTGAGATATCACACCTCTGGGTGAGGTGCAATACGTCTGTAGCAACCGAGCCCTCAGGGTGCTACAGTTCCATTTATCTTCAGCCTAGGTGACGTATTGCGATACAGGGCCGTGATTTTGGCTATAAAAGGGTCCCCTAGACCCCTACCCCAAGCTTTTTAAGAGAATCATATATGGCGTGCCAGGAGACTCTATGGAATGCTTTCTCAGCATCCAACGAGAGTATCTAATTACAAATATTTAACTGCATCTAGCCCAGGAAATACTTTGTGCCTAGTAGCAGTGTCTGCTAGTCAGCGGATTATCCCGGCTGTTAAGCAAGCTGCACCACCTGTAGTTTAGACACTTAATTTTTTCAAAGGAAATGCTTCGGGACCATGGGATACTTAGTGAAGAGCATCAGGAGGCACCCCAAGGCATAGGGGCTGGGACTGGCAGTAGGATGCCTTGCGGTGGACAGCCGAGCTCGATCCTTATAAAAGCTTTTTAACTGCAGCAGCTTTAGTGGACGCTACTGGAGCTGGAATTACCGCGGCTGCTGGCATGAGACTTGCCCTCCAATAGATCCTTGTAAATGGATTTAAAGTGTATTCATTCAAATTAGAGAGACAATTTAAATTAAAAAGCTTAGAGCTGCCTCCACCGCAGGGGGGCTCGCTCGACCCACCAGCGGACAGGCACCAGTATTGGGAGAGGGGGGCTGGCCGTCAGGGTTCACCGCGGCTCTGGCACAAACCCGGCGACACGGAGGTGGCACGGGCAGGAGCGGACTGGCCGTGTCGGCTTCTCACTTTTTGGATTTTAGAAGGGCATGACATGCCTATATCTGTGTCTCCCCCTCCTTTTACTCCTCCACCTCTTTTATTTTCGCATGACTATATGTACTTGTCACTTTTCCATGTGTTAGTTATGTCTTCTGAGCAGTTTGTCAGCTTTTGGACACCTTTGAAGGTGTTTTCTATGTGTTTCTATGTGTTTTTGTTTGCCTGCCATTGGTTTTAACGGTGTTCGAAGGTGTTCGACGAACAGTTCGACGAACAGTTCGGCGAACACACGGGTGTTCGACGAACCGAACCGAACTCGAACACTACGGGGGTGGCTCAACACTAGTCCTGGGTAGTACTCCATCCTTACCTAAGAGTGGGGTACCACACCTCTGGGTGAGATGCAGTACCTCTGTGGCAACTGGACCTGCAGGGACGCCACATTAGTCAGAACTCTTTCATTTTTACATAAGCATCACTATATGACATCTGGCTTTTTTGGTGTCTTTAAGGCCGAGTTCACACAGAGAGTAAATACTCATTATTGCATTTTCGCTGCCTTTTTTATGAATTTTCTCCCTTATTTGATGTGTTTTTGGTGCAGATGTTGAAGCTGTATTTTAAATGTGTTTTTATAATACAGGAAAGCTTTGATTCTGCACGTATTTGGCTGAGTGCAGGCGCCGGGCAGCATAATAACGCTGTTATCCTGCAGATTAACCCCATATGTGCAGGCTCATAGCGTTATTTCTGGTGACGGTTTCCCTTTAAGCTGTGTATCTAATCCTATCATGTGTAGTTCAATCAAATAATACAGTCTGCTGAGCTGTGTATCTCATCCTATCATGTTTAGTCCAATCAAATAATGGAGACTGCGTTCCCGTTCATCTGGTATTAACCAGAATGCCCTGGGCACATTGCCATTAGGGTGGAAAAGCTCCTTGAAAATAATAAAAACATATGAAAAAGATGACAGCACCGGGGTCTTTGAAAAATTGATACAATGTGGATTTGTTACCACCACAAAGTGCCCATATACAGATATAAATATAGGTCAAGACTACATTGGTTATAGTATTTATTAGGAAAAAAGTGAACGAAGAATGAATTAATAAAGATCACAAAAAAATTATCAAACATGATTCATAATAAGGGCTGGTTCGACAGGTAGGCAGGGTAGGCACTAGCCTAGGGCGCTACCCCTTGTCTCCCCGAGGGGGCTCAGTTTAAAAAAAAAAATGACATTGTTTCGGCCCCTTCCTCCAGTCACAGGCATTCAGTGAGTCACTAACACCGCTCACCGCCTGTCGCTCCCTCTCTGCACTGAATTGTATTTGCCTCTTTAAGACAATCTGAGCGCTGCCCAGGACAGGAGCAAAAGAGCTGTAATCAGCTCCCTCCCCTGCCGGTAACTCCAACAAGACGCAGGCTACTTCCGGTGTGTTCTCTGTTACAGGATGGCGCCACACAGGAATACGGCACTAGAAACGCCATCAGTTTTGTTACAAGTTGCATCTGTCACATGACCTTAACTGAAACCCACGGCCTCCATTATACTAACAGCTATATTAGTTTCCATCACTATCCTTGGGTAGGACATGTAAAATATAGAATGTCAGGGATGAATAACGCTATTTGTCCCTTGTAATGTGTAATTGGTCCACAAACAATGAACGATTCTATATAGAACTTTGACATTGCGCTCCCTTTTAAGCCTCATCCCTAAAGTACGCCACATTTTTTTTACTTGTGCTGGTATTTTTTTGGTGAGAAAAGTAATAATTTGAGTGGGAGTGGTCGTCAGAGATTATTATCGGACTGATCGGAGGGAGGAGGTGCAGTATTAGGGGTCCTGTTACCTCAGTTTCTTGCCTATTCCTTTGGTGGGGGTCACCATAGGCTTAATTTGCCTAAGGCACCAAAATACCTTGTCCTTATCATGATATTAATAAAAATAACAAAAAGCAGGTCTGTATATGAGAAGAATTTAACCAAACGCACAAAAGACACTTAGATGTTTTATATATACATATATATATATTTGTGCAATAAAGTTGTTACAAATTTGCAATGATGATAAAAGAAAGTGTGTAGATACAGTGACTTTCTATAGAAAGGAGCAGATGATTCCGCTCCTCAGGCCTCGGCTTACACTTCTGCCGCTTTTGGACATCCAGGTCTGGATCACACATGAGAGAGGAGAAGAGCAGGAATGTGTGACTTGTGATCTGTATAGTTGGAGTTTTCCTGGATTCCTTCAGCATCGCGATTAGCCATATGGCCTTCTGTCTGACCATGGTCAGGAAGGTGAAGGAGCAGCCGCTTCCTTCTGTCTGACCATGGCCTGGTAGAGGAAGGAGCAGCCGCTTCCTTGTGTCTGTACATGGCCAAGTAGGAGAAGGAGCAGCCGCTTCCTTGTGTCTGTACATGGCCAAGTAGGAGAAGGAGCAGCCGCTTCCTTCTGTCTGTACATGGCCAAGTAGGAGAAGGAGCAGCCGCTTCCTTGTGTCTGTACATGGCCAAGTAGGAGAAGGAGCAGCCGCTTCCTTGTGTCTGTACATGGCCAAGTAGGAGAAGGAGCAGCCGCTTCCTTCTGTCTGTACATGGCCAAGTAGGAGAAGGAGCAGCCGCTTCCTTGTGTCTGTACATGGCCAAGTAGGAGAAGGAGCAGCCGCTTCCTTCTTTATGTCCATATCTTGTAGTCGTCTCCTTACCACCACATTGTAGATGAGTCGTCCAGATGGTGACATAGCAAGTATGGCTGAAAGAAGTCCTTCAATTTCAGCCTTTAATTACTTGCTATGTTGATCCAGAGGAAGGCGAAAAATAACCCTGAGGACTCGTTGCTGGATCATCCTCATATCAAGGGAAAAAAATTCCTTCCTGACCCCAAATATGGCGATCGGAATAAATCCCTGGATGTTTGGTGCTCAAATCTACTTGGATGTTATGTGGTGGAAGCTTGGTAGGTTTGTCACAGTCCGGTAAATAAGAAAGTCCAGTGTAATTGTCTCATCCGATTAATGTAAATCTTCATTCCTGGATGTTGCTGGAATGGGGCTGATTTTTATCAGCCTAATACTCCTGCTGTAAGAAGAGAAATATACACGTCTGAGAATCAGCCCCTCACATACAGTATATACAGTACTAGGGGGATATAGCGATAAGGTGTATAGTGGGTAAGTGTGTTACTGGGTAGTGATAACACTATGGATGTCTGTATGTGTTGTACTTACATAGCAATATGGGAATGGTGGGTCGGCTCTGCCGGACTCCACATCGCTCCAGTCTATAGAATAGAAAAACGGATGTGATCTGATGGATGATGTAATGGCAGATCGGGCAGATGGAGATTTGCAGAGAAGCTACAAAATGATAGAGACCATTAGTCATTATATTATGTATTATTACTGACAAGTTATTACACAATGTCTATGAACTATCCCCATCTTATCTTCTATCTCTTTTAGTAATCCGCGATCATACTTATCCATCTGATCTTACTCACCCCTTTTATGATGTCCATGGTATGACAGCAGATCCCAGGTGGAAAATAAGGGATGTCATCACGCAGAGACTGGTGGTATTCATCCATTGTGCCTTTGCAATAGAATGGCTGGTCACCTACACTCATTATATATAAGATGACGCCGAAGGAAAAGGAGTCTGCCAGATGGTTGTAGCCTTTACTGTCCATTATCTGTGGAAACATGAGATTGGAGAGGAGCTTAATATACCGGGAAGGGGATTTACACACAGAGACTATGAGGACCGGTCTGTGATTAGATATCAGCAGGATACATTGGGATCAGATTATCCCTCAATCCTACTATTGGCATCAATCACACAGAGATGTTCCTTACCTCGGGCGCTATGTAACCCTTAGTGCCAACCTTGTTCTTCACTATGCCATCCTCAAATACATTCATGGCTGCTAAGCCAAAGTCGGAGATTTTGATGTGTCCGGTGTCTTGGAGGAGGATATTATCTGGCTTCAGGTCACTGCAGGGAGAAGGAGCAGATACTGATTGTGAGGACAATTCATGGAAAGAACTTTCTACTATAGATATGTAAGGAGACAACAGAGAGTCACAGGTAACAGATTTATGAAGGTGAAATGATTACCGATGTATGACGCCGCGTTCATGCAGGAACTGGAGTCCGCACACCATCTCTGCCGCAAAGAGTCTGTGGAGTAGAAAGGATGGATCAGTGGTTACATGCACAATGATACAGAGAACATGAGGAGATCACACACGTGTCCTTTTCATGTCATTATTTTCTCCTGTTGTCGTTGTCCATTGCTCTAGGACTACAGTGCGAGGGCAACGGATTATTAATATTCAGTATAAGACATTTACCTTGTTGTCCTTGTGTTAAACAGCATTGAATCTGCCATGTGGTCAAACAGGTCTCCTCCGGCCATATAGTCCATGGCTATCACATACTCCAATGGTGATTCCATAAACGCCCGCATAGTCATTAGGTAGGGGCATCCGGCAGCCATTCTCAGGACTTCTAGCTCTGTAGAGAATATGTCCTCTCTACAATAACTTCTGTCCATGATTTTAATGGCCTGAAGTCCTTCATTGACCAGATCTAATGCCAAGATGACCTGGAGAAAAATCACAACAGATCAGACCAAACTCCCATCTATTAGTGTGTAGTAGTTCACTAGTTTATCTCATATATCATTACATATGAGAATCCTGTAATGAATATGTACAACCCTCCTGTGCATCTGGTGCAGGATACATTGATGAACATGGTGGAGGATAAATTCACACTTACATTTCCGAAGCCTCCCTTTCCAAGAACTTTCTGGAAGTCAAGGCTGTCAAAGTCAATAGTATTATTAGTGTTGACCACTTCTCTCAGGGGTGAAATACAGATTCTAGCATCACCGGGGTCTTCTGCTGGCATGTCTGCTATGTCAGGGGGTATCATAAGGCCTCCATCTGCTGAGAAAATACAAGATTTATTAAACCCTTTGCGAACACATAATGGAAATGTTTGTCATGTTGTGCATAAAATGTATGAAGCGGGCTCATTAGCTGAGCATGCACCATATCAGGCAGATGCTGGCTGTATTACATAGCTGACACTTGCCTATAACTGCAGCGACTGGAGCACACTCCAATTACTGTAGTTTAACCATTTCAATGCTGACAGTGATATTTAAATGAAGCTATTGCCGATTTGAGTGCACCAGCACCTATTAACCCCCCAGGACACTATTGCAGGGGGTCAATTGTTTAAAATGACTACCTGGGCCTACTGCTGAAAGCCCCAGTCTGTCACTTTTGGCCTAGTGTTAAGACCAGCCTGGCTTAATTTCATACGAGAATGTCAATTTATCTATATACAGTTCTACCACAGTATATAGTACAAGCGATCAGAAAATCACAGGTTTAAGTCCCCCAAGGAAACTAAAAAGTGAAGTAAATAAAAAAAAATAGTTTAAAAAAGAGGGAAAATGTAAAAAATATTTGAATCACCAAATTGACATAATTATAATCATATTTATAAGCACATCTTGTATCCGCATAAGTCCGATTTTGCAAAAATATAAAATTAAATATTGCAAACAGTGAACACTAACATGATAAAAAAATGAAACATTAGAATTGCATTTTTGGGGGGCGCTGTATCCACCTAAAAAATTGCAATAAAAAGATATCACAATGTCCTGTCTACCCAGGAAAGGTATCAATAAAAGCTACAGTTCACCACGCAAAAAATCATCAAGCCCTCACACATCTCCATCCAGCGATCACAATCACACAGTTCCAATGTCTCAGAACATGGCCACACAAAGCATTTGTTTAAATAAAATTCTTAAGTATTTTTTAGAAACCCCTATGCAAGTTCAGCAGTATCATAGCTGTAACTGACATGGAGAATCATTTTGTCAGGTCATTTTTACCACTCAATGAACATCTAGAAAAAAACAATGTTGGAATCACTTTTTTTCCACAATTTTACCACAGATTAAATCTTTTTCCCCGTGTTCCAGAACATTGAATGGTAAAATAAATAATGTTCAAAACTACAGCTCGGCCACTGAAAAAACAAGTCCACATACAGCTACATTGCCAGAAAAATTAATAAATAAATAGTTATGGGTTTTCAAAGGAGGGAGAGAAAAAAAAAGGTTGCCTGGTCAATAAGGGGTTAACAAATGTAGCTCCAGAGAAAATATTATAATTTTAAATGGCATTATGTAAATGAGCAGGAAATGTCTAATATTTGGGCTCTCATTTATCAAAACTGTCCAATAGCAAAACTGTCCCTGTTGTCCATAGCAACGAATCACAACATAGATTCCATCTCTTAACATTCTATGGAACAATGAAAGCTGCATTGTGATTGGTTGCTATGGGCAACAAGAACAGTTTTTCTGCACTTTTGATAATTGATGCCAGTACATAATATTAGGAGTATAATCCTCCTCACCCCCAGTCTTATTACACTGAGCAGATCCATCTTACCTGGTCCATCTGTATCCAGTGATGTGTTTGGTGGAGAAACGCTCAGCTGTTTGTTCTCTGGGATGGAGATGTTTTCAGCTGATGACCTCGACCTCCGCAATGCACCATTCCCATTTATAATGGGTTTAGCATAGATGAGACGTCTTCTACATTGGACAACCCAGTCTCTGCTGTTCTTGATCCTCTTCTGGGCTGCCACTCTTTGTAGTTTCGGTGTCTCCAGACTTTCAGATCTGGAGGATGTCACTTGTCTTGGTGTCTCTTGGAGAACCTCTTCCAGCTCTAACTCTGCGCTGATGTTTCTCCTCTTATTGAGGATGACATCTTTGTTCCTCCTCCGTATTTCAGGGACCAGATCTCCGAGTTTTTTCAAGGCGATAAGTATGGCCCTCTGAAGCTCAGCGGAGGCAGCAGAGTGAGACTCCATGAGGGTCTCCATTTTCCTTCTCTCTGTAAGGATCTCATGTCTTTTGGTCTTTCTCATTTTGTCCAGAGTTTGACGTTTGGACGCCATTTCTGAGGCGTCAGTGTCCACGTGCGGTAGTATAAAGCCTTTTCGCCCAATAGCGAACAATGGTACCTGCTCTTCATTTAATCCTCTCCTCTCACTGAGAACCCGATCTCTATGGGCTCTTCTTCTCTCTTTATCCATTTTATAATCAATTTTTGCTTCGTTCGTGACGAAAAACAAAAGGGGCTGCCTCACCCTTGGGAGTCTGTAAGGCAGTGATTTCCCTTAGGCCGGAACACTGGGATATAGAATGCGGTGATGTCATCACATCACTTGTGACATCATTTTCATTCTGATCTCACCTCACAATGAGATAGATGGATAGATAGATAGATAGATAGATAGATAAGAAATAAGATAAAAAACAGCACAAGCAAAAAGTTTAGGTGAAAAGCCCCCTGTTATATACCAGTCCTCTTATATAATCCAAAAATATGGAGGCAGCACACAGATGAAGTAGAAAAATATATATTATGTAATAGCCCATGTAGCTTCAGAAAGGTGCACAATACTGGACCGAAACGTCGCCACATGGGCTATTAAATAATAAAAAAAAAAATTTCTTCAACTGTGTGCTGCCTCCATATTTTTGGATTAGATAGATAGATATCAAATTTGGAGGATGCTGAACCAAACTTTTGCTTATAAATAAATAAATATATATATATATGCACTGTGTGCTCAATTTGCATTTTTGATTATTCATTTTAATATTGAACAACTCCAGTGCAGTCGGTCAATTTAAAACGTTAATAAACCTGAACCCTGAATATTTAGGAAAATAAAAGTGAGGTTTTGTCTTTCTTATGAGAATATCTATGTGTGCAGAATTATTATTGTTTTTTTTAAACTCGTTTCTTGAAGAATTCTTTATAATAAATGTTACAAACATACAGCAATAAGATAGAAATCTGAATCCTGTTATAAACATCAGTAAATATCCATTTTAAAACAATGTTGCAGGTATTGTATCACACGTTTAACAATAGGTAACTGCAATACAGTAAAATATTTAATATATGTAATCGTCTTATCCTGTCTGTCTGTCCAGGAAATCCCGCGTCGCTGATTGGGCCAATCAGCGACGCGGGATTTCAGAAAAAGATGGCGGCCGTTAGCGGCTCATCTGCCGGACGGAAGTCAGCGGCGATGCAGCCGGGAGATGAGCGGCGCTAGCTGCTCATCTCCCCGCTGCTGGCAGCACAAGTACCCCGACGGGCGGCGCCGCTGACCTCCATGCGGCTACTGTCGGGAGATCAGCGGCTTGGGCCGCTGATCTCCCGACGGCAAGTGTGAAGGGAGGGACGGCGACGCTGCCCGGTCCTCAGTAATACGGTTCGCTGATTTAAACACCGCTCTGCTGATTGGTCGCGGCCGCTACCAATCAGCGAGATTGGCGCCAAATTTAAACAACGCTCTGCTGATTGGTCGCGGCCGCCAGCAGCGAACAATCAGGGAGATTGGCGCCAAATTTAAACACCGCTCTGCTGATTGGTCGCAGTCGCCACCAATCAGCATTATTAGCGCCAAATCTAAACCCCGCTCTGCTGATTGGTCGCGACCGCTGGCCGCGACCAGTCAGCGATATTGCCGCCAAATTTAAACACCGTTTTGCTGATTGGTCTCGGTCGCGACTAATCAGCGATTTTAGCGCCAAATTTAAACAAGCTCTCCGGTCCTCACTAACACAGTTCGCTGAATGGTCGCGGCCGCCACCCGCAACCAATCACCGATATTGCCGCCAAATTTAAACACCGTTTTGCTGATTGGTCGCGGTTGCCGGCCGCGACCAATCAGCGATTTTGGCGCCAAATTTAAACAACGCTCTGCTGGATGCACCCGGTCGGCCGCGTACATATTGTAGAATACCCGATGCGTTAGAATCGGGCCACCATCTAGTATTAATATATAGGACATTGAAGTATCGGAATTATGTGAATATTACAGAGATCAAAGTATTTATTATTCAAGACAGGAGGACAGTCTTCTTGATCCATTTTATATCAGGAATCTCATCATCCCATGTATTTAGGAACCTGGAGCACATCGGGCTGCTACATATTTTTTAATTTCTTTGATTATTATTATTTATTCTTTCTGAATAACCTATTATTTTTTATTCCTTATGGTTCATTTTTCATTATTTTTCTTTATTTTTCATCTTTTATCTTTATTTTTCCCCTTTTTTCATCTTTATTTTTTATTTTATTTTATTTTTTATTAATTTTATTTTTTCCTTTATTTTTTTTCATTTTCATTTTTATTTTATTTTTCTTTCCTCTTATTCAGTCTTTTCCTATGTTTTTTTCCCTTCCTCTACACTTTTTATCTGCTCCTAGCATGGTTTCATTTTCCACCTCTTTCTCTCTTCTGTTTTTTTATGACAATAAAACTACCCCTCCTGCTTTCCCACCCATTCCTCATGTTCTGCTCCATCCGTTAGTGGCCTGACATACAGTACAGACCAAAAGTTTGGACACACCTTCTCATTTAAAGATTTTTCTGTATTTTCATGACTATGAAAATTGTACATTCACACTGAAGGCATCAAAACTTTGAATTAACACATGTGGAATTATATACTTAACAAAAAAGTGTGAAACAACTGAAAATATGTCTTATATTCTAGGTTCTTCAAAGTAGCCACCTTTTGCTTTGATGACTGCTTTGCACACTCTTGGCATTCTCTTGATGAGCTTCAAGAGGTAGTCACCAGAAATGGTTTTCACTTCACAGGTGTGCCCTGTCAGGTTTAATAAGTGGGATTTCTTGCCTTTTAAATGGCGTTGGGACCATCAGTTGTGTTGTGCAGAAGTCTGGTGGATACACAGCTGATAGTCCTACTGAATAGACTGTTAGAATTTGTTTTATGGCAAGAAAAAAGCAGCTAAGCAAAGAAAAACGAGTGGCCATCATTGCTTTAAGAAATGAAGGTCAGTCAGTGCGAAAAATTGGGAAAACTTTGAAAGTGTCCCCAAGTGCAGTTGCAAAAACCATCAAACACTACAAAGAAACTGGCTCACATGAGGACCGCCCCAGGAAAGGAAGACCAAGAGTCACCTCTGCTTCTGAGGATAAGTTTATCCGAGTCACCAGCCTCAGAAATCGCAGGTTAACAGCAGCTCAGATTAGAGACCAGGTCAATGCCACACAGAGTTCTAGCAGCAGACACATCTCTTCAACAACTGTTAAGAGGAGACTTTGTGCAGCAGGCCTTCATGGTAAAATAGCTGCTAGGAAACCACTGCTAAGGACAGGCAACAAGCAGAAGAGACTTGTTTGGGCTAAAGAAAACAAGGAACGGACATTAGACCAGTGGAAATCTGTGCTTTGGTCTGATGAGTCCAAATTTGAGATCTTTGGTTCCAACCACCGCGTCTTTGTGCGACGCAGAAAAGGTGAACGGATGGACTCTACATGCCTGGTTCCCACCGTGAAGCATGAAGGAGGAGGTGTGATGGTGTGGGGGTGCTTTGCTGGTGACACTGTTGGGGATTTATTCCAAATTGAAGGCATACTGAACCAGCATGGCTACCACAGCATCTTGCAATGGCATGCTATTCTATCCGGTTTGCGCTTAGTTGGACAATCATTTATTTTTCAACAGGACAATGACCCCAAACACACCTCCAGGCTGTGTAAGGGCTATTTGACCAAGAAGGAGAGTGAAGGGGTGCTACGCCAGATGACCTGGCCTCCACAGTCACCAGACCTGAACCCAATCGAGATGGTTTGGGGTGAGCTGGACCGCAGAGTGAAGGCAAAAGGGCCAACAAGTGCTAAGCATCTCTGGGAACTCCTTCAAGATTGTTCTAAGACCATTTCCGGTGACTACCTCTTGAAGCTCATCAAGAGAATGCCAAGAATGTGCAAAGCAGTCATCAAAGCAAAAGGTGGCTACTTTGAAGAACCTAGAATATAAGACATATTTTCAGTGGTTTCACACTGTTTTGTTAAGTATATAATTCCACATGTGTTAATTCATAGTTTTGATGCCTTCAGTGTGAATGTAAAATACAGAAAAATCTTTCAATGAGAAGGTGTGTCCAAACTTTTGGTCTGTACTGTATATGATAAGGTTCCGCTTTGTATCTTATTTTACAGTTTGGGATAAATTAGTTCTAGATCAGGACTCTCCAGTGGACTTTGGACTTGGGGCTTCTTTGTGACCACCATTCAATCCCCCCACCTTCTATGTACCATCTGTTTCATTTTTTATAGTCCCATGTTAAGTATTGCTTATTTCTATTTTGCGTTGTACCCTGCATATTTATTTCCCCATAGAGACATAGTATCTTCTACACTATATATATTTTGGAGTTAGGGACCTGCCTACCTCCAACCCTGGTCTTCATGTATATTGTTTGGTGGCTCTTACAAACTGCAATACATATATATTTTTCACCATTGCTCATAGACTTGGTGTCTGTATCTGCCAGATCTTATGGTCCTCACTTAAGCATTACGTCATATCTATCTTTATAGTTTCATGTTCTGTATTATATTTCTCATGTTAAGTCTTTTGTTTTTTTATTTGTTGTGTGGCGCCCCTGAGGGTTCAGTCGCCACAGGGGTACTGCACGTCAGATAGAGATGTGGTATCTCCTCTCCCAGGTAAGGATGGAGCATCACTCAGAACCCCACTTCGCACTCAACACTACACCACTCCTGTCCTGTAGGGGGCCTAAATGCACCAGGGTGCTGCCCTGGCCCGGGATAGAGGAGATGGGGGGTAACCAAAGATAGGGGGAACCAAGTAGTGGGTGAGGGTGGAGGAAACACTTACAGGAAGCACTTATAGAACCATATATAATAAATGGCCATCTTTAGTTCAAGGTCTTTTGATTGTGGTCTTCTGTCAGGGTCCAGCAAGAGTCTGCAGCTGGCTGAAGATTCACGGTCCTCGTTCTCTGGCCTTGAGACGAGGAGCGGGTCAGGGTTAACCAGTTTCTCTGCCCGGTCAGGGTCCTGTTCTAAGAAGGCCTTGGAGGGGAGCAGAGGAGATAGGCTCCACAGGCAAAAGGATCCCAGGGGAATACGGACGGAGCGGAGTCGCCACCTGTATTCTTCACTCTGGCTTAGCCAGAGGGATTCCTTCTGCAAGAGGGGTGACCGGCTCCCGATATCTGACTGTGTACTTCACGTCACTGTTGGAAAAGCCCGGCGGCTTAGTGGATCCCAGGGAGGAACACAAGCGGGAGGAGAGAAAAAGGAGAGGAACACACCAGCGGGGTCTTGACAGGTGCCCTTGATCTACCTGGGAAGTGCTGAACCCCCTACCCGGTGGCCGCAGTACGCCGTGTGTAGCAGAGAGAAGCTTTGCGGCTGAAAGTACATCTAAAGTGAGTAAAGACCAGGATGACTTCATCCACCGCCTCCGCTTGTTTATTCCTGCGCGGCACTGCACCCACCATACCTCCACACAGATCGTTCATTGATCACTGCCCTGAGGCCTACTCCGCCTGTGGGGAGTAGTACCAAACCGAGCTGCCATAACATCAGCCTCAGAGGACTGTTGCAGCGCTCGTGGCCTTCACCAGAAACCACAGGTGGCGAAGTCAAACAACCACTCATCCAATTGCCCATATTTTTCATGTGACAGCCCTGGGCACGGAACGGGCCAAGGCCACGACTGCATCCCCGCGACATCTGCAAGGCCCGGCTCCGAGTATCCCCCATAGCCCAGGGAGGGCGATTCAGTTGCCTCTACAGTATATGTTTGACAAAGGTCTTTGATGATGGAAACGTTACATGTAATACACACTGTCCATATGGACCACTGCAATAAAAGATTCACGTTTTTCACTCTACTCACCTCAGAGTGACGGATTCTTTCTACTATTTGATTGATACGGATTGGGATCCTATCCGGGGACCTACAATTACCAGGAGTGCTGTATTTTATTGCTACTACTTAATAACATCACTGTTTTATCTGCGGCAGATCTAGTGGTTCTCTGAATGCTGAGCTCTGTATATCCCCGCCCACACCACTGATTGGCAGCTTCCTGTGTACACTGTGCATAGGCAGAAAGCTGCCAATCAGTGGTGGGGGCTATGTTGGATTACCTGGCAACAGGTTTACTAGTCATCTAATGATAATTTCCTGCTGATACTATTGTAAAAAACTGGCAAGTCCTTCGGTCGACAAAATGGACCAAGGAAATAGAGGTAGAAACCACTGTAGCACATTCTATTATTATTATGATGATGATTCAAACGTGAATAACTGCATTTATAATTCTGCTGGTAAGTTTTGGAAACAATCAGAAAGCTGGATGGATTGATGGCTCCCAATCAGATGAGCTCTTGTAACGCAGAAAGGTATTTTGTTATTCCTATATCAGATGAATGTACAGAGGCTGATGACATCTCATTAATGCAAATGATCAGAGTAAGCTCCGCACAGACACTGAAGTGGCAGGGAATGCTGGGGGATTTCAGCTTTACAGAAAGACTTCAGCTTTATCTACTGTCATGTAAAGCCCTTTCCTCATTAACCTGAACACATGAGTGAACAGAGTCACAGCCTCCAGTATCCCTGAGTGCAATTTTTCTAGTCTGATTTTCTAGTCTGTTTTGCTTCAATTTCCTATAAAATGAAGGTCCTCTATGATCCTAACCCTATAAAAACAGCCCCAATAAGGTCATAGGATTAGACCACATCCATTTTGCTGGGATATCCCAGAGTGAATACTCATTGTTGGTCTGATGTATTGACCAAGCTCTCAATATGGCTAATTTATCCTTCACCCCTGGTGAGCGGGTTCTTCAGACCTGGGTGGTGTCAAGGTGATTTGGAGATCTACGCAGGGTGATGTGGATCCAAGGAGGCGTTTCAACCTATGGGTTTATCCTCTGCTTAGCCAACGGGTCTCTAAAGGCCACTTCTTACTGGCTGTATGGGGAGCTACAGCGCAACCCTGACAAATTGTTCTCATTTTGCCGCATGCACCTTGTAACCATTGATCGCCTGTTGGAGGAGCTTCATCCTGGCCTTTAGTTCCTAAACACAACAATTAGGCGCTGTATTTCGGCAGAGGAACATCTTTTTATCGCCCTCAGGTGAGTTTAAACTGTGCCATTTGATTTGATTCTAGTGGTGCTTAATTTATAAGGAGGTGCTGCCGCCCTTCCTTTGCGGAGTGCTATGGCTCCTCACAAGCTTGCCTCTGTCTTTTGGTAAAACGTTCCTGTAAGCAAACCAAGAGATTTGTGCACAATCAGCTCTGCTAGGCCACATAAATGGAGCCAGTATGGTGGGCCTTCATCTAATTTTATATATGATGGGTTCTGGCGTCCATGTCACTTGTAGATACATAAAAGTGTTTTTTACATTTTAATAGCTTGTGCAAATACAGAATGATTTGACTCACATTATGAGATGTCCTTCCCCTCCTATTAATTATATACTGTGGTTACCAGGCTCCATATAATTGCCATCAGTCCACATAACAATTGTTCCACTAAACCACCCAAAAAGCAATATAATGTTCAAGCACCTTGTGATTTATAGTTGATGCCAGTGTGGCCCTAAACAGTGGTCTGATCGGAGTCAGTTGGGCCCCGGTGCAAGATTTGGATGGCCCACCATCCTGATTTTTTATATACGTGTATATATATATATATATATATATATATATATATATATATATATATATATACAGTATATACTGTACATATATATACAGTATAGTGAAAAGGCAACGTTTCGTTCCAAGTGTGGAACTTTCTCAAGCAGTGCAATGGTATACATTGATATATTAAATAGGTGCAGCAATGATATCAATAAATAAACATTCCAGCACATCATAAAAATTACATATATAAAGTGCTTACATAAGATCCTTCCATTTTTGTCCCAATTCCACAAAATGCTTTCACATAGGTAAATCTAATTTCTTTTTCCTAATTGTATATCGATGGTGATTTATTCTAGTTTTAAAATCCCAAGTTGTTTTCCCCACATATAACAATTTACATGGGCATTGTAAAACATAGATAACATATTCTGTATCACATGCCATATAGAACTTAGTATTAAATATTGTTTGAGACATGGGATTGTTGGAAATTCTCACCCTTTAACATATACATGTTACACGCACGCCGCTAGGTTCAGGTAGGGGCGAAACAGGTTACATCCTGGGGGGAACAGTTACTCAGGGAGACCATAGACCGTGTGCTGCAGCTTCTCTCAGGCACACAGGGGTATTGACCCTCAGGCACAGACACGTAGGTTCTTTCACTTGGTGACCAGACACACTTGACAAGAGTCCTTATAAACGGTAGAACAGTAGCTTTTAATAAGAAACCGCACAGCCAGTGCAAGTTAAGTCTTATGAGCAACAGACTCCAGTAACAAACAATACAGTTTCCTTAGCAGCACAGCAGTGCACAGTCTTCCCAGTAGTACAGAACAGCACAGTTCTAATGCAAAGGCACATTAATGAACACAGCATTCTTTACAGCAGAGGGAGATGAAGGAGGGGGGATGGGTTTGCTGAGGGAGATGATCCCTGTGACACCATTTCTTACAGTCCTTATCTGTCTGCCTGACAATACTCTGCACTGTTAGTTCAGGAACTCTCCCTGACCTGTGCTTAGCTTCACTCCTGACTTGAATCCTTTTCACTTGCAGTGGTGCTTCTGTGAGATACAGAACACACACACCACCTTTCTCTTTGGCTCCAGCCAGACAGTACACAACTTCCCCACAATCCCCCTGGGGCCCTGCTAAAACACTCCCCTTCTCCTGTGACTGTGTTAAACCCTCTAGTTGCTGGATGCTTCTGGAGCACAACACTTCCTGTCTCATGTACCTGTGTTACTTCTAATAGTTGCTGAATGCTTTTAAAGCAACAGCCCTACTTATGCATGCCACACATTTCCCTCCTTTTTGAATGTCGTCCTCGACATTCGTCTTAATTGATCAATCTAACCAATTCTGAGACAGTGGTGAAAGTTGAATAACTTTATATGCAAATTGGCATTGTGAAATTAGTATAACGTTCATAAACATTGATAACAACCTAATCTTATAACCTTTTTCTTGTAGGATGCCTATAAGAAATAAACAATTAACACAATTAAAACACTCAGCATCTCTTCAGCTGGAGCTTTTCGTACGTCTTCAACCAGCTCTCTCTCTCTATGCTTTAACAGTTCTTTGTTTCTACAAAGTCTTTTAAGGAAAATCAAAGCATGAAAACAAGTCTTTCCACCAGGCAACATCTTCAATACTGCCTCACGTTGGTGAATACCACTCAAGTGGGCTTACCTAGTCCACAGGCAGAGATACCTGTTTCCAGTCGACAGTCCTTGGCACTTGACTCGGTTCAGCAAGTGTCTCATACGTCAGCATCATGGGCTTCCTCACTTCTCGCGTCGACATCCTCCTGGTGGGTTGTTCCTCAGAGACCACGGGTTCTTCGGTCACAGAAGTTTCTTCCGCCGCACTCATTTCCCGTGCATCCTCAAATGCTCATGGAGCTGCCTCTGTAAGTTCCTGTACTTCTCCTGAGTCACTTGTTTCCGCACAGTCTGGTAATTTTGCTCCTCCTGAGTCTCTATCGGTCTCTTCAGGAGCCAGTGTTCGATCATCAGATCTGAATTGGACTTCATCTTTACTCTTTGGTACGAACTCTGGAGCCTCAGGGTTTAGTTAACTCTCCTGAGGATGGTACAGCCCTCTCCTTGCTGGTCCGAGAGATACAATGGTGTGTTCTTCTCCATCGGAACTTTCAAGGTCACTATTCACCTCCGGAGCTTCAGTCTGTGGTGGTCTTTTAGTCAATCTCGGACGATGTCAGTCTACTTCTGGGAAGTCTTGTTGTGGTGGGAGATAGTCACAGGGTAGTAGTAAATTCCGATGGACTATTCTGGTTTTCTTGTCTCACATTTCCAATCGGATTTCATACACTGGGCTGTCATCAGCTTTTCTTCTTACGACCACATACACCTCGTCTTCCCAGTACGAACGTTTTCCTGGACCGCCTTTCTCACGTACTTTCTTGACTAGCACCTGGCTTCCTGGTGCCAATTCTGCTCCATAACATTTTCAATCATAGTACTCATTACTCTTGCTCAGTCCTTGCGTAACTACTTTGGGCGCTATATTGTATGCCCCTGCCATCCGTTCCTTCCATTTCCGAACGTACTCCTGATACAATCTGTAAGTCTCTGACACCGGAGTATGGAACATGATGTCGATTGGCAGTCTTGGCGACCGTCCATACAATAGGAAAAAGGGTGAGCAACCCGTTGGACTTTGCACAGTTATAGGCATGTACCACTTTTGACAGAGAACTCTTCCAGTCTTTCTTCTCATCAGCAGTTAAAGTGCGCAACATTGACAATAATGTTTGGTTAAAACATTCCACTTGTCCATTACCTTCTGAGTGATAGGGCGTTTTGTGGGATCTCTGAATTCTACAGTACTTTCCGAGCTTGGCAAAGAGCTGGTTCTCAAATTCTCTTTCTTGGCCGTGGCGTAACCTTGTAGTGAACCCAAACCTCACAGCAAAATCATTGAAGATCTTCTCTGCCGCTGTTCGACCCGATGTATTGGTGGTGGCATATGCTTGAGCAAATCGTGTAAAATGGTCCATCACCACCAAGATGTATTAGTAACCACCCTTGCACGTCTCGAGATGTAGAAAGTCTATTGAGACCATCTCAAACGGATATGTAGTTTGGATGTTTCCCATAGGTGCCCGGGTTGATGTGTTGATGTGTTTCAGACACGCACACTCCCTGGTCACGTACCTCTCAATACCTCTCTGTATGTACGGCCAGAAGAAACGTTCATGGATCAAGTTGGTTGTCCTTTCCACTCCCAGGTGTCCCATGTTTTCATGGAGTGCTTTGAAGACCAACCTATGGAATACTCTGGGTAGTACCAACTGCCGTTTTTGTCCTTTATGATCCTTTATGATACAGGATACCGTCTTCAGTGAGGTAGAGCTTCGTCCACTCTTTAATTAAAACAGGTACTGCTGATGACTCATTGGCTCTCTCTCGTTTACTTGGAAACCGATTTTGGTCCACATAAAGTAGTATTCTACCAATTATCTAATCTTCCCGTTGTGCTGCCGTTTTGGTAATTGTTGAATAGACCGGGGGTGATCTTGTGCTCTCGTTTTTATGGTGTTTTCCACCATCAATGGATACCATAATTGTGTGTCTTCCTCCTGATAAGCTTGTACTGCTTGGGTACTGATCTCAATTGCTTCCAGACTGACTTCCTCCGAGCATTCTTGCATGAACTCCTCAGGCTCTAGTGGCATTCTTGACAATCCGTCAGCATCCACATTGCATTTTCTTGGCCTGTACTTGATGCTGAAATTGAAGTCAGCTAGTTCAGCAACCCATTTCTGACCCGTTGCAATCAGTTTGGCTGTAGTAAGGACATAGGTCAAAGGGTTTTTGTCAGTACATACCTCAAACTCTTTCCTCTAGTAGAACTAATCTCTAAATCGTTCTCAGATAGCCCATTTCAATGCCAGGAACTCCAATTTTCTGGAATGTAGATGGTATTTCTTCTCGACATCTGTCAACGTTCTAGAACCGTAACCGATCACTCTCATTTTTCCATCTTGATGCTGATACAGGGCAGCTCCCAGTCCAACTTGAGAAGCGTTACAATGAAGAACAAATGGTAAATTGAAATCAGGATATCCCAAGGTTTTACCAGGTAGTCTACTAGTTTTTCCAATACCTCCTGGTGGTCGGCTGTCCAGAGAATGGGCTGATGGGATGAAACAGCGTTCTTTCTTTTAAGCCCGGTCCTACCCGCGTTCTTCTTTTTCTCCGTGAGTGTTGTTGTCTCTGTTATCCCCCCCAAGAGGAGGTATAGTACGGCGACAATCCTGGAGAAGTTCCGAACGTAAGTACGATAGTAGGAGAGGAATCCTAATATCTGCATCAACTCCCCGACGGTCGAGGGCTGCCTGTCTTTTAAGGTTAGTACAGGAGCGATTTCTGCTGGGTCCATGGTATATCCTTCTCTGGACACAATTTTCCCTAGAAAGCGGACTTGTCTTTTGAACAGTTCACACTTCTTTGGGGTCAACTTAACTCCATGTTGTTGATATCGTTGAAATACGGTCCTCACGTGTTCAACATGCTCCCGGAAGGTTTTGCTGTGTACCACATTGTCATCCAAGTACGGCTGGCAGATATCGTCCCTCAATCCTTCTAAACATGACTCCATGCTCATCTGAAATTATGCTGGAGCTGAACTGAGTCCAAACGGTATGCAGATCCACTCATATAATCTCCACGGTGTGATGAATGCTGTCAAAGGTCTACTGGACTCTTCGACAAACCTTTGGTGGTATGCCTTACTCTGATCGAGGACAGAGAACCAGGTGCTTCTTGATTGGCTATCCAGCATATCTTGGATCTTTGGTATCGGGTGTCGATCAGGTACTGACTTTCGGTTTAGCTCCCAGTAATCACAACAGAGTCTCAACGTACCATCCTTCTTCCTAACACAGAAAATTGGAGAGGAATAAGATGACTTCGACTTTTGGACCCAACCTCTCTTGATGAGATCTTGTGAATATTCTTTCACTTCACAATGTAATGGTTTTAGCACAGACATGTCACTTCTAGTTACTGGGGTCGTGTCTTTCAAATTGATTTTCAAATGCAATGACGGGATACTGCCTATATCAGAGTCATATCAGAGTCATCTTTGGAGAACACATGACACTATTCTCTCAGCATTTGTTTTGCTACCGCTAGATCTTCAGCACACAAGTGTTCCAGGGGTACTGGGGGATCCCAGGACCCCGAGGTGGGTTGCACAATTTCCTCCCCTGGGCAATATATGGGGCCATTATACTGTATGGAGCAATATATGGGGCCCATTATATACTATATGAGGCCCTTATACTGTATTGAGCAATTTATGGTGCCCAGTATATACAGTATGGAGCAAAATATGTGGCACATTATACACTATATGGGGCCATTTTACTGTGCAGCAATATATGGGACCATTATACTGTATGGAGCAATATATGGGGCCTATTATACTGTATGAAGCAATATATGGGACCATTATACTGTATGGAGCAATATATGGGGCCTATTATACTGTATGAAGCAATATATGGGACCATTATACTGTATGGAGCAATATATGGGGCCTATTATATTGTATGAAGTAATATATGGGACCATTATACTGTATGGAACAATATATGGGGCCTATTATATACTATATGGGGCCATTATACTGTATGGAGCAATATATGGGGCCCAGTATATACTGTATGGAGCAATATATGAGGCCCAGTATATACAGTATTGAGCAAAAAAAATGGCCATTTATATATTATAAGGGGCCATTATACTGTGGAGCAATATCTGGGGCTCAGTATATACTGTATGGAGCAATATATGGGGCCCATAATATACTATATGGGGCCATTATACTGTATGGAGCAATATATGGGGCCCATTATATACTGTATGGAGCAATATATGGGGTCCAGTATATACTGTATGGAGCACTATGTGGGGCCTATTATATACTATATGTGGTCCAGTATATACTGTATGGAGCAATATATGGGGCCCAGTATATACTGTATGGAGCACTATATGGGACCTATTATATACTATATGTGGTCATTATACTGTTTGGAGCACTATATGGGTCCATTATGCTGTATGGAGCAATGTATGGGGCCCATTATATACTGTATGGAGCAATATATGGGGCCCATTATATACTATATGTGGTCATTATACTGTATGGAGCAATATATGGGGCCTATTATATACTATATGTGGTCATTATACCGTATGGAACACTATATGGGGCTATTATGCTGTAAGGAGCAATATATGGGGCACATTATATAATATATGGGGCCATTATACTGTATTTTACAATTTATGGAGCCCATTAAATACTATATGGGGCCATTATACTGTGCAGCAATATATGGGAACCAGTAAGTACTGTATGGAGCAATATATGGGGCCCAGTATATACAGTATGGAGCAATATATGGGGCCAAGTATATACTGTATGGAGCAAAATATGGGACCCAGTATATACAGTATGGAGCCAAAAATGTGTCCCTTTATATATTATAAGGGGAAATTATACTGTGCAGCAATAAATGGGGCTCAGTATATACTGTATGGAGCAATATATGGGGCCCATTATATACTATGTGGAGCAATATATGGGGCCTATTATATGCTATATGGGGCCATAATACTGTATGGAGCAATATATGTCGGCCATTATATACTATATGGGGCCATTGTACTGTATGAAGCAATATATGGGACACAGTATATACTGTATGGAGCATTATATGAAGCCCATTATATACTCTATGGGGCCATTATACTGTATTTTACAATTTATGGAGCCCATTAAATACTATATGGGGCCATTGTACTGTATGAAGCAATATATGGGACACAGTATATACTGTATGGAGCATTATATGGGGCCCATTATATATTATATGGGGCCATTATACTGTATTTTACAATTTATGGAGCCCATTAAATACTATATGGGGCCATTATACTGTGCAGCAATATATGGGGACCAGTAAGTACTGTATGGAGCAATATATGGGGCCCAGTATATACAGTATGGAGCAATATATGAGGCCAAGTATATACTGTATGGAGCAAAATATGGGACCAGTATATACAGTATGGAGCCAAAAATGTGTCCCTTTATATATTATAAGGGGAAATTATACTGTGCAGCAATATATGGGGCCCAGTATATACTGTATGGAGCAATATATGGGGCCCATTATATACTGTGTGGAGCAATATATGGGGCCTATTATATGCTATATGGGGCCATAATACTGTATGGAGCAATATATGTTGGCCATTATATACTATATGGGGCCATTGTACTGTATGAAGCAATATATGGGACACAGTATATACTGTATGGAGCATTATATGAGGCCCATTATATACTCTATGGGGCCATTATACTGTATGGAGCAATACTGTGTATGGGGCCCAGTATATACTATATGGAGCCATTATACTGTATGGAGCAATATATGGGGCCCATTATATACTATATGGAGATAATATACTGTATGGAACAATTTATGGAGCCCAGTATATACTGTATAGAGCAATACATGGAGCCCATTATATACTATATGGGGCAATTATATTGTATGGAACAATTTATTGGGCCCAGTATATACTGTGAGGAGCAATACATTGGGCCCATTATATACTACATGGGGCCTTTATATTGTTTGGAGCTATTTAGAGGACCCAGTATATACTGTGTGGAACAATATATAGGGCCTATTATATACTATATGGGGCCATTATACTGTATGGAGCAATACATGGGGCCAATTCTATACTATATGGGGCCATTATACTGTATGGAGCAATACATGGGGCCCATTATATACTATATAGGGCCCATTATATACTATATGGGGCCAATATACTGTATGGACAAGATATAGGGCCAATTATATACTGTATGGAGCAATATAAGGGGCCTATTATATACTATATGGGGCCATTATAGTGTATGGAGCAATAAATGGGGCTCAGTATATACTGTATGGAGCAATATATGGGGCCCATTATATACAGCATGGAGCAATATATGGGGCCCATTATATACTATATGTGGTCATTATACCGTATGGAACACTATATGGGGCCCATTATATATTATATGGGGCCATTATACTATATTTTACAATTTATGGAGCCCATTAAATACTATATGGGGCCATTATACTGTGCAGCAATATATGGGGACCAGTAAGTACTGTATGGAGCAATATATGGGGCCCAGTATAAACAGTATGGAGCAATATATGGGGCCAAGTATATACTGTATGAAGCAATATATGGGACCCAGTATATACAGTATGGAGCCAAAAATGTTTCCCTTTATATACTATAAGTGGAAATTATACTGTGCAGCAATAAATGGGGCTCAGTATATACTGTATGGAGCAATATATGGGGCCCATTATATACTATGTGGAGCAATATATGGGGCCTATTATATGCTATATGGGGCCATAATACTGTATGGAGCAATATATGTCAGCCATTATATACTATATGGGGCCATTGTACTGTATGAAGCAATATATGGGACACAGTATATACTGTATGGAGCATTATATGAGGCCCATTATATACTCTACGGGGCCATTATACTGTATGGAGCAATACTGTATATGGGGCCCAGTATATACTATATGGAGCCATTATACTGTATGGAGCAATATATGGGGCCCATTATATACTGTGTGGAGCAATATATGGGGCCTATTATATGCTATATGGGGCCATAATACTGTATGGAGCAATATATGTCGGCCATTATATACTATATATGGGGCCATTGTACTGTATGAAGCAATATATGGGACACAGTATATACTGTATGGAGCATTATATGAGGCCCATTATATACTTTATGGGGCCATTATACTGTATGGAGCAATACTGTATATGAGGCCCAGTATATACTATATGGAGCCATTATACTGTATGGAGCAATATATGGGGCCCATTATATACTATATGGAGATAATATACTGTATGGAACAATTTATGGGGCCCAGTATATACTGTATAGAGCAATACATGGAGCCCATTATATACTATATGGGGCAATTATATTGTATGGAACAATTTATTGGGCCCAGTATATACTGTGAGGAGCAATACATTGGGCCCATTATATACTACATGGGGCCTTTATATTGTTTGGAGCTATTTAGAGGACCCAGTATATACTGTGTGGAACAATATATAGGGCCCATTATATACTATATGGGGCCATTATACTGTATGGAGCAATATATGGGGCCATTATACTGTATGGAGCAATACATGGGGCCAATTCTATACTATATGGGGCCATTATACTGTATAGAGCAATACATGGGGCCCATTATATACTATATAGGGCCCATTATATACTATATGGGGCCAATATACTGTATGGACAAGATATGGGGCCAATTATATACTGTATGGAGCAATATAAGGGGCCTATTATGTACTATATGGGGCCATTATAGTGTATGGAGCAATAAATGGGGCTCAGTATATACTGTATGGAGCAATATATGGGGCCCATTATATACTGTATGGAGCAATATATGGGGCCCATTATATACTGTATGTAGCAATATATGAGGCCATTATACTGTATGGAGCAATATGTGGGGCCTATTATGTACTATAAGGGGCTATTATACTGTATGGAGAGATATATGTGGCCATTATACTGTATGGAACAATATATGGGGATCATTATATACTATATGGGGCCATTATACTTTATGGAGCAATATATGGATCCAGTATATACTGTATGGAGCACTATATGGGGTCCATTATATACTATATGGCACCATTATACTTTATGGAGCAATATATGAGGTCCAGTGTATGCTGTATGGAGCAATATATGGGGCCCATTATACTGTATGGAGCATTATATGGGGCCTATTATATACTATATGTGGTCATTATACTGTATGGAGCACTATATTGGGCCATTATACTGTATTGAGTAATTTATGGTGCCCAGGATATACAGTATGGAGCAAAATATGTGGCACATTATACACTATATGGGGCCATTACACTGTATGGAGCAATATATGGGGCCATTATTTACTATATGGGGCATTATACTGTGCAGCAATATATAGGGCTCAGTATATAATGTATGGAGCAATATATGGGGCCCATTATATACTATATGGGGCCATTATACTGTATGGAGCAATAAATGGGGCCTATTATATACTATATATGGCCATTTTACTGTATGGAGCAATATATCGGGCCCATTATATAATATATGGAGCCATTATACTGTATGCATCAATATATGGGGCCCATTATATTCTATATGGGGCCATTATACTGTGGATTAATATCTGGGCCCAGTATATACTGTATGGAGCAATATATGGGGCCCAGTATATACTGTTTGGAGCAATATATGGGGCCTATTATATACTATATGTGGTCATTATACTGTATGGAGCACTATATGTGGCCATTATGCTGTATGGAGCAATATATGGGGCCCATTATATACTGTATGGAGCAATATATGGGGCCCAATATATACTATATGTGGCCATTATACTGTATGGAGCAATATATGGGGCCTATTATATACTATATGTGGTCATTATACTATATGGAGCACTATATGGGGCCATTATGCTGTATGGAGCAATATATGGGGCCCATTATATATTATATGGGGCCATTTTATTGTATTTAGCAATTTATTGAGCCTATTATATACTATATGGGGCCATTATACTGTGCAGCAATATATCAGGCCCAGTATATACTATATGGAGCAATATATGGGGCCCATTATATACTATAAGTGGCCATTATACTATATGGAACAATATATCGGGCTTATTTTATACTATATGGGGCTATAATACTGTGCAGCAATATAAGGGGCACAGTAAGTACTGTATGGAGCAATACAGTCATATGAAAAAGTTTGGGCACCCCTATTAATCTTAAGCTTAATGTTTTATAAAAATTGGTGTTTTTGCAACAGCTATTTCAGTTTGATATATGTAATAACTGTTGGACACAGTAATGTTTCTGCCTTGAAATGAGGTTTATTGTGCTAACAGAAAATGTGCAATCTGCATTCAAACAAAATTTGACCGGTGCATAAGTATGGGCACCCTTATCATTTTCTTGTTTTAAATACTCCTACCTACTTTTTACTGACTTACTAAAGCACTTTTTTTGGTTTTGTAACCTCATTGAGCTTTGAACTTTATAGCCAGGTGTATGCAATCATGAGAAAAGCTACTTAAAGTGGCCACTTGCAAGTTGTTCTCCTGTTTGAATCTCCTCTGAAGAGTGGCATCATGGGCTCCTCAAAACAACTGTCAAATGATCTGAAAACAAAGATTATTCAACATAGTTGTTCAGGGGAAGGATACAAAAAGCTGTCTCAGAGATTTAACCTGTCAGTTTCCACTGTGAGGAGCATAGTAAGGAAATGGAAGAACATAGGGACAGTTCTTGTTAAGGCCAGAAGTGTCAGGACAAGAAAAACATCAGAAAGGCAGAGAAGAAGAATGGTGAGATCAGTCAAGGACAATCCTCAGACCACCTCCAGAGAGCTGCAGCATCAACTTGCTGCAGATGGTGTCACTGTGCATCGGTCAACTATACAACGCACTTTGCACAAGGAGAAGCTGTATGGGAGAGTGATGCGAAAGAAGCCGTTTCTGCAAGTACGCACAAACAGAGTCGGCTGAGGTATGCAAAAGCACATTTGAAGAAGCCTATTTCTTTTTGGAAGAAGGTCCTGTGGACTGATGAAACCAAGATTGAGTTGTTTGGTCATACAAAAAGGCGTTGTGCATGGTGGCAAAAAAACACAGCATTCCAAGAAAAACACTTGCTACCCACAGTAAAATTTGGTGGAGGTTCCATCATGCTTTGGGGCTGTGTGGTCAATGCCGGCACTGGGAATCTTGTTAAAGTTGAGGGACGCATGGATTCCACTCAGTATCAGCAGATTCTTGGCAATAGTGTTCAAGAATCAGTGATAAAGTTGAAGTTACGCAGTGGATGGATCTTTCAGCAAGACAATGATCCAAAACACCGCTCCAAATCTACTCAGGCATTCATGCAGAGAAACAATTACAATGTTCTGGAATGGCCATCCCAGTCCCCAGACCTGAATATCATTGAACATCTGTGGGATCATTTGAAGAGGCTGTCCATGCTCGGCGACCATCAAACTTAACTGAACTGGAATTGTTTTGTAAAGAGGAATGGTCAAAAATACCTTCATCCAGGATCCAGGAACTCATTAAAAGCTACAGGAAGCGACTAGAGGCTGTTATTTTTGCAAAAGGAGGATCTACTAAATATTAATGTCACTTTTCTGGTGAGGTGCCCATACTTATGCACCTGTCAAATTTTGTTTGAATGCAGATTGCACATTTTCTGTTAGTACAATAAACCTCATTTCAAGGCAGAAACATTACTGTATCCAACAGTTATTACATATATCAAACTGAAATAGCTGTTGCAAAAACACCAATTTTTATAAAACATTAAGCTTAAGATTAATAGGGGTGCCCAAACTTTTTCATATGACTGTATATTGGGCCCAGTATATACATTATGGAGCAATATATGGGGCCCAGTATATACTGTATGGAGCAATATATTGGGCCCATTGTATAATATATGGGTCCATTATACTGTATGGAGCAATTTATGGAGCCCATTATATACTAT